>NW_027507758.1:103411884-104021512 GCF_037356315.1 Lithobates pipiens | reverse complement strand
TCTCTCACTCTCTCTCTCTCTCTCTCTCTCTCTCTCGTCTTTGCCATTGGAAGGCACTGCATGTCACTTTGCATAGAAGCCTCACTGCCCCTGAACTGAAAGCAGCCCACACCTGTTCCCTGCCAGCATTCTGCAAGGAAGGACCCATGTTGTTTGTGGAAGCAGACAAACGCCCTCTGCTAAGTCAGAGCTAGAGCTCTTCAGTCAGCAGGGAGAATGGATTTGCTGATTGTAGAACTTTAGGTCTGACTACCTCCAAACAGAGCAAGCAGCCTTCTCTACAGGATGGTGACAGAGGATAGGCTTTTCTACTAGGACTGTGGCTGCTTTCTGAAAAAAAAAAGAAATTAAAACGTCTAGTTTCCATGCACCTAGAAAGATTTTTAGATAAATACAATCTTAAACTGAGAGCCCATTCACGCTTAAGGGCTTGGTAACACTTAAGCACTGTGGTGCATTATTGCACATGCATGCAAAGGGCTGCCAATGCAGAAAAATGTGCATTACTTTTTATTAACAATGCAGAGCACACCACGATAAACAGTATGTGTGATGGGCTCCGCTGTACAATGCATTGGGGTGCTTGTCACAATGAAACGCACTGCACAACACACCGAGCAGGTGCATTACCATATGTGTGCTTTGGCAGTGCGTACGACAACAAGTGTGAATGGGCCCTGCTGGTTTCTTTTATGCATATTGAGCCATGAACAATAAACTGAATGTTCTGATGTGTTATATTTAGATCTCAGCTTTGCAGGCAAGAGCACTTGTGTAAAGTATGTATACATTGCTAATGAAGGGCAGAGCAACAGGTTCCCTTAAAGCGGTTGTATAGTCTATTTTTTTTACTTTTACCTACAGGTAAGCCTATAATAAGGCTTATCTGTAGGTAAAAATAAAATCTCCTAAACCTGTATGGTTTAGGGCAGTGATGGCGAACCTTGGCACCCCAGATGTTTTGGAACTACATTTCCCATGATGCTCATGTACTCTGCAGTGTAGTCGAGCATCATGGGAAATGTAGTTCCAAAACATCTGGGGTGCCAAGGTTCGCCATCACTGGTTTAGGAGATATTCCTCTGGCAATGAGCCGCTGACTGTAGCAGCGCATGCGCACAGGGGTTTCTTGGCTGGAAGCCCGGCAGAGGCCGGACCCTGCTGGGGAAAAAACCTCCCACGCACATGCGCGGGAGCGGCGACATCGCTGCTCCGGCCACTCACAGTGCCGGAGCCACGATATCCGGAAAGACACGCCGAGGGAACATGTCAGCTCCATCGGTGTGGATTGTCGGAGATGTTCTAAGGTAAGTATTTCATAATGCGCTAGTATGCGTTGCATACTAGCTCATTATGCCTTTTCCCTTACAGGTATGGGGGAAAAAAAAATCAGCGGGTCTACTACCGCTTTAAAGTGATCTGTAAAACATGCTTGTCTTTTATTAAAATAACAAACATGTTTTACTTACCTGCTGAGCTGTTTGTATAAAGCAGCCCCCCCATAACAAGCTGCTTGCTATCGGAGCAATCGTGCATGTTTGCTCTTGAGTCCTCTTGTGTGTGTCCCCACTCCCTCATCACTGACCGCAGCAGGAGCAAATGGCCAAAGCCTTGAAGCATAGCTGGATAGAGATCGGGCTTATTATTATTATTATTATTATTATTATTATATCAAAATATTATTATAATCAAAATAAATTCAGATGTTTCTGTAACCTTTTGGATTGGCATTAATTAATAACCCGTTCACAATATCTGCATGCAGGGTAAGAAGTTCAAAGATTTTTTTTCTTAAATGGCAGATACTCTGGATGCAAACTGCTCACATTTGTATACATATGAAGAAACACAAGTGCCCAATTAAACATGTAAAGGATAACTACTACTATAGACTTCCCTTTCCTGAAGAAAACTATGCTGCAGCCTCCCCCCATGATATGACCATGTGACCAATGTTCTAGCATTGGTCACATGGTCACTACTACAGTGGCTTAGGTAATGAGTCAAAACTGGTCAGTTGTCCTCACTCTAGCTAAATTGTGATCCTTTTTCAATACAGATAGAAATAGATACACCATTTAATAGAAACACTCTTCTTTATTCTTCTTTTTTATTTTATTTATTTATTTATTTATTTTTCCTCTTCTTTTTAGGGAAGGAGACCGGAAATCCCCCATACTATGGTTGGTGACTCTGGCCACAAAGCTTTCATGACATGGATTCCTCCACTGATAAAGACTTTCTGTCTCGCAGGTGCGGTTATCAGCCATTATACAATACAGGACATTATTCTTTAAGAGGAGAACCTACAAATAAAACTTTAGATGAAAATGACGACTTTGAGCAGGATCAACTAAGGACTTTTAATGACTCTTCATGGTCTTATTGTGACATTTCATCAGCCCAGTCGAAGGGTGCTTACAATTCTTTAAGTTCTAATTTTAATCGGAGTGCTGATTTTGAAAAACATTCACAAAAGCCGCAAACCTTGCAAGAACAGTATTGGGCGTGTGCAATTCCAAACACTCCTCCACCTCGTCCTGATCGGGATTCTCCCAACTGGAACCCAGATAAAGAGTACCAAGACTTGCTAGATTATACATATCCATTGAATTCAAAGTGTTTTTTGGAATAAGGGTAATGAAGACGCAGTAACAGATGAGTTTTTGCAAGATTCTGGAGTAGATATTGGTAGCTATAATCTTTCATGCGAGAGTAAGTTTGACTCTTTTGGCTCTTCTTATCGCGAAGATAATAAACTAAAGATTAGTAGTTCGTCACATACAAAATGTCTGAAATCACCAAATGCCTTTTCAACGCCTTTATGTAGAAGAACTGGTTATCAGCAAAGTGTCCGAAACCCCTCTAAGTCTTCGCCTTTAACATTCTATGGGGACTTTTCACCTTACACCAGCAAAATAGACCTTGCCAAAGAGTCCACAGAGTCTTTTTGTCTTCCCAAATATAATGTGTTTGATAAACTGACAACAGACAGGCCAACTAGAGAAGGTTTACAAAAGCCAGGTCAGTTTCTGGCAAGCACAAGTGTGTTAACATTACAGGGGGATCTGGATAGTGATGAGGAGTATCTTTCCTTACCATCTTCCCTGAAAGAGTTGGATGCTCTGGCTACCCATTTGAAGGACCTTTCATTAGGAGTAGGTCAGGCCGGAAGCACAAATTGTGATCAGAACAATGCTAGTAAACAGACCTTGAATTTGGCTGGTATTGATGTAGATCAAGAATTATTGGATTCATTGAACAGCAGAACTACCGCAGGTGATGACTTCAAGGATATAAGCTTTGTATGTCAATTGTCAACTTGCCAAAAACACAATGACTCTGATATGAAAAGGTTTTCCTCGCTAAGGGACATGCTTGATGGTGGTAATTCATCGCTTGTAGAACTGATTAGATGTCCATCAATGCCAAATATACAAGAAAATAAATCTCTCGTCCAAAAAATTCAGGTACGATACATTACCTTATTTGTGCTAATCCTTCCACCTTTTTTTTTTTTTTCTGTAGAAGTCAGTCAAAAATTGGGCAAAAATACATACATAAAAGAATTAAAATAAACCCTGTAAATCCCGCTACCACTATCACAACTTTTCACTCTCCTCTTCATAGTTATCTTTTATCTATACTTGCTGCCGTCTGTCTTTGTGTAGTCCTCGACATACCTGTGTCTATAGGTTAATGCCACACGTCACCTTTATTTTCATCTCAAGCATTCAGCCTTGTAAGACAATCAGCTGCCAGTAAGGAACGATGACTTTATGTACAAGAATGCATGTCCCGCTCATAGGGTAAATCTCTATATTCTAAGGAAGCCACCATAAGAGTGGGCATATTCTACCACAAGCAGTATGCATTGTGAAGCATCATTATGCCGACCAGAAGCATGCACGACTTACAGTATATCTTGCACATGTATGTCGTGAACTCAAAGTACTGTTATAGCGAGGACAAGTACTGCCACTAGTTCTTATTTACCACACAGGTACCAAACATGTTAAAGTGTATGCAAATCTAAGAACAAAAGTGTAATATACTGCCTCATACCACTCCTTAAGACCCCTTTCACACCAGGGCGTTTTGCAGGCGCTATAGCGTTAGAAATAGCGCCTGCAAAACGCCCTAAAGAAGCTGCACCATTGTGTGTAGTGTGAAAGCCCCGAGGGCTTTCACACTACAGTGGTGCGCTGGCAGGACGTCAGAAAAAAGTCCTGCCAGCAGCTTCTTTGGAGCGGTGAAGGAGCGGTGTGTTTACCGCTCCTCCACCGCTGCTGCCTATTGAAATCAATGGGGCAGCGCTGTAATGCCGCCGGCAAAAGGCCGCTATTGCGGCGTATTGCCGGCGGTTTTAACCCTTTCGCGGCCGCTAGCGGGGGGTAAAAGCGCCCCGCTAGCGGCCGAAATGCACCGCAAATCCGGCGATAAAACGCCGCTAAAAATAGCGGCGTTTTACCGCCGACGCAAGTTGCGGTGTGGTGTGAAAGGGGTCTAAGGGCTGAACGCACAAACCGAATATTGGGTGACATTAGGCCCGTGAGTACGGCAGCTGGTCCGAATGGCTGGCTTCTGGGAAGTGACCAAAAAAAAGGTCTGCCAATCCAGCATCTGATCCGTTCTCTCAGCCAGCGGCACTGACCGGTATGTTCTTGCAGGGGGGCAATTCCCCTGTCAGAACACATTAGCTCAGCAGGGAGATCACTGTACTAACATCACATAGGGGGTTATTTACGAAAGGCAAATCCACTTTGCACTGCAAGTGCACTTGCAAGTGAAGTCGCTCTAAATCTAAGGGATAGATCTGAAATGAATGGAAGCTTTTCTGATGTTTATCACCCAATCATGTGCAAGCTAAAATGCTGTGTGTTGTTGTTTTTTTTTTTTTTTTTTTTTTTTCCTTGCATGTCCCCCCTCGGATCTACAACGACTTTATTTCCAAGTGCACTTTCAGTGCAAAGTGGATTTTCCTTTAGTAAATAACCTCCATGTTGTTCCTCCTGAGCACTTAATTTTTATTTTTTTTCACTCAGCCTACTGGGTTGAACGAAAAAAACAATATTGTGTTCCAGGCTTTAGATGTGGTGGAGATAGATAGATAGATATATATATATATATATCTAATTTCACCTGGTGAATGTGGCAGTAGTATCCCTATAAATATGTTTACATATAGTTAATTGCATGTTGCTTTTAGTGACTATATACATGCACACATGAATTGCTTCAGTGGTTGCCTGACCATACATGTACAGTTGCAATAAAAAGTATGTGAAACCTGGAATGATATGGATTTCTGGACAAATTGGTCATAAAATGCGATCTGATCTTCATCTAAGTCACAACAATATACAATCTTAAACTATTAACACACAAAGAATTAAATGTAAACATTCAGTGTGGGTGGAAAAAGTTTGTGAACCCCTAGACCAGTGCTCGACAAAACCCGGTCGCCAGGTCGCATTGGCGACTAGAATCAGCGACCTTGCGCCTGGGGCAGCATAGCTGGGGGTATCCCGTCTCCGTGGACCCCCCCCCGCGCAATCGCGTCGGGCCGCGCCGCAGGCGGCCGGTAATTTAGCCCCCGGCTTTGAGGCCTTCTGTGATCCTATGGTTCCTTCTGGAATCTGGCGCCCTCTTGTGGTGGCCGTTGGAATTACAACCAACAATGCTAATGGGCCAGTCTTTCTCCATCCCTTTACTTACTTAGAACCCTTAAACAAAAAAAAAATAATATATATATATATATATATATATATATATATATATATATTATTATTTATTCTAACACCCTAGAGAGTAAAATGGTGGTCGTTGCAATACTGTCTGTCACACCATATTTGCACAGCGGACTTACAAGCGCACTTTTTTGGGGGAAAATTTTTTTATTTAATAAAAAAAAAGACAACAGTAAAGTTAGCCCAATTTTTTTTTTTTATATTGTGAAAGATAATGTTACGCCGAGTAAATCGATACCCAACATGTCACGCTTCAAAATTGCGCCCGCTCATGGAATGGCGA
This sequence comes from Lithobates pipiens, assembly GCF_037356315.1. Classification (NCBI taxonomy): domain Eukaryota; kingdom Metazoa; phylum Chordata; class Amphibia; order Anura; family Ranidae; genus Lithobates; species Lithobates pipiens. The sequence goes on along the minus strand of NW_027507758.1, from coordinate 104,015,479 downwards.
CAAACTTTTACCCTTTAAAATCTCCATAGGCGACGTTTAAAAAATTCTTCAGGTTGCACGTTTTGAGTTACAGAGGAGGTCTGGGGCTAGAATTATTGCTCTTACTCTACCGATCGCAGCGATACCTCACATGTGTGGTTTGAACACCGCTTTCATATATGCGTTCGCTTCTGCACGCAAGCTTGGCAAGACAGGGCGCATTTAAAACAATTTTATTTTCTTATTTTAACTTTTATTTTTTTCACTGTTCTTTAAAAAAAAAAAAGTGTGTCACTTTTATTCCTATTACAAGGAATGTAAAAATCCCTTGTAATAGAAAAAAGCATGACAGGTCCTCTTATATATGAGATCCGGGGTCAGAGAGAGCTCACATCTCATATTTACACTAAAATGCAATTTAAAAATGTCCCTCTAAGAGCTATGGGCAATGACTTGGAGACAGGTGGGGGGCTGGGGGCTATCTTCCCCTCACTCGTCTCCATGTCAGGCCAGGGACAGGTCCAGATCGCCGTCACGGACCCGGCTCCTAACTTTTTAAGCTGGCTCCTAGATTCCAAGCAAATTTGTCAACCCCTGCCCTAGACTAATGAGATCTCCAAGAGCTAATTGGAGTGAGGTGTCGGCCAACTGGAGTCCAATCATTGAGATGAGATTGGAGGTGTTGGTTACAGCTGCCCTGCCCTATAAAAAACACCAGTTCTAGGTTTGCTTTTCACAAGAAGCATTGCCTGATGTGAATGATGCCTCGCACAAAAGAGCTCTCAGGAGACCTACGATTAAGAATTGTTGACTTGCATAAAGCTGGAAAGGGTTATAAAAGTATCCCCAAAAGCCTTGCTGTTCATCAGTCCATGGTAAAACAAATTGTCTATAAATGGAGAAAGTTCAGCACTGCTGCTACTCTCCCTAGGAGTGGGCGTCCTGTAAAGATCACTTCATTGAGCAGTCATGCGCTGTGCTCTTGCAGTCAAGAAGAATCTTAGAGTGTCGGATAAAGACTTACAAAAGTTTCTGGCATATGCTAACATCCCTGTTAGCGAATCTACGATACGTAAAACGCTAAACAAGAATGGATTTCATGGGAGGATACCACAGAGGAAGCCACTGCTGTCCAAAAAAACATTACTGCACGTTTACAGTTTCCACAAGAGCACCTGGATGTTCCACAGCAGTACTGGCAGAATATTCTGTGGATGGATGAAGCCAAAGTTGAGTTGTTTGGAAGAAACACACAACACTATGTGTGGAGAAAAAGGGGCACAGCACACCAACATCAAAACCTCATCCCAACTGTGAAGTATGGTGGTGGGGGCATCATGGTTTGGGGCTCCTTTGCTGCGCTAGGTCCTGGACGGATGGCTATCATCAAAGGAAAGATGAATTCCCAAGTTTATCAAGACATTTTGCAGGAGAACTTAAGGCCATCTGTCCACCAGCTGAAGCTCAACAGAAGATGGGTGTTGCAACAGGACAATGACCCAAAGCATAGAAGTAAATCAACAACAGAATGGCTTAAACAGAAGAAAATACACCTTTTGGAGTGGCCCAGTCAGAGTCCTGACCTCAACCCGATTTGAGATGCTGTGGCATGACCTCAAGAAAGCAATTCAACCAGACATCCCAAGAATATTGCTGAACTGAAACAGTTTTACTCCTGACCGTTGTGCACGTCTGATCTGCAACTACAGGAAACGTTTGGTTGAAGTTATTGCTGCCAAAGGAGGTTCAACCAGTTATTAAATACAAGGGTTCCCATACTTTTTCCACCTGCACTGGGAATGTTTACATGGTGTGTTCAATAAAAAAAAAAAAACATGGTAACATTTAATTCTTTGTGTTTTATTAGTTTAAGCAGACTGCGATTGTCTATTGTTGTGACTTAGATGAAGATCAGATCACATTATATTACCAATTTGTGCAGAAATCCATATAATTCCAAAACAGTTCACATACTTTTTATTGCAACTGTAATTAATAGCATTAACAGGTCAGAAGACCTGGTACTTCTCATACATGAGCTTGTATAGTGTTACCGGGCTGTATATACTGCTATACTCATTCTGATCTATTGCACTTGGTCTAGAACTTCTGTGTCGAATTGGACAAGTTAATACAATGGCTGTACAGTGTTGCGGAAGTAACAAACAACTGGACCGCCCCAAAGCCCAGTATGGAGAGCATACAGCTATCGCTCAGTCTTTATTTGGTATGTTTTTATTGTTTTGTTTTTTATTTATATCTACGTCAGACATGTTGAAATCAAATGTTACGGAGAGATGAACTGCTTGCCTTCACTGTTTCAGGGGTTAGATTGCTTTAACTAAATACTGCCGGCCCTTTAAGGGGTTTAGAATGCTGGGATTGGAGCTACATGATCAGAAAGCTCCCAAATCGCAAGTAGCAATCAGAAGCTTTCCATTAGTCCCTGGTAACTGTGCCAGGCGTGTGCGTCCTCAGCAGAGCTGGTATTGCACTCAGATATGCAGCCGCTCAGCACCAAGGCCCACCAGCTGAGATATATACATATATTTGCCTGCAGCTGCACCCAAGAGGTTAAACCGCTAGTCCCATCTATCCACCATGTAATAGAGAAGAACAAAGGCAAGATATGTTTGAAGTCCTGTCTGCGTGATAACTGTCTTCATAGATACAGTGGAGAAATGAGTACAGACATGAAGGAACAGAAAGCGTGGTATTTGTAGGATCTAAAGGTAAAAATAAATGGCAAAAGCCGGAGAAAATGAAAAGGAATACAGCCACCTTGTGTATGGACTGGTGAGGTGCAAGATATTTTCTTTTTTGGTTTAGATATGCTTTGGATCTCAAGCATGTAGTTTTAAAGTAATAAATTCAAGATTACTCACTGCGCTGGTAACTGTAATAAAGCAGCTGCATAAACTGGTGACAATGAGAAGCCTGAAAAATATGATATGCAGCGCTATAAATGTAGTATTACAAATAAAAAAAGTCCATAGTGTTTGAAATAAAGTTCTTGTTCAGGAGAAAACGCTGGAATCACCCACAGTGTAGACAGATACAAATTGGGTGAATACGGACTTATCCTCCACTGAACATCATCACACCAGGCCTCTCACCAAAAAGAATGGATCACTTAATCACAGGTGGTCAAACAGGCATGATAAATCCACAAAGCCACAAAATCATTAATGGAGATCGCAGATGGCTGGGTCTTGTATTTCCACCAAATAATCAGAGGTGCATGCATAAAATAAAAAAAGAAGGCACTGCTCATGGTGTAGTATTATAAAACCAGGGTCATATTTATTCAAATAAAAATCAAGGGTTCTTTATATAGAAGTCAGTATGAACTCTAACCAGGCCCCTGACAACATTCAATTGGACGAAACGCACGTTGGGAGGAGTTCTGACGTCACTACAATGCGATGTGTTGACCAGCCATCTTTGAGGTTGAAAACAAATGCTGCTTGTACACACTGCTGTTTTTTACATGCTCGTTTTTATCTGATGAATTGTGAGTACCCTGGATTTTTCTTTGAATAAATATGACCCTGGTTTTATAATGCTACACTATGAGGAGTTCCTTCTTTTTATATTTTATTCATTTTTTTTTTTTTTAAAGCAAAACAGCACAACAGATTGGGCATCACTTGTGAGAACTGTAAATGCATGCAGTAGGTAGGTGGGTGAAACATAGAGGCTGCCCTTACAGAGTTCTTCTGAAAATGCTGGTTGCTGGCATCTGGCTTTATTCCTGCCTATAACAGGGTTTAACCACTTGCCGACCAGCGCACGACGATGTACGTCGACAGAATGGCACGGGCAGGCAAATGGGCGTACATGTACGTCCCTTTAAATTTGCCACCCTGCCATCGGGAGCGCGCCGCCAGCGGCGCGCTCCCGTGCTGGTCGGGGCCCCCGTGAGTCCGGTCGCGGGACCCGCGGACTCGATCGCCACGGGCATCCCCGCGATCGTCTCACGGAGCGGCCAAATGAAGAAATGCCGTTGTAAACAGCATTTCTTCATTCTGCCTAGCAACTAGTGACGCTGATCTCTGCTCCATGTAATTGGAGCAGAGATCAGTGTTCACTAAATGAAAGCCCAACCCCCCCCCCCCCCCCACAGTTAGTAACACACCCCTAGGAACACTTAACCCCTACACTACCACCCACTGGTTAACCCCTTCACTGCCGGTGTCATTTACACAGGAATCACTGCATTTGTATAGCAGTGATTACTGTATAAATGACAATGGTCCCAAAAATGTGTCAAAAATGCCCGATGTGTCCGCCACAATGTCGCAGTCACAATAAAAATCGCTGATCGCCGCCATTACTAGTAAAAAAATAAAAATAAATTATTAATAAAAATGCTATAAAACTATCCCCTATTTTGTAAACACTATAACTTTTGCGCAAACCAATCAATAATCGCTTATTGCGATTTTTTTTTTTTTTTTTTTTTTTTTACCAAAAATATGTAGAAGAATACGTATCGGCCTAAACTGAGGGAAAAAAATGTTTTTTTTATATATTTTTGGGGGATATTTATTATAACAAAAAGTAAAAAATAATGCGTTTTTTTTCAAAATTGTCGCTCTATTTTTGTTTATAGCGCAAAAAATAAAAACCGCAGGGGTGATCAAATACCACCAAAAGAAAGCTCTATTTGTGGGAAAAAAAGGATGTCAATTTTGTTTAGGAGCCACGTCGCACGACCGCGCAATTGTCAGTTAAAGCGACGCAGTGCCGAATCGCAAAAAGTGGTCTGGTCTTTGACCAGCAAATTGGTCCGTTCTGAAAGTGGTTAAAAACTGAGGGGCTCTGCCTACAGGTCATTCAAAGAAAGTTATTATTCGTCAGCTGGAAAATATGCAGATTTGCAAGGTTTCCCTGTTGTATGCACAAAGTTTTATACAACGTTCTCCTTCCGTTGTAGAAATTGAAGAAGGATGTTGCGGAGCAGAGAACACTGGCTAATGCAATTCTGAAGGAAGGAGAATCCCTGGCCAAATGTATGGCAGTTAATTCCTCTGGTAAGACTTGTTTGGATTCTGCTAAAACATTGGGGGCTTATTCACAGGGTTGTAGCGCAACTAAAGGCAAAACTTTTTGGATAGAGTACTAAGCAATTCCTAGGGATGTATTTTGGGCCCTTTTTAAATTTTGGTGCTACATTGGCTTTTCTCCAATCAGCTGTTACCATTCCAGTCAGTAAAAATTAGGAACAATGGTCTGGCAATTATTTAACTTTCCCCAAGTACCCTCGGGTGCAAGCCATCCGGTCCTGGTGATTTATTAATTTTAAAGCGGGATTCCACCCTAAAGTGGAACCTCCGCTGATCGGAACCCCCCCCCCCGGTGTCACAATTGACACCTTTCAGGGGGGAGGGGGGTGGAGATACCTGTCAAAGACAGGTATTTTCACCCACTTCCGGGCATAGACTCCCACGGGAGTCTACGCCATTTCCTGCCCTGCCGCGCTGTCTGCTGGGACACACACGGGTCCCAGTGACAGCGCGGAGATTTCCTATTGCGCGGCGCAGCTCGCGCATGCGCAGTAGGGAACCGGGAAGTGAAGCCGATTCGCTTTACTTCCTGATTCCCTCACCTCGAATGGCGGCAGCAGCCGAGGCCCGAGCGGTCGATCGGCCTCGGCATCGCTGGAACCCGGGACAGGTGAGTGTCCATTTATTAAAAGTCAGCAGCTGTAGTATTTATAGCTGCTGGCTTTTAATAATTTTTTTTTTTGGGCGGAATCCCTCTTTAAGTTTCTCTGGTCTAATTCAAATTTTGCATCTGTTAGCCATCCAGGACTTTTGTTCGCTCTTTTAAATTTATTACCAAATGGGATGCACTGCCTAATGCCCTCTGTGTTCTTTGTTCCTAAGATGTTATCCCAATATATGCCTTCTAGCAAGGCTCGTAGTTTAGGAAAGTTGGCTCTTTTTGAAATTCAGCCAATTGACCTGTGATCGCTATTTTTTTCTAAATTGCCCCATATTTCCACATCCGTGATCAGGTCTGTAGGGAGCTCTAGTAACGCTTTATTTCTAGTTGGTGCAACTACCATCTGACCCATGAAATTGTCCTGCAAGACATTTAGTAGCTGGCGAGCCTTAGACGAATGCGAGGTTCCCTCCACCCAGTCTGGATAATTAAAATCCCCCATTATAACACTTCCCATCCCTGCTGCTAATCCAAATTGTGATAGGAGGCCCGTCTCCCCCTCCAGGTTAGGGGGCCTTTAGCATACTCCCCAGTATTATTTTCCCCTTTAGCTTCATCCCTTTTGGAGCTCTACCCATAAGGAATTCAACTCCTCCCTAGCTCCCTTTTTAGTAATGTCTCTTACATTCACTTGTACATTATTCTTGACTTGATATATAGACATACTCCGCCCCCTTTTTTACCCTCTCTATCCCTTGCGATAAAGGGTATACCCTTGAATGGTTGCCAGCCAATCATGAGAGTTGTTGAACCAGGTCTCTGTAATTCCAACAAAATCCAGAACCTCCTCGTACAACAGTATCTCTAGTTCACCAGGCTCCTGGCATTGGTAAATGTGCCACGTCGTTTAGACCAGTCGCATATTACTCCTCTTATTGGGTGTTCCGAGAGTGCAACTAGGACTTGTTACCATACTTGCCTTGGGTTCATGTGCTTTAGTCAACCTAGCACTAATGCCCCCAATACTACCCTCTAGAATATGTTCCGCACTGACCATCTCTACCTCTGGAACCCCCCTGCCGCCTAGTTTAAAAACCCCTCTAACTTTTTTTGCCCATCTTTACTCCCAAAAATCCTAAAATCGTTCTTTAGGAAACTCCATTTGCTTCGGACTTTGTCATTGGTGCCAACGTGCACCATGATAGCCGGGTCTTCCCCACCCCCTCCCAGTAATCTGTCCACCAGATCCATGATGTGTCGAACCTGAGCGCCCGGTAGACAGCATACAGTTCGGCGCTTCAGGTCTTTGTCACAGATTGCCCTCTCTGTCCTAAGAATTGAGTCCCCTACCACCAGAATCTGTCTATTCTTTCCCTCTCACTCTATCACTGGAGGGGTTCTTCCCCTGGCAGCTAGGAGAGAGCCTCAGCTCCAGCAGTGGTGGTCACTGACTGGTTTCACCAATGTCACTTAATGGAGTGTACTTATTGGGATGCTGTAACCCTGGATCGGCCTCCCTGACACGGCACACTCCCTCCCCCCCCCCCCCCCCCCATCCTTCCAGTCACCCATCTACTCTTTTTCCAGTGCCTGCACCTCTTTGTCTCAACCCGCCTCTGCACTGGCCCCTGCCGGGTACGTTCCTGGCTCTCCTTTTAATATGGAGGGTCTTCTTAGTGCTGACAGTTGCTTCCCTAGATTCAGAACCTGGGCTTCCAGGGAAACAATGTGCTTACATTTTGCACAGCAGTATTCGCCCTTGATCAGATAATCAAGGAAAGCATACATGCCGCAAGATATACACCGAGTCACATCTCCACATCTGCCAGGCATACTACCTACCAATTTAATGAGTATTGGGGATTATATGCTATCCAAATTGCCTAACAATTAGCTTCCTGACACTAATACTCAAAAATACACTACACAGGTATTCAACGAGACAATGCACAGGTACTCGCAGACCCACGTGTACTTGAAAGTTTTCGGGGTCTGCGAGCGTGGGCCTTATCGGAATCTAGGGGCCCCCCACCCTATATAAATGAGTAGGGGGGTACCCATTCACCAAAAATAAAATGCATTACACAGGTTTTAAGAAAATAATTTATTAAGACCGCTCATGTGTCTCTTCCGATTTTCTCCTCCCCTCTCCAGCTCTTCTGTCTCTGCCGGTTCTTCTTCCTGTCCAGGTCTTCTCTGCTGATGTTTTCTAGGCTTCTCCGGTTCTTCTCCCTCTGTCTGCTGTCCTCTGCCGGGTCTTGTCTGCTGTCTTCTCCATCTGTTCTTCTGATGTTGACTCCACGTTCTCTCCCGCTCTAATGCTTGGTGTGCGGTGTGGCACTACTTATATTGGCATGTGGCGGGGTCACCGGGTGCCATCATCTGGGATGCCACCCAGTGACCCCGCCCCATGCCAGAAGACATCAGCGGAGGAGGCAGACGAGCCGGAGAGGGGTGAAGAAATTGGAAGAGACGCCGGAACTGTCTTAATAAATTATTTAAAAAACGTGTGTATTGCAAATGGCCAGGGTTGTTGGGAAGAGGCCCTTGTCCTCATCAACATGGAGACAAGGTGCTCTGGGGTTGGGGAGTGTAAGTCCACCCCCCCCCCCCCATGTTGAGGGCATTCGGCCTGGTACAGTACAGGAGGGGGGGTTTGAGGAGCTCACTTGTGCCCACCCCCTTTTCTGACCTGTCAGGCTGCGTGCTCAGATAAGGGACTGGTATGGATTTGGGGGGGGGGGGGGCGGCCCATGCCGTTATTCGGTGGGGTTTTCCCCTTAAAATCCATGCCAGGCCAAAGGCCCTGGTATGGTCTTGGAGGGAGAACCCATTCCGTTTTTATTATTTGGCGTGGAGTTCCCCCTGAGGCCGGGTTCACACTGGTACGATAAATGCTCCGACATAAGGGAGCTCATGTCACATGACGTGTGAAAATCAATGTTTCCCTATGGGAGCCGTCTTAACTGGTCCGACTTTGAAAATGCTCCCTATACTAGTTTGGTCTGACTTTGATCCTACTTCAGCCCATTGACTATCATTGAAGTAGGATCCTTGTCCTAACCCTCCGACTTTGGCATCCGACATTGTGTTATTTCCTGCCCCCTGCTGTAGCGCCTCCCATTGTGTGTTAGTACGACTTGTCCTTTGACCAATCAAAACTATCTGAAAAGTCGATCAAAGTAGTATCTGAAAAGGCACATGTATGAAAGTCGGATGGAAGTAGGACTGATGTCGCAGAGCAAAGTAGGATGAAAGTCGTACTACTGTCATGTAGTATAGTGTGAACCCAGCCTAAAGATTCATACCAGACACAAAGTGCCTGATGTCCGACTTCAAGTCGCAGGGCAAAGTTGGATCCACAGTCGTATGACTGTTGTGTCGTACCAGTGTGAACCCGGCCTAAGGGCCCGTTAACACCAGGCCATTGCAGTAGCATAGTGGGGGAGACTTAAAAAATCTAGGTGCAGCTGTGCATAGTAACCAATCAGCTTCTAACTTGACAGTAGTACAACTTTCATCCTACTTTGTTCTGCGAAATCAGTTCTACATTGGTCCTACATCCATCCGACTTTCATGAACGGAATACAACTTTGATCCGATTTTTCAGATAGTACAACTTGTCCTTTGTGCCCTTTTAGCCCCTCCCATTGTGTGTTAGTACAACTTGTCCATTGACCAAATCAAAACTAACACACAATGGGAGGGGCTAAAAGGGCACAAAGGACAAGTTGTACTATCTGAAAAATCGGATCAAAGTTGTATTCCGTTCATGAAAGTCGGATGGATGTAGGACTGATGTCGCAGAGCAAAGTAGGATGAAAGTCGTATTGTATGTCATGTCATGTAGTATAGTGTGAAACCGGCTTTAGGCTTTGACAATAAAACCTGGAAGCTGGCTGGGTTACTATGCACAGCTGCACCAGATTCTGTGTGATCCAGGTTTAGTAAATCTCCCCCATTGTACATGTTATTTTTCTGCAGTGCTAGACCACCATCATGAAAAATAATCCACTCCTATAACTATATGCAGTTACTTATCGCAGAGGTTTCAAATAAGGCAGAAGTTTAGACATTTTCCCTCCAGGAAACTGGCTGTGAAGCTGCAAGGATTCACTTCCGGTTTCCTTTACTTGCTACGGTGCTGCCTGCACCCAAAGGCCATTGAAGAATTGGTCTGGATGAGGACATCCCGGGATTCGTGGACAGGTAAGTGTCCTTGCATTAAAAGTCAGCAACTACAGTATTTGGAGATTGGAGGTCCTCTTTAAGAATAGCTTATCAGACTAGTAACTGTGTAACTATGCCACTATGCCATGGGACACCATAAAACGTTTTCTCCAAAAAACAGATGTTCTTTAATTGCCATGTGTTTGCAATTTTTCTTCCACTTAAATATAGCTTCTACAATTAAATGTTCATATATATTTAATATGCAGTCAGCTACTCTTAGCAATTGATTTCCAGCTTAGTGGAAGTATACAGTAGCAATGTCTTGAATAAAGGTAGCAATGATGCTGATCACACCAGAGCCATGACATGCTAAATAGCTACCTCCATTGTATGCACACAATAGAAATCTCTAATCAAAGGCTACAGGGCGACTACAAAACAATTCGTCATTTTTGTTTTCTACTGAACTATATACACATAAATAATGAGCTTTTAGTCATTAGGCTGTGAGCTGGTTGAGTGTATGGGGTGTTTTTCAGGCACTTTTGGACTAAAAATAGTGCCTGTAAAGCGCCTCCCCTGTAGCCCGAGTGTTTTCACACTGGGGTGGTGCGCTTGCAGAATGTTAGAAAAAGTATTGCAAGCAGCGTCTTTGGGGCAGTGGAGGAACAGTGTATATACTGCTCCTCCACCGCCCCTGCCCATTGAAATGAATGGGCAGTGCTGCCATACTGCTTTGGCAGCGGCACTTTTCAGGCGCTGTTAACCTTTTCTTCGGCCGCTAGCAGGGGTTAAAAGCACCCCACTAGCAGCTGAAAAGCGTTGCTAAAACTAGCAGCACTAAAGCAGCGTGTTGTCAGTGTGGAAGGGGTCTTGATGCTTAGCAAATATGACTTGTAGGTCAGGGACTCGGTTTGTGAATGTTTATCAGTAAACATATTAAGAATTATGAGTGGAGTCTTCATCTGCTTCCTGGAGATGCTACAGTGATCTTTTCTGTAACCCCTCATTAGTGTTGAAGGACACCCTGGCATTAATTTCCAAACAATCCGGAGAGCTTGAAAGACACACTGAGCGCCTGTATGCCTCTGTTCTTGAAGCTATGGATACCATCACCGATAAAAGGCTTGGGGAGGAACAGTAACCCGAAACAACCGGTTTCCCTGGAGATGGAGTCAAGTTAGGTAAGAAAGACAGCAAGGAAGGAATGTCATCTGACATGACACTACAGTGTGGAAACCCGAGCAGTGCTACATGTACTCATTCACAGCACAGAGCTTGCCATAAACACCTGGGAAATGTTTCGTCCACTATGGAGCAAATATTAATATATTTTGATCAATAAATATGCTATTTCTTGCACTCCATAAATGCACCTAAATTAAACAGAAACCCAAACGGTTCCAAGTGCTAGGTCAATGATGGCACAGGTGCAAGGGAAACGACACTGAACTGTCCCAACTGCTGTGAGGAGTGCTTGGAGTAGTCACTCGACAGATAAATACTCAGTTGTTTACAGCGCTTGGGACCCTTGGTCAGTGAAAAATCTAAGTTTCATTGTGAGATCTATGACAGGAACAAAATGCTCAGCAGAGATTCTCCATAAACTCAAAGCACATTTATTAAGCCATAAAAGATGTCATACAGACAATACCACTCTCCGCTGTCCCCTCTTCCACTGAGCGTCCATCTTCTTTCCGGGTATCGTGGCTCCAGCACTGTGATTGGCTGGAGCGCGATGTCACTCCCGTGCTTGCGCATGGGAGCAGGCACATCGCCGTTAGCAGCATCACGCTCAGTGCGCCTGCACTGTAGACAGCGGTGCCTGTCTTTTTGCAAATATCTCCTAAACCGTGTAGGTTTAGTAGATACATTTCTTGGACCTACAGTTAAGCCTTAATCTAGGCTTACCTGTAGGTCAAAGTGGTCTGTAAGGGTTTACAACCACTTTAAAAGTAAAGTGTAAAAAATTTTTTTTTATTAAAGCACCCCCCATCTCCTTATGCTCGCACACATATGTACACTGCATTCAAATCACATATGTAAGGTAGCACTAGCCCACCTTTGTAAATCAAAAAAAATAAAAAAATTACCTGCATGAAATGCGAGCAAAGCAGCCAAATTTTAATACATGGAGGATTGTGCCCACATAAATGCAGCCGTTGCCTCCCCGTGAGCTGAACTGAAAGCAACCTCAACTGTCTTCCTTTGTAAACAACTTATTTCCCAAGTCCATGTAATGCAAATGAACAGGCAGACATGTTTGAAATATAGCCTTTATGGCAGCCAAGGGTCCCTCTTTTGATTCAGTGGAAGAGTGAAGGGGTATAGTCACCACAAGAAATGTACAATACATTAATTAAAAATATCACATTTAATCGAAAAAAAAAAAAGCACAGAACTAAAATCATTAGTATCCAGCACAACAATAAGGGATGTACAGTGCCTTGCGAAAGTATTCGGCCCCCTTGAACTTTTCAACCTTTTGCCACATTTCAGGCTTCAAACATAAAGATATAAAATTTTAATTTTTTGTGAAAAATCACCAACAAGTGGGACACAATTGTGAAGCGGAACGAAATCTATTGGATAATTTAAACTTTTTTAGCAAATAAAAAAACTGAAAAGTGGTGCGTGCAAAATTATTCGGCCCCTTTACTTTCAGTGCAGCAAACTCACTCCAGAAGTTCAGCGAGGATCTCTGAATGATCCAATGTTGTCCTAAATGACTGATGGTGATAAATAGAATCCACCTGTGTGTAATCAAGTCTCTGTATAAATACACCTGCTGTGTGATAGTCTCAGGGTTCTGTTGAAAGCGCAGAGAGCATCATGAAGACCAAGGACCACACCAGGTAGGTCCGCAATACTGTTGTGGAGAAGTTTAAAGCCGGATTTGGATACAAAAAGATTTCCCAAGCTTTAAACATCCCAAGGAGCACTGTGCAAGCGATCATTTTGAAATGGAAGGAGTATCAGACCACTGCAAATCTACCAAGACCTGGCCGTCCCTCTAAACTTTCAGCTCAGACAAGGAGAAGACTGATCAGAGATGCAGCCAAGAGGCCCATGATCACTCTGGATGAACTGCAGAGAACTACAGCTGAGGTGGGAGAGTCTGTCCATAGGACAACAATCAGTCGTACACTGCACAAATCTGGCCTTTATGGAAGAGTGGCAAGAAGAAAGCCATTTCTCAAAGATATCCATAAAAAGTCTTGTCTAAAGTTTGCCACAAGCCACCTGGGAGACACACCAAACATGTAGAAGAAGGTTCTCTGGTCAGATGAAACCAAAAGCGAACTTTTTGCCCACAATGCAAAACGATATGTTTGGCGTAAAAGCAACACAGCTCATCACCCTCAACACACCATCCCCACTGTCAAACATGGTGGTGGCAGCATCATGGTTTGGGCCTGCTTTTCTTCAGCAGGGACAGGGAAGATGGTTAAAATTGAGGGGAAGATGGATGCAGCCAAATACAGGACCATTCTGGATGAAAACCTGTTGGAGTCTGCAAAAGACCTGAAACTGGGATGGAGATTTATCTTCCAACAAGACAATGATCCCAAACATACAGCAAAATCTACAAAGGAATGGTTCACAAATAAACGTATCCAGGTGTTAGAATGGCCAAGTCAAAGTCCAGACCTGAATCCAATCGAGAATCTGTGGAAAGAGCTGAAAACTGCTGTTCAAACGCTCTCCATCCAACCTCACTGAGCTCAAGCTGTTTTGCAAGGAAGAATGGGCAAGAATTTCAGTCTCTCCATGTGCAAAACTGATAGAGACATACCCCAAGCGACTTGCAGCTGTAATCGCAGCACAAGGTGGCTCTACAAAGTATTAATGCAAGGGGGCCGAATAATTTTGCACACCCCACTTTTCAGTTTATTCGTTAAAAAAAAGTTTCAAAAATCCAATAGATTTCTTTCCACTTCACAATTGTTGGTGATTCTTGACAAAAAAATAAAATTTTTATATCTTTGTTTGAAGCCTGAAATGTGGCAAAAGGTTGAAAAGTTCAAGGGGGCCGAATACTTTCGCAAGGCACTGTACTTATTGTTCAGTCAAGTAGAAATCCAAATGTAGGAATAAAGCAATAGTATACTGTACCGCCTTCCTTCAAGAAACAAGGGGTTAACTCTCAGCTATAGATCTATTGAGAGGTAGCCAAAGCATAGAGGACTCATAGCTCCATGTTGCAGTAACTTGGCAATTCACTTGTCGCAGGCCCCTGTCCGCTTAAAAAAAAACAAAAAAAACATATGCGCTATTTTGATCTCAAGTGGGGATGACCAGGGATCAGGCCGCGCTGCGCCAAAACAGTCACCAGAGTACCTCTATTCACGATGAGTGGCATCCTGTCGTGCATGTCTGAGAGACATCGGGTTGGCGTCCCATGATGTCCGCCATGTGTTGAAGAGGAGCCTGAGTCGCCGGAAACAGGAGATCCCATTCGGAAGGAGAGAGCAGTCAGTGAAGCTCAGTCAGTTGCCGTGACGACCGTCACTGACATGTTTTGTGCGCCTGCGCTTTGTCAAAGTTACAGGAGTCACTGGCAGGGTGGAATATAAAGCATAACAGACACTGAGGGATGAAAAATAAGCTACCTACTATCCAGTTTATCTTATATGTAAATATAGAATTTCCCATATTTAAATGTATATTATAATTTGTATTTTTTACCAATTAAATTTAGCCTTTTAGATTCAGATTGGTGTGTGTGTGTATATATACACACACACACACACTTTATATAATATGTTAGATTATCTATATTTTTGTAGTAAGTGTCTAATAGTATCATCTCTTAGCCTTGATATATTTTTTATATATATACATTCATTCAACAAGGGGTTAAATCTAAGGTTACTTCAGACAGCTGATCGGTTCATCCCAGTGTCTTTTATGCTTTATCTTCCACCCTGCCAGTGACTCCCGTGACTTTGACAAAGCGCAGGCGCGCGAAACATGTCAGTCACGGCACCTGACTGCCCTCTCCTTCCGAACGGGAGCTTCATTTTCCGAACGGTAGTGGTCGTTTGTTTCCGGCGACTCAGGCTCCTCCCCTCTTTACCACACTCATCGTGAATAGAGGTACTCTGGTGACTGTTTTGGCGCGGCGTAGCGCAGCCCGATTCCTGGTCATCCCCACTTGAGATCAAAATAGCGCATATGTTTTTTTTTTTTTTTTTTAAGTGGACAGCGGCCTGCGACAAGTGGATTGCCAAGTTACTGCAACATGGAGCTATGAGTCCTCTATGCTTTGGCTACCTGTCAATAGATCTATAGCTGAGAATTAACCCCTTGTTTCTTGAAGGAAGGCGGTACAGTATACTATAACTTTTTTCCTACATTTGGATTTCTACTTCTTTGAACAATAAGTAGATTCCTTATTGTTGTGCTGGATACTAATGATTTCTGTGCTTCTTTTTCCATTAAATTTGATCTTTTTAATTAATGTATTGTACTTTATGTTGAGTTCCACTGAATGCTGATTTTAATTTGTATTCATGTGAACCCCTCTCCAGAAGTTTTCAGCTGCACTGGATACCATTCGGAATCCCTAGTTTTTAATCTGACTTTGATAAGTTGTTTCTAAGACCAAAAAAATTTTAGCGCTGGAGTTGTGTTGCTGATTTACCACAAGAAATGTTATTGGCAGGATTACCTGTTGAATATGAATACAGCCAAAGATTGGCAAGGAAAAAAACTTTTGTTTTTGGTGATATAGAAGCACTTGGACATTTCAGATTGCCTTGCAGAAGATCCATTTTTGCTGCATCAGCCAACTCAGGTGTTGTACATTAAGATTATATGGGGCCTAGAAAGAATATTTTAGTACTTCAGAAATGTGTGATTCCTATTAAGACAATTGGCTAGGCTAAGCTGCTACAAATAGTCACACATTTTTAAGATAATACATGAATGTGTTTGAAGGAGGACCTGTCCATAACCATCCACATTCTTCCTTCCATTAAACTATTGAGTGGTTGGCGGTAAAAGGACGTGATCTTTCTCTGAGGCCTAATATCACACAAGTTGCATGCACTGGTTATTTTATAGCCAATGTTTTTCTACCTATTTAAAAGATGTGAATTTTCTGCAAAACAGCATAGGTTTGATGCAGTAAGCCGCTTTCATCTTACCCTTTCACAATGTGCATTCGTACCTTGGGGAAAGGGAGTCATCCTCTCACCCTTTAGACGGTAATTGCTTCACCATCACAGATTAGAATCATTTACTAACAGGGGCAGTGTTCACTAGGAAAGCTCCTGCATGGACCAGTTATCTGAGCAGCCCCACTGATCTTCATAATTGGGACAAGTATTAAAATAAAAACTCATGTAAAGAATTTATTTTTAATCTGCACAACTGTTTACATTACACCTCAGACTCATAATTTCATCACTGTTAAAGGTTTTACCATGGAAGCCAAATAAAGACAGAGGCTCTTGCTGTATTTGATATTTTTTTTTTTTTTTAAAGTTAAATTATATGGAACTACCAAATATATCAGTTTTGATACTTTTATTATGACAGCTTGTATACATAGATGGAACAAATACAAGTAACAGTAGGATAAGATTTTACAAGCACATTCGATTTCAGAGGAGTCCTTATTCAAATGCTTACAGTCTAAAGAATGTGGAGGACGCACAGTTATGGCAGACCACAGTGGTAGTGCATGAGACTATGCACACATGAGGACAAGACAAAACTCAAAAAGCCAACATAAGGCTCTCAAAATGGAATTCAGTACTCATGCAGATTGCTTTGCTGGTAAGAAACAGTCCTGCCACCCTGCCAGAAAAATGGTTTTCCAATAAAAATTTATATTAATTTACAGACAGAAAAATTGGAAAACATTGCCTAAAACTAGCTGATGAAAAGACAGACAAGTGTGTTATTCTAACTACATATTGTCTTTTTTACACTGTTCCCCATTAGCTGTAATACCCAAATAATAGTTACAGAAGTACATGGAATACTGGGGGGAGGGGGGGGGGGGGTGTAACATCACTTGTTCTGTTCCCACCTTTCATGCTTTAAACTACAATGTAAAATTAAATATCCATTAATATACTATTATAACTTTTGATAATCAAAATCTTAACCACTTTTGTGTTTCAGATAAAGCACACTGGAGGATGGATTTGACACATTGTGGAAACTTGATTTTTGGAATGGTTTAAATCTTAAAGTGCACTCACTTCAATTCAGCTGTGGCGCTGTGCCACAGACTAAGTACAGCGAAGAAATGATCCGTCCAATGCTGAAGGAGAACGGTTTATATCGGAATATATTTGAATGCAGTCTTACAATTCTTCCTGCAATGTTGATCGCTTCAGAGCAGCACAGGTGGCATTACCGAGCCAATGGCAGCTTGTCGGAGTCACTTTTTTTTAATGCACAGATGCACAAAAAAATCCACCTATATTGCCCCTGAACTGAATGTCTGGATTAGGAAGGTATAATACTTGCCATAAGGTCATATATTAATTTCTACTTCAAGCACATGGCAATCCCAGACTGTTAAATTCTAGGAATTCAGTCACTCTGGAAAATGTTCTGTGTTAGGAGGCGTTTTTTTTAATAAGGTTGCATGCCACCTCATGGACTCATCTCTTATTAACAGCTGACATTTTTGGAGCATCAGAAGCAGTCATTGCTATATTTTGGGCACAGCAAAGTCTAGTCTCCATTCCAGCAGCCCAATAACAGAGCTCTTTGTGTTATGAACCCATTCACAAAATACAACGGCTCCCGTGATTGGACAGGCAGAGATGGCATCTCTCAAGTGCTACCTGAGCTTCATAAAAGGGTCAGAAGTAAATTAAAGAAATATGTCCATGAGGTGGCAAGCACTTTGTTGGACTTAACTCATAGTATGTCAGCACATTTGACAGATTAAAGCTAAACTCAAGGAATTCAGCTAATCTGTTTAAAATAAATACCCATTCAGGAGAAAGTATAAAAAAAAAAAAAAAAAAAAAAAAAAAAGACTGCTGTAGTGAATTTCCTCCCACTATATTCCACCTGTACTGCTGTGAGATGAATATCCATTGCAGAACCTAAATTCCAGTTATATAAATATTAAAGTGTGACTTTATGAATGTTTGAAACTACCTTGCCGATTTTATATTCATTTCCATTTGTATCTAAAGTGTCTTTCTATGGAAACTATAAAGAAATATTCTTGAATCTTGTGTGTTATTGGTGATTACACATCAAGTGAAAAGGAATGTACAGAGCTGGTAAGAGGATAAATATTGTGACTGCACTGCGAGCTTGGCACACCATTACCACCTTCTGTAGGTTCTTAATACCGAGAGGTTACATTCAACAAGACCAGTGAAGGTTTAACATTGAGGCTGCAATCCTGGTAAAGGGCCTTTACAGCACACATCTTTTAAAAAGATGCAGAAATACACTGAAGTGGAAATGCTTCAGTCTGGTCTTAAATGTTATAATACCACCTAGGCATGAACAAATGTGAGATTAAAATGAAATGTGAACACCTGCCCTAGGTATCAGTCAACAAAAGGATTATGTACACGTTTGTGTTACCATAAACTATAATTCACATGACCGTACCCTTTGCAGGTTAATTATTCCTATTAGTACTCTACAGGAACCAAACAAGCTCTAGGTCAGGGCAGACAACTGATACTTTTGGACGCACTGACCCAGAGCCACAAATCATGGGTTCCTGTAAGCTACAAATTTCTGCCCTTAATGGTGGTTTTAATCTTAGTTCCAGCCCCTTAAACATCCTATTGTCCTTTCATATGACAGGCAGCCTTACTAGCCCACATGAATATAGGGGATGGGGCAGTGACTGACCAAAAGTATTGAATTTCGCAGATTACAGCATCCCAAGACAGGAAGCTACCAGACTGTAGATGGGAGTTTCTAATGGTATGTTCAGGCACTGACAGGTACCCATTGAATAGGGCACTGATCGATGTACAATAATGGCATTAACGCAACCCATCAGAAATGGTCTACTTTATGCGATAAGAATAAATGTATGAAAGTTGCTCAGATTTACTGCACACGACTAGGGGTATCTAGTATAACCCACAAAGCAGCACCCCCCACAATATACCTACAGCTTATGACCAAAGTCTGACTACTACACATTCAGTGTTAACAAGTTTTATTATTATTAAGACACACACACACAGGCTTCCAAATTTCAACCTGTATAGGTAGCATAAGTTAGCAGACTTATAAGCCATCCACAGACGTTTAATTGCTATATACAATCAAGACTGATTCATCTTTCAAACCACTGTTAAATATAAGTCATGTATTTTCTTTTTACGCAGTGATTTTTAAAAAATTTTCCCCATGTGCGAGCTTTCCGTTTTATATAGCTTGTATTGTTTACACTCCTTACATTTGCCGTTTGAGCCTAGGACTTAAGTGACATGTCATTGGGGGATGAGCATACAGTGAAAACAAATGAATAAAGTGGACCTGTCCCATGCACAGGAAGCTGCCATCTTGTGAGGTCTTGCGGGTAAATATTGGATGTCCTCCATGTACACAAAAACAGGTGCACTTTAGTGGGAAAATGGAACCGAGTATATAAAGTTTATGGCAAAAAAAAATCACATCACCGTCACACTTGCACTGCTGTACACCTCTGCAGAATCTAAAAACCGGAAGGAGAGAGCTAAGGAAAATGTATTCCTGATTACATTAGGGCAACACTGCACATTCAAACCAAGACATTTCTCTCACTTGTACAATTCTCTAAGTCACCTACTCATTCAACATTACAAAACAGACAAGTGAAGCAATATAGTGGTTGCCGTTGATTGGGTTAGTTAAGCACTTGTTAGTTTGGTATAAGAGTACCCATACATAAACTTTCATTACATGCAGGGCAGTGTTGGTCAAGAAAAAATAAAATAAAATGCCTTAGTTTTTCCCCATTTCTAGACAAATTAAGACAATACTTATCACCATACGGTTTGATATTACTTCCAATACGTACAATATTTATTAAACATTTCTTCAGTTATTTGTTACATGTTGTGCAACAAATCACAATGTTCTGCAGCCACAAATTATATGCAGAGTATGAAGAAACTAGTCTCGCTTCTGTTGCTGAAGGGCCCTGCGGCACGTTGAGGCACATCGTGCTGTAGGCTCTTCCAACAACCAATGAGGCCAATCAGATAAGTGTAATCTTTCCATTTATAACTCTACAAGAAAAGAACTAGCAAAATCAGATCTTACATATAACATCTCACTAAACTTTATTGATGCATGGAAACCGACAGACACTGTTGTGCTGTTTGATACAAAATGGCTGAACTTCATCTTCAGAAGACTAAACCTGACTCCTAAACATGCCAATTGAAACATGTAAAAAAAAAAAAAAAAAAAAAAAAAAAAAAAAAAAAAAAGTGGGAGAGGGGGTTTATTTAACCAACCACAAGGATGGGGCTTCTGGTATTAGTAAAGCAACAAGGGTTACACACAGTATTGAGAAACCGACACACAGAGGAAGGGGGGGGAGGGGGAAGGTTTAAAACAGTTCTGAAAATGAAGTTAGCTGTCTTGAGTCAAGGGCATAAAAAAAGTCAGTATTGAGCGTTTACAATCGCTGACCTTTGGGGAGACGGTAAGATTCTGTTGTAGTGCGGCTACATACAGTACAATTCAGGCAATTTTTGTTTTGTCACTTAGGTTCAGATTGAGATTTCACTGCTGTGAGGAGGGAATGGGGCGATTTAGGGGGCAGGCCGTTTTAGCAGCAACCTCCGCTGGACTGCTTGACTGGAGTGCTCTGGATTTTGACGTTGGATTTCTCTGCGCCGCCAGATGTAGCTCCAGGACCCATTCGCTTTTTGATCTCGGCAGCCATTGTCATAAAGGCCTGCTCTACGTTTGTTGCATTCTTCGCACTTGTTTCCAAGAAAGGAATTCCCAGAGAGTCTGCAAATTCCTGCAAAAATAAGCAGATGGCAAGTATAAACTCCTGTACATGCAAAACTTTACATACAATGCTGGAGTTATGAACACTGAGCATGTTAAAGTTCTGACCAGTAATGGATCATCATTATTATAATTATACAGGATTGATATAGTACCAAAAGTTTCTGAAGCACTTAATATAACGGGAGGAAGTGCAGTTACCATACAATTCAAGCATGCTCATGAGAGCTTACAATCTCAAACAGATGTCTAATTATATGAAAGGCAATACTTGGTTGGTGTACAGAAAGTAAAAATCAATTGCTAGCTAAAGGAAGCATGAGCTTCCCTGAAGGAGATGAGATTTTTATAACCGCTTACCTGTAAAATCCTTTTCTTGGAGTACATCACGGGAAACAGAGCCACAGTAATAACTGTATGGGTTATATGGCACCTTCAGTTGGTGGACACGGACACCTTAAACAGGAAGCTCAATTCCCCATATAACCCCTCCCCCTACCGGGAGTACATCAGTCTTGTAGAAAAGCAACACATGTAACCAGAAAGAGGGGAGGGACCTCTGTGTCCCGTGATGTACTCCAAGAAAAAGGATCTTTACAGGTAAGCCATTATAAAAAAAAAAACTATTTTCTTTATTGTACATCACGGGACACAGAGCAACAGTAATAACTGTATGGGATGTCCCAGAGCAATGCCACCTGAGGGGAGAGGACAGAAACAAAAGTAGGGTGCAATCAGACCGGAGGACCTATACTGCTGCCTGCAGCACACTGCGCCCAAAGGCGATATCCTCATGCCTTCTTACATCCACCTGATATAATCTAGTGAACGTATGGACTGAAGACCAAGTTGCGGCCTTGCAGATTTGAGCAATGGAGTCTTGGTGATGCATTGTCCACGAAGCACTAACCGCCCTGGTGGAGTGTGCTTTGACCTGAAAAGGTGGAACCTTCCTCTTCAAGCCATAAGCTTGAATTACCTGCTGAATCCATTTGGCAATAGTGGATTTTTATGCTGCCTGTCCTTTCCTAGGACCTTCAGGCAACACAAACTAAACATCTGTTTTCTGAATCTAAGCAGTCACCTTCAAATAGATTTTGACTGCTCTCACGACATCCAAAGAATATAGTGACTTTTCTTCCTTAGAACAGGGTTCTGGAAAAAAATCAAGCTAAAACAATATACTGGTTTAGGTGAAAACCTGAAATCACCTTTGGCAGAAAGCTAGGATGAGGACGCAATATTACTCTATCCTTGTGAACGATTAAATATGGCTCTTTACAAGAAAGAGCCACCAGCTCTGTTACCCTTCTTGCAGAAGAAATGGCTACCAGAAAAAACTTCCTTGTCAAAAAGGACCAAAGGAATATGTTGCATCAGCTCAAAAGGCTGTTTCTGTACTGCCGACAGAAATAAATTCAAGTCCCAAGAGTTCAGGAGTGCGCCAACAGGTGGATTAAGCCGCATTACCCCCTATATAAAGCTTTGGACCAAACAATGTGAAGCAAGCAGATGTTGAAACAATACTGATAAGGCAGAGACCTGGCCTTTGATAGTACCCAAGGCCAGTTTCATCTCTAGCCCCATTTGCATAAAGGCAAGAATTCTACCCATGACATACTTGCTAGGATGCCAACCCCCTGCATTCACACCAGGAAAGATATGCCTTCCAGACTCTATAATAAATGACTCTGGAAGCTTGTTTCCTTGCATCAATCAAGGTAGGCATTACTGAGCCTGAAAGACCGCGATTCTTTAGAATGTGGGTTTCAATTGCCAAACTGTTAAATTTAGCATTTGTAAAGTAGCCTGGAACACTGGTCCCTGCGATAGCAGGTCTGGACTTAGTGGTCGGGTCCAAGGGGCCCCTACCGCCATCTTTACCATTTCTGCATACCAAGATCTTCTGGGCAACAAGAACTACCGACTTCCTTCCTTCCTGTCTCGCATGTAGTTTAAAAGCGTCCTAGAGTTAAATGATAGAGAGCTTTGGTTGTCAGTGAAAAAAATAGGATTTTTTTGTACTCACCGTAAAATCCTTTTCTCTGTAATTCACCGACAGACAGCTCCTCTCTGTAACAAATGGGTTGTTAGCCTTATCACTAGGAGAATACTAGGCATAGTTGTAACACCACTCAGAACTCTTAGTTCCGCCCAGGGGGTGGTCCCTTGGGCTACAACCCTCCAGTCTGCCAGACAGACCTCAGTACCTCAACAAGCAGTATAACGTAAAGATAAAAAGGAGGGGTGGGTGCTGTTGGTCGGTGAATTACAGAGAAAAGGATTTGAGTACAAAAAAATCCTATTTTCTCTTATATTCACAGCTCCTCTTTGTAACAAATAGGATGTCCCCAAGCAGTGCCAAACGAGGGGTGGGAAAACAGCATAGAAACTTCATCCACCATGGCAAGTGAGAACTAGTGAAACTTTACCCACAAAAAACAGTGCGTGGAAAAAACCATCACAAAAACCAGTGACTACCCATAACCGCACAAAAAAACCTGCGGAATGTTTTTCGAAAACCATAAAAAAGGAAATATTACATATTCAATTGCAACTATACGGCCACCTGCAAAACTTTGCGGCCAAAACAGGCAGCCGCCGATGCACCGACGTCTACCTTGTAGAACTTGGTAAACGTGTGGACAGACAACCAGGTCACCGCTTTACACACCTGAGCAACCGACGCTTTGTGTCGGAAGGCTCAAGATGTTGCGATTGCCCTTGTGGAGTAGCCCGTGACCGGAAAGGGGGGCACCTGCCCCTTCAAGGCGCCGGCCTGTACTACAACCTGTCTGATCCACCTGGAAATGGCGGCCGACAAGACGGCCATGCCTTTCCTTGGACCAACCACCAAGAAATAGTGAGTCTGACTTCTGAAAAAGGAGCTGTGGCAGACAAATACACCTTCAGAGCCCAAACCACGTCTAAAGCGTTAAGGGCCACCTCCTTAGGGTGCTTCGGCTTAGAACACAGATGGCAATAAAACATCTTCATCGATATGAAAAGACAAGACCACTTTCGGTAGAAAAGATGGTTGCGGACGCAACACCACCTTATCCTTGTGGATAACCAGATAGGGCGACTTGCAGGACAAGGCCACCAGTTCCGAAACCCTCCTAGCCGAGGTGATGGCGACTAGAAAGACCACTTTCTGGGAAAAAGTCAACAGGGGAATCTCAGTGAAATTTTCAAACGGCGGTTTTTGAAGTGGCAACACTAGGTTCAAATCCCTTGGGTGGTAACGGTGGGTGCACCGAGAGGGACTATATGTCGTACCCCCTGAACAAAAAGGTACTCGCTAAGGAGTGCGATGCCAGGGGTCGCTGGAAAAAAAAAAAAAAAAAAGAGACAGCCAAGGCTGATATTTGCTTTTTGATGGTACTTAATGCCAATTTCTGGTCTACTCCTTGTTGAAGAAACAGCAGGATCCTGGATATGGAAAAGTGACGCAGATGCCATCCTTTCTCCTCACACATGGAGATTTAGGCCTTCCAGCTACGATGGTATATCTTCCGAGAAGATGATTTCCGTGCTCTCACCATAGTTGGGATCACCGAGTCCGACAGACCCCGGTTCCTCAACACCTGGCTCTCAATAGCCATGCCGTTAAAGCCAGCGATTGTAAAGCAGGATGGAGAATTGGACCTGGAGACAAAAGGTCCTCTCGCAACGGTAGTCGCCAGGGAGCGTCTGCCACCAGACGCACCAGGTCTGTGTACCAAGGACGCTGAGGCCAATCTGGGGCAACCAGTATCACTGGGATCCCTTCGGCTTCCACTCTGCAACAGTGGTAACAGTTTCAGCAGAGGAAAAGCGTAGATCAGCTGGTACCGATCCCGCGGAGCCACCAGTGCGTCTGCCGCGTCGGCCCACAGATCTCTTGTCCTGGACGTGAATCTTGGCACCTTCCGATTAGACGTGGATCTGCTGGCCTCCCGTATCAGTGTGCCCTACCTCAGGCACATCAACCTGAATGTCTCCTGATGCAATGCCCATTCTCCTGGGTCCAGCATCTGTCGACTCGAATAGTCCGCCTGCCAGTTCTCCACTCCTGGGATGTAAATGGCCGACAGGGCCGGTATGTGCCGCTCTGCCCACCGAAGTATGTGAGCGACCTCCCGTGCAGCGGCTGAGCTTCTTGTTCCTCCTTGGTGATTGACTTATGCCACGGCCGTGGCATTGTCCGACTGGATCCTGATTGGACGCCCTTGCAGTCTCATCGACCATGTGGAGGGGCACAGCCTGATCTGCCTCGAAGGATGCTACCACAAGTCCCAGGACTCGCATGCAAAAGTGGAGCGACGACCACCTGCGGTTCATCAGAAGTTTTACCGCGGATCTGAGAGTCTGCAGCAAGCCTAGGTACTCCAGACGCTGGGTCGGCACAAGCACCGACTTCTTTAGGTTCAACAGCCACCCAAATTCTTGCAGGGTCTGCATGGTGATCGCCACATCCTCCTCTAATTCTGAGGAGGAAGATGCTCTCAGGAGGAGATCGTCCAGGTAGCCCACGATCGAGATCCCACGTTGCCGTAGCCATGCCAAAACAGGAGCCAATACCTTGGTAAAGACTCTGGGGGGGGGGGGGGGGTTTCTGGGCTGAAGGCAGGCCAAAAGGGAAGAGCCACAAACTGGTAGTGAGCTTCCCCGATTGCAAACCGCAGAAACTTTTGATGCCGGAGGCATATGGGTATGTGCAGGTACGCATCCTGGATGTCTAAGGACGCCAGGGAGTGCAGCGACTTCTGAGCGAACTAATTCCATTCTGAACCTCTGTACTTTTACAAAGTGATTGAGGGCCTTTAGGTCCAAGATCAGACGTACCCCTTCCTTCTTGGGAACCACAAACAAAATTTTAGTAGAATCCCTGGAAGTGTTCCGATTCCGGAAAATGTACAATCACCCCGCGATTCAGAAAATCCCTTACCGCTCCCAAGAGGGCCTCCTGGCGAGCCGGGGTATACAGGTATGCTGGAGGGGAAGAATTTGTTTTGCGGCCAAGAGAGAAACTATCTTGTAGCCTGTGGAAATCAGATCGCAGACCCATTGGTCGGATAACCGGGAGGACCACTGGGCTGCAAACTCCCGAAGGCAACCTCCCCACCCGAGACATGGGTGGGGGCAAACCTTCATGCGGTAGCACTTTTAGTCGCAGGCTTGTTACGCTTGCGGTTCCAGGGACGTTTTTGACCGTCCGTGGGCGTCCTGTCAGGCTGGGGACGTTTCGTCAAAGCTCCGGGCGGACGAAAAAGCCGCGAGCGGAAAAAAAGAGGGTCCTTGCCTATGGCGTGGCTCCTTAGCCTTCCTGGCCTGTATGAGTAAGGTACTCTTACCACCGGTGGCATTTTTAATAATGTCATCTAATGAGGCTCCAAAGAGCCGGTCGCCAAGGAAGGGAAGATCCGTCAGGGCTTTTTTGGATGCCTGGTCAGTAGACCAGAATTTTAGCCAAATTAGGCGCCTTAGCACAACAGCTGACAATGAAGCCCTGGATAGTAGAGGGAGAGTATCCAGGGCCACGTCACAGACATACTTAAGGCCTTGCACTAGTTGGTCTGCTACTTCCACGCAGACAGGGGAAGCTTGTTGCTCTCCCAATTCGCAGTGCAAATGTTTTGCCCACTCAGTCAGTGTCTGCGACACACGTGTGGATGCCAGTACTGGTCACGCGACTGACACACACCACCGCCCCCACAACCGCAAACAACGAACGAGCCACTGCCTCGGCCTTCCTGTCCGCTCAACCGGGATTGTGGTTACTTTAACCTGGATACTGGGGGGGGGGGTCCACGACCGAAGGAGCCGATTATTTTTTGAGAAGGCTCTCCTCAAAAGGGTAATGCACCGCTATGTATTTGGGGACCGAAAAGGTCCGTTGTGGGCAACCCCATTCCTTGTAAATTATCTTGTTAAAATAAGATACAGGAACACCTTAGGTGAACGTGCTGGCTTGCGGGACCCAAAAGAGACCAGTACATCAGCATAGGGATCCGCTGGCTCCTAAATCTTCAGAGTATCACGCACAGCTGTGATAAGTGCTCCAACAAGCGCTGTCGGGCCCAGGTCCGGACGGGTGGGGGGGGGGGGGGCCCAGGGGCCTCTTTAAGGCACCACCTCCAACTTGGCAATGAACGAGTTGAGGACAGCCATCAGGGTGTCCATGGGCACTGCGCAGTCCGCAGGTGACCCGGTTGCAATTGGCTGGATTTCGGGGGAAGAAACACCAGTTTCTGAAGCCATGCTGACCCTACCCTGTCTGCCACCCGAAGGGGACTTAGGACAGCGACAGTTCTGCGCCGTTCACAAGTAGTGCCTGTAGACCCCAAGTGCAGAGAAAACAAATGCTGTGTCTGTGGCAGCCGCCAGAATGAGCGCTAAACGTTCTGAAAAACATGTTCAGGCTTCAATAAAATGGCCGCCCAGTGTCCAGTACACATACAGGAAACATGGCTGAGAGAGCACCTAAGCCATACTGCTGCTAGATAACACTGAAAAAACGTGTTCAGGCTTCCAGAAAATGGCCACCAGTGTCCTGAATAGGAGATCACTTGGAAAATGGCTGCTGAAGCCCAGGAGGGCATCTGCCTTGCCCACACCTAAAATGGCTACCAGCAGCTCCATGGAGGTACAGAAAGAAAGCAATGTGATAGACACAGTGCCACACCCGACCACAGCAGACCCTCACAGGCACCTTCCGGGAGCTTAACACAGAGAACCCTGGACACCGCTAGCCAGCGAGGCAGCCCCCCCCCCCCCCCATTTCAGGTGAGAGCACACATACACCCGCTCAGCAGCCACATGCAGCATCCCCCCAGGGAGGGGGGGGGGGGAGGGAAGATTGGGACAGGAGAGAGAAGAGAGGGAGCTGAGGGACCCCCAAATTGACCCAGCTGCTCAGCCCTGCCGAGGAAGGGAGAGCTGTACTTATCAGTCCTGAAGAGCTGGGAGACATTCCATTGCAGAACTACTTACTGATCAGTACAGGGTAGCTGCTGGCCTCGGCATACTGTGACGCAGACATCAGTAGCCCGGGCATATGTACGCCTCGGAGCATAAAAGCTCACCGACCACCTCTGGAGCTAAGGTTTCGTTGTGGCCTGCCGAGCCGTAGCTGCGACCTGCACACGCTTGATGGCCGGACTGGGGAGACTACAAGGATAAGGGTATCCAGCCTGTCACCCAGGCGGCTGTTGATAGCTGATCACAGGATCATTCATCTTGCGCAAAAAGCCAAGCTTCTGCATAAAAAAATGCAGGGACCGATGGGCCCGCAGGGTTCCTAGGTCCTTCTCCTTTACTAGGCAAAATAAAACTGAAGTCTGTCTGCCAGACTGGAGGTGTATAGCCCAAGGGACCACCCCCTGGGCGGAACTAAGTTCTGAGTGGTGTTACAACTACACCTAGTATTCTCTTAGTGATAAGGCTAACAACCCATTTGTTACTGAGAAGAGCTGTATCGGTCCATCTGGTGCTAGTTCATAAATGACAGACCCACTGTAACTAACTGATTCCATTCTGAACCTTTGTACTTTTACAAAGCAATTGAGGGCTTTTAGGTCCAAGATTGGACGTACCCCTTCCTTTTTGGGGACTACAGATTGGAGAAGAACCCCTGAAACCTTTCAGTTTCCGGAACAAGCACTATCACCCCAGGGCTTAGCAGGTCCCTTACTGCCCCCAACAGGGCCTCCTGGCGAGCCGGGAGTAAGGGTGTGCTGGAGGGGAAGAATCTGTTTGGTGGCCAAGAGAAGAACTCTATCATGTAGCCTGATGAAATCAGTTTGCAGACCCATTGGTCGGACAGCCAAGAGGCCCACCTGGCTGCAAACTCTCGAAGGCGACCTCCCACCCGAGTGACGGGCGGTGGCAAACCTTCATCCGGAAGCATTTTTGCTCGCTGGCTTGTGAGTCCAGAGACGCTTCTGTCACTCAGTAGTCTCCCTGTTGAACTGGGAGCATTTAGACGAAGTCCCAGGCGGACAAAAAAGTCTCTTCTGAGAGGAAAATGAGGGCCCTTGCCTGTGGCTTGGCTCCTTACTCTTCCTGGCCTGTGGGAGCAAGGTGCTCTTCCCACCTGTGACATTCTTAAAAATAGTAGTAAGAACCGGCAACAGTGTTGCCCCGGCTCTTCTTACTACTGTTGCATTGGAACACATTGAGCTTCGCCACCTGTGAGACACTGAAGCCCTAGAGAGCAAAGGAAGCGTATCCAGGGCACAAGTCTGAGTCAGAGTTCTCCCCGGGGGGGGGGGGGGGGGGGGGGGGGGGGGCAGGGGCCGCTTTTTACTACCTTAGCTCCCGCACACCACCTCCACCCTGGCAACAAACATTTCAAGGACCTCCGACAAGGTGTCCAAAGGCACTGCACGGTTTTCAGACGAGCTGTTGCAATTGTAGGGAGTTCTGGGGAAGAAAAAACAGTTTCTGAAGCCATGCTGACCCACCCTGTCTGCCACCCTTTAGGACAGGTGCATCCCAACCTCCTAGCTGCTGCAGACTTAGGGGCCCGCACGCAGGACTCACCACCCTGACCGAGCAGTGTGCCGTTCTGTAACAGGCGTTTGCCTCCAATATCAGCGCCCAGGGGTCCAGAACAACAGGGACCAGCGCCGAGGATAAAAACCGTGCTGAGCTACAACAAAATGGCCGCCCTGTATAAGGGACAATCACAGGGAAAATGGCTGCCGACCATGCTTTCCACTTAGACACACAGAAAATGGCCCACAAGCAACTGTACACAGTGAATGAACAGAGATAATGGTGGCAGAACAGCGCTGTGGCAGAACAGCGCTATGGCAACAGCACATGCAGAGCCTCCAGGCACCCAGCGGAGAGGCCACAGACACCCAGGGACACAGACGACCAGCGCAGCCCCCAATCCAGGATCAGAGCCCCCCGGAGGACCCCTGGCTCATGTACATGTACTGCTCAGCAGCCCTGCCATGCAGCATTCCCCACGGGGGGAAGAAAATAGGGACATGGAGAGAAGAGAGGGAGAAGAGGGACCCCCTAATCGACCTCCCAGGGAATGTCCAGCTGCTCAATCCAACTGAGGCAGGAATCGCTGTACTTGACAACCGGACGAGCTGAGGACACCCCATCACAGACCCACTCTCGAGCAGTATAGGGTGGCTGCTGGCCACGGCACACTGACAACGACATCGGTAGTCTGGTCATGTGTGTCCCGGAGCATTGCACTCACCGGCCGTCCCTGGAGCCTGAGGGACATGTGGCCGACCCAGCACATAGCTAGGGTCTGCACACGCTCAATGGCCAGGCTGGGGAGACTACAAGGATATAGATTATCCAGCCCGTCACCCTGCTGGCTGTTGATATCAGATCACAGGATCTTAAAATCTTGCGCAAAAGGCAAAAATCCAGAGATTCCCAGGACCGATGGTCCCAGCAGGGAGCCTAGGTCCTTTTTCACTAGGCAGAAAAAAAAACTGAGCTGCAGGAAGCAGGCTGAGGGGTTATTACAGTTCTGCCCAGGGGGCGGTCCCTCTGGTAAAGTTCTGTTTTTCACATGTATTACATGTTCTGCCTAGTCCCCTCCTGAAGGTGGCGTAATAACCCTATGGTCAAGATTACTGGAGCCGTGTCAGTCAATGAACGAAAGAGAAAAACGGTTTCATGAATTAAAAAAATAAAACAGTAAAGTTAGCCCAATTTTTTGCTAGAATGTGAAAGATGAAGTTACGCCAAGTAAATATAGATACCCAACATGTCACGCTTCAAAATTGTGCACACTCATGGAAGGACGCCAAACTTCGTTACTTAAAAATCTCCATAGTCAACACTTTGAAAATGTTTGCAGGTTACCAGATTAGCGTTAGAGGTCTAGCGCTAGAATTGTTGCACAAGCTCTAACGCACGCGGCGATACCTCACATGTGTGGTTTGAACGGTGTTTACATATGTGGGCAGGACTTGCGTGTGCATTTGCTTCTAAACGCGAGCTACAGGGGAGTTGTAAAAATAAAAAAAATATAAGTAAAATAAAAATATTTATTTTCTTAATTTTTTTTTTATCACTTATTCCTATTACAAGGAATGTAAACATCCCTTGTAATAGGAATCTGTGCGACAGGTCCTCTTTATGGAGAGATGCAAGGTCAATAAGATGACTGCTGACCATCTGGTCATCGGAAATCTCTATCGTAGTCATCCGGCGCCAGACAATTCTATCTCCAAGTCCCCGATGGCACTGGAGAGCCCGAAAAAGCACCAGATGGTGGCTGGAGGGGGGACGACGTCGCCTATAATAACGATCAAGTGGCGGAACTGCCGCTATGATCATTCTTATGGTGCACAGAATCGCCAGCTGAAAATAATATCTGAATGATGCCTCTAGCTGCAGGCATCATTCAGATATCCCGGCAAAAAGTCAAGGACGTCATTTGACTATGTGCAGTAGGGAAGTGGTTTTTAAAGGAGCAAACTCACAAGAATTATAAAAATTCCTTAGAAATCTCCCTCCCCTTATCCAGCTGCTGGGTTTTGTGGTAAAAGACCCAGTCTTCACCACTCATGGTGTGCTCTGTTAAACTTTCAGGGACTGGAGCCCCCTTTTTAAAATCGGGGAATCCACAGCCCTAGGCCTGTAAAAGCATCCTGCACGGAACATGGCTGAAAAAAAAATACTGGATACCGGGGTCCAGCTCTCTAAAAAGAGAAGCGTTACAGGTAAAACCTTGTTTCTTCGGACACTAGGACCGGGTACCATTCAATTCGGTCTGGAAAAGACACTTTGTATGGATCTGCTTGCCCCAGTAAGGAATATTCCAGCGGAGCTCAGCGCATTACATTTTTACTGATGACCAACACCTAAGACACAAGCGGAAAAAACTGAGGTACTACCGGTAAGGAGAGGGGATATGTGGAGAACTGAACTTCCCGTTTAGGGTGTGCCAGTGTCCACCATCTGAAGGTGCCATATAACCCATACAGTTATTACTGTGGTCCGTGTCCCATGATGTACGATAAAGAAATGTTTTTTGGGATTTCCTAGGAGATAGCCACACTGGTTAGGGTAGGGAGTTCCAAAAGATGGAGATGTTCTGGAAGTGAGTAAAGGAGGCGGTGATGAGAGAACTAGGCAGCCAAAGGTCTTTGGAGGAGCAAAAAGGGGTGTTGGGTGAGATTTTGGAACAAGGTTGATGATGTAGCTGGTGACAATAGTGGAAGGCATTAGTACTTTGCATTTTATCTAATTGGTGAGCAGAAGTCAGTGGAGGGATCAGCAGGGAAAGGTGGTAGAAACTGAGCAGCTGGTAAGGTGGGCGAGTCTGGTAGTAGCCTTCATGATATATACAAGATGGCATGTGTAGAGGTAGGTCAATGAGGCAATTTCAATAGTCTAGGTGAAAAACAAGTGAGTGAATTAGCTTGCTAAGGTCACTGGTTAAGATGGGGTATATTTTGAAAATGTTAGGGAAGTGAGATTGGACGGCTATTGGATGTGGGGCCGAAAGGAGAGGTCAGAGTCCGGGAACACACAAAGCATTCTGACATAAGTAAAAGGAACTTGATTTAGGTTATTAATATCAATAGAGAAGCCTGGGCACGGAGGGAGGAATTATTATACATTTTATAAAGCTTTTATTTAAGGAAATGGTGTGAATCACTGAACTTCCCAACTCCAACACACTGGGGAGGAAAACCCTTCATCCGTATACCCAAGCAGCAGGAAAAAGTAAGATGGGTGGGAGGAAGCTGGGAAAAACAAAAAGGAGCTCTCACCACTGAAGTCAATCGGAGCAAACTATTTTTTTTTTTTTTTTTTTTTTTTAAAGTGTGTGATTAAACCCATCAGTATCCCTCCATAGTCAACCCTCAGTAATTTTAGAAAATAGAAATGGTTAATTTGCGCAAAAAATAAAAATAAAAAATAAAAGTTAACCTCTTCGTTCACAGAGGTTCGATGTTCTACAGCTCTCAGCATATTTCCTACAGTGGAGAGTTGAGGCTACAGAATATCCGGCTTCCTGAAAAGAATCATCTACTGGAGGGATGGAACACACACCCATAGCCTGAACGTTAGCTCTCGGCTCCTCTGTAGCAGTTCATATTCTCAGGAATGTAAAATCACTCAACAACCACCTTCTGTAAGGACAAAGTCTTCTATAATCATCAGCCATGTCAGGATGAGCAGCTCACTGTAGGGTCATATTTGAGGATTGTACACAAAGTTTCTCCTGATGGGCCAAAGTTATATCAGTACTAAAAATCACCCAATGCCTTTTCAACTAAATATAAAATGCAATTTATAGTTCCTCCATTAGACAACTTGCATTTTTAGTATGCTCTTCTAGAACAGTTATGCACTGGACTACAAGGTATAAAACATTAGAAGTCTGAGCCAAAATCGATATTTGGAATTAGCAGTAGGAGGTGCAGAGAAAAAAAAAAAAAAAATTACCATGCATGTTTAAACTTTTTCCTGCTGCAGACATAGGTATTGGATGTAGCAGACAGGAGTTTATATTTTAACTCCATGCTGTGGGCTATGTACTAGAAGTGCTGCAGGAAAATTGTCAGACCTAAAATGAGTATTTTAACATGTGTAAGAAAAAAAAAAAAAAAAAAAAAAAAAAAATCGCTCAGAGGATTAAAAGTCCTAACTATAACTATATTTTGCTGTACCATCTGTAATCCTCTTTTAATCCTCTCTGCCTGAGCCATTTTTTGAACACATGCTAAAATACTCATTTTAGGTCTGGCAACTTTTTTTTTTTTTTTTTTTTTTTTTAAATACCCCCTCCTTTTTAACTTTCATTTTGAAAACTTTAATAGTTTGTGATCACAAGTGAGTTACCCACCTAGGTGAGAAAATAATCCATATTATCAGATTTCCTAAGGAGATATCGGGGGGTCTATTGAACTCTAAATGTAACCAATGGCACCTTGTTCTTGGTCCCAATTTAACCTGGCCTATGAGATACTGAGAATAATGCCAAGGAAAGAACAAATTGTATCCAATGTGAAAAGGCTATGACTTGGGTTGTACATGGGTTTTAAATGATAAAATCATAATGAATATTTTGCATTTTTTTTGAAGACTGGAAACAATTTCTTCAACTTTTTTAAAAACTACAGCTCTTGTGGGATGTTCCCAATCTGCAGTGGTCAGGACCTACCAAAAAGTAGTGCAAGTATGGGAAACGGGGGGGATTAGAGGTGTTCTTACCTTCGCTGTTGTGTAGTCCACTACCTTCTTTGTAGTTAGGTCACATTTGTTTCCTACCAACAACTTGTTAACATTTTCACTGGCATAACGATCTATCTCCTGAAGCCACTGCTTTACATTGTTGAATGACTCCTGGGGGGTGGTAAAAAAAAAAAAAAAAGGAATTAAAAACACATTTACTAAAAAGTATTCACGCAAGTCTACAACTTGAAACTATAACACCAAGAACCATTCTCTACATATGACCTCTAGTGGCGGCTTATAGCAAATACAACTGAGTATCACAGTAATCACAATATGTAGAATGGCACATACACAGACCTGTACTAGATAACCATCCTAGGGGATGTCTGGTATATGTCTAAAGGAGCAGCGGAAACAGGCCCCATCCTAAAACTCTGTATAACCTTTGCAGATCCAAGACAAGCAGTAAGACTCCTAATTTCAATTGCCGCCCAGTATCATTCAATGTAATCTCATGTCGTCAGCCAATTTTGCAAAGTGGCTACCCAAGCAAAAAAGAACCCTCGAATCATGATAACTTCCCAGCTAATGAAAAAAATACCTTTGCATATATAATGAAGAAGCAGCACTATATATATCTAGATCCCTACTAAAAAAAAAAAAAAAAACAATTCTCTGTTTCTGAAGGTTTGTGGTACACAAACAAGAGCGATTCCTACACAAGTTTGTCATTAGTGCTCAGCCTGCCTTAAAGACGAAGAAAACCCGAAGGAAAGAACACATTTTATCCAATGTGAAAGAGCTATGACCTTAGTACATGGGTTTTAAATGATAAAATCATAATATGAAATTAGCATTTTTTGAAGACTGGAAACCTCTTTAAAAATCTTTTTGAAAAACTACAGCTCTTGCGGGATGTTCACAGTCTGCAGTGGTCAGGACTGACCAAAAGCTGTCTAAGCAAGGATGGTCCATGTAGCCTGAACCAACAAAACAACTTCTGTAGCTCAAATTGCTGAAAAGGTTAATGCTGGTTCTGATAGAAAGGTGTCAGAACACACCGTGTATCGCAGTTTGTTGTGTATGGGGCTGCATAGCTACAGACTGGTAAAATTGCCCATGTTGACCTGTCTCTGCAGCCAAAAAAGCCTACAGTGGGCACATGAGCATCAGAACTGGACCACAGAGCAATGGAAGACAGTGGCCTGGTCTGATGAATTTCAAGAACGGTTTGAGGAACATGAGCTTGACTTGTTGACTTGACGTCCCAATACTCCAAATCTCAATTTAATTGGGAAACTGTGGGACATGCTGGAAAAACAAGCTCAATCCAATTTAACCATGCCTATTACTAAAGACTTGGGGTGCCTACTTACCCTGCCATTTTAGGGCCAATGAAAAAGGCCATCAGCGTATCAGGATTGATCAATTTTCAAATATATATCCCATAGTTTGTAGACTCTTTACACAAAAGTTAATATAAATAACACTAGTAAATAAATCAGTAAATATACCCAGATTTGGGTTATTTTGCAAATAAATGTAGCAGAAAACATTTAGGCCTAAAATTATCAAGTTTATCAGCAAAATTTTATAACAAAGATTTTCAGTATCTTTGTTTATATAGCAAAAAAAAAAAAAAAAAAAAAAAACAGTGGTGATTAAATACCAAAAGAAAGATAGCTGTCAAAAAAAAAATATATATATATATATACAAATTTAATTTGGGTACAGTGTTGCTTAACTAATTAGCACTGAAACCCAAAATTGGTCAGGAGAGGAAGGGGGTTTAAGTGTCCGGTATTTAAGTAGTAAACCAACTTTATGCGAAGACACAAATTACCTGATCTGTAACGTCATACACAACAATGATGCCATGAGCGCCTCTGTAGTAACTGGATGTGATGGTTCGAAATCTTTCTTGGCCGGCTGTATCCCACTGTATTGAGAGAAATACACGTTTAATATTCAAGTTTGTCAGTGATTCGGTTGGTACAATACCCTTATAGTGCCTGCTTCCTTATGTCAGTATACTGCAAGAGGTGGAATGTGTTACTAAAAGTGCAGAATAAAGCCACATATAACCAAACATGCACTTAAAGGGAAATTCTGGCTATAGACTTAAGACCCCTTTACACAGGCAGTTTTCAGGCGTTTCAGCACTAGAAATAGTCTAAAAAGTGCCCGAAAACCACATCCCCATTTATTTCAGTGTATCTTTTCACACTGGGATGGTGCGCTTGTGGGACATTCGGAAAAGTCCTGCAAGCAGCTTCTTTGGGGTGGTTCGGGAGCGCTGTATTTAACGCTCCCAAAATGCCCTGCCCATTGAAATGACTTGACAGTGCTTCCAAAGCGCCACAACACTGGCAACTTTAACCCCTTTGGGTTTAAAAGCGCCTCACTAGCGGCCAGCAAAACAGCTTTTGCAGTGTGAAAGGGGTCTAAAAGTATAAGTTCCTTTAATAACATATTACACCCATATTCAGGGTGTAACATGTTATGACTGCACCGACCCCACACCTCCCGATCCCCACTGTGGCAGCTAGCAGGGGTTTGTCTCCACTGTTGTCAAAAGTCTGGACAGCAAAGGAAGCACAATAGTAGTAAAAGCTGCAGGTCTGCAATGAAGGAATGCTAGTACTAACAGTAAGACCATGGAGAAATCTTTATGTAAACGTCAGTATCAGTATGGGGGCCCACAGAGGGCAATGCAAGGCCCAACTCACAGTGGAATGCCTGTGTTTAGATTTCCTAAATGCAAGAGAAAGCATCTGGGAAGAATAAACCATTTTTAAAAGCCACCCACAAGATAATTTCTGCATTCAGATGTTCCCGTTTTAAAAGCAGATTTAGCAGCATTTCGAATCTACAACCCTCTTTTCAATAGAATTCCAAGGCTGGAGTTGAACCGGGCTGGAGCAGTTCTGCAGCGGAGGGTTGAAGTCTAATGAAGAAATATTTTGAACACACATTTCTTACTGTTCTTAGCGGTGTGAGTGCCAGGCTCTGTCTGCTTTACTTCTAGCATATGGCCAACCTTCTGCCACAATTTAAAATAAAAGGCCTACAGGTAGAGGGTGCCTCCCTTACCTGAAGAGCTGTGCCAGTCTCAGAACATAAGAGGTCACCATGAGCCCAACCATTAGCCTTCCCCTACATATTACCATACACTTTTTCCTGGGTAGGTGAACAGTATGAGACAATAGCTGCTAAGAGGGTTACAGACCACAGTGCTCTTGCATATTTGCATCCTAGGAATCTTTCAGCTAACTACAAACAAAATAACATATTCAAGACTTGCGCTAAGTAAATAACACCAACATACTTACTGATATTCTGTACATTATCAATGCGGCTCTCAAACTTACAGTTGACATTACAAGTACAAAAACAAAGAATTAGGATAGGGCTATAGAAGCTTCCACTGATGACCAGAGGTGTACCGAATGGAAATTTTGGTGACAAAACCGAAATGCAGGATGCACATGACCGAAAAGGAGTGTATATTTATAGAGATAGAATTGTATTATTTAACTTTGTAAATAGCATGAATTTAAATGAATGAACCGTCAGCCATTATTGGTACCTTTAGCCCAAGAAAAAAAAAAAAAAAAACGCATCTACTTAAAAATTCTATGCATGTCTTCACACTGGTCTGTTGCGCTTCCATTGTGGAATTAAAAAAAATCTTGCTTGCTGCATTTTTGGTCAGTTAAAAAAAAAAAATGCACCTTCCTGTTGAAATGGATTGAAAACGCAGCAAGAAGGCATTAATAACACCGGCGTTACGTTTTTGAGTTACATGACCTAAGAGATACAAAACCATGGGCCAGTTAACACATGCAGTCCAGTGCATTTTTTTCTGCATCAAAAAACGCAGAGATAAGTAGGTTATTTCATTTTCAATGACAGTTCAAATACCAGCGCAGTCAGTTCCAGAAATTTTTTTTAAAAAAAAGTAGAACAAGCTGCATTCTTTCCGCCACTGGAACGTGGTAACATGCATCAAAAATACACCAGAATGCACCGGACCACACATCCTTAAAGGGAGAGGGAGTAAAATTCACTGGACCGCATCTAAAATGCACAGGGACACATATAAAAGAACATGCAGAAAAGCACACAATGCATCCAGGCTGCATTTCTACTGCGTAAACTTGCCCTAAGCACATTAAAATTGTGCCTTTTCGCCACCTTTTTCTCTCATCAGCAAAATGCCAACACCATTTTCGCCCACCAAAATTTCAGTGCATCGCTACAGATGACCTGCAGAGGGAGCAGAATCTGGTGATGACAAGGTTATCCTTGCTTCACTAATTTGGGATCATTGACCTAGAACAAGAACAATGAGCTGCACGTGCTTTTTACAGGTCAGTAATTCTCTAAGATGTTAAGAGCGTAATATTGTAACAGCCCTGAAACTACCACCGTGACTACTTTCACGCTGGGGCGGACGTCGGCGGTAAAGCTGAAACATTTTTCAGCTTTGTCTTAGTGGCGCTTTTCGGCCGCTAATGGGCTGGTTTTAGCCCCCCGCTAGTGCCCGGAAAAGGTTTAAAACCGCAGCAAAGCGCCGCGGCAGTTTGCCCGTTACGCCCCACTGTTTTCAATGGACAGGGACGCTTTAAGGAGTTGTGTATACACAGTTTCTACAGCGCTGCAAAGATACAGCTCAAAGGACTTTTTTTTACTGTCCCGCAAGTGCACCGCTCCAGTGTGAAAGCCCTCTGGCTTTCACACTGGAGAGACAAGAGAGGCTATTTACAGGCGCTATTTAACACTGTAAAGTGCCTCAGTGTGAAAGTAGCCTTAATAAAGAGTGACTACCGTCTTTTTTTACCCAACTATTTTTTTATTTTATTTTTTTAAGCCTGTGGC
This sequence comes from Lithobates pipiens, assembly GCF_037356315.1. NCBI lineage: Eukaryota > Metazoa > Chordata > Amphibia > Anura > Ranidae > Lithobates > Lithobates pipiens. Next base: position 103,976,662 of record NW_027507758.1, on the reverse strand, counting down.
GTGCAAAACACTCCAAAAAACTTCACGCGGTGCATAAAAAATGTGCACACACAAAGAGTGACACAAAAAAGTGCAGACGGGTACATAAGTCCTCTAAAATCAGAGGACCTTGTCCTGAATCCCCCGGGGCGTTAGGCTCCTGACAGGGACAAGGACACTTAAAACTTGGTCTTCCTGGCCGAAACCAGTCAGACCCCATTCTTTGGAAGGTCTGCCGAAACAGACCCACCCAAATACTAGGTGAGGCTCCCCCGAAGCAAGACCCCAACCCTAAGGAAGAGGGCGAACTAAGCCAAAAGGCCATGTCCACCCCCTCCAATTTTTTACCCAACTATTCTTCATCTGACACCAGCCATTTGATAGTTTGACAGTTGGTTGAGGAAACAAGATGGCAATCCCAGCATGTATTGAAGTTAAAGACTTTTTTTTTTTTCAAACCGTAAAAGTTTAGTTCTGCTTATATACACATACACACACATATACACTTACAGTTTTTTGGTCTATCAAAAACTAAGAAAAATTCTGGATGGATGGACATATGCTAACCTTTCCAAAAGAAAAGAATAATCCGGCACAATAAAATACATCTTTCAGGGTTCCAATAATGCAAACATCAATGCATGTCTTCAGAATACTTTGTTACTTACTATCTGAAGTTTAATTGTTTTCCCATCTAATTCTATAGTCCTGATTTTAAAATCCACACCAATTGTACTGATGTAACTTTCTGTGTATGTGTCATCCTGCAGGAAAAAAAAAAAAAAAAAAAAAAGAGATGTAAATAGATAATTATTGGTAATACAAAGTTCAGTAATAAGTTAAAGACCATTGCTGTTTAGAGGCAGGGGGGGTGGGGGGGTGTTCCCCGTATTCTCTGCAGCCATATAATTGCCAATCACTAAAGCCATTACCCAGGGAATATAAATTCTTGGCCTGTCTGAGTATAAACTAGGGCTAGCTATAAGGCTCCTTTCACACGGGCGGACCATCCGGTGGACTACGCTTGCTCATCAGTGGATTGAGCCACTGATCAGGTGGATGACAGGTCTTTCGCCACTTACTGTGCTGAGACAAACCTGTCAGAGTCCCGCTCTCCTGCACGGGGAGATTTTCATCCGATACACCAGATGGATGGAAAATAGGGTCACCATTCCGTCTGGATTTGGCAGACAGAATCGGATAGTAGCGGATGTTCACATGTCAGCGCTCCATAGGAGTGAATGGACTGTCCGATCAGGTCCGCCTGAAAAACTGACAAGCGGACCTGATTGAAAGCGAAAGCCCGTGTGAAAGGGCCCCCGAATGTATACGTCTCTCATGCAGGCCACAGGGTGAATAAGACAATTCTAAAAAGATTCCTCCACCTATGCTAAATAGCAGAGGCACAGGGGAATCCCATCAGCTACTGTATTCCGATAACATTCCACCTGTGGCTGTCTGAATACCATAGCAGTGACTGTATCCGATAGGGTGCAAGCATTGTTAGGACAACAGTTTTCCAAAACTCCTTCTGTATTTTTATTGAATGTCGAACTGGGTGGTGTTGGTATGGTCACCCACGGTTTGAAGTTCAGCCAATTAAGCAGCAAAGTAAGGCAGGATTATCTTATGTATTGCTGGGTGGCTGAGGTTTCTGTGCTGAGAGCAAGCACCCTGCTCGCAGCACAGCAACCAAGCTGCGAAATACAGATATTAGTCCGTCTAATGATTGGTAGCTGGGAGGGGCCACTGTCACAGCCACAGTGGTGATGTGATCGGTCGATCTTTCCTGTCCCCGGTGTTCAGAAAATTTAAAAACACATTTCAGAGTGGACGGGAAAGTGTAAAAGCGTGAACAAACAACTCCTCCCACAAAACATTTAAGCTATCCTGAAACAAAGCAATCCGAATCGTCCAATCACAGCCACTTTAAATCACCAGGAAGTGATTAAGGTGTAAACAGGAACAGAGACCAGAGTGCAGGGAGGAGGACACAGCTGACTCAGAAGACAGCAAACCGGATTTCCCATATTGGCAAAGCTGTGAGTCAGCAACGGTCTCATTAGAAGTAATGCTGAAAAAGACCTTTGTTACCGTTAAAGTACAACTCAAATTCCAAAAAAAAAAAAAGTTAGGACGCTGTGTAAATGCTAAACAGAATGCAATGATTTACAAATATCAAACCCATATTTTATTCATAATAGAAAATATAAAAAAAAAAAAAAAAAAAAAAACCAAATGTTTAACCACTTCAGTACTGGACACTTTAACCCCCTTCCTGCCCAGACCAATTTTCAGATTTCAGCCCTCCCAGAACTAACAAAGGACTGTGAAGCCGGATATTGGACATAGAAAGTGGTTCAACTGAGAAGGGGGGTGGCTGGGGAAGCGATTTTTAAATTGATGGCAGCAAAAAGCTTGCAAATTGAGTGGTGTTGAGAGCTTTTTGCAACCAATTAAGTTTACTGGCAACAGGTCAGTAACATGATTGGGTATAAACAGGGCATCTTAGAGAGTCAGTGTCTCCAAAGTACAGATTGGGGAACCTCTGCCCATCTTTAAAAAGCTGCGTCTATAAAAAAATTTATTTCAGAATACTGTTAATCTAAAACTGCAAAGACTTTAAATATATCATGCACAATATATATATATATATATATATATATATATATATATATATATATATATATATATATATATATATATATATATATATATATATATATATATCACAAGATTCAGAGAATCTGGAGAAATCTGTGCGCAAAAGACAAGGCTGCTATGCAATGTTGGATGCCCTTGATCTTCTGGCCCTCAGACAGCATTGCATTAAAAACTGGTATGATTCTGGGATGGACATCACTGCATGGACTCCGGAATACTTCCAAAAATCACTGTTTGAACACAGTTCACTGTGCCATCCAAAAATGCAGGGTAACTTTAATGCAAAGAAGCCATATATGAACATGATCCAAAAACACTGCAATTTCTCTGGGCTAAAGCTCATTTAAAATGGTCTGTTACAAAGTGGAAAACTGTTGTGTCGTCAGTCAAAATTGAAAGTTGCCATTTTTCAGCAGCTATGGGTGCCAGGGACCTTCCGGCTTGTTGCCAGCGCTCAGTTCAAATGCCTACATCTCGGATGGTTTGGGAGTGCATTAGTGCATATGGAATTGGCAGCTTGCACATCTGGAAAAGCACCAAAGCTGGAAGTTATATCCAAGTTTAAGCGCAGCATATGCTCCCATACAATGCTTTTTTTTCCCAGGGAAGGCATTGCATTTTTTAGCAGGACAATGCTATACTGTATCTAACAGAATGGCTTTGTAGTAGAAGAGTTCAGGTGCAGTCCAGACCTTTTACCAATTGCATATATTTGGTGCATCTTGAAATGAAAATTACAAGACGACCCAGAACTGTTGAGCAATTGAAATCCTATATCAGGCAAGAATGGGACAACATTCCTCTCCCAAAACTCCCGAAACCAGTCGCCTCCATTTCCAGATATTTACAGAGTTGTTAAAAAGAAGACTGTATGCTACACCATGGTACACATGGCCTTGTCCCAAATGTGAGACGTGTTGCTGCCATCAATTTGCAAATTCCCTGATTTTTTTCTTCAAGTGGTTCCTTTTTGTCAGTTTAAACATCAATACGTTTTCCATTGTGAATACAACCCGAGTTTGAGATTTTACAAATCATTGCGTTCTGTTTAGATTTTACACAGTATCCTGACTTTTTGGAGTTGGTGTTGCAGAACTCTAACCAATATTTTACTCTTCTGTAGAGTGGGGAGTAAATAAAAAGAGGTTTTAACCCTTTCTGAATCTTCCAGTTAAAAAAAAAAAAAAAAAAAAAAGTTATTGATCGTGGTCAGTATCTTTTGAAGAGATTTTCACACATCCTGCCACATGGATACAACAGGTATTAAAACAAAATCTGCACAATTTAGCTAAAGACTGCAATTAAACCTGAAAGGATCAAACTCTTACCCATTCCATCCAACAAATTTTGGACGTACTTCTAATTTATGTGACCATTCCATTAAAGGAGAATATGCATTTGAATTGAATTTGAATTAGACCAGTGATGGCGAACCTTGGCACCCCAGATGTTATGGAACTACATTTCCCATGATGCTAATGCACTCTGCAGTGTAGTGGAGCATCGTGGGAAATGTAGTTCCAAAACATCTGGGGTGCCAAGGTTCATCACTGGTTTAGACTTTAGTACAGTAGGTCTTTAGGTAGCTCTGCATGATTACAAGTGGGAGAGAGCATGGGTATTTTTTTTCCCCAAAACGATGCAATACTTACCTGCTTTTTGCAACCATTTTGCACAGCCCGAATCTCCTTTACTGGGGTCCCCTGCTGATGCTCTTCTGTGTAGCCCCATAACAAACAGCAAGCTATAGGAGGCACACATGCAGCCACGATCCCGAGCCAGGCTGTGTCTGGTCTCAGCCCCACCCCATCACATATGACTGACCACAGCAGAAGCCAATGTCTCCCACTTATCAGCCAAACTTGAGAGCACAGAGAAGGGAAAGAACAGTAGACAACAGGCACAGCGCTGTATCAATACAGGACTCCGATAAATGTTAGTGTTAGGGAAGGCGGGCACTGGTATAAAAGGTTTTTGTTTCTACCCTATGGCAGAAAATGAATTAAGGTTAAGCCTTTGATAATAAAAGTACCTCCTTTAATATATTTTAAATTGTGTTCGTCTGCATTATTTGTGAATTAAAGCAAGCAACCTTGATGCAGACCGTCCCTTCTGATTTCTCTCAGCTGCTTGGTTTTCATGTTAATGCTTTCTAAGCCACTGGACTAGAGAGACAAGGAATTACATCAGTTCTTTGAAAGACGTACGGAATTACAATATAACATACATACTCGCCTATGTAGATGCAGCATCGTCTGTCCCTCACTGGCACTAAGATTGACAACTGAGCAATCGTATGACCACTGATCGCTCAGGTCTGTGTCTTCACCAAGCAGAGAGCGGTGACTGAAGTTACAGCTCTGCATGTTGCATGGGGCTGTGGAAAAGGCGGGAGCGACTGGTTCAGGCTCTCTGTCGCACAGAGGCAGAGCCAGCTGCCAGTCAGACATCTGGGTGGATCCTGACATTTTCAGGATCACTACAGAATCTGGACCCGCTGACATCAGCCAACAGCAGGCTTTAGCCTGCTGTCAGCTGAATCAGCGTCACAGAAGCACAGAACTAAGTGCACTGCTGTGATCAAGAGGAGAAGTATGGCCAAACAAGTTTGGACATACAACAGGTAAAAGTATTGAACGCATCACCATTTTTCTAGGTAAATCGATTTCTAAAAAGGTGCTACTGACAATACATTATCACAAAATGTCAGTAACAACCCATGCAATCCAAACATACAAAGGAGCCAAAACAAATATGTTCTGAAATAAAGCTATGTGTAAAAGAATGGAATAACACAGGAAAAAAAGTACTGAACACGCAAACTGAAATGTATTCAATTACTTTGTACAAAATCCTTTGTTGGTAATGAAGGCTTCAATATGCCCTCTGTATGGAGAAACTAGTCACATGCACTGCTCAGGTGTGATTTTGGCCAATTCTTCCAGTCTTCAAATCTTGAAGGTTCTGTGGACCTCTTCTATGAACTCTGATATTCATTTCTGAACTTATTTGTTTTAGTTTCTTTGCATTTATGGACTGCATGGGTTGTTACTGACATGGTGGCAAAAATTGTGTTAATAGCACCTTTAAAAATATATTTACCTAGAAAAACGTTGAGGTGTTCACTTATTTTACCCGCTGCATATCTCCTTAAACTTTGCCACTTGCCTACCTGGCTATGCTGCAGCACTCTCAGAAAGATTGGGCCACATATTTCTCTCATGACGATGTACCATAACCCTTTATGTCCAGGGTTCACTGAAGCATATATGCCCATGCCAAAATTTAGCAGCTTCAGTAAGGTTCAATTCACAATATGTGCGGTGACAGACGTTTTAATCTCATGGTTTGCGGTGTGTCCCATTAGCGCCGCGCTGTAGCAGGCTGCGATCAATTTTAATACTGTAACTAATGGGCATTTAAAATGTTTTGTAAAGCAGTCACTAAAACATGGAGACTTCCCTCTGCAAATTCTAATATTCATGCGGTCCCTGAATATTGTTTTGGATAACCCAAATTAATATGCAACTTGTGATGTTCAAGCAAAGTCAGAACTTCTGATCTGCACACTTTTTCGGGATAGAGACCAATGAAGCCGTATGACAGCTTGACAAATAGTATTTTCAGAAGCTCAGCATTGGCAGTTCCCATATACCTCTGTCACAGGAGTCCTTTCAAATTTTTGTTACATTTAAGGAATGTTAATATTCAAATAATAAGACAAAACAGCAACTGAAAATTGTGAAGTGCCTGTTAAATTATGTATGCCCACAGAGGTACCTGATCTGCTAAAGTATAATAGGATCCAGGTTACCTTCATTACTGCTGAAACCTTAATCCTTTCATTGTTCATTTCATGAAAAATATACCTCATCTTCCCAGCCCCGTGTCCCAGTTAAAAGTAAAACATAGAAAACCTAATGCATCTTTGAGCACATTGTTCCAATAATGAATTAAGGACAAAAAGTCAATTATAACCTGCAGAGTACTGCCCAGTAATGGTACACATAGGATGGTTATTTATAGAACAAGGAAATGAAGAAAGATCTGAAAGCCTGATACACACAGGAAGTTGAGGTTCATTTAACGCAGAGGGCAGAACAAATAAACAGAGGAGGTCGCTGCACAAACTATGCAATGTTAGTACACCAAATTCCCTGCTGTGCTATTGTGTTCTGAAAAACTCAGAAGTACAGTTCAGTTCTGTACTCCTGTGACTCGTTTTCAGCAGACAGTAGGCTGAAGCCCGCTGATGTCACTGAGCCGGTCCAGGCTCAGGCAAGATCATGACAATGGAGTTGGGATGTGCTCACATGCCTGGAACCAGCCTCTCAGCAAGTCGCTGGGAGCCTGAGCTGGCCGCTCCCTCTACTGCCCAATGCTCTGCTGGGGGGGGGGGGGGGGAGAGCAGAGAGCTGCTGACAGAGCTGTGTTCTCAGTGACAATACACCAGGGGACAGATGCAGCAACAGACTGATGCTGCATTCACCTAGGCAAGTATGAATTTAAAAATACTAAAATACTGCTCTTTTAAAGCTGAACTCCAGGCAGATATAAAAGATATATCAGTAAAAAAGATGGCCCAAACTAACCTTTCTTAATCATACATCACGGGACACAGAGCCATAGTAGTTACTATGTGGGTTATATAAGCCACCTTTAGGTGATGGACACTGGCACACCCTAAACAGGAAGTTAGACTCCCTATATAACTCCTCCCCCTACTGGGAGTACCTCAGTTTTTTCACCAATGTCTTAGGTGTTGGTCACAAATAAAGATGTGCTGTGCTGAGCTCCGCTGGAATATTCCTTGCTGGGGATAGCCATGCAACTGGATCCATTGAAAGTGTCTTTTCTGCCATATTCCTGGCGATGTGCTTTTTACAGGCCCAGGGCTGTGGATCCCCCAATGAAAAGGTTTAACGGAGCCCACCGTGAGTGGTGAAGATTGGGTCTGTTTTACCACAAAACCCTGCAGCTGGATAAAAAGGTAAGGGAGATTCCCAAGGAATTTTTCTAATTCTTGTGGGTTTTCTCCTTTAAATAAATGTTGCTATGCCTAAAGTCACCACCAGGGGCTGTCAAGAGCATGTACCTGTTCCATGCTGTTCAGGCTTGCTCAGTGTCACAAGCTGCATGCTTCCTTCGAGCCCAAACTTTGGGTAGGATGCGTGAAAGGTTTTTTTCTGTTTTGGAATGTCCCTCCAGCTTCTCCTCCCGGTTAGAGGTCATGGGGTGGTTGGCAGTATACTGCACAACTCCTGCTGCCATTACAGCGGCTCTCCATCCACCTGCTCTCCTCTCTCCTCCACCCCAGCCCCCCCACATGCAATCCGGTCGGATCAAAGCAACCACTCGCGCGGGGCAGTTTTTTTTGTAAGATTGGGGGGGGGGGGGGCAGAGCATTAGCGCGGCGTCAGCATGGTTCCACGCCTACAAGCGCGGGCCATGCTTCGCTATAAAAAGGTACGCTTTTTGCAGGTGCACACAGCTAAAAGGAGGGACACAGAGCAGATGATTGCATGCGAGTGGTTGACAGGCATTCCCAGGCACATTTACTTCACATCAGACCGAGCCTTGATAGCAGCAGCAGTTGCTGAACTTGATTGCTCAGCAGTGGGCACATTTCTAGTAGTACCTCTGCATTTGTCCATAGCAATATGGGCAGAAGGGTAGGTACAAATACCCCCCCAAAAAAGGGGGGGCTCAAAGAGATCCTCCCTCTGCAACACCATCTCCCCCTGAAAAACCCAGGGAGACTGATCAGAGTGAGCCGTTGGGGATTGGGGTTGCAACTGCTTCTGGCATTTCAGCCCTGTATATTACACAGGTTTTTTTCCTCAGCCATGAGTGGATTGCAGGAAAGATTAGTGACCTTAATCGCATCTCCACAAGTAGAAGAAAAAACGCATTATGGCCCCTTCTATCGCCCAGGACCCACAAACAGAGAAACTCTGGGAGAAGGAAAATGATCCCCCCCTCAGGGGACCGGGAAGAGACTGATGACTCCTCTTCTGAGGAAACAAGTGGGGAAGGACCCTCTTCAGCTTCACGGGCTGAGAAACTGCTGGTGCAATCTTACTGAAATGGTCCGCTCCACATTTAAGTTACTCGCAACCGAGTCGGTTAAAAATCCCACTTCTGGTTTGGGTTCACTGAAGCCTCCTGAAGCTGTGCATGCCTTTTCTGTTCACTCATTGCTGGGAAAGCTTATTTATTCTGAGTGGAATCACCCAAATAAGCATTTTTACCCCCCCCTAAAAACGTTTGACACTTTATCCTATGGAGAAAATAAAAATAAAAAATGTACTAAAAAGGTGGAGTATACAGCAATTGATGCTGCTATTTACTCGGTAAATTAAAATTTGACTTGTCTGGTTGACAATGCTCAAATGCTTAGGAATCCATCTGGTGAGAAATTGGAATTCCTGTTAAAAAATATTTTCTCTTTGGCAGGTTCAGCAGCTCAACCTGCAGTGGCAGCAATTGGGGTATGTCAGTCCCGGAGAGACCATTTGAGACAGGTGCGCTCAAGGTTTTCCCTGAACAGGTAGCCCAGGATTTAGCCAAGCAGCCAGGGACTTGGTATTTTGCAATTTACGCAGAGATTCTACTCTGCAAACCTCTCGCTTTACGCTTGGGTTGGCGTATATCCGTAGAATCTTATGGTTGAAAAGTGGTCAGTCAAAAGCGCCATGCAAAAGCTCCTGGCTGTTTTTTCCTTTCCATGGTGAAAGTCTGTTGGGGATGGGAAAAGCTACCCTTTTACCAGTTAAGAAAACGAGTAAAATGTCCCTCGTTTAAACTGGCTCTTTTCTCCAGAGCCAGGGGCGTCTGCCTCCAGGCAGTCGTGACGGTCTCCACCGTCGGGTTCAAGAGGAAACTGAGGGTCAACCCTGGGGCGCGGGGGGAACAAAAAAACAAACACACACTTCTGCAGTTCTCAAGGGTCTGGCGGGAGGAGTCTCGAGAGAGATGGAGGGTCTCCATAATAGCTCTAGGCTACAAACTAGAGTTGTAAGAAATCACTGTTTCCCTGTTTTCCTCAGGGCAAAAGGTCCATAGAAAATTAAGGCTCCTTTTTACAAGCATTAGTCAGACTTTTGCCTCAAAAAGGGTCATGGCAGTCCAGGCAATGGGGCGGGTTGGGTTTTTTTTCAAACCTTTTCACGGTGCCAAAGACCAAATGGGGATGTCAGACCCATGCGAGATCTCAAGGATCTAATCCAGTTTCTGAAATATCCACTTTCTATGTGGAATCTAATCTGTATCCTATAAAGGAGAACTTCTGTCATCAGTCGACATCAGGGATGCATACCTGCATGTGCCCATTTTCCCCCGCTTATCAAAAATATCTGCATTTTGAAGAAGAAAAACGTCACTTTCAGTTGTAGCATTGCCTTTTCGGTCTAGCTACTGCACCTCGGGTGTTTAAAAAAATTTAAGCATGGTCTCCACAATCAGCTACCTGGAATACCTAGGTTGGGTCCATAAGCTAGCGAGCTCTTCTTTAAAACCATTATGACGACTAAGAATACTTGGATCTGGTTATAGATACAGCCCAGAAGAGGGTGGCTTTTACCCCAGGCAAAGATCAGTTCCGTAAAGGAGCTGGTTCAGGTGGTCAGGGAAAAGAGATTCCCTATGCTCAGTCTCATTCAAGACTGCTGCAAAACAGTACCCTGTCTACCTTGAAAACGACGGTCCAAGCGCTAGATTTCCAAAGCGTCTGTAGCCAAAGGGTGCACCAGAGCCTCAGAGATCCAAGAATCTGCAGAAGGGGAAATCATTCTTAACCACTTGCCGACCGCCTCACGCCGATGTACGTCATCAGAATGGCACGGGCAGGCATAAGCACGTACATGTACGTGCTTTGCCTCCCGCGGGTCGGGGGCCCGATCGGGCCCCCGCCCGGTGCCTGCGGCGGTCGGTTTTCGTTCGGGAGCGATCCCGGACGAGGGGACGGCCATTCATTCATGGCCACCCCCTCGCGATCGCTCCCGACGAATGGAAATCCCCGGTGACATCACTTCCTCTCCTGTAATGTAAACACAGGAGAGGAAGTGATGTATTCTCTCCTCCGTGTCGGTATTTTTCGTTCCGACACGGAGGAGAGCGGATCAGTGAGTTGCACCAACACATCCCACACACAGTAGAACATGCCAGGCACACTCACACCCCCCCTTTACCCCCCGATCACCCCCCCAATTACCCCTGCCCCCCAGTCACAGTGACACCAATGTCATTTTTTTTTTTTTTTTTTTTTTTTTTTGCATTGGTGTCATTTGTGACTGTAATAACTGTTAGGGCAGTTAGGGTTAGCCCCCTTTAGTTCTAATGTACCCCCCTAACCCCCCCAATAAAGGTTTAACCCCGTGATCACCCCCCGTCGCCAGTGTCACTAAGGCTGGGTTCACATTGCAGCGGTTTATGAGAACGAATGTGATTCGCACCGCACTGCAGTGCAAATCACATCCGATCTCTGTGCGATTCGAGTTCAGCCATTCGCCGCACCCGCCGCACCCGCCACACCCGCCGCACCCGCCGCAAATTCGCACGGGACCCTTTTTTTGGCCCGCAGCAGAATCGGATCGCATGGGTGTTCACACCATGCGATCCGAGTTTGCAGATCGCACTGCGATATGCGAACTGATCTGGGGGTGTCAGTAACATTTCACTGACACTCCCAGCAGTTCGCATAGGGCAGTGTGAACTGCCGCCGGGAGGCATGCGATGCGGGAACCCGCCGCGGATTCGCGGCGTTTCCGCATCGCTCCAGTGTGAACCCAGCCTAATAAGCGATCATTTTTCTGATCGCCGTATTAGTGTCACAGGTGACGCTAGTTAGGCAGGTAGGTATTTAGGTTCGCCGCAGCTTTTTATAGCGCTAGGGACCCCCATATACTACCGCATAAAGCCCCCTGATTGCCCCCTAGTTAACCCTTTCACCAGTGATCACCATATAACTGTTACAGGTGACGCTGGTTGGTTAGTTATTTTTTTATAGTTTCAGGGCACCCGCCATTTATTACCTAATAAAGGTTTAACCCCCTGATCACCCGGCAGGTGTCATTTGTGACTAATAACTGTTAGGGCAGTTAGGGTTAGCCCCCTTTAGTTCTAAGGTACCCCCCTAACCCCCCCAATAAAGGTTTAACCCCGTGATCACCCCCCGTCGCCAGTGTCACTAAGGCTGGGTTCACATTGCAGCGGTTTATGAGAACGGATGTGATTCGCACCGCACTGCAGTGCAAATCACATCCGATCTCTGTGCGATTCGAGTTCAGCTATACAGATAGTATGGCTGAATTCGTGTCGCACCCGCCGCACCCGCCGCAAACTCGCACGGGACCCTTTTTTTGGTCCGCAGCAGAATCGGATCGCATGGGTGTTCACACCATGCGATCCAAGTTTGCAGATCGCACTGCGATATGCGAACTGATCTGGGGGTGTCATTAACATTTCACTGACACTCCCAGCAGTTCGCATAGGGCAGTGTGAACTGCCGCCGGGAGGCATGCGATGCGGGAACCCGCCGCGCATTCGTGGCGTTCCCGCATCGCTCCAGTGTGAACCCAGCCTAATAAGCGATCGTTTTTCTGATCGCTGTATTAGTGTCACAGGTGACGCTAGTTAGGCAGGTAGGTATTTAGGTTCGCCGCAGCTTTTTATAGCGCCAGGGACCCCCATATACTACCGCATAAAGCCCCCTGATTGCCCCCTAGTTAACCCTTTCACCAGTGATCACCATATAACTGTTACAGGTGACGCTGGTTGGTTAGTTATTTTTTTATAGTTTCAGGGCACCCGCCATTTATTACCTAGTCTCACTAGTGTACCCCTAAATTTAGGGGTGTCTACTTTCTAAAATGGGGTCATTTGGGGGGGGGGGTTTGTGCCATCTTGGCATTTTATGGCCTTCAAAACTGTAACGCCCTTAGAAAGCCTGAAGGCGGTGCTTGGTTTTTGGGGCCCCGTACGCGGCTAGGCTCCCAAAAAGTCCCACATATGTGGTATCCCCGTACTCAGGAGAAGCAGCAGAATTTATTTTGGGGTGTCATTTCACATATGCCCATGGCATGCGTGAGCAATATATCATTTAGTGACAACTTTGTGAAAAAAAAAAAAAGTTTGTAATTTTCCCGCAACTTGTGGCAAAATATAAAATATTCCATGGACTCAACATGCCTCTCAGCAAATAGCTTGGGGTGTCTACTTTCTAAAATGGGGTCATTTGTGGGGGTTTTGTGCCATCTTGGCATTTTATGGCCTTCAAAACTGTAATAGGTAGTGAGAAGTGAACTCAAAAATTTACGCCCTTAGAAAGCCTGAAGGCGGTGCTTGGTTTTCGGGGCCCTGTACGCGGCTAGGCTCCCAAAAAGTCCCACATATGTGGTATCCCCGTACTCAGGAGAAGCAGCAGAATTTATTTTGGGGTGTCATTTCACATACGCCCATAGCATGTGTGAGCAATATATCATTTAGTGACAACTTTGTGTAAAAAAAAAAAAAAAATTTTTTTTTTGTCATTATTCAATCGCTTGAGGCAAAAAAATAAAATATTCAATGGGCTCAACATGCCTCTTATCAATTTCCTTAGGGGGTCTACTTTCCAAAATGGGGTCATTTGGGGGGGTTTTGTACTGCCCTGTCATTTTAGCACCTCAAGAAATGAGATAGACAGTCGTAAACTAAAAGCTGCGTAAATTCCAGAAAACGTACCTTAGTTTGTAGATGTGACAACTTTTGCGCAAACCAATAAATATACAATTATTGACTTTTTTTTTACCAAAGACATGTGGCTGAATACATTTTGGCCTAAATGTATGACTAAAATTGAGTTTATTGGATTTTTCTAATAACAAAAAGTAGAAAATATCATTTTTTTTCAAAATTTGCGGTCTTTTTACGTTTATATCGCAAAAAATAAAAATCGCAGAGGCAATCAAATACCATCAAAAGAAAGCTCTATTTGTGGGAAGAAAAGGACGCAAATTTTGTTTGGGTACAACATTGCATGACCGCGCAATTACCAGTTAAAGCAGCGCAGTGCCAAAGTGTAAAAAGACCTCTGGTCATTTACCAGCAAAATGGTCCGGTCTGAAAGTGGTTAAGTTACCTGGAAGATGGTAATGTCAGCTGCCAGCCATTTGGGTTGGGGAGCAGTCCTGAAGAGGCGACTGTCAAAGGGAAATGGTCCAGAATTGAAAGGACCTTGCCCATCAACAGTTTAAAGATTCGGGCAGCGCACATAAAAACCAAGGGCCTGGACATTCAGGTTGCAGATGTCCTATCAAGATTAAATCAGACAATGCCACAGCAGTGGCTTACATCAAACACTAAGGGAGCACCAGAGGTCATGCAGCCCAGGGAGAGGTAAACCATATCCTAGCCTGGGCAGAAAAGCAGGTGCCACGATATCGGCAATCTTCATTTCAGTGGTAAAGAATTGGCAGGCAGACTACTTAAATCGCCAGCAGTTGTTCCCAGGGGAGTAGTCCCTTCACCCTGAAATTTTTCTGCCTATTTGCCAAAGAGGAGGTATTCCAGACGTAGGTCTGTTTGGGTCCAGGTTCAACAAAAAAAAAAAAGTGGTCAACCTTGTGTCAAAAAACAAGGGATCCACTCGCATATGGAACAGATGTGTCGGTGACCCCGTGGGATTATGCATTCCCTCCTATTCTGCTGCTACCATGACTTCTTTGCAGGATCAAGCAGGAAAAGTCTGTGGTTCTTGTGCCCTTAGTGGGGCCCAGAAGATCTTGGTATGCAGAGATCATAAGGATGGTGATAGGTGATCCATTGACCCTACCACCACATCCAGACCTGCTCTCGCAGGGACAAGTATTCCATCCCATCTTACAAGCACTATATTTAACAGTTTTGGCTATTGAAACCGCACAGTCTGAAGAATCATGGGCTTTCAGGCTCAGTGATCTCTACCTTGATCAATACAAGGAAGCCAGCTTCCAGGGTCATTATAGAGTCTGGAAGACTTATGTTCCTGGTGTGAGTTCAGGGGTTGTCATCCTAGAAGGTATATTCCTTGCCTTTCTGTAAATAGGATTAGAAATGAAGCTGGCATCAAGGGCCAGTTCTCGGCCTTATCAGTATTATTCCAACACACACTTGCTTCGCATTCCCTGGTCCGGTGACAAGCTTAAAGCGGTTAGGTCACCCTTAAATCCTTGGGACTTGAATTTGGTTGTCAAGTAAACCACATAGTAACTACTACGGCTCTGTGTCCCGTGATGTACTTCAAAAGATGAGGATTTTACAGGTAAGCTGTTATAAAAAAACTATTTTTTCAACACCAACAGCTTGGCCCAAGCCAACTACTTGAAATGATATTAATGTAGTAGTAAACTCTGCCTTTAATCTTGTACCTACGGGTAAGGCTTATCTTTAGGTACAGTGAACGTCTCCTAAACATGAAATGTTTACATATTTACAAGTGCAGCAGTTGGCATCTGGCGCATGCGTTCTGTGCTCTCAATGGACGACATGCTGTCCATTGAGAAAGCTGTGCTGCGACCAGGACTCCGGAGTGCATGCGCAGGAGTGATCTCTTCGTGGCTCTACCATTCAGTTGGCCGCAGCCCACGAACCTGGAGGGAAGACCCAGTGAAGATGGAATCCCTGTCAGTGTTGACAGTGCACCACTGAAGTCATCTGTTTAAGCAAGTCTGCTATAATGTGCTAGTACGCGGTGCAAACTAGCAGATGACATGAGCCTGCAGGGGACCCATTTTTTTTTTATGTTTTTTTTTCCTTTAAGACAGGGTTTACTACTGCCTTAAAGCAAGGTCTCCTGATCCCAGACAGGGCTGTGCTGTGTATATGTCCTGCCCGAGTCTCCAAAAATGTAAATCTTTGGCTGATAAAACTGCTCCCAATATATATGGTTAAAGTCCCTTTCAAATGAGTATTCTGATCAGGTCTGCCTATCATTTTTTCTAAGGCAAACCTGTTTGGGACTTCCATTCATCCCTATGGACAGGTAGGTGTAAAATGGACGTGTCCATTTAACCCACCTAACTTTGGGATCGATCAAGTGGGAGAGGACTTCATCCTCTTCTGTTCAAGCAGAGCAGATCAGAAATAGCTGAGTGTAAAATGATCACCTATAGAGCAGCGTGTTATTGTCCACTCTGCAGATACGGAGCAGACACTGATGTGTCATCCCCCGCTCTGATCAGAGGATAAGCTTACAGATGGCCAGCTAATCGCACCGGGATCTGCCCAGTGTGGAAGGGGTCTTATGGCTTCATGCATACTGGTTACTTGTAAATGCTGTTTCTCCTGACAGGACAGTTGCTTAAGCTGCATTTAAAAAAAAAAAAAAAAAAAGGTTTAGCAGTTTAACAGCAACAGTGTGTGCATGGGGCCTTAGGGTCGGTTCACACTGGTGCGATGTCAGATCGGATGCGATTTGTACCGCAGTGAAAATCAAATTTCTTCAAAAGCCAGTATCACAGAACAAAAAAGATTACAAATTCTGTTAATTTATTTTCCTTCGCATTGACCAGGCTGCCATAAAACATTGTGGAAAAGGGTTAGGATACCTCTAGACACATTATGTACAAACACTGGAAATACAGACTTAACAGTTGTAGGACAAAACCTGTGAATGTATGATTCTTGGGGATAAATTGGGTGCCAATATCCAATCAGCTTTACTGATATATAGAGAGAATATATATATTATAATATATCACACACTACATTTACAAAACACACAGGGCCGTAAAAGTTGTTATAAAAAGGGAATAGGTCTCATCTCTTCTCTCACCTCTTCCCCTGCATTCACAGGACACAGAGGCAGGAGCAATTGGCTCCTGTTGCTGTCAACTCCTCTGAGGAGGGGGCAAGCTTTAGCTGTGCTATGTGCGTTCATGGATGCACACAGCCCTGCTCAGGAGTGCCCCCACAGCACACATCTTAAAGGGGTTGTAAAGGTAAATGTTTTTTCACCTTAATGCATTCTATGCATTAAGGTGAAAAAACATCTGACAGTGCTGGCCCCCTCGTTTTACTTTCCTGACCCCTCGAAAATCCCACGCTCGTCCCGACGTCCCTTCCACCGTTCAGCCTGGCCGCTGATTGGCTGGAGTGGATGGATAGCAGCGCAGCCATTGGCTCGCGCTGCTGTCAATCACATCCACTGACACGGAACGCCGGGGGCAGGGCCGTGTGATACAGTGAGCGGCTATGGCCGCCGGATGTATCACGGGAGCGCGCCCGCAGATGCTTCTCACCATGCGAGGGAGCTCGCATGAACGTGAGAAGCATCTGAGGTGGGAAGCTGAGACAGCCGCCGAGGGACCCCAGAAGAGCAGGTTCGGGGCCACTCTGCCCAAAACGAGCTGCACAGTGGAGGTAAGTATAACATGTTTGTTATTTAAAAAAAATAAAATAAAAAAAATTCTCCTTACAATCCCTTTAAGGTAATGCTCTGAAGAGGAGCAGACACTGCAGGCGGGGTGACCCCAGAGAATGAGGTAATATCCTTACACAGCATGCAAGTATATCATATGTTTTATTTTATTTAAAAATTAATGTATGCTATGGGAATTAAATCTTTAGATGGCCAATTTCCTAAAATTCCACCACGATCAAATGCATATACATATTTTTCCTGCATTCAATTTTAACAAAAATCTATTTTATCCTTAAAAGTATAAAAACATTTTCTAACTTAAAGCGCAGAAAGCAGATCCAGGGTACAATGCAGGCGATAGCCATACACACTGTAGTCCAACTTTCACACTATTTAGGAGGATCTCGTTCCTGCCAGCTACCAAGCAGTGCCAGTATGAGCCTGTGGGGGGTGCTCTAACCGAAGCAGATGGTTATAGATGTACATCCTGCTTTTATACATAATTTAATATTGTACCGATTCTACATAAAATTTAATAACTGAACTACATAGCCTAAGCAGATATTCACTAAAGCCAAATGAAACCAAAAAGGTTTCTGCGACTGTAAAACTCACATTAAAATGTCAGCAGGTTAAAAAACCAGACACTGGCCTGTGATCTCCGGAAGCGCCCAGTGCACACAGTTCTGCCCATCTGACCAGGGCATCACAATATCACATGTACAACGTAGACAGATCATTGTGGCCGGCTTTATTGAACATCTATTCTATCAACACGTTGCACACTTTCTATTTCAGGGGTTTTCGGAGGCAGGTTGAATCACAGCACTAGAGTACCTAAGCTGTGAATAGGAGGACTCTACAGACTACAAAGCATGAATTCACAAACACTTCAATAACCAGAAATAAACATTGCAATTATATCCAACATGAAATGTTATGCCCTTGCTTTATAATTCAGTGTTAAAAAAAAGAAATAAATAAAATATAAAAAAGTCAATATAGGACACATTCAGCCAAAAATTTTGCAAAAAGAATTCCACTGAAATTCAATAAAATGAGAAACAGGAAATAAATGGTGTACTTACTGCAAACCTAAGCAAAAGGCAAGATTTTCCCACACCGGAGTCTCCAATCAGAAGCAATTTGAATAAATAGTCACTGTAAAGAGAAGGAGCAGAGAGTTTATACATAGGAAAGGCTTAACAAGTCAGTCATCTTCCCCGTGTCACCATCACATGATAGAATTTCCACAGCTCCATCCAGAAGATACCTCCCCCATCCTCTCCCAGCCAAGCCTGCAAAAACCTGGCAGCTTCTACACAGACACAAATGTTAGGCCAAATACATTTAAAAATTAAATAAAAAATATCATGCAAATGTTATACTCAATTCTATACACCAAAAAAATAAAAATAAAGGCTAGAGTATGGTTTTTTCCTGTATTTTTTGCTAATGTACACTTTTTTTTCCTGTTGAAGATTTCACCAAGATGACAGTTTAATCAGATGAAACTGCTGAAATTACAGCATGTGTCTTAATGATTTTTGCCAATTTGGTAAAATAAAATATTTAATGCATGCATTTCTGCTTTTAGAAATGGGGTTCTTTTAGGCAAGTATAACTGCAAACTTTTTTTTTGTAGCTTTGGATACCATGGAAAAGCATCAGAATACCAGTCAGGTTTTTATGGCGGTATGTGCCAACCTTAAGGAGATTTACCTATTCAAGTTAAGTCATCAACAGAGCAGGAATAGAGAGGAAATCTTCCAATAGGGACCATATTTCTGGTGACACCCAGGGATTAAAAAAAAATAATCTCCCTTAAAGTGGTTGTAAACCCTTACAAACCACTTTGACCTACATGTAAGCCTAGATTAAGGCTTACCTGTAGGTCCAAGAAATATCTCCCAAACCTATACGGTTTAGGAGATATTTGCCTGAAGACAGGCACCGCTATCTACAGCGCATGCATCTACGGCGCACTTGGTTCTTATTGCTCTGTGAGCAGAGAGCTGATGACTGTTGGTCACCGCTGTCTGCTCTGCACCCCCCACCCACTTGATTGCCGGGCTGTGGATGGAGTGGGAGTGGCTGGCCCAGGCTCTAAGCAGCTCACCGACAGGCTGAGCTCTGACTTCAGCAGACAACAGCCTTTGGCCCGCTGTCTGCTGAAATCACAGGAGTGTGAATGGAATGCACACCTCTGATCCACAGGAGTACAGCGAAACAAACTTTGCCTGTACTTTTTAGGCTTGGTTCACACTTGTCCGATGCAGGAACCAGTGCAAATCTTGTGCAGATTCCTGCATCGCACCTGAATCGGTGGTTCACACTGCCCTCTGCGAAAAGCTGTGGGTATCAATACAAAAAAAAAAAGTTAATAACACCCCCAGATCAGTTAGCAGTGCAAACTGTGAAATGGTGCAGATGCAATGTTCACACCCATGTGATCAGATTCCAGTGTGGACCGGAAAAATAAAATAAAAAAAGGTCCTGCATCATTTTGGTGCGAATTCAATGCAAATTCAGCCATACAAACTGTACGGCACAGACATCGCAAGTGATCTGCACAGCAATGCAGCCACCTGCAATGTCTAGTATCAAGCGCCTCAAGAAATTATAATACATACATACATACATTGATATAAGAACTAAACCCTTTTATTTTTTTAAGATAAATGTAGCTTTACAGCTGAGACACAGAACCAATAATCTGTGTGAAGTACATGCTGAAAAGCCTGATGCTATGATAGTCTTTGCTAGATCACAAATAACTAGCCATGTTCAAGTACATGAAGCATCCCGAGTGTGACCTGCCCACAGCACTGTGCTGGAATAATGAGGTATGACAGTTACCATGGCCACAAAGAGGCGCCGTCACCTGTAATGTACACAGTATGGAACAGGCGACAACCAGGACAAAGCCCCAGGACACTTCAAAATGGGCTCTTCAGTGTGGAAGTCTGAGTGCTCCTGTATACAAGTCTACATCTGTGTCTTTCATTAGAGAAACAAAGGACAGGAAAGTACACACTGGTTTGCTGCATTTATCATTACTAAAAAAAGTGAATGCTAGTATACCCAATTAGAAGCCTTACCTCAACATGGAAAAACACAGAAAAGAGCCCCTATTCCTTTTTTAAAGTTGTCCCTCCCCAACATGGAACTAAACTCGCACCTCCTCTCCAGCAACACAGTACAGTAATAAGACTCATCTCCACTCCAGCAATGCAGCGTCCAGCAGCTCTAACCAGCCTCTGACATCTTTGGCCATTTTCATTAGCCAGGCTAAGATTAAACATGAGTTGAAACGGTACATCAACCTGCATGTGTACAGTGAATAGGCAGGTAAAAAAGGGATTGTAAAGCCTGGTTTCTTTTTCTATAAAAATAAAGATGTTACCTGCTCTGTGCAAAACTAACTGCACAGAGCAGCCCAGATCCTCCTCTACTCGGGGTCCCTCTTCTGTGCTCCTGGCCCCTCCCTCCTGTCAAGTACCCCCACAGCAAGCACCCGAGCCGAGTCAAAGCTCCCTGTGTCCATTCAGACACAGAGCTGCGGCACAGCCCCATCGCTCTCCCGATTGGCTGACTGACTTTGGGTGACAGCAATGGGAGAAAACAGAGCCACTGCTGTGTCTCAGCCAATCAGGAGGGAGAGTCTCAAACAGTTGAGACACTTACGGACATTGCTGGACAGAGATAGGGCTCAGTTAAGTATTAGGGTGGCTGCTGCACACAGAAGGCTTTTTATCTTAATGCATAAAATGCGCCAGGTCCCCCTCCAGCTCTCCCTGTGTCCCCTCTCTCCCCACACCCCCCCCCCTGCAGCTCTCCCTGTGTCCCCTCTCTGCCCACCCCCCCCTCCAGCTCTCTCTGTGTCCCCTCTCTGCCCACACCCCCTCCAGCTCTCCCTGTGTGCCCACTCTTTCCAGGCCCCCCCCTCTGGCTCTCCTGCCCCCCTCCCTCCAAGTCCTTTGGATAAAGATTAATTTTAAAAACTGCAGGTCCCTACTCATTTCCCTGCAAGAGCTTCTAATAGGTTTCAAAATGAATACTAAAATCAGAGGTTTTATACACACACACACACCAAGAACTTATCCTTTAGAGCCCTTTCACACCAAGGGCGTTTTGCAGGCGCTATAGCGTTATAAATACGTATTCCCCAATCATATAAAAAAATAAATAAAAAAAAATAAAAAAAAAGGAGAAAAAGTGTATCCTCCCATAAACAGAAACACCACTTGTTTCACCGCAGCACCCGGCTTAGATCACATGTTCTCCTTTTACCTCTCTTTAAAGAGATTTTATTGGTTTCAGTCAGTAGTGAAGAAAAGATGAAAGGGCATTCCTTATACATAGATAATTACAGACAAAAACAATGTTTTAACCTAATACTACACTGATAAGATTTGTGTTACACCAATCTCTTTTGCATAGAAAGTGAGACATTATAAAGTGTTTAGCTGCCTTTAAACAGAGGTGTGGCAGTCCATATAAACGCCGCCCTGATGTACACATACAACTAGAAAAGCTGGTTTTGCCAGTCCTCACAGCCCTCTTCATGCAGATAAAATAAGCCTTCCCATCCACACTTGAATTTGAATTTTATGAATATAAAACATGCCCCCATATTTTCCAGCTTCATTTAAGTCAGGATACATAAGGAAGCAGATTGTTACAGCACAGGAATTACATGCACAACATGTGTGCAATATTCTGGTTCACTGGTGACTTATCCCACTGAAATACATCATAGTGGTCTTTTATACCCCCCCCCCCCAAAAAAAAAAAACAAGTATGTTTTTCCAAGTGGATTCAAACATAATCCTCAAAAGTAATAAATCTTAGTATGTACGATACCCAAACCTAGATATGTAAAATTCATGTAAGTCATGTAGAACAAATGACAATATCACTGTGCTGCAGTGTGTAGAGATCAGAGTGTTACAGGCAGAACTACAGGAGGGGTGGATACAAGACCAGTCACCCTGCACAAGGACAGAGTAGCAGTTACTCTTTTATATTACAGGAAGGACATTTTACACTTAAAGCGGGAGTCCACCGGGACTCCGCGTTTTTTTTTTTTTTTTTTAAAGCCAGCAGCTACAAATACTGCAGCTGCTGACTTTTAAAATAGTGACACTTACCTGTCCAGCGCGCCCGCAATGTCGGCACCCGAAGTCGATCTCTAGGTCGTCTGTCGGGTCCTGCCGCCGCCATCTTGGGTATGGGAATCAGGAAATGGAGCCTTTCGGCTTCATTTCCTGGTTCCCTACTGCGCATGCGCGAACCGCGCTGCGCAATAAGGACGCTCCCCGCTGCCTCTGGGATCTGTGTGTTTCCCAGCAGGCAGCGGGGCACTTGCGGGAAGGGGCGGGCACTTGCGGAAAGGGGCGTAAGTTACGCCCCTTCCCGCAGAGAGCTATCCCAGAAGTGGGTGCAGTTACCTGGATTATCCAGGTAACTGCACCCCCCTCCCCCCTGAAAGGTGCCGATTGTGGCACCGGAGGGGGGGAGGGTTCCGATGAGCGGAAGGTCCACTTTAGGGTGGACCTCCGCTTTAACTACTGCACATATCTGGAAGAAAAATATTAAAGGGGGTTGTAAAGGGTAAACATTATGTTCACCTTAATGCATTCTATGCATTAAAGGTGAAAAAACATCTGACAATGCCAGCCCCCCCCAGTTTTTCTTACCTGGCCCCTCAAGTGTCCAGCGCTCGCCTCAGACATCCTCTTCGCCGCCCAGCCAGGCCATTGATTGGCTAGAGTGGATGGATTGAAAGCAGCGCAGCCATTGGTTTGCGCTGCTGTCTATCGCATCCAATGACGCGGCGTTCCAGGGGGGCAGGGCCGAGTGATACAGTGAATGGCTATAGTCACCAGCTGTATCACGGGAGTGCGACCACAAGCACTTCGCACCATGCGAGAGAGCTCGCATGAACGTGAAAAATACTTGCGGGGGTGGGGGAAGCCGAGAAAGGCTGCAGAGGGACCCCAGAAGAGCAGGTTCGGGGCCCCTCTGTGCAAAACGAGCTGCACAGTGGAAGTATAACATGTTTGTTTTTTTTTAATTCCCTTTAACCACTTAAGGACCAGGACTCTTTCAGATTTGGCGTTTAAATGTTTAAAACATTTTTTCGCTAGAAAATTACTTAGAACCCCCAAATTATTTATATATATATATATATATATATATATATATATATATATATATATATATATATATATATATATATATATATATATATATATATATATATATATTTTAACACCCTAGAGAATAAAATGGCGGTCATTGCAATACTTTCCACACCATATTTGCGCAGCATTCTTACAAGCACACTTTTTGGAGAAAATTCACTTTTTGGAATAAAAAAAAAAAAAAACCCACAGTAAAATTAGCCCAATTTTTTTTATATTGTGAAAGATAATGTTACGCCAAGTAAATTGATACCCAACATGTCATGCTTCAAAACTGCACCCGCTTGTGGAAGGGCGTTAAACTTTTACCCTCAAAAATCTCCATAAGCAACATTTTAAAAATTCTACAGGTTGCATGTTTTGCGTTACAGAGGAGGTCTAGGGCGAGAATTATTGCTCTCGCTCTATCGATGGCGGATATACATCACATGTGTGGTTTGACCACCGGTTTCATATGCGGGAGCTACTGGGACGAAGGGGGGTTTAAAAAAAAAAAAAAAAAAAAAAAAAACTAATTTTACTTGATTTTATTTATTTTTACACTTAAATAAAAAAATGGATCACTTTTATTCCTATTACAAGGAATGTAAACATCCCTTGTAATAGAAAAAAGCATGACAGGTCCTCTTAAATATGAGATCTGGGGTCAAAAAGTCCTCAGATCTCATATTTAGACTTAAATGCAAAAAAAAAAAAAAAAAAAAATGTAATTTGAAAAAATATATATACCTTTAAGAGATATGGGCAGAAGTGGCGTTTTGACGTCGCTTCCGCCCTCCTATGGTACAGAGACGAGCGGGAGCCATCTTAGCCTCACTCGTCTCTATACCCAGCAGAAGAAAGCACCCGATCGCCTCCGCCGCTACCGGCAGCTCCGGTAAGCGGTGGGTGTCACCTCTCCCGCCGCCAACGGTGATCTTGCAGCGAACCCGCCGCGGAGACCACCGTTATCGTACACAGGACCGCCTCCTGTAAAGAGGGATATCTCGGTTGTGGCAGCAGCTGCTGCCGTTACCATGAGATCCCTCTTCAAATTAACGACATATATACAGGAGGCGGTCCTTAAGTGGTTAAAGAGGAAGTAAACCCTGGATGGGTTTACCTCCTCTGATTCCCTGCAAAAGGTAAAGCATAATGGACTACTATGCATTGCATAGTAGTCCATTATGTGTCACTTACCTGGCACAGGAGCCAGCGAAGTCACCGCTGTCCCCTGTAGTTCCGAGCGTCCATCTTCTTGGTGGCTCTCCGTGGGTCTCGCTGCTCCGGCACTGTGATTCGCTCGAGCTGCGATGACGTCACTCCCGCGCATGTGCATGGGAGCCGACACTCGCAGCATATCGCCACGATACCCAGTGTGCCTGCGCGCCTCTGTCTATGGCGCATGCGCCATAGACAGCGTTTGCTATCTTCAGGTAAATATCTCCTAAACCGTATAGGTTTAGGAGATATTTCTTGGACCTACAGGTAAGCCTTAATCTAGGCTTACCTGTAGGTCAAAGTGGTTTGTAAGGGTTTACAACCACTTTAAGCACACCCAGATTCAAGATTACTTATGCCCATTATATTTTGACATTATTGGTTCAGCGTTTAGAGATGTATAATTTCCATAAATTTTTAAAAAGTTTTCCCATTTTATTCTGGATAGAAATGTTAAGAAAAACGTAACAAAAAAATAAAAAATCAGTGTGGAGTTATTACTCAAATGGAATAACAAGGACTGTATATGTTGAGAGCATTTCACTAACACATGAGAACCGGTAACCACCCCCCATCCCTCATAATAACGTACAAGCTTCCTAACTGAATATTTGCAGTTCTTGACAATGCTGACCCAGAAGCATATATTGCTCTTGTAGGAGCTTGACTAAGGTGTTCCTAAATTTTCCGGTACGATTTTTGCTATAAAATAAAGGTATTTTTTATTTTTGGGAGGACATGGTAACACTTCCTTACTTGAAGATGCTGCTGGTGAAGAAACACTTTGTGATAATCCAGAAGCAGCAAAGTGTTTCTGGAATGAGAATTCTGGAGGAAAAAACTACTCCCACTTTTATTCTGGTCCTCATTTCATTCCATAGAACAGTCTTAATGCCTTTAGGGCACCTCTGGCATGCCACAGAGTGTTTTAATATTCTTGTAGCATTTGGGAAAGAATATTTCTTCTCATAATTTTTGCAAATTACCGCTTTGCTCTCAGCAGAAATAGCACTGTGGAAATATTTGCAAACTCTAGATGTTGGTCTCACCATTTACTGAAGGGGAGGAAGAGAAAAACAATTTACTGCGCAGACTATGGGGAAACATTATGCCATGATGGTGAAGAAAATTAATAGAAATTACTTTAAGTTCAAAAAAATATTTTTTCAGACAAATGTAGCCTCTTACCTGTCAACTAAGGCCTGAGAGGGCAATAACTATCACTGACCTAAACGTAGGAGGTATAAGATGGAGCCCACAAGTAAAACGAAACTGGAGAATTTCCCTGCAGTGCCCACTAGCTGCAGAAATTATTATTTCTCTTGTTTGAGAACTACATTAAAGAGGAAGTAAACCCTTCCAAACAACTTGGACCTATAGGTAAGCCTAGATTAAGGCTTACCTGTAGGTCCAAGCAATATCTCCTAAACCTATATGGTTTAGGAGATATTTGCCCGAAAATGGGCACCACTGTCTACGGCGCATGCGCCGTAGACAGCGGCGCGCATGCGCACTAAATGCGGCAAATCCAAGAATGGATTTGCCAAATTTGTCGACTCCCGTGCGCATGCGCGGGAGTGACGTCATCGCGGCCTCGCCGTATGACAGCGGCGGAGCTGCGAGGCGCGACTCCCGTGCGCATGCGCGGGAGTGACGTCATCGCGGCTTCGCCGCTGTCATTGGTCGGAGCTGCGAGACGCCACCAGCAAGATGGACGCAGCGGACTACAGGGATCAGCGGCGACTTCGCTGGCTCCTGTGTCAGGTAAGTGACACATAATGAGCTACTATGCGATGCATAGTAGTCCATTATGCTTTACCTTTGCAGGGAAAAAAAAGAGGAAGTAAACCCATCAGGGTTTACTTCCTCTTTAAGAAGAAGTGCAGCGTTGCTTGCATTGCATCATTCCAGAATTTGGAATTTGCTGGTCTTCAGCTGAGAGAGCTTGTGATTATTTAAGAAATATAAAGTTTCAGACATCTTCCATTAAGGTCTTGCCATTTGTGTTGTATGCATTGCGCACAAGCTTTAAGTTAGCATTTTCAATAGAGAGCATATTTTTGGGCAGCACTGTAAATTAAAGTGGTAGTAAAGTCATCTTTTGAACTTGTGGTAAACCTATAATAAAGCTTGCCTGTAGGTATAGTGAATATCTCCCTAAACATACATTGTTTAGGAGATCTTCACACTGGATGCAGCTGGTGACCTCACCGGCACAGGCGCTCTGAAGGTCCGGCATTCCGTGCTGTATCTTCAGAGCTCTCTGCTGGGGGGGCCTGAGGGTTCTCTCGTTCACACGCAGAAGCGATGTCATCGTGGCCCCGGCCACTCCTCGAATAGCTGGAGCCCACGAACCCGGGAGGAGGACTAGTGGGGGGGGGGGGTCATGGAAGCCCTGTCAGCTGTGACAGAGCACCGCTGGAGTGCTTTATTCTAAGCCAAGTATTTAAAAATGTTAGTATGTGATGCATACCATCATATTATGCCATTGCCTTGCAGGGTTTTTAATTGTTTTAAAGCCCAAATGTAGGCAAAATGTTTTTTCTGTTTTTAAACCGAGTGGGAAATAATGTCAGTTTTATTGCTGTTTTTATTTATTTATTTTTTTACACATCCCCATTGGAGAGAGATTTCCCCTCCACTTACTGTTATATCTTGAATTTCAATAGGATGACATGAATATTTTCTATAGGTATTTATGAGCCTTATCCTAAGCAAGGCCATTTTTTGCGATACGGCACTGTCGCTCCAACTGCAACGCTGTACGCAAACAAAAATTGACATGCATCAATCACTTTAACCACTTCCCAACCGGTGCATGCCGATGTACGTGAGCAGAATGGCAAGGACAAGCAAATGGGCGTACAGGTACATTCCTTTAAATTTGGTGCCATCGCGTGCGCACGCCAGTCGGGACCTCTGCAAGTCCGATCACAGGTCCTGCGGACTTGATCGCCGTGGGGATATGCGGGATCGTCTCAAGGGGAGGAACGGGTAGATGCTAAATTAAACAAGCATCTCCCTGTTATGCCTAGCAACGGTGACCCCGATCTATGCTCACTGTGATTGGAGCAGAGATCAGTGATATGTAAAACACAGCCACACCCCCCCCAGTTAGCAACACCAAAAAAATTTAAATCGATGATCGCCGCCATTACTAGTAAAATTCTCTCTCTCTCTCTCTCAAAATGCCATATAACTATACCACATTTTGAAAAACGCTATAACTTTTGTGCAAACCAAGCAATGTAAAAATACATATCGGCCTAAACTGAGGGAAAAAAGTTTTTACACATTTTTGGGGGATATTATAGCAAAAAGTAAAAAAAAAAAAGCGTTTTCCAAAATTGTTGCTTTATTGTACTGTTTATAGCGCAAAAAATAAAAACCGCAGGAGTGATCAAATACCACCAAAAGAACATCAATTTTGTTTGGGAGCCACGTTGCATGACCGTGCAATTGTCAGTTAAAAACGGCAAAGTGCCGAATCGCAAAAAGTGGTCTCGTCTTTGGCCAGCAAAATGGTCCAGGGCTTAAGTGGTTAAGACAGCTTTCATAGGGAAACATTGCATTTGACATGTCATGTGACTTGGGGGTCTCACAAGTCAGATCCCATGTCACAACAATGTGAACCGAGCCCAAGGTTCTCTCATAATTCTTTAAAATAATTTACCTTTACAGCGGGGTTCCACCCTAAAGTGGAACCTCTGCTGATCGGAACCCCCCCCTCCGGTGTCACAATTGGCACCTTTCAGGGGGAGGGGGGTAGAGATACCTGTCAAAGACAGGTATTTACACCCACTTCCGGGCATAGACTCCCGCGGGAGTCTGTTATTTCCTGCCCTGCCGCGCTGTCTGCTGGGACACACACGGGTCTCAGAGACAGCGCAGAGAATTCCTATTGCGCTGCGCGACTCGTGCATGCGCAGTAGGGAACCGGGAAGTGAAGCCGATTCGCTTCACTTCCTGATTCCCTCACCTAGAATGGTGACGGCAGCAGCCGAGCGATCGGCCTCGGCATCGCTGGAACCCGGGACAGGTGAGTGTCCATTTATTAAAAGTCAGCAGCTGTAGTATTTATAGCTGCTGGCTTTTAATATTTTTTTTTTTGGTGGAATCCCTCTTTAAACTGCAGAAAAAGCAAACCACACAAGATGTTAACAGCTACAAAGAATGGAAAAGAATTACATACAGTACATGCAATATGCTAATCTGGAACTTTGTAATGTGGGAGATGTACTCCTAAACCCAGTACATGTTCCTTGCCATCCAACATAAGGAAATTCCGATGTATCTGAGTCATTAACAAGTCTCTCAGAACTACTAATTAAACCTGCTTAAAAAAAAAAAAAAAAAAAAAAAAAGCAGAGAGACGTTACATAAAACAGGCTTCAAAATACAAACCAAACCGCACACCCTGTGAGGCACTCTTTAGAAACTCAAATAGTGGGGAAGAGTTGGCATCAGGAAATAAAATGGGGCTATACAAAACAAGGCAAGGCCTAAGGAGGTTCTAACATTTCTCCACACTACCCAAAACTAAAAGCTGCGAGATTTGCTTGATGGCATTAGCAATATATTGATTGTTTCCACTAGTTTTTAGGCCAATTAAAAATGGTATTGACCGTTTCACATTATATGGACACTATACAAACTATACAAGTGCAATACATCATTTAGGACAGTAAGATTACCGTTCATCCTAAATTAGATGTCTTACAAACTGAAGGGGTTATTAGGCCAACCAGTTTGCTATTTTGCCCAATAAAATCCAAAAATGTATAATTTGCAATAACTACAGATGAGGCTTGGCTAAAAACATCAATGCTGAGTCTCTGACTTGCAGTAAACATGTCTAAAATAAATTTTCCCTGGATTAGGGCTTTAATAGTTGTTTGAAGCCTAGTCAAGGACTTTTTGCATTTCTCATTCGTTGAAAACAGGACATGCACAGAAGAAAGTCAAACACTACATTTCAGCTATAGTTCAATAGTTCAGTGATTAGCAACTAATGATCTCCAGCAATGGTAGATCTACAAGTCCATGTACGCTGTCCTTGTTGCTGAAAGGCCAAGTTTATCTTTTGAATAAGGCTGCTTTCACACTGGGGCGAGAGCAGCGTCGGCGGTAAAGCGCCGCTATTTTTAGCGGCGCTTTACCGTCGTTTTAGCGGCGGTGTGCGGGCGCTAGCGGGGTGGTTTTAACCCCCGCTAGCGGCCGAAAAGGGGTTAAACCCGCCCGCAAAGCGCCGCTGCAGCGGCGCTTTGCCGGCGGTATTGCCGCGGTGTCCCATTGATTTCAATGGGTAGCAGCGGTATAGGAGCGGTGAATACACCGCTCCTTCACCGCTGCAAAGATGCGGCTGGCAGGACTTTTTTCACCGTCCTGCCAGCGCATCGCTCCAGTGTGAAAGCCCTCCGGCTTTCACACTGGAGTTAAAGGGGCCGGTTTTTTTCAGGCGTTACACAGGCGCTATTTATAGCGCTGTAACGCCTGAATACCGCCCCAGTGTGAAAGCAGCCTAAATCAGACTGTAGTTAAGGGGCCACAGTAAGAAACAGTTTTGCAAATGTTTGCTTTGTTTACCACTTGCCAACCTCCTAACTGGGCAAATACTAGGCAACAAAAAAATTGCAACCATCATTTACTCTCTAGGGGGTCTATACTAAAACAAAAACAGGATTTTTACTTGTAATTAAAAAAAAAAGTGTCAGAATGTGCCTTAAGTGGTTAAATGCTGTACCCGTGGGCCATAAAGGACACACCCAAAGCCTGACCAAAATCTCCCACTGTAGGGCTCAGCCCCATTGCGCCTAGATTCGAGCTCAGCACTGCTGCTACAGTGGTATCAGAATCAGTGCCACCACAAAGACCCAAATATTTTTGGCTTGCCTATATTTTACCAGAAAGTTATGTTTGATGTGCAAGATTCTCCACATAGCCAGGTACTTGGAGGAAACCCCCCAAAAAAAAAAAAAAAAAAAAAAAAAACTGGGAAAACTTATTGACTAGAGTATAAGCCATGGGTGGGAAATGCGGCAGCTATCGGTAAATTTCAAATCTAAAGACAGACACCAATAAAATTACATTGATGCATCAGTAGGTTAAAGCGGAGGTCCACCCTAAAGTGGACCTTCCACTCATTGGAATCCTCCGGCGCCACAATTGGCACCTTTCAGGGGGGAGGGGGCTGCAGGTACCTGTACAGTACAGGTATCTGCACCCACTTCCAGTGTAGATTCTGCACAAGGTACGCCCATTTCCGCAGAATTTACGCCCCTTTCCGAAAGTCCCCCGCTGCCTGCTGGGAAACACACGGATCCCAGAGACAGCGGGACCATCCTTATTGCGCAGCGCGTCTTGCGCATGCGCAGTAGTGAACCGGGAAATGAAGCCGGAAGGCTCCACTTCCTGATTCCCATACCCAAGATGGCAGCGGCAGCACCCGAGAGACGATCGAGAGATCGGCTTCGGGTGCCGACATCGCAGGCGCGCTGGGCGGGTAAATGTCACTATTTTAAAAGTCCGCAGCTGCAGTATTTGTAGCTGCTGGCTTTAAAAAAAAAAAAAAAAAAAAAAAAAAACGGCGGACTCGCGCTTTAAATGTTTTTGCCTATTTGAAAGAAAAACAGTAAACTAGCTCTGTAAGTGGAAAAGGTCAACAAAAACAATATGGTATCAAGAAGAACTTTAAAAGTACAAAAACCCTTAGCTAAATCAGCAACCAAGCTGAAAACGCAAGAGTTAAGCACGGGTAAGACTGTAAAGGCTACGTCATTAGTCACAGCCCTGGAGAAGAGCAGGCGCATCATACATTCATCTGACAAGGATGGGGTGCTCCCCAGGTACCAGCACACAGAAGCGAACAGGTTCTTGCCCAAAGAAGAGTGGCGATATCAGCAGTCATCGGAACACCAACAGAGGCAGTAGGTGCCTGCAGTTGAGTGGGAGAGACCAGAGAACAGGCAAGTGGGACCCTCACTCGAGTATAAGCCGAAGGCAAAAATGTGCTGAAAAACTCATTATATCCGGTCGCCAATACAGGTCCACCTGTGTCCACTGGGCACAAACTGACAAAAAAAAAAAAAAAAAAAAGCCATGCGAGCAGGAAGGATACGTTGCTGTCCACTCTATTTCACTGTTTTTATTAAGGCCCCTTCCACAACATTTGAGCTCTTTTCACCGCCCTGCCAGCCCACTGACCCATTTTTGAAAGAATTCATTGATTTTAATGGAAATAGGTTTTCGTGAGCTTTTCAGGCGCTTTTTTTGTGTGTATGCGCATGAAAAGCACCTCACTGTGAAAGGGGTCTAATGGCTGTGCACACAGCTGGCACTCCACATAATAACCCAGTCTGTCTGCACTGAACAGAGCCATCAATTGCAGTACAGGTACACAGACAATCCCTTTCTACAATATCCAAGAGAAGGAAAAATGTAATCAGTAAGTTTGCAAACCAGTGACCCACAACCTGTCTTGAGAGGTGCATGTGGCTTATTTTGATGCCATTACCAGCAGCCTCAGGGTTTAGTACCAGTTTATCGGAACACCTAATCCATTGTCTATTCTCCGTGAATAAACAGATAAGGCATAAACTTTTTTTTTTTTTTTTTAACAAAACACACACACACCATCGGCAAGGGCTGGTTCACATCACATGCAGTCCATAGTTTTTTTTTCCTGCATCAAAAAAACAAAAAAACACACACACACACACACGGCTAGTGGGTTATAGGAAAAAAAAAAAATATATATATATATATATATATAAAAAGAAATAAAAAAAAGTAGAACATTTTTTTCTGCACTCAACTGTACTGGAATGCAGTAAAATGCATCAAAAATGCACATGTGTCTATTATTGGCGAAGGAAAAAAAAATGCACTGGAAACAGTTCAAAATACGTAAAAAAATGTAAAAAATAAGCACATGTAGAAACGCATCTCAACGGTGTCTCTATGGTGTAAACTGGCCCTAATAATTTCTCTCATTCATCTGCATTTGCCCTATTTATATAAGGCTCAACATGTTCAGTTGCTGTAGCAGACAAACTGGTCTCCATGGCTTTTCAAATATTACGGATTTGGGTGCAAGGACCTAAGTCCTACCATGAGGGCATTCAGCAAGTCAAAATCAGGCTCAGATGTGTACTGGTTGGAAATATACAATAAGGCTGGCCATACACTATACAATTTTCGTGTTCAACTTTCCTTTAGATTTACCAAAACCACATAAACTAAAAAAATAAAAAAAAATTGTATAGTTTATGGCCAGCCTAATGCCTCGTACACACGATTGGAAAGGCACTTTCATTTTTTATGTAATCCGGAGTGCGGCTGTCCAGAGTTTGTTCGTTTTCCATATACGCACACGATCGGATTGTTGGCCAACAAATCCATGGAATTTAATCCGTAGGGCATTGGCTCAAACTTGTCTTTCATACACACAGTCACACAAATGTTGGCCAACAATTTCTAATGCGTTTTTTCAGCTCTTTAGTGTGACCCTTTGGGCTCCTTCTGTTTGTATCATGTTAGTAGAAGTTTGGCGAGTGTTGATTCGCGATTTTCTTTTTGCGTTTTTTCATTTATCATTTTTCAGTTAGTTTCTGAATGCCGATTACCTCCTCTGATTTTCGCAACAGCCATGTTACGGAATCAGAGATAACATGTTATTTATTATTGGCCTTGGAGTTATTGCTTTGACATTTTTTTAGTTGAATAATGATTTGGTTTATTTTTGGATGCATAGAATGCACTTTGGTTAAGTTGTACTGGCAGATAGCATGTCAAATTTTTATTTATTTTGTTTTTTAATGCAAAAAAAAAAAAATTGTGGAGAATACTTGCCTATATGTTTTACTTCAAATGACAGTTTGCAAGTAGGAAGTTACATTTTTTTTTGGCAACATTATTTCTACGAGTCTTTCAGGACAGCATGTGGAGCTATGCTCTCTCCAGGTGCTGTACTGAAGGATGAAGGGAGACATAAAATGAACAGAGGACACAAACATAGTTGTATCTTTGATCTTAAAAACGACAGGATAATGGTGTTGTGAAAACTTGCCCAAATACTAAAAAAAAAAAAAATCCCCTTTCACGCTGGGGCGGTGCGGGTGCCAGCGGTAAAACTGCGATTTTTAGCACCGGTATTCGCCCGCTAGAGGGGTAGTTTTACCACCCTGCTAGTGGCCAAGAAAGGGTTAAAACCACCGCAAAGCACTCCTGCAGCGGTGCTTTGCCGGTGGTATAGCCGCACTGCCCCATTCATTTCAATGGGCAGAAGCAGTGGCATACAAACCGCTCCAAAGATGCTGCTAGCAGGACTTTTTTTTTTTTTTTTTTTACTGCCAGCGCACCGCTCCAGTTTGAAAGCCCTCTGGCTTTCATACTGGAGTGTGAGGAGCGGCTCTATCAAGGTGCTTTGCAGGCGCCATTTTTAGTGCTGTAGCACCTGCAAAGCGCCTCAGCGTAAAAAGGGCTCTTACAGTATTCTTGACATCACGAGAAGAAGGGAGAAGGGAGAAGGGAGAAAATTGTGCGCTGCATTTCAAGATTTTTTAATTTGTCACATGTTTGTTAGTTTTCCATTACGAACGCTAGTTTACAAGACCGACCGATTGCGGATCGTCCTTACATCCGAGCATTCGGGTTTGTACTTTGGACTTTTGTACACACGATTGGAAAATCCAAGACACATTTGTTGGCGAAAAGTTTTTAAACCTGCTAGCCAACAATTGGAGGAAAAAAAAAAAAAAAAAAAAAAAAAAAAAAAAAATCGGACAATTGTCCGATGGAGCATACACACGGATTTTCCGGAAAAGGCGATCGTGTGTACGAGGCTTAAGGCTTTTTTTTTTTTTTTTTTTTTAACACCATCGTTTGGAAAGCAACAAAAACAATAGGAACTACTAATCAGACATTTTGCTGAAATTGTAAAGACCACAATTCAAGTGTCAAAATGTCCAATACACACCCAAATACATTGCAAAAATAATCTTACAAACACAAAGGAAGAAAGTAGAAATAATGAGCTAAAAGTGGGAAGAAAAAAATAAATAAATAAAACAAGTAACTGACTAGAACACAAATGTTTCAAATACAGCTGACACCTTATGAACTGCAACAGATGGACAGCAGCCAAAACCCACTACAAGGTGACAGGATAGTAAATTAAAGGCCAGCCTACAGCAAACAGCGATAAGCATCTGCCTCTTCCTCAGTAAATAATTCACGCTACCTAGGAGGAGCGGAAGGCTTTTTAAGTGGCAAAAAAAAAAAATTTTAATTAAAATTCTCAGAACATTCGACGACATTTGGAAAGGAATTTCATTGGAAAGGATTTTAAAAGTCCATGTGCTCTTAACATTAGATTTTGGAACTGGTCTTTACCAAAACAAAAACCACATATGCTGTTCTAAAGATTAGTACCCATAGCATGGACACTTGAGATAACCTATGAATATGGCAAAATAAAAAGCCCCTATAACAGACCATGCACAGTCGGATGCCGGTCATGTTTGAATGCCTGTTTGAACTGCCTACATAGAGAAATAACTAGGGGTGCAACGGATCGTGACCAATCCATGATCCCAACGGGCTGACCTGCTCAGATCGGCACCCCATGCGATCCACAGATCAGACCGTGGCCGCAGCCTTAGGAAAGGCCATGGCTTCAGCCTAGCTCCGAAGTAGGCAGCCATCTTGGTACACCCCCAGCGCAAGTTGTTCAGCCTGTGTCAGCCCTCATTCAAAACTTATTTTATGCAGGTACCACTAAATCTATTACCTAATAACTACTATTAGATAGTAGTCATTATCTAATCCTATCTAAGCTTTTCCACTTGCTTTTATCATACAGTTGTGGTGGGCACTTAAAGAGGGAGTCCACCCGGAAAAAAAATTATTATTAAAAGCCAGCAACGATTAATACTACAGCTGCTGACTTTTAATAAATGGACACTTACCTTTCCTGGAGTCCAGTGATGTCAGCCACCCCCGAGGCCGATACGTCCCTCATATTGTGTCCCTGCACAGTCATCCTCACCAAGTGAAACAGACAGTGGAGCCTTGCTGCTTCACTGCCCGTTTCCTAAAACGCATGCTTTTGCGAATGGGGCGCGTTCTGTTACACACACACACACAAGACAACGCGAGGAGGAGAGAAGACTTAAGATCACCGCGGAGTAGGAAGAGGCAGATTAGATAAGACTGCCTAGCAACAGGGGTTTCTGGTAAGTTAAAAAAAAAAAAATAGGAAAATGAATGCTATTTCTCTCTTTTTTTTTTAAGACGTTAACCACTTGCCTATCGGACCCTTTCACCCCATTCCTGCCCAAGCCAATTTTCAGCACTGTCGCACTTCGAATGACAATTGTGTCCTCACTTAACACTGCACACATAGAATTTCTCATTTCTTTAAAGACAAAATGCAGCTTTCTTTTGGTGGTATTTAATAACACTGGGTCTTTATTTTTTTGCTACAAGAATAAAAAACCCCACAACATTTTCCTTAACCACTTCAGCCCCGGAAGATTTGGCTGCTCAATGACCAAGCCCTTTTTTAGATATGGCACTGCGTCCCTTTAACTGACAATTGCACAGCTGTGCGATGCTGTACCCAAACTAAATTAACATACTTCTCCTCCCCCCCCCCCACAAATAGAGCTTTCTTTTGGTGGTATTTGATCACCTCTGTGCTTTTTATTTTTTGCGATATAAAACAAAAGTGTGACAAATTTGGAAAAACACCACACACACACACCCCAAAACAACACTTTTTGCTTTTAATAAATCTACTTTTTTTCACAAAAACTATTTTTTTCCTCAGGTTTAGGCCAATATGTATTCTTATACATATTTTGGAGAGGGGAAAAAAAAAAAACGCAATAAGTGCATATTGATTGGTTTGCGCAAAAGTTATAACGTCTACAAAAAATAGGGGATAGATTTAAGGCTTTTTTTTTTTTTTACACACAAGTAATGGCAGTGATCTGAGATTTTTATTGGGACTGCGATATTGCAGAGGACAAATTGGACAAATTTTTGGGACCTTTGTCAATTATACAGTGATCAGTGCTATAAAATGCAAAACGTCACTGGCAGGGAAGGGGTTAACACTAGGGGCGATCAAGGGATTAACCGTGTTCCCTCACTGTGTTGGGGGATGGGACTTACTAGGGGAAGAGAAAGATCAGTGTTCATGATCAGTCATCTCCCCTGAAAGAACCGGCATCTGTGTGTTTAAATACACACACAGATCCCGATTCTCACTCTGTCACAACCGATCGTGGGTGCTCGGCAGTCATCTCACCCACCAGACACTCGGATCAGCTGAGCCGCGGGCGCGTCCTTAGTGGCCACAATGGCAAGCGACGCAAGGTAATGTTGATTTGCCCAGCCGAGCCAACCTGCCGCAGTAAAAGCAGTGGTGGCTGGTCGGCAAGTGGCTCATTTGTTGAAAAATTTTACAAATAAGTAATTTTTCTTCTTCACTGATGTGCACCGATTATCTGTGTAAATGTGCCTGTCAGAATTGCCAATTATCGGCTCTCATTTCCTCACGCTGTGACAGCACAAGGAAAGTACTGCCGATAACCGGCAAGTCTGTTTACAATGTTATCAGCTAGGATTGGACACAGCTGTTCACATGGTAAAGGGCCGCTTTGATTAGCGTTTTACCACGATCTGTGATCAACTGTGTCTGAATGACATTGATCACAAAGTGCAACCCGGGGGTGCATAGGAGGGTGGGGGTTCAGAGAGGACATCAATAGACACCATTCTAGCCCATGGATTGGCAGCCAGCTGCCCAGCGCTGCATGTCTGGGGCATCAGGCATAAGTGAATTGCTCGCCTGGGAATAGGCTGACAAAAGCGCAGGCAACCAAGACAATTTCTAGTGGCCATGGCGACCTGGTACATGTCAAGCTCTGCCACAGAGGGTCCTTGGATCACAGGCACAACCAGACTGCGCTTGTTTATGCCTATAGAGGTTTAAGAGCTGGTTCACATCAGATGCGCTGGGGCGTGCATTCCCAAACCACAGCATTAAAAAGGAGAATGGTTCCCTGTAAAAAAAAAAAGCACAGCACAATGTGCAAAAAAAAAAAAACTCAAACGCACAGCAAAGCAAAATTTTCAGCTTCATAAAGTTTTGGCTTTTCTGAGGAGTCATACACCACTTGCTGGCACAAGTTCATGGCTGTAGAACTTTGCAAGAGGAAAAATGACCAAAGACCAGAAAGGTTGGACAAACGGTTAATAGTCCAAAGTCACCCGATTTGCCATGATCCTCAACACAGAACGCATAAAAACCAAAAAAAAAATGCAATACATGAGGTGTGAATATACCCCAAGTTAAGGGCAGCCAAAAGCTCTCATGGCTGCAGGGAAGAATAGCAATCAGGCATAATGATCTAACACAGGCCTGGACAATTCTTGGTTGTCATGGCAACTGAAAAACTTCTCTGGTTATCAGGGCTGCAATGTGGGGTCAGATACCTCCGTGAGAAGCAGACATGCCAAGCCAACACCAATTCTCTCCACTGAAAGCTTCTTCCCTCACATGCCCGCCAGTAATGGCTGTGTGGCCACCAACTGGTTCTTGGCCCAAGCTCATCTCTAAAGGCAGAAGCCTGGGGTAAGATTTGGAAAGGAGGCACTCTGCAACCCAGGGGTTAGTGATTGCGTGCGCTGCACAATGTTGCCCGAGGATTGGGTATCTGTATCTGCCTACTTAGTGGCATCAGACCCACGTTCTGCCCATCAGGTGGGATGCGGTTTGCTGGCAGAGGTGTCAGAGTGGTATCTCATGATGTAAAAAGATCAACAAAAAAGAACCATCTACGGCTCGGTTAACACTAGTGCACTTATAATGGGACTTATGACAAATGTTGCATGACAAGTCAAAACTCATTTATTTCAATGGCACACATTTCAATCCATGTGACTAAAGTTACAGCATTTTAAATAAAAGTTTCCTGCACTACTTTGATGCGACTTTCATACCAGAGAGTGTAATAGGTTGCATGGGAGTCACAATATAGTGTGAACCAAAGCACACCTGCTACCTGGTGACATCACATGCATTGCTCAGTTGACTGGCAGAGCTGGGAAGCGGTATGAATCTGAGGCTGCAATTCATAGCTCAGCCACACAGTGACCCCCAACCTGCATCTCTCAAGGAAGCAACTGGAGTTTCCTGAAGGTGAACCACAAGTCCAAGGAGAACTTGGAGAAAGAACAGGACAACGATGGCAAGAGGGGTGCGGTCAGCCCCTGCATTAGGGACCCCAGAAAACCCAACTACTCTGGCCACAGTGAGGTCTCTATGCTTAAGATCATTGCCCTGCAGGGCCTGTGCAAATTTGTCCATGGAAATGTCATTGGCTTCCATTTGCAGCCTTAGACAAAAACTTTCCTGCAGTTTATAATTGCAGAACTAGACAGATGTTTGTCATCTGTTAACCATTTTCAAAAACTGAGGAGCTACTAATAGCCAAATGAGTTTACTGGCTAAAACCACAAACATGGAGTAAAGCATGGTACACACTCATTTTTTACCTACAGGTACGTACATACACAAATGTATGTATGTATGCATGCATGCATGCATGCATGTATGTATGTATGTATGTATGTATGTATGTATGTATGTATGTATGTATGTATGTATGTATGTATGTAGTTCAGTAGATATTCTAGGGAGCTGCAGCCAGGGGGATTCACCTACACATGTGCTCTGAAGGAAGAGCATACCTGTGCCATTCCTACAAAGCCCTGTACCGCAGCCATGACTCTCGTGGCACAAAGCACAAGAGTGACTTTGTGGCTCAGCCATTCAAGCGGCCACAGCCTGAAGACAACCGGGTGAAGATGTCGCCACAGCAGTGAATGCGCCACTGGAGGGCTTCATTTCAAGTCAAGTCTTTCATGCCTTTACCTTGTAGGTTTTTTTAAACCTTTACTACTGCTTTAGGCTGGGTTCACAATGCAGCGGTTTATGAGAATGGATGCGATTCGCACCGCAGTGCAAATCACATCCAATCTCTGTGCGATGCGAGTTCAGCCATACAGATAGCAGAATCGGATCTCATGGGTGTTCACACCAATGCGATCCGATTCCTGTCCAAGTTTGCAGATTGCACTGCGATATGCGAATGGATCTGGGGGTGTCATTAACGTTTTACTGACACTCCCAGCAGTTCGCATAGGGCAGTGTGAACTGCCGCCGGGAGGTATGCGATGCGGGAACCCGCCACAGATTTGCGACGTTCCCGCATCGCTGCAATATGAACCCAGCCTTAATGCATTCCTAAAGCAGACAATGGTTAGACCTCCTTGAGGTTTTTTGTTGGTTTCCCATTAAGAAAATTTTCCTTGACCACCTGCCCCAAGGCACAACAGGAGTGAGAGGAAAACCACTTGTTAGGCTGTAAACAATAGGACAGGTGTACCTATTTGGAAGATTGGTCATTGACCTCCAGGACAAAAAGCAGATGAGCTGTCATTAACAGGGACATAGACAACAAAAAAATAATAATAATTACAGACAGTTCCAACTATTCAAAACTCTGAAACTAAAACAGGTCTTTCCCCTTAAATACACTTTAATTGTATTGCAAAACTGGACTGCTTCAAACAACCTGTTCTGCCTGGTTGTCTCTGCTTTCAGTCCACTGATCAAGCAAGTTAAAGTGGAGTGAGAAGTCCTTACCTGCATATTTTTTCTGCATTAGTGACTAGGCATTGTAGCTAAAGACATAACAGTCAGGTAATGAGTATTTTCAGGAGGAGAGATCATTTGTCAGCTCCAGGATTGAAAGATGCCTGAAAGATACTTACCTGTTCTGTGCAATTGTGGCAAACACCACAATCTAGAATTGGCCTTTGCAGCAAGGTGCAGAGATACCTTCGCTGCCATTGTGCTCTTGCTGGGCATCACATGCATCCATGTGCCTTTGAGGGATACCTAAAGCCCAAATAAATCCCACACAAAAAAACATGTTATACTTAGCTGCTCTGTGCAGTGGTTTTGCACAGAGCACTCCTGATCCTCTGCTGAGGTCTCCCACCAGTGCTCCTGGCCCCTCCCTCCTGCCCCATAACAGCTTGCAATGGGAGCCCCCGAACAGGCTCACCCCTGAGCTGCAGCTCTGCGTGTCCATTTACGCACAGAGCCATGGCTTGGCCTCCTCTCATCGGCTCACTGGCTGGCGACTACCTCCCAAAATGATGTGGCGTGTCAGGGGGTTAGGAGCCCTTAAAGCGGAAGTTCCACTTTTGGTTGGCACTTTGCTTCAAAGTAACAAGAAAAAAAAAAGGGCCGTTTAGGTTTAGACCCTTGGAACCACTTTAATGTTCTGTACTTTTATTTTCAAATATTAAAGTCTATTCAAAAATTAAGAGAACAAAATAGTTTTTGCCTTACCTTTTGGTTAATATGTATCCATTCAGCTAATTATGTAGACATATACTGGCTCCCAAGGTTTTTAACCACTTGCCGCGCGCTCATTCTGGGTGGACGTCATGGCGGCCTGCCAGAACGACCGTTCTCGCACACCCCCGGGGCATGCGGCGGCCACCACATGGCTCTTTAACCGTGCGATAGGCTGTATCCAATCACAGCTTGTCACATGTAAACACAGATGTCGGTAATCAGTGTTCCTCGGCTCACACTGACAAAGTGAGAGGAGAGCCGATCAGTGGCATATCCTCACAGGGTACAGCTAGGTACACTGATTAGTGTCCCTATTACAATTAAATGCCCACCAGTGCCAGCAATGATTACCCACCACTGATAGCAATCAGTGCCCATTAGTGATGCCAGTCAGTGCTGGCCATTACTGCTGCCCATCAATGCCACCCATCCGTGGCACAAGCTCAAAAATAGCTTGGGCAGGAAGGGGGTGGAAGTGCCCTGTCTTGAGGAGGTTAAAGTTGGCTTCTAAGTCTGGGTGAGATCAGGCCGGGCCCAATCTAATCAACCCACGACTCTCAAAATAGTGAGGGATTAAAAATAAATAAGATCATCAAGAGCAGGCAAGGTTTGTCTAATATGTATGGCTTTCAAGGCAAAGTAGAGTATTTTTTATTCTCAGGGTGTCAACACCTTTCAGAAAACCATCAGGTTTAGCATGTACTTCTGGAATCTCAAACCGCTTTTCCAAATAACTCAAAAGGCTCTTCGGCTGCAGCCTGGAAGTCCTAAATACTTAATAAAGGGTGGGCAACTCTTCCTAACCATTAGTTGCAAGCATCCATGAGTTTTCCTAAGCCAACCTTAAATCACATATGAATGGTCCCTTAGTGACCTATCAATATTTCGCAAGAACATGGAACAGAAACCGGAAGCGAAAATATTAATTCCATTAAACATTAACCTCCAGATTTTTTTTCTTGGCTCCACTATCGATAGAGTAGCGCTCAAGGTGCTGTGGCTGCAAACGCAAGCTCTGGGTTTTGTGCACATTAAGGGTCCACACCCTCATCTACCGACAAGAGAATTAGAAAGCCACACAACCAATATAGTAACATAATTGGCAAAACTTTGAAGGCTGCTGATCCCCCGCTAGTTAAAACCCCCACTCATGCATTTCGCTTTGGAAAGTAGCCTCTCCTTTCCTCGCGCTGTGACAGTGCATGGGGAAAGTACTGCCAGAGTCTGTTTACAATGTGATCAGCTGTGATTGGACACAGTGATCAAAGTGCGCCTAATGCGCTCCGTGGTGGTGAGCGGGGGGCCACGGTTTAGGAGGAAGTCAATGGATGTCCAGGGCTAGTCGACCACGTGGTCAGCTGCCCAGAACTGCATGTCTGGGGAATCAGGGCAATAGGAATTGCTCAAGAATGGGAATGAGCTAACCAAAGCGCCGGAGCCAGGACACAATTTGTAGTCGCCATGGCAAGCTGGGATTTGTTGAGCCCTGTGCTTTACTGTCTAATCAGAACGTGCTATCAGTAGGTGTGACCAGTGTTGCTCAGCTCTAGCTTTAAACTATATTAGAAGGTCTTCTTGACTGTTAATCCCATGCAAATGATTTAATAGGATTACTGCAGTCATAATTGAGAAAAAAATTCTGATATGAGGTCTGTGTTAGAGGGGGAATCTGAGAACAAATTATTGGGATAAATCGGGGCAGTCTTTGTATGACATATTTGTAAGAGGTCATTAGTCAAAATATTAACTTGTGAACGCTACAAAAGCTATAGATCGTTATACATTTAGATTGTTTATAGGTCTGCATCAC
Organism: Lithobates pipiens; assembly: GCF_037356315.1. NCBI lineage: Eukaryota > Metazoa > Chordata > Amphibia > Anura > Ranidae > Lithobates > Lithobates pipiens. Next base: position 103,933,979 of record NW_027507758.1, on the reverse strand, counting down.
TTTAAATCCAGCTAGGTAAACACTGCTTGACATTTACAGTCCACATTCTGGCATCCAGAATTATATCCCAGCATAACACTCAACATGCATCTGTGACATCTGCATGGTTCAATATGAAAAAGCGCTCGCTGAGCAACACAAAGGCTTCTCACTGCAGGCAAATGAAAGGGATGCAGCAACAATGCAACCCCCAATAATCTGTACTGCTGCTCCTGGCAGGAGTAATGTCACATGGTAATTATATACCAACATTATGTCAAAATCAGCTTAAATTAGCTAATATATATATATATATATATATATATATATATATATATATATATATATATATTTTTTTTTTTTTTTTTTTGAAGAGCTAGTCCACGAGTATCTTGATCAAATTATTTTAAAACAAGAACACCGGTAAATCCAGTGAAGTTCTCAGCTCTATGTCTGTAAGTGCTAAAGAATACCTGCAAACACCATAAATTAAGATACTGTGAAGAATAGGATGATAACCTATATCTAGTTAATGTCAGTTTTAGAAATTTCAGAAAACATACTGATGATGCATCCATGGTACAAAGTCTGAGAAGGTGTAACATGTCACTTATTTCATCAATAATGCATTACAGGCACAACATGTAGCTGGGGAACAGAGGAACTCTGAACCTTTGCCTTACACAAAGCACTTAACATTTTTAAAATGCAGGCTGAAAAACAGCAAAGTATTAGAAGCTCGGCAGTGCACTGCTAGGCAACAGGCCAGTCTTTTCTGCTGCATTTCTATTTCACATTATTCAAAAGCAATATCATTTACCAACATCCACCTTCTGGCATGGACTGAACAATGGGCTTGTTAGTGTGCTAACTTGAAGCAGTTTTACTGCCTCTTTGCTACAAAGGGAGCTTGGGAAGCAGATGCACACCGTGGGACAGAGGGAATAGTCAAAGAAAGCAAACAAAAATATAAATAGCTATAGGAGAGGAAAAAATAAAAAAACACCAAGCAAAACCTGAACATATACATAAAAAAAAATAAAAAATAAATAAAAACACACCACACACACACCACTTGTCCAAGAAACCCAAATTTGTCTTTTAAGACAAAGTAAAATGGACTAGTGACTTCTATTTAGAAGTTCCGGCCTGCTGCAATAGTGTCGGCTGTACAAATGGAACTGTCACAAAAGTGCAGCAAAGCATGACTTCTAGGTTTTCTGTTGAAGGATTCCTCCCTCTGCACAGCAGCATCCTGGAATAAAAAAGGAGCACACTGCAAACACGTATAAAAAAAAAAAAAAAAAAAAAAAAAAAAAAAAAAAAAAAAAGAAGAAGGGCAACATGCCATTTTTTCAGTTTACAAAAACTATCAGAAAACGTATCACGTGGTGTTATGTATTTGAGTCAATGGTAAAAACACAGCTTGGGCCTCACAAACATTTCAGATTCTTTAGGCCTCATGTACACTGCTGCTGGAAAACAATCAGAGGCAGTTGGATGATTTTTTCCCCCTGAACTCATCCAATGTTATTTTATGTGTACATGTACAGAGGTTCGTGTAATGTTTTTAGGCAGCTGCGTTTATAGGCTTTTCTTTGAAGGCAAAAAAATAATATTTTTTTAGTTCAGACGCTGAAATTTCCAACGCCAAATGCAGTAACTTGTGTTTAGCCACATTTTGTTTACAGGCATTTTTCATTTTTGCCTATTCTGAAAAAAACATATATAGCACTTTTTGAACATGCTTTTCAATTTTAGTACGGGTCCCGTTCTTTTCTCCTATTTAAATATCGGTGAAGGATTGGGAGTCCACCTTGACTGTGTTTTGACAACAGAAGAAAAGAAAAGGAAGGTAACCCACACACTTTTTTTATTATTTCAAATGCTTCTAAAACAGACGTTTCAAACACCTATAGAATATCTGCAGACTTTCTATGGTTAGATGGGAAAAGTGCAACAGATAACTTCACGTTCGCTAAACTGTGTGGATGGAGAAAGTTTATGATCATGGATGCGGTCTTTTGTATCAGATTTTTCTCATACGAACAAAGTACACCTTAAAAGCGTTAGTTCTGTTCACGAAAGAATTTTGGAGTTTATCACTTCCGAAAATTTCCGTCTGGAAAGTCTGAATTGGTTATTGAAAGTTGTGTACACTAAAACAAAAAGCGAACGATTATGCCTCCTACAGATTTTTTTCCCCCCGATTTTCTTATAGCGTGTACACAGCTTTAGGCCCCTTTCACACTAGGGCACTGCAGCAGGCGCTACAGTGCTAATAGCGCCCTGAAAGAGCTGCTGCTGCGTCTCCAGTGTGAGAGCTCTGAGGGTGCACTAGCAGGATGGTAAAAAAATAAAAGAAAAAGAAATCCTGCTAGCAGCATCTCTGGAGCGGTATACACCGCTCCTGCCCATTGAAATCAATGGGGCAGCGCAGCTATACCACCGGCATACAGCTTTGCAGTGGTTTTAACCCTCTTTGCTGCTAGCGGGGGAGGGGGGGTAAAGGCGCCCCACTAGCTGCCGAATAGCACCGCTAAAAATAGCAGCGTTTTACCACCTACGCCACCCCAGTTTGAGGCTGGATTCACACCTATGCATTTTTAGTGCTTTTTGCATTTTGCAGATTTGCAATACAGAAAGTGTTCCATAGGAAACCATGTTAAATGTACTGTAGTGCAAATCTGCAAAAAGCACAGGTGTGAATCCAGCCTGAAAGGGCTCTAAAGGTGGCCATACACCTATAGATTATCTGAAGATTTTCTATGGTTAGATGGAAAAAGTGGATAATTCCTCCATCCACAAAGCATCCACACAGTTTAGCGAACATGGAGAAATCTGTTGCACTTTTTCCATCTAACCATAGAAAATCTGCAGATAATCTATAGATGTATGGCCAGCTTTAGAGAATATTGGGGTTGATTTACTAAAAATGGAGCGTGCAAAATCTGTTGCAGCTGTGCATAGAAACCAGTTTCCAGGTTTTATTGTCAAAGCTTAATTGAACAAGCTGGAGTTTAGGAGACGATTGGCTACCATGCACAGCTGCACCAGGTTTTGCACGGTCTAGTTTTAGTAAATCAACCACATTGTTCATATATTGTAGCCTTCTAAAAAGGCAGGGTTCCCACTGCTGCGATGTCCGAGATCAGATGTGATTCGCACCTCAGTGCAAATCACATGTGATGCAAATTCAGCCATACAGGTAGTATGGAATTAGCATCGCATTTGGACCAAACATGTACAGGACCCTTTTTTAGTCCACAGCAAAATAGGATCACATGGGTGTTCACACCATGCAATCCGATTCCTGTCCAAGTTTGCAGATAGCACTGCGATATGCAAACTGATTTGGAGGCGTCATTAACTTTTAACGGACACTACCAGCAGTTCGCATAGCGCAGTAGGTTTGCAGCGTTCCCGCATCACAGCAATGGGAACCGGCCCTAAAGCACTATTTTAAGAATGACAAAATAGCATTACAGCGGTGAGCATAGAGTTAATGAGCCTTATAGATAGAAAGTTTTGATCAGAAGCTTAAATTCTAAATGTAGACTGCAGTGGGGGAGAAGGCCTAGGGGCATGAAAATCACAAGTCACTCAGAGTGAAAACTATGAACTAAAAATACATATTTTTGTGGTTTACTAGAAATACTACAGAATTCTTTTACAATTCTATAACACAGAAAGCTGTCAGTCATGACTTGACAGAGAAAATTAGTAACAATCCATGTGACAAACTAAAACATGCAATCAACTTATCCCACAGCTAACTATAATAATGCTGTCTAGTTTCTAGACAGAATGCAGAAAACCCCTAAAAGAGGAAGTAAAGGTTATTAAAATAAAAAAATAAAAAATAAAATCCAACCTGCAAGGCAAAGGCATAATGAGCTAGTATGCATAGCATACTAGCTCATTATGAACAACTTAACTGAGAACGAAGCCCCCGAAGCGGTCCTCCATCTTCATGTTCGCCGCTGCCATGTATCCCGGAGTGACTTACGGGTCTCGCTGCGATTCGCCAGAGCTGCAATGACGTCACTCCCGCGCACGGCAGCCGACACGAGCGGCATATCGCCGTGATCTGCGACCACGAGCGGCATATCGCCGTGATCTGCGACCTACACAAAGACAGCCACTGCCTGCGCCGTAGACAGCAGTGGCTGTCTTTGTGTAAATATCTAAGCCATATGTGTTTAGGAGATATTTCTTGGACCTACAGGTAAGCCTTAAAGCGGGGTTGCACCCTAAAGTGAAACTTCCGCTGATCGGAACCCTCCCCCCCTCCGGTGTCACAATTGGCACGTTTCAGGGGGGAGGGGGGTGGAGATACCTATCAAAGACAGGTATTTACACCCACTTCCGGGCATAGACTCCTGTGGGAGTCTACGCCATTTCCTGTCCTGCTGCACTGTCTGCTGGGACACACACGGGTCTCAGTGACAGCGCGGACAATTCCTATTGCGCTGCGCGACTCACGCATGCGCAGTAGGGAACCGGGAAATGAAGCCAATTTGCTTCACTTCCTGATTCCCTCACCTAGAATGGTGGCGGCAGCAGCCGAGAGATCGATCGGCCTCGCTGGAACCCGGGACAGGCGAGTGTCCATTTATTAAAAGTCAGCAGCTGTAGTATTTATAGCTGCTGGCTTTTAATATTTTTTTTGTAGGTGGAATCCCTCTTTAATCTAGGCTTACCTGTAGGTCAAAGTGGTTTGTAAGGGTTTACAACCACTTTAAAGCGGAAGTCCACCGGGAGTTCCGCCGTTTTTTATTTTTTTTGGTAAAAGCCAGCAGCTACAAATACTGCAGCTGCTGACTTTTAAAATAGCGACACTTACCCGCCCAGTGCGCCCGCGATGTCGGCACCCGAAGCCAATCTCTCGAGCGTCTCTCGGGTGCTGCCGCCGCCATCTTGGGTATGGGAATCAGGAAGTGGAGCCTTTCGGCTTAATTTCCCGGTTTCCCTACTGCGCATTCGCGAGTCGCGCTGCGCAATAAGGATGGACCCGCTGCCTCTGGGATATGTGTGTTTCCCAGCAGGCAGCGGGGGACTTTTGGAAAGGGACGTAGATTCTACGCCCCTTTCCGCAGAGAGCTATCCTGGAAGTGGGTGCAGATACCTGTACTGTACAGGTACCTGCACCCCCCTCCCCCCTGAAAGGTGCCAATTGTGGCGCCGGAGGGGGGGAGGATTCCAATGAGTGGAAGGTCCACTTTAGGGTGGACCTCCGCTTTAATGGTACTGAAGAAAAAAAATAGAGAGTTTGAGTTTAGAAAATAACTGCTTGGCAAAAGGGAAAAAAAAAAAAAAAAAAAAAAAAAAACAGGGGGGAGGAGCTCTTGTCCTTATAAACTGGGTTTCTGGACTAATTATCAGGGAATAAAAGATAATATGTAAAGTGCCTTGAAGAATAATTCATACCCCTTGCAATTTTCCCCATTTTGAGATGTTACAACTAAAAAATATAAATGTATTTTATTGGGATTTTATGCGATAGACCAACACAAAGTAGCACATAATTGTGAAGTGAAAGGAAAATGATAAATGGTTTTCAAAATAGTTCACAAATAAATGTGAAAAGTGTGGGGTGCATTTGTATTCAGCCCTCGAGTCTATACTTTGTAGAACCACCTTTCACTGCAATTGCAGCTGCAAGTCTTTTCTGGGATGTCTCTACCAGCTTTGTACATCTAGACTAGAGAGTTACATTTTTGGCCATTCTTTGCAAAACAGCTCAAACTTGTCAGATTGGATGGAGAGCGTCTGAACAGCAATTTTCAAGTCTTGCCACGAATTCTCAATTGGATTTAGGTCTGGACTTTGACTGGGCCATTCTAAAACATGAATGTTTTGATCTAAACCATTCCATTGCAGCGCTGGCTGTAGGTTTAGGCAACTTTCACGCTGAGGCGCTTTGCAGGTGCTATAGCGCTAAAAACAGCACCTGTAAAGAGCCCCCTCCTGTCACCCCAGCCCGATGGCTTTCACACTGGAGTGGTGAGCTGGCAGGACGCTAAAAAAAGTCCTGCAAGCAGCATCTTTGTGGCGCTTTAGGAATGGTGTATACACTGCTCCTAAAGCGCCCCTGTACATTTAAATCAATGGACAGTGGCGCTTTAAACCCTCTTTCGGCCGCTAGCAGCGATTAAAAGGATCCCGCTAGCTTTTGAAAAGCGCAAAAAATAAAAAGGGGGGGGGGGGGCACTTTACCACCAATGCCCCAGTATGAAAAGTGCCCTTAGGGCCGTTGTCCTGCTGGAAGGTGAACCTCCGCCCCGTTTTTTCTTATATTAATATATTTTGATCTATTTTTTGCCACTTACTAGACACAGTTTTTATATTTTATTTGTTATTGAACTGGTGTCAACTGATTATTAATTCACATTTTATTAGGAGTACAACACCATTACTGTATTATTGAACCTCCGCTCCAGTCTCAAGTCTTTCGCAGACTAGCAGACATTCTTCTAAGATTGCCCTGTATTTGGCTCCATCCATCTTCAACTGGTCCAACTGACCAGCTTCCCTCTGTCCCTGCTGAAGAAAAGCATCCCCACAACATGATGCTGCCACCATGTTGCACGGTGGGGATGGTGTGTTCAGGGTGATGTGTGGTGTTTTCTGCCACACATGGCGTTATGCTTTTAGGCTAAAAAGTTCAATTTTGGTTTCATCTGACCAGAGCACCTTCTTCCACATGTTTGCCGTGTTCCCCACATGGCTTCTCAAAAACTGTGATCGGGGCTTATTATGGCTTTCTTCTTGCCACTCTTTCATAAAGGTAAGATTTGTGGAGTGCACGACTAATAGTTGTCCTGTGGACAGATTCTCCTACCTGAGCTGTGGATCCCTGCAGCTCCTCCAGAGTTACCATGTCTTGGTAGGTTTGCAGTTGTGCCATGCTCTTTCCATTTTCAGATGATGGATTGAACAGTGCTCCATGAGATGTTCAAAGCTTGGGATATTCGTTTATAACCTAACCTTGCTTTAAAACTGCTCAAGTTTATTCCTGAACTGTCTGGTATGTTCCTTGGCCTTCATGATGCAGTTTAACTAAGGTTCTCCAACAAACCTTAGAAAGGCTTCACAGAACAGCTGTATTTATGCTAATAAAATTACACACAGGTGGACTCCATTTACTAATTAGGTGACTTCTGAAGACAATTGGTTCCACTAGATTTTAGTATCAGAGTAAGACCCCTTTCACATGGACCATCTATTAATTTTTCTGTCATCCGTCAACGGACGACAAAGCATTCCTATCAGCAAACGGATAACCATCCGTTAACCTCCGCTTCCATTTTTATCTTTTTTTTTTTTTTTTAAACGTACAAGGCTATGTCTAGCTCTGTCAATACAGATATTAACTGATGTTAACGGACAACGTCTGATCAGTTAAATACGTTTTGAAGAAATTTTTTTTTTTTTTTATCTGTATGGGAGGGAGCAATGCTTTCTGGGTAATTTCCTTAAAGGCACAGAAACTGCTGTAACAGGATGAAAACGGATATTAACGGAAGGAGAAACGGATAAGAACTGTTAAGTTTAATGTGGCTAAACTGACTGTGCCCATGTGAAAGGAGCCTGAATACAAATGCACGCCACACTTTTCATATATTTGTAAAAAAATAAAAAATAAATAATATTGAAAACCATTTATAATTTTCCTTTTACTTCACAATTATGTGCCACTATCACATAAAATCCATTTACATTTTTGGTTGCAACATGACAAAATATGGAAAATCTCAAGGGGTATGAATACTTTTTAAAGGCACTGTATGTGCTTTGCAATGGCCAGCGAGCTTCCATTTGCATAGATCACCCCAGAAAGTTTTGTTTTTGCCAAATCTAAAAATTACTTAAAGCGGTTCTCCACCCTAAAGTGGAAGTTCCGCTCATCTGATCCCTCCCCCCCTCCGGTGCCACAATCGGCACCTTTAATGGGGGAAGGGGGTGCAGTTACCTGGATAATCCAGGTATCTGCACCCACTTCCGGGACAGACCGCCGCAGATGCCCCGCCCCCCCGTTGTGTTCTGGTAAACACAGTTCCCAGGACACAGCGGGGACCAGCAGAGACACGCAGCGCAACTTGCGCATGCGCAGTAGGGAACCGGGCAGTGAAGCCGCAATGCTTCACTTCCCTATTCCCTGACAGAGGATGGCGGCAGGGGCAGCGGAGAGATGAGCGATCGCTCGTCATCTGCCGCCGACATCGCTGGATCCTGGGACAGGCAAGTGTCAATTAAAAGTCAGCAGCTGCAATATTTGTGCAGAACAGCTTTAACCAGGAATATGGCTAATGTAAATCCAGAGCCCCATTACTTAAAGCATAAGGCAAAATGGGCAATAAACCGAATGGACAAAAGTCCAAATTCACTAACAATAGAAGGAGCCTAAACATTTTGTAGTGTTATTTTATTACAGTATTACTGGCTTTTATATGTTTGTCATTTGTTTCAGTACTAAACTGAAATAAACAATCCTGAAAAAAATAACCTCAATGTATCTGGCCAGCTAAAAAATGGTGGATGGAAAATAGTGTTCTGCCAGCCTGGAAAAACAAGCTGAAGAGGAATGCTGAACTAAACTAACCCTTGCTCTATGGTTAGTAGAACTGCTGCATACTGAGAACTGGATAAAAAGGTTCACGTCACAGAATCAAAATGACTTACTCTATGGAATAAACCCCCCCCCCCCCCCCCCCCCCCAATAGTGTCTAAATGTCTTTAGATTTCAAAAAGGAAGTGATAACGGCAGCTCCAGGCAGCAGATTGCGAAAGCTGCAGTAACGTGTTTTGTAAGAACCATGTGACACACACATGACTCGCTGCTAAACGCAAGGCTGGCTGTGGATTCATTCACAGCCCACAGAGGACACATTTATTAGCAACAGCAAACAGTCTACCTCTATCTTCACAGAACAATGTTAAAACAGAAAAGCTCCAGCACTGCAAAGTATTTATAGAACCGGTATAATTCTCTCTGTAATAGGACTGCCACTTCCTGTAGATACAAAGCCTACATCATCATGCCAACATCTGAAACTGAAAAAAACTGTTTGGTTTCTGTTTCCATATTGTCTGTCTTTCTGCTAGATAGATCCTTTACAGCTCAATACTTCAGTCCATGGTGATTGATCACTATAGATTGGGTTCTATATTGCTCAGACAACTAACATTAGGTACTATAAATTGCAATTACAAACCATGTAGGTATAATTAACTCCTAGTGAAATAGGCCATCTGCTCACCCAGCCATCCCAGGCCAGAATCAAGGTGGGTGAGGCTGGGGAAGATCTTTCTTCAAATGATACTTGAGAACAGCAGGCATTTTCCCGTTCATCATTCTCTACAATGAGTAAAGAGCTTTTACTTTGACTCCACCACCCAAAACCTATATGACAGCTGTCATCTACCATCATGTTGCAGCTACTGATCGAGTACAGGCCCACCTTACACAATTGATGGATCAGGTAAATCAGTGGTCATTAACCCTGTCCTCAGGGCCCACTAACAGGACAAACAAAAAGGGATTGCCGCTCCGGACTCTCAGACACAGCCCCAACGTATATCCCTAATGAGACACTCAGGTGCTGGCTCTGCGCAGTGTAGAAAATAAAAAGTTCCCACTAACAGGCCAGGTTTTCTTTGGGGAGATGCAGTCTAGAATACTGCAATCACTGAGCAGTAAATCATCTCACCCGTGATGCATTTCAGTTATCTTGCAAGCCTGGCCTGTTAGTGGGTCCTGAGGACAGGGCTGATGACCACTGAGGTAAATCCTTCAGTTATAACAGATAAGAAATATCAAAAAGGACATCTGTCAAATGAACTTTAGAGCAGTGTGAGGCCCAACGCTTCACTGCCAATAAAACGGGTCTATACTACACATGGGAAAGCTGCAGGTCTCCAAAAATACATTTTCAAACTTTATCAGGTCATCTTAGGACATGTAGCCTCCACCAGGAGGCTTACATGGAGACTATGCCTTTAAGAAAACGTAAAGGTGACAGTTATTGCAAAATATCTCTTTGCCCATTGTATAGCTTCTCCCCCTTGTTAAGCTTCTCCCCCTTAATGGTTTTCACACCATTTTTTTTTTAACTCTATTAAAGTGGTTGTAAACCCTTACAACACAATTTGACCAACAGGTAAACCTAGATTAAGGCTTACCTGTAGGTCCAAAAAATATCTCCTAAACCTACACGGTTTAGGAGATATTTGCCGAAAGACAGGCACCGCTGTCTACAGCGCACTGAGTGCGGCACCCGTCAACGGCGATATGGCACGCTTGGCGGCTCCCGTGCGCATGCGTGGGAGTGACGTCATTGCAGCTCCGCCGAATGACAGCGGCGGAGCAGCGAGACCAAACGAGAAGATGGATGCAGCGGATTACAGGGGACAGCGGTGACATCGCTGGCTCCTGTGTCAGGTAAGTGACACATAATGGGCTACTATGCGATGCATAGTAGTCCATTATGCTTTACCTTTGCAGGGAATGAAAGAGGAAATAAACTCATCAGGGTTTACTTCCTCTTTAAATATAACAAAAGTGTGGAAACTTTTTGAAGAACCCTCATTATAGTAAGCAACACTTTTGGATTTGTATAACCTATTTTTGTATTCATGATCCACTCTGCCCCCATTCTGCCCTAGACAAGGACTTTAGCCTGCTGCTTTATTGGATAACCCAGAAGGAATCAGAAGTATACAGGAGGGACCCAGAGATGTGTTATCAGAAGGGGTTGGCTACAAGAACCGGCAAGAGACAGCCGGCTCCCCATGATGTCTGGCAGGACAATGGCGGTGCAGGACAAAGCTGGATTCCCTGCGTGGGTTGGTATGTTTATTACGGACAACCCAGCATAAAAAGGTTAGAGGGCATGGATAAAAAAAAATAAAAAAAATAAAAAAAAAATCATAATTAAAGCAGGGAAATGAAATTTCTCTTTAAATAATTGAAACCATCTACAGTACAACAAATAGAGCCTCTGAATGAATTGAAAAACTGCTAACATGAAAATGTTTAATGCCAAAGGGTTAACTTCAAAGTAACACATCTGATATGGATGAGAAACATCTTCTGAATTATCCAACACACCTAATAGTGGTTCATGGTTACTTTTTATAGGAGGACCAAGTTTACTAAAAGACCATTTGGGGGACAATCTAGTGACCACAAAATTTGGAGGCGCTTAAAAATAGCAGAATCACAGCCTGGCAGCATCCCAAGACTTTTAGACCTTTAATGCTATCCTTAAAAGGACTTTTCTTTTAAACCTCAATGCATTCTCTGCAGGAAATCTGTAAGTTGAACTTATAATATATATCAAGATTCAGCTCTGTGCCAAGAGCAAAGGTTCTCACCTCTCCCCTCACTCACTGGACATGGAAGCAGCAGTAGGAGTCATTTGCTCCTGCTGCTGTCAGTCAAAGCCCGTTACTGGAGAGCAAGGCCTAGCCACGCTGTATGTTGCAATGGACACACAGAGCTCAGCTTCGGCTTGCAGAAATGCCCCTGGAGCAAGTGGCTTTCTATGGGGCAATCAAAGGGGAGGGGGGGAGCCACCAGGGGAACCCAGAGAAGTTTGGGGCTTCTCTTTGCAAAACCACTGCACAACGCAGGCAAGTATGGCATGCTTGTTATTTATTTATTTTTTTAAAGTTACATTTACAATCAGTAGCTAGAACTAAAAACACTGCTTGACTGAGTTAATCATTTTCACCAGGCCGTACAAAACGAATGACAATTACATAAAAGGTCTGTAAGAAGCAAAAGGGTGATATGTATCCTTATACCTCAAAAAGGCCCTGTGTATTGCAGGCTGCCAATGTCCAATTGATGCAGACACTATATTAGAAAAGGTGTAGTTGGTCTTTTAACACAACTTACAACAAAGACTTCTCTGGCCAAGCTACAAGCGCTGGTGGAAGGACTACTGGCAAAATGTGCAACCACTTAAATAGTCAGCAGCAGGAAGTCCTAAGGCCTCCAAAAAAATGAAACTCATTCTATATTTCCATAATTATTACAATGATTACTAATCAATCTTACTCAGGCAATTCAAATACAACAAAAAAAATAAAAAAATCCTGATTGATACGCATCAAAGGCTTCCATCAGCAAAACAAAGCAGTGACTATGACAACACATTGTAAAGGGAAAGATGATAAAGTATGGCCTATTAACATTAAAATACAACAGAAAAAAAAAGGAAAGAGGCGGACCTAATACGAGATGGAAAACAGGATGAATAAAAAAATCACTGATTAAAAAGGAAAAAAAAATAAAAATTTTTTAATTTAAATCAGATTCGATTTATCAAATTTTAATAAAATGCCTTTGGAGTAAAAAAATAAATAAAATAAAAATCTATCTAAAGATATATTTAGAATACATTCATTTAGTATATTCAGCATGAAATGGAGCTTAGTTATGTAGTATGAGGCTGTATGTTCTGCAATATTTACATTTATAGTAAACTCATTCAATGAATCCTAGCCCTGCAAGCTGAGATAACATGCACTGCATTGATTCATTCACACAATTTCACAGTAACCATGAGATAAAACAAAAATCAGGAATATTCCTTTATCCCATGGTTTTGCAAAACTATGTACACTACAAACTGTATAATAGTAAACAATTTCTCTTGCACTCGAAAGTGATGCGACGGTGGTGGATATCACCTTAGATCATTATAGCTCTGGGTAAATGCACAGACTTTGCTGCCTTCCAAGGCTCAGGTTACACCCAATGGAAACACTGTAGAAAAAAAAAAACGGAGAGGGCGCACCAACCTTACACATTACCAAAATATTATTAGAGCTGCACAATTAAACATTAAAAAACCACGATCTCAATTCACACCCCCTTACGATCTATTCAGCTGAGAGTAGGCGATTCTTTCATATAAAGATGTGGAGAGATTATCTGCTCCCTCAGCTGTCCAAAGAAAGCATCCAGGGCAATCTGCCAAGTGTAGAACTTGAAACATTGTAACTAACGTCTTAGATCAAAAGGGAAAGAACTTCTTGTGTAAACAAATAATCTGGGCAGTCTGCCAAGCTGTGTAAATGCAGGCAGTTTAACCACTTATAGTCTAAATCTTTTTCTGACACTTCTTTAAGTTAAAAATCAATATTTTTTGCTAGAAAAATTACTTGGAACCCCAAAACACAAATAATTTTTATATATATATATATATATATATATATATATATATATATATATATATATATATATATATATATATATATACACACACACATACACATATACACACACCCCAGGGAATAAAATGGCAATTGCTGCAATATTTTACGTCACACTGTATTTGCCCAGCAGTCTTTCAAATGCAATTTTTGGGGAAAAAATACACTTCAATAAAAAAAAAAAAAAAAGTAAAGTTAACAAATTTTTTTTTTTTTTTTTTAATGTGAAAGATCATACGCCGCGAGAATTGCGAGAGAGTCGTGATCTACCTTCTAAGAAAAAAAAAAATCATGAGTCTCATTTTAGCCAGAATCGTGCAGCTCTAGTATTTATTAATACGAAATAAGAAATATACTCACAAACAATTCAGCCATAAAAGCATATCAAAGTCCACAATGGACACAAAGCGACCAGGTCATCGGGACTGTGACCAGCATGCTGGAGGACCTTCCACTTATGTGATACATTATAAAGGGGAGATCCCTTTTCCTCAGTATGTTTCAATCGGTTCTTATATTACCGTTTACTTACCTGACAGCTTATTTTAAATTAGGAAACCTTCATTTTGTTATCAAATATTAAAGATTCTAACTATCAGCAAAAATAAGTCCTTACATTTAAAGAACACCTGTCATTTCAGATCAATCTTGGCAAAGCCTGTTAGCGGGCACCCGCTCGCCTGATGCCACCACATCCCTCACCTTGTTGTGTCACTGCCGCTTCACCAGCCGTCCCATTAAAGTGAATGGGACCGCAGGAAAGTCAACAGCAGGTCAGAGGAGAAGCTGCTGCGGGACAGTTGCCCTTTAAAAATTATGATTAAAATCTCGTTTTTTTTAATCAAATCCACCCTGTGGAAAACATTTTATGCTGTCGGCCTTATAAAATACTGCCTGAGAAACTACAAGTACCAGAATGACCAAAGTTACACCAGCTGGCAGGCTCTTGTAATGTCCCAAAACCTGGAGGCTCCTTAGAGAAAATTCACCCTCCGCCCCCAAAAAACTGTTAATATGCCCTTTACCTCATCTTCTTGCTATAATGTATACCTATACTTACAAGCCCAGTGAATCCAGCGCTGCTGTCTATTCCAGCCGATATGGAACCACCACCACCCCCTTTTTTCCATTTAAGATAGTAAATTAATAAAACCCCAGTCAGTTTTATTTGGGCCTATGTTTTCCTTTAGGCAGATTTGTCCCAACTTCTAACTGGTGTGTACACACACACACAGGGAGGAAATCTCCAATGTTCCTGTGAGAGTTATCACTTTTATCCCCATAGGAAGACTCCCCCCCTCGATTGCTGCTCTGATGACAGCTCAAAATGTAGGATTGTTTCAGCCACATGTACGACTTCCAGAGGAAGCAGGGGCATGACAGGCAGATTCACCACAGCTGGAGTGTCCAGGTTTCCTACTCCTGCATTATAAAGGTAGCTATATACATAAAATGTTACAGTATAGGCAGAGAAGTAAGCTACAGGATGGCCACAGACCTAAGATGTTATAACATTTAACTGCGGTTGACCTCTTAGATCTATGGTTATCTTATAACATGGCTATAGTCATAATATGTTCCAAGATGGCCATAGATCTAAGATTCTATAGGCTGGACAAAGCTGTGTGATATAAGATGGTCATAGATGTAACCTAAACGAGGGCCTCAGACATAAGATGGTCACAGACATAGGATGTAATAAGATGGCCGTAGACTTAAAGGAGAAGTCCAGCCAAAACTTGTTTGGCTGGACTTCTATGGATCACAGGAGAGCAATTCGTTTTGCATTCCTGTGACATGTTTTCAGCAAAGAACGACCTGAAGTCCGCGCTCTGCTGACGTCAAGGATATCAGTCCAGGCACCACATCATCCCAACAACGGGAAATTGGATCTGCCAGGTGCCTGGACTGACATCCCGCTCAGCCTCTCAGCAAGTCACTGAGAGACTGAGCCGGCCTGCTCCCCACCCCTCCACAGCTCAGCGCTCCAATGAGCGAGGAGGGAGCAGAGAGCAGTGACCGACAGTCTGCAGCTCTCTGCTCGGGGGAACTGTCAGAACTGACGTTTGATCGCCTGGTTCTCAGTGTAGAGGTGCCAGGGGACCAATGCTGCATTCACCGAGGCAAGTGTGATTCTAAAAAAAACAAACAAAAAAAAAAAAAATTTAAACCCATGCTTCTCTTTTAAGATCCTATAAGTTTGCCATTGATGTAATCTAGAAGATGGCCATGGAGGCAAGATACTATGGAAGACAGATGTCATAAGATAGACACTATAAGACAGCCTAGGACACACAATGCTGATTGCCATGTCTCTGGGTGACAGGGCAGACACATGCTGCCATGACATGGGAGCAGACACACAGACAGGGTATAGGAGGTGAGATGAGGGGTACAGGAAGGAAAGACCCATCTATATGGAGGGGTGAGATATGAGGGGTGAAGGAATTACCATCTCCACTGAGGGGGGTCTGACATAGAAGGAATAAGCCACCCATATAGAAAGGGAGGGTACAGGAAGGAATAAGCCATCCATATGGAAAAGGGGGGGGGGGGGGTCAGACATACAGACAGGGTATAGGTGAGATAGGAGTACAAGAAGGAATAAATCACCATGGAGGGGGGTCTGAGAAAGCCAGGGTATAGGGGGTGAGATATGATGGGTACAGGGAGGAATAAACCATGTCCATGGACTGGGGGGGGGGGGGGTGTCTGACATACAGACAGGTAATAGGGGGTGAGATATGAAGGGTGCAGGAAGGAATGAACCATCTCTATGGGGGGGGGGGGGGTCTGACACACAAGCAGGATATAGGGGGGTGAGATATGAGGGGTGCAAGAAGGAATGAACCATCTCCATGGGGGGGGGGGGGGGTATCTGGCATAAAGCCAGGGGATAGGGGGTGAGATATGAGGGTACAAGGAATGAACCATCTCCATGGAGGGGGGCTGACATACAGGAAATGAAGGGAGGAGTACATGAGGAAATCCTGGCCACGTCTCTGGCAGAGCTGGGATTTATGGTGTAGAAGAACTACAAGTACCAGCACCCCTCTGTATAGGCTGGTGTGAGGGCATGCTGGGACTTGTAGTGCCTCCATAGATGGTGACAATGGGCCTGCCTGTATCCCCCGAGTATATGAGGAGTAGCAGTGTGTGTAGGATGGTCTCCCCTCCCTCCAGTGACAATGACAGAGCAGGTATCAGGCAGAGGCCTCCCCCGGATGTCCCCGCACATTATACTCACTACTCGGGATTCATGCTGGACATGTCACTGTTCTCTCCACCGCTTCTGCAGAATCACAACACACCGAATACCGGAGACCCTCCGCCTCGCCAACCAAACCCGGGTCCAGGGGACGAATGGAAAGTAAAGCGGCAGACCGGAGCTCCACAGAAGGTTCCAGAGACAAACCTACGATCTAATAATGACAACGAATTCTTCCCCCCAGCAGCCCAGGAACTACCCCCCAAAATACCAGCACAGCCGCCGCAAGCCCGAGCTCTCTGTAACCCCAAAATGGCTGCCGGCCCAAACCAGGAAATAGTGAATCCTCCAACTCAGGAAGGCTTCGCACTGGCGACAGAAGGCCGGCCCCGCGCTGCACCCTGGGAGATGTAGTCCTACAGCGCCCGTACACGCCGTCCCCAAGTTATGGCAGATGGGCGGGGAGAGACTTCATTTCCCAGAGAGCCACGGGCATTCCGCGCCTGCGCAGCGGGAACCATCACCCCCTCCCCTGTGTGCGGCCCCTCCCTCTCCTTGTCCTGGTTCCTGGAGGGGTAGCTCCGGCTCCCCCTAGCGGAATCTGCTGGCTTGGGCTGACGTCACCACTGAAACGTGGCAGCTGCCGGGCAGGTCTAGGGATAAGCCGGGTCCAGTCACGGGGAGAGGAGGAGGGGAGAGCTGATAAGGAGCATGGTGCAGGGGACCTCTGTGACGCTGGGTTCTGTAGAGGTGTCGGAGGGTGACATCATATGTGACTGGATGATTGCAACAACCCTGACTATGATAGGAAGTCATTATCCCATTCACACAGGCGCCTGATCAATGACTAGTGTGCAGATCATCAGACCTCCTTCCATTACCAACCTGCACATCATTATAAGACAAAATTACCAAAGGGCACCTGTACTCTTCCCTTCATTGGAGGACACAGCACAGATCTTGATCTCTGACCATTGGGTTATAGCGCCACCTTCAGGAGTAGGATCAGTGTCGGCTGGTGCTCCATTTTGGGGGAGGGGGGCAAACATACCACCCAACACCCCTCCCCTTGGGTTGATCGTCCCCCCACCCCCATCACTTGCTCATCTGTCTGCCCCACCACCCCCCCTAGGGGAGCCGGGCCAAAGTGTCAGGAGCGCCTGGATGACGATAATGTGGGAAGGAGAATGGAAGCCCGTTCTTCTCTCGGCCAATCGAGTCTCAGGACCTGCTTCCTGACTGGCCAGGAGAAGAATCAGGAAGACAATAGCAAATATTCATTCTTTATTGTCATACAAGAGGGTGGGCTCACTAGAGTCTCCAGCTCTAATCACATGCTTTGGAATCAATGCGTCCGGCGCCATGCATGTAAAATTGGGGCTGGACGCATTGATTAGGGGGCCAGCACCCCTAATGAGTAGGACATTAAGGTGGCTCCTTATGTTGACCAAACCCCCAAGTGCCAGACACAGTGCAGTTTAAGGGCACTACTGCCTGGTTCCTCTGCTATCCGCGAGAGTCACTTCTGACAACTTTTCCTGATACCAAGTGAAAAAAGGTGACAGAACACAGCCTGTGGTTGACAGCCTCAGCTCTGTTCCTGTGCGCTGGGTGGAGGGGGGTGTGTTCCTTCCCTACAGCAATCACTGAGCTCTGCACGTGTAACTTCAGATCCCCACCCCCTGCTTTCTGAAAGCTCAGGCAAGCTGTGTAATTTCAGCACTTTGAACATCTGTGGATAAGAGAGGGCTGCAAACAAAGAGGTAAAACTTACTGTATATTGGAGGATTAGTTGAATCTCTGTGTATCACCTGAGGCCAGGTACTTCACTGGGTATATGTAGGGGGTTTACAGACAATTAAAGTGATTGTAAAGGCTAGTTTTTCATTTTTTTAAAATAACAAATAAGACTTACCTCCACTGTGCAGCTCGTTTTGCACAGAGTGGCCCCGAACATCCAATTCTGGGGTCCCTCGGTGGCTCTCGCGGCTCCTCCCCGCATCAGATATCACCCTTGGAGAAACGCTCTCCCGGGGGTTACCTTGCGGACGAGCTCCTGAGTCCAGCATTTGCGTCCATAGACACGAATGCCGTACTCGGCTCTGCACCCCGATGTTCAAGTCATTGGATTTGATTGACACCAGCAGGAGCCAATGGCTGCGCTGCTATCTATCCAATCAAGAGCTGGGACAGTGAATACACACGTAGCGGACTATCCGACGGACTTAGTCTGGCGGACTTCCCGCCAGACTGTCCGTCGGACTTTCCAAACGGGCTACTTGCCCACACACGGCACTTTTTCAGCGGACTAATACAGCGTACTAAGTCCACCGTAATATCCGCCCTACTTTTGAAATGAACGGACTCGCCCACACACGCGGAGGAAAGTCCGCTCATTTCAAGCGCGTCTCCAGGTAGGCGGGGCCCGCGAAGGAGACGCCGCTGGCCCCGCCACCTTGTATGGACTTAAAGGGGAACCCCAACGCCGAAAAAAATCGGCGTGGGTGTCCCCCCAAGTCCACAACAGACCCTTGTCCGAGCACGCTACCCAGCCTGCCAGGAAAAGAGGGGCGAGCGCCCCCCTCCTGAGCCGTACCAGGCCGTGTGTCCTCAACATGGGGGGTGTCTTGGGGAAGGGGGGCCGTGTGGCCCCCCCACCCCAAAGCACCTTGACCCCATGTTGATGAGGACAAGGGCCTCTTCCCGACAACCCTGGCCGTTGGTTGTCGGGGTCTGCGGGCGAGGGGCTTATCGGAATCCGGGAGCCCCCTTTAATAAGGGGCCCCTGGATACCGGCCCCCCACCCTATGTGAATGAGTATGGGGTACAATGTACCCCTACCCATTCACCTGTGAAATAAAGTACAAAAAAAAACACAACACACGAGATAAAATAGAGACATTGGGGGTCTTCTCGCCGGACTCCTCCGCTATCTTCTTCTAGCTCTTTTGCTAGCGGCGGCCCCCCTTCCCCAAGGCACCCCCCATGTTGGGGGCACGCGGCCTGGCACGGCTCAGGAGGGGGGGGGGGTGCTCGCTCGCCCCTCCTTTCCTGGCCGGCCAGGTAGCCTGCTCAGACAAGGGTCTGTTGTGGACTTGGGGGGGACCCCCACGCCGATTTTTTTTGGCGTTGGGGTTCCCCTTTAAGTCCATACAAGGTGGCGGGGCCAGCGACATCTCCTTCGCGGGCCCCGCCTACCTGGAGACCCGCTTGAAATGAGCGGACTTTTCTCCAGGCGGGAAAAGTCCGTTCATTTCAAAAGTACGGCGGACTGGCACACACACAGCCGGATTGTTCGCCGAAATGCGAGTCCGGCAGGAAGATTGGAGTGCAAAACTACTTTCTAAGTCCGCCGTACTTTCAGGTCAAAAAAGTATGCCGGAGGCTACACACGGGGGGATTGTCTGGCGGACTTCAGTTTGCCGGACTTTTCCACCCGCTTGTTTGATCGTGTGTACGCGGCATTAGTTGACATGGTGCTGCACGTGATCAGTTATGACACCAACAATTTCATGACTTGACAGTTCTGTTAAGAGCACAAGCAATACTTACAGTTTTTTCATGGCATACCTTAAAAGTAATTTTGTGGGAAACAGTTAAAGTGGAAGTAAACCCATCAATTGCTTGCGTTCTCTACCAAACTGTCAATCTATCAAATGTCTGGTTTCATAACTGATCAAATGTGCATCACCTTGGCAGCTGCAGATCAAACAAAGGCTATTGGCCCGTACACATGATCCGAAAATCGGA
The DNA here is from genome assembly GCF_037356315.1 of Lithobates pipiens. Classification (NCBI taxonomy): domain Eukaryota; kingdom Metazoa; phylum Chordata; class Amphibia; order Anura; family Ranidae; genus Lithobates; species Lithobates pipiens. The sequence continues at coordinate 103,913,815 of NW_027507758.1, read as the reverse complement.
CAGAAAATAACGCTTTCAAATCGATCGTACGATAATCTGATCGTACAATTATTGTTTTAATCAGTACAGTTGTATAAAAATACAATAAAAATACACTACAACACATGACATCACATCCCATTTTTTATTCTGTTGTTCAAGAATTTTTGTAATTTTAGTAACCCCTTAATTTTCAATATGCTACTAAAAAATGGACGATCTATCGTCCGATTTTCGGATCGTGTGTACGGGCCATAAGATGGCAGCTTCCTGGGCTAAAAAGTAGTGATGCACCAATATATCGACCAAAAATAGGGTTATCTGCTTTTGCTGGATAAAAAAAAAGTGCCAATAATGGCATGCTGCGTCCAACTGACTTCAATGCAAAATCGCGTCCCATTGACTTTAATGCAAAATCACATTCCATTGACTTCAATGCAAATACGTCAGCCACATTAATTAAATTTAAAACAAATGTTTTTTTTTAAAAACTGTCTGTTTCGTTTGTTAGTCAAGTGGATCCTGAATTTTCCAGTTGCGGCACTGGAATTTTAATTTCAGTGCACCGGTACTGAAAAAGAAAGGAGGGTTTAGTTCTGCTTTAATGTAGAATTTCAGCCTAACAAGTACTAGTCTTAAAAGTGTCCCCTCCTGCTACCTATAATGCCTCATCAGTGTAAAAAAAAAGATAGGTATACTTACCTACAGTATTTTTAGTCCACTCTAGCTACCTTATGTCAGTCAGTGAGCAGTGACTGGAGGGGAGAGGTGGGAGTGCCGTCAATGGCTGGATCATGGGAGCATGTGTGTGAGGTCATGGCCATTGTCAAGCGCTCCCTCCTTTCCCCTGCAGCCACTGCTCACTGACAGGGGATAATGTTACCAGAGTGGACTAAAGCTAGGTAAGTATATGTAGCATCAGGGGAGGGAACATTTTTAAGGCTAACTATTGTTAGGCTGGGATTTTACTTTAAATCAATGGGCTTAGTTCCACTTTAGGAGACCATAAGTATTTTATTGTTGAAAAAATTCAGATCACGTGAAGACAAAAGGTAACCAATGAATTTCAGAGTCCAAACCATCACCCTTCATCAGGGCTTGGGAAATGTCTGAAAGGGCTTTCTAAAGGAATCCTATTTGCAAAAAACCTCAGGAGATGTATTGGCGATAAAACACGTCTCTATGGACTTGTGTCAGGAAATATTGTCCACAAAATGCGGTGGTTGTCTTTTTTGTTTTCTTGTGATTTTAATACTAGTGATAATAAAATGCTTATGGACTTTTAAGATGACCATCTGGTGCTCTGTGTGTGGATTTCATGTGGAGTTTCTAGTGGAGGCCCTTGTTCTTTATCTGGAAACTGGGTTTATGGCGGAGCTGCCTAGGTTCAGTCCTCAAGTCTCTTCCACCTTCTGGAATCCTTGGTTCAGCACCTCTTTGGAACTTGACCCTTGGACTTTAAATCTGTTGGAACGTCCTCCTACACGTTGGTCAGTATGGAGCCCACTTATTTGGGTGAGGTTCCACATCCCGTTTGCCGCTCACAAATCTTAGGCCCTTTCCCACAGGCATTCCAATCAGGTCAGTGTTAGTCCATGGTCAGGTGAAAGTATATGGATGTAAAAAAAGCAATCCCACAACCTGATTAAGCTGCTGCTACCTACCCTTTATTTCTTAAGTCCTTCATTGATAAAAATCCTCCTTCCTCTGTGAGAGGAAGAGAAGGGTTCCCCTATGTAATTACTTGAAGTAAAACTATACTTCCATCAAATCCAGTGCTGCGGTGTCTCGTGCTCCCCCACTGGCCGTTGTCAACTTCAGTCAGTCTTCCTCAGGGTTTTGATCTTCAGCTCCTTTGATTGGCCAGGCTGAGATGATATCACTCCCACACATGCACATGTGCAGCTCAGTGTACAGTTCGGAGAGGCAGGTAAGAAGCATTAATGCAGAAGAGACCTAAGCTCCTTTCACATTGAGCTGCATATGCTCCAATCAGCAGGAGATGTCCTGCTAAATCTGAGCGAAACAGGACAAATGTCAGTGTTTTGACATGCATGCCTGGTCAGTCTATGCCTGGTGGACCTCCACCTGCCAAATCAACAAGTGGACCTCATCAAAAAGCTTGTGTGAAAGGGCTCATGTGTCTTTTCTGCATTTAAATCTGCCTGTTAACAATTTTTTTTTATAGTAAAGTTCCACTAAAAAAATGAATTTTATATGGTAAACATTTGGCTACTACAGCAATAATATGGCAAAGGGCTACTCTGATTGGCTTTGTGCATTTTGCTTATGATCTGCCCTGTCTAATGACAGCACAATCACAGGCATTGTGTGTACAAGTAGTAAATATAGGGGGTTATTTACGAAAGGCAAATCCACTTTGCACTACAAGTGCAAAGTGCACTTGAAATTTCACTGAATGTGCACTTGGAAGTGCAGTCCCTGTAGATCTGAGGGGGACATGCAAGGACAATAAAAAACAGCATTTTAGCTTGCACATGATTGGATAAAAAAATCAGCAGAGCTTCCCTTCATTTCAGATCTAACCCAAAGATTTACAGCGACTGCACTTCCAAGGGCACTTTCAGTGCAATTTCAAGTGCAGTTTTCACTTGTAGTGCAAAGTGGATTTGCCTTTCGTAAATAACCCCCCATAGTGCCATTTTTGAAGGGCACAACAGAAATAAATGTCTGCCTCTCCACTATTTTTGCAATACAGAGGTATTGAGGTCCTTCCTATGGTACAATTGTTCTTTCAATTCCTCCCCCTTCCCAGTGAGTGCTGCTTACCAAGTGTAACATTTACCTCGGTCACCGCTCCCTCAGCATTGTTTATTTCTATAGGGAGAGCTGAACTTTGCAGGACAGCGGGAGGCCACCATGAGTATAGGAATGGGGCCATGGCATACATACACAGGAAGAGAGGACCTGGGGAGGGCACTTTGTGCAGAAAGTCTGTGCGGCTTCAGGCAGAACAGCACAGTGAAGATCCCTGTAACGGGGACCAAGGTAAGTGTTAGACAGGGTCAGCAAAACCCAGGAGGTTAAGGTATTTTCAGCTGTCCTTTAAAAGATTATTTATACCACCAGTGTTGGGCGTATTACTCAACACAGTCCCAATGCTAGGATGAGGCAGAAAGCTTTATTTTCTACAGTGCGTTGCATTGGTTTTAAGACGTTGGCGTTAAGACACGCTGCCGTGTACAGTGAAAGGTTAAAAGTCAATATTAAAGTACATGCCAGTGCTGAAGTATGCACTGTAGTGTGACTAAGCCATAAATGGCCCCTTAAAGTGGGAGTAAACGCCCATCTCTGACTTTTACCTACAGGTAAGTCTATAGTAAGGCTTACCTATAGGTACTGTAAATATCTATTAAACGTGTACCGTTTAGGAGATATATACTGTATATTCAGCCGATGATGTCATCTGCGTATGCACTCTGGAATGCCTCCCTGACTCCTTTTCCGAGTCCTGTGCTGTACACTCTCCATGCATGCGTGGGAGTGACATCATGGCTCTGGCCAGTCATACAGCCAGAGTCCATTGACCGAGAAGGAAGACGGGTGAAGAAGGAAGTGGTCTCCAGCGGTGACAGCGCACCGCTGGAAGGCTTCGTTTTCAGCTAAGTTACACATAATGTGCTAGTATGCGATGCACATTATGGCTTTACCTTGCAGGTCAGAAAAAAAATCCCAGCAGTTTACTACTGCTTTAAAGTGGTATTTAACTACATTTTCTAAAAGTTTCTGACAAGTGCACACAAGGCAATAACAGCACGCATACTACAGTGCCTTGCAAATGTATTCAACCCCTTGGCTTTTTACCTATTTTGTTACATTACAGCCTTTAGTTCAATGTTTTTTTTATCTGAATTATATGTGATGGATCAGAACAGAATAGTCTAAGTTGGTGAAGTAAAATTAGAAAAATATATACATAAAACTATTTTTCAGAAATAAAAAACTGATAATTGGCATGTGTGTATGTATTCACCCCCTTTGTTATGAAGCCCATAAAAGGCTCTGGTGCAACCAATTACCTTCAGAAGTCACATAATTAGTGAAATGATGTCCACCTGTGTGCAATCAAAGTGTCACATGACCTGTCATTACATATACGTACCTTTTTGAAAGGCCCCAGAGGCTGCAACACCTAAGCAAGAGGCACCACTAACCAAACACTGCCTTGAAGACCAAGGAACTCTCCAAACAAGTAAGCGACAATGTTGTTAAGAAGTAAAAGTCAGGGTTAGGTTATAAAAAAAATCTAAATCTTTGATGATCCCTAGGAGCACCATCAAATCTATCATAATCAAATGGAAAGAACATGGCACAACAGCAAACCTGCCGAGAGACGGCTGCACACCAAAATTCACGGACTGGGCAAGGAGGGCATTAATCAGAGAGGCAGCACAGAGACCTAAGGTAACCCTGGGGGAGCTGCAGAGTTCCACAGCAGAGACTGAAGTATCTGTACATAGGAAGACAATAAGCCGTACGCTCCATAGAGTTGGGCTTTATGGCAGAGAAGCCAGAAGAAAGCCATTACTTTCATCAAAAAACAAAATGGCATGTTTGGAATTTGCGAAAAGGCATGTGGGAGACTCCCAAAATGCATGGAGGAAGGTGCTCTGGTCTGATGAGACTAAAATGTATGTGACTTTTTGGCCATTAAAGAAAACACTATGTCTGGTGCGAACCCAACACGTCACATCACCCAAAGAATACCATCCCCACAGTGAAACATGGTGGTGGCAGCATCATGCTGTGGGGATGTTTTTCAGCAGTTGGGACTGGGAAACTGGTCAGAGTTGAGAAAAAAAAGATGGATGGTGCTAAATACAGGGATATTCTTGAGCAAAGCCTGTACCACTCTGTGTGTGTTTTGAGGCTAGGATGGAGGTTCACCTTCCAGCAGGACAATGACCCCAAACACACTGCTAAAGCAACACTTGAGTGGTTTAAGGGGAAACATGTAAATGTGTTGGAATGGCCTAGTCAAAGCCCAGACCTCAATCCAATAGAAAATCTGTGGTCAGACTTAAAGATTGCTGTTCACAAGCGCAAACCATCCAACTTGAAGGCACTGGAGCTGAATTTATGTATCTGTTTCAGTGTTATTATTTGAAAAAAAAAAACATTTTTTTTCCTTTAAAAAAAAAATATATTTAATATGTTATGCAATTTGAAACAAGTATTTCCTGACAGGCTCCATGGCAGCATACGTGTGGGTTAGCCCCGCCTCCATAATTACCCAATAGGACCTCTACTCCCATAAATCTTTGCTCCAAGCTGCTATCCGTGTTCCTTTTTTGTCCTCCTCCATAGGACAGGTGTTTCCTATCTGAAGAGATCTTCACTATGATCAAGTCGGCCGACTATCAAGCTATTTTCCTCCGATAGGCCCTGTCTGTTAAGCATGGGTATGCAGTGTATGGCAGAGTAGCGCTGAAGGCTTGGTTTGTCCGAAGATAAGTGCGCACGGCTTATTACCTGCTATGTAAGGTGGCCATTATCTGCCCGGTGGATCGGTGGTGTGTGCTTGAACCTGTTCGGCAAGATGATCGTTGGTGGAGTGGTGAGCTGTAAAAATTCAGTTTTTCATGGCAGCAGTGTTTATGTGTTTTTTCTACCTGTGTCTTTTTCATATGCCAGCTGGTTCTTGTGCATAGGCGCTGACGCTTCTGCGTTCCAGCAGCCTTTCTCCTCCTGTTTTCCGAGTCCAGCGCTGCGTTCTGCGCATGCGCGGACCCAATCCAAAGCGAGGCTTGGTTCCCGCGCATGCGCGCGGGCATCTCGCGTCTGACGCCACTGATGACGTCATGAGCGCCATATTTAAAACACAGTGAGAGATGTCAGAATTTGGGAATGATTGCAGGAAATTCAGCGACTTCCCGGGGCCATTCTCTGGTTGGTGTAAGGTAGGTTATGATCTGCTCTGATGTATTATTGCTCCTGTGTTTTGTATGGCTGCTTATGAGGGTCTATTGTTGTTACAGTCAGCGATCTTTAGTCATGGATGCCTCACTGCCTACTAGTGACCTGCCCGCTTGTAACAGGTATGTACATGGCTGGATTGCTGTGTATATGTGGAGTATTCCTTAGCATTTGATACCAGCCTGGTCTGTGTCTCTCTCTCTCTTTTGTGTATTTCTTTATAGCCCTTCTAGGTCCGAACCGCATTACAGTGCGCATAGTCGCAGTGGATCATCAAAATCGCACCACCGTAAATCATCATCAAAATCTGGTTACCATAGGTCTTCCAAATCTGAACAACGCAGTGGTCACTCGCACTCAAGCAGAGGACCAGATAATTCATGTTGGGGCTGTAAGATGCCCATCCCATCAGACAAATCGCTCTGTGATCATTGCTTTTCTAAAGTCGCAGATGAATGAGATGGTGCAGATCAACGCTTGGAATCTATGGTGAGAAGGGTGGTAAAGGAATCCCTGCAGCAGAGGGAAGCTCATCACTCTATGGAATCCCCTTCAGACCCATTATGTCCTTCAGGAGGTTAAGGGCTCTTACAAGTGACTGGGGAATCTTCTCAACCAAGCCACCACTCTGTTCTCTTGTCTGACAGTGATTCAGATCCAGAGGATCCAGGAGTAGGATTTGATTACGCTTTAGTACCTGCTCTAGTCAAGGCAGTGAAATAAGCTTTAAAATGGGAAGAACCCACTACTTCCCCCCTCCCCAAACAAAGAAAGTTTTTCAAACAACTCAAAAAGGAACGGCAATATTTTCCTTTCCTATCTGAATTGGGAGAAATCATTACTGAAGAGTGGAACAAGATTGATAGGAAGAGCTCCATGCAATCAAAAGTGTCTAAACTGTACCCCTTTAAGGAGGATGATGTGAAGCACCTTGAATCAGCTCCTCTGGTAGACGCAGCACTTATGCATTTAGTCAAATACGTGACTCTCCCTTTGGAAGACACGGTATCTTTCAAAGATCCGTTAGAGAGAAGAATTGACTCAGATCTGAAAAGAATTGATCTAACTTCAGGGATGGCCTGTAAACCAACTTTGGCTTTAGCCGCAGTCTCAAAGGCTATTGAAACATGGGCCAACAATGTTGAGGAGTTCTTGAGAGGTATCTCGGTGAATACGGCTAAAGACTCTCCCATTCAGATCAGAATGGCATCAGCCTTTTTGGGGAAGGCATCTATTGACATTACCCACCTTCTGTCTCGGGCTATGTTGGCAGCAGTCTCGGCACGCCGTGCTTTGTGGCTCCGTCCCTGGTTGGCGGATCCAACATCTAAGCAGGCATGGTGTCGTATACCATTTGAGGGAACCTCCTTATTTGGTAATAAACTAGATAGCGCCATATCCCGGGCCACGGGTGGGAGGTCTGGGTTCCTCCCTCAAGACAGACGTCTTCAAAACCAAAAACGTATTTTTCCAAGAAGGCAGACCTCGGATCGCGCTAGAGAAGCGCGCAGTTATAGACCCAGGAGGGAGTTCTCTAGATCTTGGAGGTCCAGACAATCCTCCCTTAAGAAAACCTCAAAGGGGGGTTCCGCAGTTAACCAAGATTCTACTAAATCTTTTTGAAATTGGGCCCGCTCAAACATGTCAGGTGGGGGCTCGCCTTCTTCACTACCGACATGTTTGGGCGGCCTCAATTCAAGATTATTGGACCGTCAAGATGGTTTCCTCGGGTCACAAGTGGACTTTCATCAACACTCTGAGGTTAAGGTTCGTTCCCACAACAATTCCAGGCTCAGAGGAAAAGAAACAGGTCCTATTGACCTACGTTAGTTGTTTACTGGATCAAGGCGCAGCCGTGCCGGAAAACGAATGTGGCGAAGGCATGTATTCCCCTCTGTTTATGGTTCAGAAAAGAAACGGCGCATGGAGGCCGGTGATAGATTTGACCCACCTCAATTCCTTCATTCGCAAGGAAAAGTTCAAGATGGAATCCCTTCTTACGATCCAACAGTCGGTGCATCTGGGGGATTGGTTAATCTCAATCGATCTGAAGGACGCATACTTTCACGTGCCAGTAGCAAGGGATTTCCAGCAGTTTCTCTGTTTCGCAGTTGGCGAGCAACACCTACAGTTTACCTGTCTCCCATTCGGGTTGACAACATCTCCTCGGGTCTTCTCCAAGGTACTCCTAGCGATAGTAGCTCTTTTACGAGTCAAAGGAGTTCGTCTCCATCATTATCTGGACGATTTGCTCCTATTATCTCAGGACAGAGATCAAATTCTGGAACACAAGAGTTTAGTCATCTCCACTCTGCAGACGTTTGGTTGGCTCCTGAACCTGGAGAAGAGCCATCTGGTTCCAACTCAAGTTATCGTGTTTCTAGGGGCTCAGTTCGACACATTAAAAGGCACTATCTCCCTACCGGAGGAGAAAATCAGTGTGATCCGAGACAGGATTCACAAGGCTTGGGAATCATCTCATCTTTCGGCTCTACAATATTTGAAGGTGATTGGCACAATGACAGCCACCATCCCTATGGTGAAGTGGGCCCAGTGGCACACTCGTCCCTTCCAGAAAGGGTTTCTGCAACAGTGGGACTCGTCCAGTCAAACACAACGCATACTCCTTACACCAGCGATGAGGATGTCTCTCCTCTGGTGGCTTCAAGGGAAGAATCTACGCAACCATCATTCGATAGTTCCCATTTCCTGGGTAATAGTAACTTCAGATGCCAGCAACAAAGGTTGGGGCGCTCATTGCCTTACGGAAGTAGCTCAAGGAAGGTGGTCGTTCCCGTCGCTGTGTGTGGTCTCCAACATCCTGGAGTTGAGAGCAGCCTTTCAAGCGCTCATAGCATTTCGCCATCTGGTGGCAGGGTCGTCAGTAATGTTAAGATTGGACAACACAACTGCGGTGGCCTATATAAAGAAACAAGGAGGGACTCGCAGTTGGTCTCTATTACGAGAAGTAGAACCGATAATGAGCTGGGCTCAGAAGAATGTGGTCAACATTTCTGCTGTATACATCCCAGGGGTCCAGAATGTTCAAGCAGATTTTCTGTCACGGGTCAGAATAGACAACAACGAGTGGTCCCTCCACAGGGATGTCTTCGAGTGGATTCTGACTCTGGGAGTATCTCCAGAGGTCGATCTGTTCGCTTCGCCGTACAATCGCAAGATGCACAGATACTACTCGAGGTTCAGGGATCCTCAGGCGTTCGGGACAGATGCTCTCACAGATTGTTGGAAGTTCCAGAGAGCCTATGCCTTCCCTCCAGTTCCTGTAATCCTACAGTTTCTGCGGAGGCTCAGAGGGGAGAAGGTGGAGATCATTGCAATAATACCATTCTGGCCCAACAGGCATTGGTTTCCTCTGCTGTTGCTCCTCAGCTATCAAGATCCAGTTCCCCTGCCTCTCAGGCCAGATCTACTGTCCCAGGGCACACTATTACACTCGTGCCCGTCCTGTCTACACTTCAGGGCGTGGTTCTTGAGAGGGGAAGGCTAGAAGCTCTGGGTTGCCCAGAAGAAGCGATTCCAACCCTTCTTAGTGCCAGACGGAAGAGTACCAATAAAGTATACGAACGTATATGGGCCAGGTTTATGGTCCACATGTCTTCTAGGTAAAATTCATATAATTCTCCGGCAGTTCAAGATATCTTGTCTTTCCTTCAGTCAGGGTTAGACTTGTCTCTGGCAGTTAGTTCTTTAAGAGTACAAGTTTCAGCCATTTCAGCCTTTACAGGAGTTTCGTGGGCGAATCATACCTTAATACAACAATTCTTTAAAGGAGCCATCAGGCTTATGCCTCAAAAAAGGCCCAGGTTTCCCAAATGGGACCTTCCGTTAGTACTGGACTTTCTTTCTGATCTTGGAAAAAGTTTGGACGCTCCCCTGTCTTTAGGAGATCTCACTATCAAGATGGTGTTTTTGGTGGCAATAACTTCAGCCAAAAGAGTGTCGGAAATCAGGAATCTTGGGTCTGTGGAACCATTTCTAACCTTCTTTCCGGACAGAGTGGTCCTGATCCCTATCCTTGGGTCAAATCCAAAAGTTACATCAATATTTCATGAAAATCAGGAGATCGTGCTACCTACGTTTAGAATGTCAGACAACCAAGAGATTCACCCCTTGGATGTTGGTCGCACCTTGAAGCAATATTTGGACGCTACAGCCTTGTTCAGACGAACAGACTTTCTTTTTGTCCTTCTCCATGGCAAAAATAAAGGGATGCGAGCATCAGTAAGATCAATCTCATCTTGGGTGGTTCAAACGATTCAAAGGGCATACAAGGCAAAGGGCATGGTTCCTCCTGAGGCAGTGACGGCTCATTCAACTCGGGGCATCTCGACCTCTTGGGCAGCAGTTCGACATGTCGCACCAGAAGTTATCTGTAGAGCAGCTTCCTGGTCTTCAATTAATACTTTTGTTTCCCATTATTGTGTGGAGCCAGCTGCGCTTTCTTCTGTTAATTTTGGTTTACAAGTATTGTCAGTGGACAATGAAAAATAAAATTCTAGTTTCTTTGCTCAACATTTTTAGCCCACCCGGGTGTGTTTGGCGAGTTATTTCCCACACGTATGCTGCCATGGAGCCTGTCAGGAAAATGGAAAATTTATATCAAATACTTACCGTAATTTTCCTTTCCTGATGGGCTCCATCGCAGGAGTTCCCTCCCAAATGTTGGAGTAGGCTAGTTATGGAACACGGATAGCAGCTTGGAGCAAAGATTTATGGGAGTAGAGGTCCTATTGGGTAATTATGGAGGCGGGGCTAACCCACACGTATGCTGCCATGGAGCCCATCAGGAAAGGAAAATTACGGTAAGTATTTGATATAAATTTTCCATTATACGTCTTTCCAGTATATCTAATATTTGGGCCTGCTATTCACCTAATCAGTGCATGTGCAGCTCCAGGTACATTTTGCAGAGGATGGCAAACAGGTAGGTCAGTAAATTTTAATCAGAAGAAACTTGTAATAAAGTACCTTCCCTTTTCACAATTTTTTTCAGCCTTTAGTTACACTTTAAATAACACCAAAGCAAGTTTTATCTGTATTAAGAAAAATTAAATAAAATTCAGTTAAATTCAATTGCCAAGTAATTGTCAGTCAAAGTGAATGTCTATTTCTGAAGTACCGTTTATAAATAGCATTCCAGAAATAACTCACAGGCTGCTCGTGTGCCCAACAGTTTGCATCACAGACAAAAGGCACAAAGATGATCTGAGTGGCTCTGTACCTTGTAATGGCCAATTACAGGGATTACTTGCATTGCTAGCCATTGTTAATGGGAACCCAAACACGGCAAGCAGATGTGCATCAAAAGCATTAAAAACTAATTAAAACTCAATGCCTAAAAAAGGAACATGATGCTCTTTGACGCATTTGTGAACGTAGGGAACCCATTGAAATGAATGAGCTGCCTTATGTGTGTAGCAAGAAATCACACAGAAACACGCACAAAAAAGTGCACAAAAATACGTCTTCACAAGATGCTAGGTGTAAACTTAGACTAATGCCGCACACACACAATGGGATTTTTTCCGTTGGATGTTGGCTCAAACTTGTCTTGCATACACATGGTCACACAATGTTGTCGGAAATTCAGAACGTCAAGAACGCGGTGACATATGACATGCTGAGAAAATTGAAGTTCAATAGCCAGTGCGGCTCTTCTGCTTGATTCCGAGCATGCGTAGAACTTTGTTCGTTGGAATTGTGTACACACGATCGGAATTTCTGACAACGGATTTTGTTGTCGGAGAATTTGACATCCAGATCTCAAATTTTGTGTTCGGAAATTCCGATGGAAAATGTCAGATGGAGCTTACATGTGGTCAGAATTTCCGTCAAAAAGCTCTCATCGAACACTTTCCATCGGAAAATCCGTGTGTATGTGGCATTAGGGGATTCTAACTCTTGACCACTACAATCTGCAAGCTCTTTTGTGCATTACATAGTCCTGACCACAGCACACTAAGCACTGCACTGTATACTCTATGTCCTAACCTAAACAGTTTGGGAGGCATTATAGCCTAAAAAAATTTAATACATCAGAATTGTTGTGGTATTTTTTCCTTACTAGTACCAAAAGGCTGTATTTTTGTAAAAAAAATGATATAACATTGTTTGGGTACAGTGCTGCATGAATTGTTTTTAAATGCAGTACAAATGTATATGCATGAAAAACGAATTCATTTTCAATAAGCGTAGTTTACATGATTGCGTTTTCATGTGTGTTTAAAAAAAAAAAAAAAACACAGCATGTTGCATTTTTTCTTTTGCACTGAAACACAAGTGAGCGCACCGCAAACGCATTGTAATATGAGGGTTGTTTAGCTCAGTAGTAGATGCATTTTACTGATCCTGGCTGGCTCTCCTCTCTGGTTCATCATCTGTGATGTCACACAAAAGCGGCTGGGATGGACGGGGAAGAAAGGTCGGCTGCGATTAGCGCAGCATACACGGTAGGGTCTCCCTGTGCTGCTCTGCAATGTGGGAGGAGCAGTCCGGGGGAGGGCAAAACAGGATTGCTGATCTACCTTTCATCTTCTCCAGATTGACGAGTAGATTGTACTTGTCTCAATTAAAAGTGGCAAGTGTAATTTCTGTCTGCTGCTTCATACCCTCTGCTATCAGCATGAATCACTTCTGACAATTTTTCCTGACACCAAGAGAAAAATGGTGACGGGAGGACCTCCACCTGATTGACAGCCTCAACTCTGTTTCTGTGTGTTGTGTGTGTGTGGGGGTGAAAATAGACGGGTAAAATTTATTGTGGCAGCACGCAGGTAAAGTCACCTGGTTGTATCCAGGATGGGAAATATGTGTGCCCTAGATTCAGGCTTTATGCAGACTTTTACAATTAGAGGGGAAGAGTTAATGAGCCCAGCTGAAGTAAGTGGGCTCATTAAGACCTCTACAAAAAAAAAACAGCATGCTTAGGGAGATGCTCCATCCTAGAACCAGTTTTGTGTTGTATAGACTGGGGAGTGTGACACCTGTTCTGTGCGGTGAGTTAACGCCTGTGTGGCAAACCTCTACAACAGGGACTGGTGCAGCACAAGGCTGCACTCAGTTGTTAGATAGGGAATCTAAGTGTGTAATTAGAGGTCAAGCTGACCAGGATTTATTTTCATGTTTTATTTTTGTTTGGCTGTTATATGTTTCACTGCATGTAGCATAAATAAACCGCATCTTTTGTTTTTTTTTTGCACCTACAACGCTGTCTGCTGTGCCTAATTTTGTGTTGTGAACCCATCCAGGGGGTCACACACACCCGCTGCCGAGCTAACCCCTCACAGTTGGTGGAGAATGCGGGCAGTTTTTTTTTAGTTTTTTTGTTAAGGCCAGCATGGAGGAGATACTGAGACAGCTGGCTCTAGCAAATGCAAACCAGCAGCAAGCAAATGCAAATCAGCAGCAAACAAATGCAGGTTTACAAAAGAGCCTTGCAGCTCAACAACAGAGCCTTGCAGCCCAGCAGCAGACAAATGCAACTTTGCAGCAGAGTCTGGAAGCTCAGCAGAAAGCTCACCTGCAGAGTTTGGAAGCTCAGCAACAAGCCCAGCAGCAATCTGAAGCCCGCTTCATAGACCTGTTGCAGAAGCAAGAGCAGAGTTTTCAATGGCAAATAGAGACATTAATACAGCAACGTCCGCAGACCAATGAAGCAAGTGGTTACAATAATACCGCATCCTTTGGTGTGAGCCGTTTACTGACAAAAATGACTGGAGAGGATGATCCGGAGGTGTTTTTGACCACATTTGAAAGGACTGCTGAAAGGGAAAAGTGGCCTAAGGAGCAATGGGCTGGACTGGTGGCCCCTCTGTTAACTGGGGAATCGCAGAAAGCTTATTATGACCTAGAGCCTGACCAAGCAAAAGACTATGTGGTGCTAAAAGCAGAAATATTGGCACGGCTGGGTGTCACCCTGGCCGTCCGGGCTCAGCGTGTGCATAACTGGACTTTTCAGGTTGGAAAACCTCCCAGGTCTCAAATGTATGATCTCATTCACCTGAGCAGGAAGTGGCTGCAGCCAGAGACTTTGACTGCACCAAACATTGTGGAACGTGTTGTTATGGATCGTTTCCTGAGAGCTCTTCCTACTGCCATCCAAAAATGGGTAAGCCATGGAGACCCAGAAAATGCAGATAAACTTGTGGATCTGGTTGAGAGGTACTTGGCTACAGAGAACCTGACCACCTCTTCCAGGGACTCACGGACTTTCTACCCTAAGACGTCAGTCGCTGTTTGCGACAGTTGCATGCACTGCCATTCGGGGACCTGAGAAACATTTATGTAAAATGTGTATTGATGGTAGAAATGTTGATGTGTTGCTGGATTCAGGTAGCCTGGTAACATTGATAAAAGCTGAATTAGTTACTACAGAGGTCTCTGGGAAGAACAGGGTGGCTGTTATTTGTGTGCATGGGGACACCCGAGAGTATCCTGTAACTTCAGTGTTTTTTGAGACCCCCAAAGGTAACCTCTCTCATCAGGTGGGGTTAGTGTCTCACTTACCACATGATGCTATTGTGGGAAGGGATTTTCCACAATTCTGGGAACTCTGGGATTGTCCTGAGCCCCCCACTGGTGCCCCTATAAACCAGGAAGATGACCAGAATTCCTCTGGGAGTGGTGAGGACTCTCCTGAATTTCCCTTGTCGGTATTGGCGGGGGAAACTCGAGAAACTGGGGAGGAGCCAACATCCTCAGATGAAAACATGCCGTCTGTGGAGTTTTCGGATCTTGAGGTTCACAGGGAAAATTTTGCCACAGAACAGTTAAAAGACCCCACCCTAATAAAGGCACGGGAAAATGTGGTGAAAATAGATGGCGAGTTAGTGAACCCAGATAAGACTTGCACTTATCCTTACTTCACTATGGAAAGGGACCTGCTGTATCGAGTGGCTCAAAGGGCAGAAGAAACCATTGAGCAACTTGTAGTGCCCAAACCTTACAGGAAGTTGGTGTTAGAATTGGCTAATGGGCACATTCTGGGAGGTCATCTGGGGACAGAGAAAACCAGAGAGAGGATATTGCAGAGATTCTATTGGCCTGGGGTCATGAAGGAAATAGAAAATTATTGTTCCTCCTGCCCTGTGTGTCAGAAGTCGGCACCTATGCCACATTTCCGTAACCCGCTGGTACCTCTTCCTATCATTGAGGTCCCCTTTGAAAGGATCGCAATGGATTTGGTAGGTCCGATAATGAAGTCTGCTAGGGGGCATCAGTACATTTTGGTTATATTGGACTATGCCACCCGATATCCGGAAGCAATTCCTCTTCGAAACACCTCGGCCAAAACCATAGCCAAAGAGCTATCTCTTGTTTTTAGCCGCGTGGGTATTTGTAAGGAACTGCTTACGGACCAAGGTACACCCTTTATGTCCCGGGTTATGAAAGAATTATGCAAGTTGTACAAAGTGAAGCAATTGCGTACATCTGTGTATCACCCCCAAACAGATGGGTTGGTTGAAAGATTCAACAAAACCCTAAAACAAATGTTAAAGAAGGTGGTGGATAGAGATGGAAAGAATTGGGATTGTCTAATACCCTATCTGATGTTTGCCATTAGGGAGGTACCCCAATCCTCTACGGGTTTCTCACCCTTCGAGTTGCTCTATGGGAGACACCCAAGAGGGCTGCTGGATATCGCCAAGGAAACTTGGGAAAATGAGAGTTCTCCTCACAGGAGTGTGATTGAGCATGTCGCCCTGATGCAAGATAGAATTGCACAGGTAATGCCAATTGTAAAGGAACATTTAACCCAAGCGCAGTTAGCACAGCAGAGAGTGTACAACCGTGGGGCCAAGACACATACTTTTTCCCCGGGGGATAGGGTCTTGGTGCTAGTCCCTACGGTTGAAAGCAAATTTCTGGCCAAATGGCAAGGTCCATATGAAGTAATTGAAAAAATTAGTGAGGTGAACTACAGGGTTAGACAGCCAGGAAGGCGAAAGCCGGAGCAGATCTATCACGTCAATCTGCTGAAAGCCTGGAGGGATAGGGAATCCCTAGTCGCAGAGACTTTGTCACAAGTACAGCCTGATTGCTTAGTTCCTGAGGTTGGAATAGCAGACACCTTATCGAAAGCCCAACAACAGGAGGTTAAAGAGTTTGTACTTCGTAACAAAGAGATTTTCTCTGAGCTGCCGGGACAAACATCTGGCGTAGAGCATGACATTATCACCCCGCCAGGAGAAAGGGTAAAACTAAAACCTTATAGAATACCAGAGGCCCGACGGGAGGCAATACGTGGGGAGGTTCAAAGGATGCTGGAATTGGGTGTGATAGAGGAGTCCCAGAGTGACTGGTCCAGTCCTATCGTACTAGTGCCCAAACCTGATGGGAGCTGGCAGTTTTGTAACGATTTTCGACAATTAAATAAAGTTACAAAATATGACACCTACCTCATGCCGCGTATAGATGAGTTGATTGACCGGCTGGGAACAGCCCGATGTATGACAACTCTTGATCTCACCAAAGGGTATTGGCAAATTCCCCTGGCCGAGTCGGCCAAGGAGAAAACTGCGTTTGTAACCCCAGATGGGGCATTCCAATATAAGAGAATGCCGTTTGGGTTACAGAATGCACCGGCAACATTCCAGCGGAAAATGGATAAGATTCTGAGGCCCCATCAGAAATATGCTGCAGCTTACCTGGATGATGTGATTATCCATAGCACAGACTGGGTCTCACATTTGCCAAAAGTACAAGCAGTCCTAGACTCTATCCGGGAAGCTGGGTTTACGGCCAATCCAAAGAAGTGTTCCATTGGACAGGAGGAGGCCAAATATCTTGGGTACACTATTGGGAGGGGGGTGATAAAACCCCAAGTCAATAAAGTCAAGGCCATACAGAGTTGGCCACGTCCCAACAGCAAGAAACAGGTACGAGCCTTTCTGGGAATCGCTGGCTATTATCGACGATTCATTCCCCATTTTGCTTCTCAGGCTGTGCCCCTCACCAACCTGACAAAAGGGAAAGAGTCTGTTATGGTTAAATGGTCCCCAGAGGCTGAAGAAGCATTTCAGTCCTTAACCACTTTCAGACCGGACCAATTTGCTGGTCAAAGACCAGACCACTTTTTGCGATTCGGCACTGCGTCGCTTTAACTGACAATTGCGCAGTCGTGCGACGTGGCTCCCAAACAAAATTAGCGTCCTTTTTTTCCCACAAATAGAGCTTTCTTTTGGTGGTATTTGATCACCCCTGCGGTTTTTATTTTTTGCGCTATAAACAAAAATAGAGCGATAATTTTGAAAAAAACGCATTATTTTTTACTTTTTGTAATAATAAATATCCCCCAAAAATATATAAAAAAAACATTTTTTCCCTCAGTTTAGGCCGATACGTATTCTTCTACATATTTTTGGTAAAAAAAATCGCAATAAGCGATTATTGATTGGTTTGCGCAAAAGTTATAGCGTTTACAAAATAGGGATAGTTTTATATCATTTTTATTAATAATTTTTTATTATTTTTTTTTTTTACTAGTAATGGCGGCGATCTGCGATTTTTATTGTGACTGCGACATTGTGGGGGACCCATCGGACATTTTTGACACATTTTTGGGACCATTGTCATTTATACAGTAATCACTGCTATATAAATGCAGTGATTCCTGTGTAAATGACACTGGCAGTGAAAGGGTTAACCAGTGGGTGGCAGTGTAGGGGTTAAGTGTTCCTAGGGGTGTGTTACTAACTGTGGGGGGGTTGGGCTTTCATTTAGTGTACACTGATCTCTGCTCCAATCACATGGAGCAGAGATCAGCGTCACTAGTTGCTAGGCAGAATGGAAAAATGTTGTTTATACAGCATTTCCTCCATTCGGCCGCTCCGTGAGACGATCGCGGGGATGCCCGCGGTGATCGAGTCCGCGGGTCCCGCGACCGGACTCACGGGGGTCCCGACCAGCGCGGGAGCGCGCCGCCGGCGGCGCGCTCCCGATGGCACGGCGGCAACGAATATTGGACGTACATGTAGGCCAATATGCCTGCCCGTGCCATTCTGTCGACGTACATCGTCGTGCGCTGGTCGGGAAGTGGTTAAAAACAGCCTTATGTAGCCAGCCAGTGTTGTACTCACCAGACTTCTCTAAGGACTTTGTTGTACAAACTGATGCATCAGACGTTGGGTTAGGAGCAGTGTTATCCCAGGTCTGGAACGGGGAAGAGCACCCAGTCATTTACCTCAGCAGGAAGTTGAAGTCCCATGAGGTAAATTACGCCACGATTGAGAAGGAATGTTTAGCAGTGAAGTGGGCTCTAGATTCCCTTCGGTACTATCTGCTAGGTAGGCACTTTGACCTGGTGACTGATCACGCTCCTTTAAAGTGGATGGCTCAGAACAAGGAGACCAATAGAAGGGTAAATAGGTGGTTCCTGGCCCTACAAGAATTTAACTTTACAGTTAAGCATCGCCCTGGTGTTAAAATGGGGAATGTGGATGCTTTGTCTCGGATACATGCGTGTCTGACTGCTTGTGTTACAACCCCAAGGTTGAAACAAGAGGGGGGGGGGGGGGGTATGTGGCAGCACGCAGGTAAAGTCAACTGGTTGTATCCAGGATGGGAAATATGTGTGCCCTAGATTCAGGCTTTATGCAGACTTTTACAATTAGAGGGGAAGAGTTAATGAGCCCAGCTGAAGTAAGTGGGCTCATTAAGACCTCTACAAAAAACCCCAGCATGCTTAGGGAGATGCTCCATCCTGGAACCAGTTTTGTGTTGTATAGACTGGGGAGTGTGACACCTGTTCTGTGCGGTGAGTTAACGCCTGTGTGGCAAACCTCTACAACAGAGACAGGGACTGGTGCAGCACAAGGCTGCACTCAGTTGTTAGATAGGGAATCTAAGTGTGTAATTAGAGGTCAAGCTGACCAGGATTTATTTTCATGTTTTATTTTTGTTTGGCTGTTATATGTTTCACTGCATGTAGCATAAATAAACCGCATCTTTTGTTTTTTTTTGCACCTACAACGCTGTCTGCTGTGCCTGATTTTGTGTTGTGAACCCATCCAGGGGGTCACACACACCCGCTGCCGAGCTAACCCCTCACATTATGTAGGAGGATTTGTTTCATCTCTTTGTATCACCCGAGGATAGTCCCTTCACTGTATATGTAATGCCATGTACACACAACCGGTTTTCCCGTCAGAATAAACTCCGAAGTTTTTTCTGACGGACTTCCCGACAGAGTTCTGCTGAAACTGTCGTGCGTACACACGATCACACCAAAGTCCAATCGTTTAGAACGCGGTGACGTACAGCACGTATGAGAAAAAAGGAAGTTTAAGACCCAGTGCGCCATCCTTTGGGCTCCTTCTGCTAATCTCATGTTTATCTTGTGTTAGTAGAAGTTTGGTTAGAGACGATTTGCAGGCTCCAGCTTATTCAGATAGTTTTACTGCTGTTCAGTTTGTGCTTGTGGGTTTGTATCTGCTTTCAGTGCGTGTTGGTCAGTTCATATCTGTGTTCCAGTGCGTTCTGGTCCGCTCGTTACTGATCTTCAGCTCGCTCTTCACAGGCCTTGCTGTTCTTCAGTGCGTTCGTTTAGGTTCGTTCTGACCAGCCAACAGTTTTGAAATCATGGTGCGGGTACGTACTCGTCGTACAGTTTGTGCTGTGTGGGGGCTTGGTGTTGGGGTTCATACTTTGACCGGAGCCCAGTCCATGAACAGGGCGAGGAGGAGTTCATGGACCGAGAATTGGTTACTCCAGCATGACCAATTCTCGCACATGCTTTTGCTTAGTGAGATCCAAGAAAATAATCCTGAAGATTTCATGAATTATCTCAGGATGACTGACCCCGTTTTTCACGGTCAATCGACTTTGCTGACCCCTTATATCAGCAGGCAGGATACCTGCCTGTGGCAAGCCATCACTCTGGAGCAGAGGCTAGTCGTCACCTTGCGGTACTTGGCGACTGGGAGAAGTCTACAGGACCTCAAGTTCTCGACAGGCATCTCCTCCCAGGCTCTGGGGATCATTATTCCAGAGACCTGTTCTGCCATCATCCAGGTCCTGCAGAAGGACTATATTAAGGTATATTTTCTCCTTTAACATTACATTATATGTATTTAATGTTTGCTAATGTATTGTATTTATTTCATCATTCCCTAATTACCATGATTGGCATATGCTGTGAATGTCCCCTTTATCCTCATGCATGCTGGAAGCTTTTTTAATACTCCTTTTTTGGCCTACATGCATATTTGATTTCATTAACCTCCCCAGCATGCTATCCTGGGCCCATATACACCTATTGCCTAGTCCCCTTAACAATGTATATTGTCAGCTCCATTGTACTGCTTTCCCCAAAACACCCCCTAATATGTGTCCAAATGTAATGTGGGTGCTTAAATTAATTTAGAACACTCCCCACCCCCTAAAATGTGTTCAAATGTAACGTGTGTCCTTAAATTATTTAAAACCCTCCCCCACCCCCTAAAATGTGTCCAAATGTTATGTGTATCCTGAGGCTTTTTTCTTGGGCTCCCAACGTCACCTCAACCCCCCCCCCCCCCCCCCATACAATTTTATCAATGGGCCATCAGAGGGGGTAAGGAATGTGATAAGTGGGCCTTATATTTTTGTGTTTTTAAATACTCCTTCAAATAAATGTTATACTGTTGTTGTGCAAGAATGTTTTTGTGTAATCTGCTTGCAATGTTATGTGCAAAAGTACTTAGATTTTTTTCCTTATTTGACTCCACAGTTTCCTTCAATGCCACAGGAATGGCAGACTGTGGCCTCTCATTTTGCTGACCGTTGGGACTTTCCCAACTGTGGAGGGGCGATAGATGGGAAGCATGTCAACATTGTGTCACCACCCCATTCGGGGTCTTACTATTATAATTATAAGAGGTTTCATAGTGTAGTGTTAATGGAGGGGGTGTCTGCAAACTATGAGTTCCTCTATGTGGACGTGGGGAAGAATGGTCAAATGGAGGAGTCTTTTCCCAGACGGAGTTTTACCAGCGTCTCCAGACTCGTGGCCTGGCATTACCACCTGATGCGGACAACGTGGTAGGACTCCCCTTCATCTTCATTGCTGATGAAGCGTTCGTCTGGGCAAGCACCTGATGAGACCATTCCCCTAAAGGACCCTCAACCCGGAGAGGAGGGTTTTTAACTCCCGGCTGGCCAGAGTGAGAAGAGTCGTTGAGAATACCTTCAGGATAATGGCCAGCCAGTTCCGCCTGTTTCTGACAGCAATCCATATGGCGGACTACAAAAAAATTTTTTCTGATAAAATCTAGAATTTGATTTATTGCTTGCTTTTCTTTTTGGCTGTCTCCTAGGTTCTCCTAGTGCACTTGTAGTGCCAAGTGGATTTTCTTTTAGTAAATAAGCCCCATTGTCACTGTAAACACAAAATGACTTACAAAACTGGTATTGAAAGAAGAAGCCACACATTGTTGTATTTCCAAAAATGTTGGTGACCAGCTTGAAAAATTATGGGGTCAGAATGATACTCTTTTCTATTTATTAACATTCAATTTGCAAGTCATGAGCTGAAAATTGTGTGGGATTGATGAAGCAAAAACTACAACTATGTCCCCTTTTTATACACAGGATGAGGTCAGCCAGGAGGAGGGCCTGCAAAGCGTCAACCAGGAGGGGGCCATGCCTAGTGGCAGCCAGGAGGAGGCCATGCCCAGTGGCAGCCAGGAGGTGGCTGGGCCCAGTAGGAGCCTCACCCAATCCCAGTTGCCACCCCTTTGTCTTACCACCAAAAGGCCCAGGAAGGGGACAATGACGGAGGACACAGCACTGGGCCTCATTAGGGCCTCATTAGGGAAGCCAGTGATTTCATGAGGAGCCCCCCCCCCCCAATACTGAAAAGGCCTATGGCTGCTATCTAGGCACCAGGTTGCTGGAATTGGAGAAGGTCCAACGCCTCCTCTGTGAGAAAATCTTTTACGAGGCCCTTCAGAAGGGGTTGAGGGGCAGCTCACTGAGAACAGCCGCATATATGAGCAAGCCCACCCTCCTACTCCTCCTGCCACAAGTCCACCACCAGAGCCACAGCCTGCAGGAAAGGCCGCAGGGCAGCGTGGAGAGAAAAAAACGATGGCCTGGGTTCAGTCTGGTCTGACAGAAGACGCAGGCTGTTGTGGTACCACAGCCTGGGGACAGATATGTCATCTGCTGCTTGTCCTGATCTCTGGGATTCCTGGACCAGATTGTGCTCCCTATTATATGGACTCCTCAAGATCCCAATTTTGATTTCCACTGACTTGATGTGTGCCCTGGGGGCCAAAAGGCTTCACAAATTAGGAGTTTGTCCAGCCTTGCCTTGCTCTTTATTTTGTTACCCAGAATAAATGGATATTTTATTTTCACAAAATACTTTCTTATGTGTTTTTATTCAAAAAGGACAGTTTGTTTGTGAGTAGACAGGTACATTTCAAAAAGACTATATCAAATTAACAAGGGACACCAACCTCCTTAAGGGTAAGAAAAAATGCAAGATAATAATGGTATTGTGGTAACTTGAAACTCAAAAAAAATAAAATTATATGGAGATCACTAGAAAATTATGGAAGAGCCCTGGGGCCATCAAAAACATTTTTTTTTTCAGAATTCTGAGTTTGAAAGTCAGAATTCTGACTTTGAATCTCAGAATTCTGACTTTAAAACTCAGAATTCTGACTTTGAATCTCAGAATTCTGACTTTCAAACTCAGAATTCTGACTTTTAATCTCAGAATTCTGACTTTCAAAGTCAGAATTGTAAATTTAAATTTTTAATTTTTTTTTACAGAATTCTGAGTTTGAAAGTCAGAATTCTGAGTTTGAAAGTCAGAATTCTGAGTTTGAAAGTCAGAATTCTGAGATTAAAAGTCAGAATTCTGAGATTAAAAGTCAGAATTCTGAGATTGAAAGTCAGAATTCTGAGATTAAAAGTCAGAATTCTGAGATTGAAAGTCAGAATTCTGAGATTGAAAGTCAGAATTCTGAGATTGAAAGTCAGAATTCTGAGATTAAAAGTCAGAATTCTGACTTTCAAACTCAGAATTCTGAGTTTTAATCTCAGAATTCTGACTTTGAATCTCAGAATTCTGAGATTCAATGTCAGAATTCTGAGTTTTAATCTCAGAATTCTGAGTTTGAAAGTCAGAATTCTGAGTTTTAATCTCAGAATTCTGACTTTCAATCTCAGAATTCTGAGATTCAATGTCAGAATTCTGAGTTTTAATCTCAGAATTCTGAGTTTCAAAGTCAGAATTCTGAGTTTCAAAGTCAGAATTCTGAGATTCAAAGTCAGAATTCTGAGTTTATAAATATAGTAGTCTCTATTAAGAAGATTTTAGGACCAATGAGCAATAATGTAGTAACACCCACAGACCATCATTCTGCAGACATACATGTCTGCTCTGTACATGGATATGTAAACCTATCTTAGTTATAGCACACAGTATAGGGAATCAGGCAGTGCTGGGTTCTCTGGTTCCTCTACTGTATAAATAGTTCCTCGGTTTGCTGTCTTATCATTCCTCTCTGTCATCTGCTCCAACAAGAAGAGCCATGCTGAAAACGTGTGTATTGTGTGTGTGTGTGGGGGGGGGACACAGCTTCCATACATAACAGAAAACAATGGCCAGCACAGCTCAGCACCCCAACTTGTAGGAAACATTGCACTATTGTCCCTAAATTGAGGCAATTGTGAATGGCTAGAAGGCAGCATGACAATGTGTTTTATGGCCCTAACGGATTGATCATGGCAATTACTTATCTGAACTAACA
This sequence comes from Lithobates pipiens, assembly GCF_037356315.1. Classification (NCBI taxonomy): domain Eukaryota; kingdom Metazoa; phylum Chordata; class Amphibia; order Anura; family Ranidae; genus Lithobates; species Lithobates pipiens. The sequence goes on along the minus strand of NW_027507758.1, from coordinate 103,890,137 downwards.
GTTGTTTCACAAACAATTAACCTCATATTAAACAAAAAAGACTAGAAAAGTATGTAATGAGAGTTAGTATAGTGGTTAGAGCAGCAGGCTTAAGTAGGTGAGGGCAAGGGTTCTAATCCAGGTGACAATATGTTTTATTTATATATATTTTTTTTTTAAATATGAGATAGTGAGGGCTTAAATTGTATTTTATCAATATATCCAAATTGATTTCAAGGTATATTAACAAAGACACACTGATATATTGAGCACACAAAGTTGTAGTATATGCTGGCTACTATAAATTAGAGAGTAGAGATTTAGAAGAAAAAAATGTATATATATTAGGGTGATCAGATGGGAGCATTAAGGTGTCATCTTCAGTTTCCCTGGGGGCGGTTCACAATTTCAGGAGACTGGTCATAACAGATCGATCATATCAATTACTTGTCTGGACTAGTACAGTGGTTTCATTGAGAATTAATCTCATATTAAACTTAAAAATCACTCATTAAAAGTCTTTGAGTGATAGCATAATGGTTAGAGTGACAGGCTTATATTGTTGAAGTTGTTGGTTCTAGTCCAGGTCAGAACTTGTTATATATATATATTGATTTTATATTAAACTTATTTTAAAGTATGAGTTAGTGAGGGCTTAAATTGTATTTTATTGATATATCTAAATTGATTTCAAGGTATATTAACAAAGACATATTGATAAAATTGTTCTATATGCTGACTACTATAAGACCCCTTTCACACTGGGGCGCTTTGCAGGCGCTACAGCGCTAAAAATAGTGCCTGCAAAGCGGCCTGAAAGAGCCGCTGCTGTGTCTCCAATGTGAAAGCCCCGAGGGCTTTCACACTGGAGTGGTGCGCTGGCAGGCCACTACAAAAAGTCCTGCTAGCAGCATCTTTGGAACGGTGAAGGAGCGGTGAAGCTTTGTGGTGGTTTTAACCCTTTCTCAGCCTCTAGTGGGGGCAAAAGCTCCACGCTAATGACCGAATAGCGCCACAAAATTGGCAGTAAAGCACCGCTAAAAATAGCGGTGTTTTACCGCCAACACACCCACCGCGCCAGTGTGAAAGGGGCTTAAATTAGAGTAGGGATTTTTTTTACAAATCTGTGTATATATTAGGATGATTTTGGTAACATGGGGCCAGTTCTCAATTTCAGAAGACTGTCCCTGGAAGCTTCATGATAACCACCATGTCTCACGACTCAGCCCTGGGCTCTGTACTATAAGGTAATCTGTGTGTGTGTACTACAATGCACATGCACCCGCCGATATCTCCCCTTCACTGATTGGCTGTAGTTTATCCCCACTGAGGCAGCGCCATTTTCCTCTTAGCTACACCGTTGACACGGGGAATTTTTTTCCCAGCTAATGACATCACCAATACAGGGTAATTTTTTCCATCCAGTGACACCACCGATGCAGGGTAATTTTTTTTCCATCCAATGACACCACTGATGCAGGGTAATTTTTTTCCATCCAATGATACCACTGATGCAGGGTAATTGTTTTCCATACAATGACACCACTGATGCAGGGTCATTTTTTCCATCCAGTGACACCAACGTTGCAGGGTTATTTTTTCTATCCAGTGACACCACCGATGCAGGGTTATTTTCAGACAGCTGCTGCTCACCTTCCATTGGCTGCCCTGGCTTCCTAACTTTCTCTGAGCTGGACTGGCAGAGGGCGGGCACTTCGTGATTGAGGGAGCTGGGGTGGGTTACGAGAGGAGGGCAGAGTAACAGTCTGGGACACATGGGAAATCACCGTGCTGCACCTGCTTTCGTACAATCAATCCCCATCGCAATGCCGCTGGCACCCCTGGCCTGGAGGAGGGGGTGGCTCGGGCCGCTGCGGTTGACAGTCTGGAGATCATGGGTGTCTGTCAGCCCGTCGTCAAATGCGGGAGACTTGGGATGTCTGCATTGCCATATAATGCTGATTGAACAGAAATGCTATTACACACTGCTCACTACCCTGTCACTACATTGTGTTTAATGACTGCCCTGACACTGCCAGTACATGCAGCTCATGGCCTGCTCTGCACTGCCACTACCAGGGCTGTCTCTACTATTCATTGGACTCTAGGCAAACATTTTCTTGGGCCCCCTCCTCCCCACCTAAGAAATACAACAGATAGCAGCTAGACTCAAGAATCAGTTTACTGCAGCAGATCAGGTAGCGATTGTGATTGGTTACCAGAGGTTGCAGCACATCATTGCAATTGATTAAATGGTTGCTAGAGGTTACTGCACATCATTTCTGCTTGCTGAGTGGTTGCTAGAGGTTACTGCACATCCTTAACACTCACTGATTGGTTGCTAGAGGTTACTGCACATCATTATTGCTCACTGATGGGTTGCTAGAGATTACAGCAGTTCATTACTAAATTAACACAAATCTATAAAAAAACAGATTCAAGCAGCGCTAATTACAAATAACTGCCACAATAAAGCAATTATTTTAACATCAGTCCTTTTTTTGTAATCCATGCTCTGTGTAGCTAAACATATAGTCCATATATCAGATCATGGAAATCACTATCAGACGCTGTATAAAAAATTCTATTGCAGATTCATAAAGCGGAATGAATGCAGAATGCTGACACCGACAAACACCACCTTCACACGTGCACAGGTTGAAACAGGGGGCGTGTGGAAGAGACCCCCCTTGATACAACCCTTACCAGAAAAAAGGTTCAATCTGGCGTATACATATACAATCAAAAAGTGGCAGCAATCTTCGTTTTCTTATCCACCTCTGCGCTCATCCCCCTCAAAATTCAGTGAAAGAGAAGAACAGCGGACATAGCGTAATCTAATTTAAAACATCTTTAATGCTATTTATATAACTTCACAGTGTACACTCACAAACAAAGGATAATGTCATAGCGTTGTTCACAATATGTCAGAAGAACCAGATAGATACAACGTCTCCTACCGCTCACTGCTACTATAGCCGACGGAGGATCCGACTGCCTTCCTAAGACTTCAGGCGTGGTTACACTTGTCATATGGCTGTTCACTGATTGGTTGCTAGAGGTTACTGCACATCATTATCTCTGCATCAACTTGTGGGTGTGGTTAAACTGCACTAAACAGTGAGGCATTGTTACATACCAAGATTTTAGGAGTGCACTATATACAGAGTGCAGGGTTGAGGAGTGCGCTACGTACAGAGTGCAGAGTTGAGGAGTGCACTATATGCATAGTTGAGGGGTGCACTATATGCAAAGTGCAGGGTTGAGGATTCCTTTAGTACAGAGTACAGGTTTAAGGGGTGCGCTATGTTAAGAGTGCAGGGTTGAGGGGTTCTCTATGTGCAGGGTTGAAGGGCAGCTATGGGCAGAGTTCAGGATTGAGGGCAGAGGCGTAACTAGAAACATTAGGGCCCTGGAGAAAGAAACCATGAAGGGCCCCCCTGACCCCCCCTTTGCACCAAAGCCAAGGGGCTTCCAGTTCTGGGAGGGCATTCATGGACAAACTCCCAGAGCCCTGCCCCCTGTGTGCCCCCTGGGGCACACAACCAGCACACTCTGTAGCTGCTGTGTCCTTCAGACACAGCTGATCACAGATCACGGTAATGGGCCAATCACAGCGGCCCTTTACCAGGTGATCAGCTGATCACATATAAACAGACTTGCTGGTTATCGGCAGTACTTTCCTTCCATGCTGTGTCTGTGTGAGGAAAGGAGAGCCGTTAAGTGGCAAGAATGTCAGTACCTTATTTACACAAAAAATCAGGGCACTGATCATCAATGCCCTGATTATCAGTGCATCACCATTAGTGCCCATCAGTGCTGCCTATCAGTGCTCCTCAATTCCGCCTATCAGTGCCCATCAATGCTGCCTATCAGTTCCCATCAATGCCGCACGTGAGTGTCCATCAGTGCAGCCTATCAGTGCCACCTTTCACTGCTCATCAATGCCACCTATCAGTGCTCCTCAATGCCGCCTATCAGTGCCACCTATCGGTACTCATCAATTCTACCTATCAGTGCTCATCAACGCCCCTTATCAGTGCTCATCAGTGACACTTATCAGTGCTCATCAATGCCACCTATCAGTGTTCCTCAATGCCTCCTATCAGTGCCACCTGTCAGGGCTTATCAATGCCCAGTGCAGCCTATCAGTGCTTATCAATTCTGCCTATAAGTGCCCACCTGTGCCGCCTTTCAGTGCTCATCAATACCATCTATCAGTGCCACCTATCGGTGCTTCTCAATGCTGCCTATCAGTGCTCATGGATGCCACCTATCAGTGCCAACTCTGAGCTGAAAGCATCTCTCTCATAGAGCCCAGAGCCTGCAATGACAGTTCCCCCTGCCTCCTTACTTGCACGGATTGGAGAGAACTAAGCGGATCTGCCCCTCTCCCTCTGTGTGCACCCTGGGAAGTGGGAATGATCAAATTCAGCTGCTGGGCTTCACAATTCCCACGGTGCACAAAGGTGGAGCGGGGCAAGAGGGAAAGGAGCATATCAGCTCTCTCCTCTCCCATCCATCATACTGGGGTATGTACCGACGTGGGGGGATTACACTGGGGGACAGATTGACCTGGGAAATGGGAGGACTGTACTAGAGGACAGACTGACTTGGGGGGGTTATATTATAGGACATACTGGATGATCACAGTGTGCATAAATACAATCTAACCCCCCTACCCAGATCAGGCTGTCACAGTGTGCACAATCACTCCCCCATCCATATTTACACACAGTACTTAAGCAGCATGTGGAATTTCTTTTCTCCCGGGCACTTGCAGGTGCAGTTAGAATGGCATCATTGCCCCCCCCCCCATGCCGATCCCACCCACATGCAGTCGCGGAAAGCAGCAGGATCTGACTGGAAAGGAAGTCACACGATTCTGTTGTGACAAAAAGCATAACTTACACAGAACGTCCATGCAGGTTGCTGGCTTCACGAGGATCGTGTAGATTCTTTGCCCCTCTCCCTCGTCTGCTCTCATGTCGAGATGTAGAGAGCAGAGAGGATTCTGAACGGCCGCTAACAAAGCAGAGCAGACAGCAAATGACCAGCGCAGGTTGTGGAACTCTGGCTTAAAAAAAGACCTAGCGGGCAGGAGCATGGGTTTCAGTGCAGCTACTTTGGGCCCCCCTGCAGCAAATGGGCCCAGGGCAGCTGCCCTGTTTGCCCTGCACTAAAGACGGCCCTGGCCACTACATACACTAGTTACTGTGCATGGCCCTGTACATCTTTACTACTAAAACTTACTGCATGTCACTAATTGCCTCCCCAGTTGCACAATCTCTGCATACTATTCTGCATGGAGACTACATATCATGGCTGCTTAGCACACACATTAGCACCAACAATAACACTGAGCGGGGAAGGGGGGTTGTTAGGACCCTATGATTTTGAAAGACAGCTCTGTCTCTAGCAATGACTATAGTTCTCAGTGACTCTAGCATTGATCATTGTAATGGCACTGAGTCCCAAAAATGTATCCGTGAGGATAACTGTAGCCTACTGTCACCTCAGTCTCCCCAGCTGAGATAGGACAAGGTCATCCAGTACCCAACTGTGCCTGCTCCCCCCCCCCCCCCCTCAGGTAGGGATTTTGAGAAAATAGTGGCATACAGAGCAAAATACTGTACCTGTATATGCATATACAGTATATTTGCAATATGAGTTTAAAACTGGCGCACACATAAGGGGCTAACAGTAGTAAAGAAGAAAAATAACCCTGCATTGGTGGTGTCACTGGATGGAAAAAAAGAACCTGCATCGGTGGTGCCACTGGATGGAAAAAATGACCCTGCATCGGTGGTGTCATTAGCTGTAAAAAAATTTCCCTGTGTCAACATTGTAGCTAAGAGGAAAATGGTGCTGCCTCAGTGTCAGTGGGGATAAACTACAGCCAATCAGTGAAGGGGAGATATCGGCGTGTGCATGTGCATTGTAGTACACACGCACAGATTACCTTATAGTACAGAGCCCAGGGCTGAGTCGTGAGACATGGTGGTTATCATGAAGCTTCCAGGGACAGTCTTCTGAAATTGAGAACTGGCCCCATGTTACCAAAATCATCCTAATATATACACAGATTTGTAAAAAAAATCCCTACTCTAATTTAAGCCCCTTTCACATTGGCGCAGTGGGTGTGTTGGCGGTAAAACACCGCTATTTTTAGCGGTGCTTTACTGCCAATTTTGTGGCGCTATTCGGTCATTAGCGTGGAGCTTTTGCCCCCACTAGAGGCTGAGAAAGGCTGACAAAGCTTCACCGCTCCTTCACCGTTCCAAAGCAGGACTTTTTGTAGTGGCCTGTCAGCGCACCACTCCAGTGTGAAAGCCCTCGGGGCTTTCACATTGGAGACACAGCAGCGGCTCTTTCAGGGCGCTTTGCAGGCACTATTTTTAGCGCCTTAGCGCCTGCAAAGCGCCCCAGTGTGAAAGGGGTCTTATAGTAGTCAGCATATAGAACAATTTTATCAATATGTCTTTGTTAATATACCTTGAAATCAATTTAGATATATCAATAAAATACAATTTAAGCCCTCACTAACTCATACTTTAAAATAAGTTTAATATAAAATCAATATATATATATATATATATATATAACTAATTCTGACCTGGACTAGAACCAACAACTTCAACAATATAAGCCTGTTGCTCTAACCATTATGCTATCACTTAAAGACTTTTAATGAGTGATTTTTAAGTTTAATATGAGATTAATTCTCAGTGAAACCACTGTACTAGTCCAGACAAGTAATTGATATGATCGATCTGTTATGACCAGTCTCCTGAAATTGTGAACCGCCCCCAGGGAAACTGAAGATGACACCTTAATGCTCTCATTTGATCACCCGAATATATACACATTTTTTTCTTCTAAATCTCTACTCTCTAATTTATAGTAGCCAGCATATACTACAACTTTGTGCGCTCAATATATCAGTGTGTCTTTGTTAATATACCTTGAAATCAATTTGGATATATTGATAAAATACAATTTAAACCCTCACTATCTCATATTTAAAAAAAAAAATATATATAAAAAATATATTGTCATCTGGATTAGAACCCTTGACCTCACCTACAAAAGCTTGCTACTCTAACCACTATACTAACTCTCATTACTTACATTTGTTGTCATTTTTGTTTAATATGAGGTTAATTGTTTGTGAAACAACTGTTAGTTCAGATAAGTAATTGCCATGATCAATCCGTTAGGGCCATAAAACACATTGTCATGCTGCCTTCTAGCCATTCACAATTGCCTCAATTTAGGGACAATAGTGCAATGTTTCCTACAAGTTGGGGTGCAGAGCTGTGCTGGCCATTGTTTTCTGTTATGTATAGAAGCTGTGTCCCCCCCCCCCACACACACAATACACACGTTTTCAGCATGGCTCTTCTTGTTGGAGCAGAAGACAGAGAGGAATGATAAGACAGCAAACTATTTATACAGTAGAAGAACCAGAGAACCCAGCACTGCTTCCCTATACTGTGTGCTATAACCTAAGATAGGTTTATATATCCATGTACAGAGCAGACATGTATGTCTGCAGAATGATGGTCTGTGGGTGTTACTACATTATTGCTCATTGGTCCTAAAATCTTCTTAATAGAGACTACTATATTTATAAACTCAGAATTCTGACTTTGAATCTCAGAATTCTGACTTTGAAACTCAGAATTCTGACTTTGAATCTCAGAATTCTGAGATTCAAAGTCATAATTCTGACTTTGAAACTCAGAATTCTGACTTTCAAACTCAGAATTCTGACTTTTAATCTCAGAATTCTGACTTTTAATCTCAGAATTCTGACTTTTAATCTCAGAATTCTGACTTTGAAACTCAGAATTCTGACTTTCAAACTCAGAATTCTGACTTTGAATCTCAGAATTCTGACTTTTAATCTCAGAATTCTGACTTTCAAACTCAGAATTCTGACTTTGAATCTCAGAATTCTGACTTTCAAACTCAGAATTCTGAGTTTTAAAGTCAGAATTCTGAGATTCAAAGTCAGAATTCTGACTTTCAAACTCAGAATTCTGAATTTTTTATTTTTTTTTGATGGCCCCAGGGCTCTTCCATAGAAAATAATTTTAAAGTAATCGTAAAATAAATTTTGATGAAATAAAAAATTATAAAAGATGAGTATACAAAATAATTGTGAACATTATTATGGAGATTGGGCTTTTAAAAAATAGAATATTATTTATGAGATGAAGATAAATAATGAAGAAAGAAGTTTGTGAGAACTCTGTGTGAATATGACCAGCAAAACAACTTCATTCTTCTAACATTCTAAAGAAGAAAAGAATGCGCTGCATTAAAAGATCAAAGAATTAGCAGCGTGAGGAATGTTCTAGCTCCAATGCGAACGGTAATTTTAGCACACCGAGCGCTTCCGTCTCATACTTGCTTCAGAGCATGTGTCGTCTTTGGTCCGTCGGACCAGCATACAGATGAACGGTTTTCCCGATAGAAATTGATTCCGTCGGAAAGATTTAAAACATGTTCTATTAAGTCCGTCAGAATTTTCGGAAAAAAAAGTCAGATGAGGCATACACACGATCGGATTATCCGATGAAATGATTCCGTTGGACCTTTTCTACCGCAAAGTCTGGCCATGTGTACGCGGCATAAGGGTTTACAACCACTTTAGGGCTACATGTACAGTAGCCTACCCTGATTGTGGCTGCGGGAAAATGCAAAATGCAGCAAAAATGTAAACTGTGTTTTTGACGCATTTTGCATTTTCCCACGACCGGGAGTCAAAACATTCCTATCCTGAAAACGATTCTTCCGCATTTAGGAAAGGGAAGTTTAATCTCATCTAAATGCGGAAGCTCCTAAACTCTGTTAAAAGCCTATGTACATCCACACCTAGGCTTTTATGGAGTTGAGCTGAGGATTTTTGGCAAAAACACCAAAACTTCTCAGCCTAAGGCTGTGCGACTTGTCATGCAACTTTGGACATTAAAGTTGCATGACAAGTTTTTCCCAATATTTTCCAATGATACCCATTCATATATGCATGACTTAAAGTGGCAGCAACTTCAAAGTAGTTCATGCACTATATTTGTCCGACTCTCATGCAACCTGAAGGCCATAGATATCAATGTTAACCCTCAGAAGTTGCATTAAAGTCGTACCTGAATGTTATATGATGCAACTTGTGTGCAACAGTTGTCCATTATCACTGGTCAAAGCCAAAGTCGTTTCCAAGTTGCACCCATCCAAAGTTGCATCAAAGCTGCACTCCAAAGTCGGAGCAACTTCGGAGTCGTACAAGTGTGAATGACGCCTTATGCCCCATACACACTATTTGGACTTTCTGACAACTAAACCGTGGATTTTTGTTCGAAGGATGTTGGCTCCAACTTGTCTTGCATACACATGGTCACACAAATGTTGGCCAACAATGAACGTAGTGACGTACAAGACGTATGTGATATCTCCATTATGAACGCTAGTAATTTATTCCAAACATGCGCTGACTTTTGTCCGACGGACTTGTGTACACAAGATCGGAAAGTCCGACAACAAATATTTGTTGGCGGACAATTTGAGAATCTGCTAGCCAACATTTGTTGGCAGAAAGTCTGACAACAAATGTTCGATGGAGCATACACACGGTCAGACTTTCTGCCAACAAGCTCACATCCAACATTTGTTGTCGGAAAATCCAATCGTGTGTACGGGGAATTAGGCTGAGTTCACATAGGTGAGAATTGGATGCTGCTTTCTTTGCTTCCAATTCGCATGACAGGCGAGTGTGGCCGGCTCTCAATGGAGACAGTTCACACAGGTCTGGGGGCGGCTGCGGATTGTATTGCAAAAGGGTCCTGTGCGTGTTTGAGTCCAGTTCAGGTGCAAATTCAGGTAAAAATTTGGACCTGAATCGCACCTGAACCAGTGAACAGACACGCACTGGACCCCAGGCACAAACCCGCGGCCGCACATTTGTGAACCCGGCTTCATCCCACCCAAGACACTTTGAAGACTCTGGGCCCTGATCCGGGATTATTAACCCAGAGAAAAGCAAATGCCTTGTTTTCTCTGTTCAGACACAATGCTTGGAAAGCCTTGCCCTTTGCATATGTCGATTTTTTTTTTCCTATACTTACTCAGTGGCAGGGCATACTACTGACATACTACATTTAGTATGGCTTTTGAACATTACCTATACTATTACATGTAGGTTTAATTGATTATTAACTCGGAAAAGGTCATGTAATATACTTAACATGTGAACATTCAAAACATATGGTGCTTGAGATCAGGAATGTTATCTGAGTTTGAACATATGGGTTGGTTGTGTATACAGAGCAGGCCAGGGCTGGACTGGGACAGAAATTTGGCCCTGGACTTCATCCAGACCGGCCCACTTACATTTTGAGTGTCCCATCAGCACTCCCTTACATCAGAGTGTCCCATCAGCACTCCCTTACATCAGAGTGTCCCATCAGCACCCCCTTACTTCAGAGTGTCCCATCAGCACCCGCCCCCTTACATCAGAGTGTCCCATCAGCACCCGCCCCCTTACATCAGAGTGTCCCATCAGCACCCGCCCCCTTACATCAGAGTGTCCCATCAGCACCCCCTTACATCAGAGTGTCCCATCACGAGCCCCCTTACATCAGAGTGTCCCACCACGAGCCCCCTTACATCAGAGTGTCCCATCACCAGCCCCCTTACATCAGAGTGTCCCATCAGCAGCCCCCTTACATCAGAGTGTCCCATTAGCAGCCCCCTTACATCAGAGTGTCCCATTAGCAGCCCCCTTACATCAGAGTGTCCCATCACCAGCCCCCTTACATCAGAGTGTCCCATCAGCAGCCCCCTTACAGCAGAGTGTCCCATCAGCAGCTCCCTTACATCAGAGTGTCCCATCAGCAGCCCCCTTACATCAGAGTGTCCCATCAGCAGCCCCCTTACATCAGAGTGTCCCATCAGCAGCCCCCTTACATCAGAGTGTCCCATCAGCAGCCCCCTTACATCAGAGTGTCCCATCAGCAGCCCCCTTACATCAGAGTGGCCCACTGAGCCATCGGCCCACCGGGAAACTCCCTGTAGTCCCGATGGCCAGTACATGCCTGCAGTTCAGTAGGAAACAGATGAGATTCAAACCATGTATGAGCACGCTGAAGCACCCAAGTTGATTGATCTATCAACTTGGGTACAACCAGCCTGTCGGATTTTACATGCAATTTTTGTTAGTGGTTATTATAGGAATTACAGGCTTCATTCAAGCAAGAGCCACTGTCCGATTTCCTGATTCAGATCCCACAACTACACCAATCAGAGTGGGCATGGAGGTGGCATTTTTTGAAAGTTCCCCCCCCCCCACTGGGGGCGGGTGCTGGTGGGACACTCTGATGTAAGGGGGTGCTGATGGGACACTCTGATGTAAGGGGGTGCTGATGGGACACTCTGATGTAAGGGGGTGCTGATGGGACACTCTGATGTAAGGGGGTGCTGATGGGACACCCAAAATGTAAGTAGGCCGGTCTGCCCTGCTGAACTGGCTGAAATTCGAACCATCTATGGCCAGCTTAACTGTGGCACATGCATGGACTGGCATTCTTTTTAAAGGAACAACTTGTACATCAGGAATCTGCACATGCTGTATTATCTCAGAAAAAAAAGGAAGCAGTGCCTTAGGAGACCACAGCACAGCAGTTTTTGCCTATTGCTAAGACATTGCCCAACCTATCAGATGTAATATAGGTATAATGTAATATAAGTATGACTCCACTGCAGAAACTCTTGGCTGTCACAGTGACACAATTCAGAAGAAAATGTTAATGAAATATCATGTGAGTGGTCTTCCAAATCTGTGTCAGCAAAAGTCCTATTTCTTTGCTGCAATACTTTTGTACACATTGGCTATTCAATTTAATAAAAGCTGTAGCAGGCACAGCAACACAGCAGTTCATTAACCACTTAAGAACTGGAAGATTTTCCCCCTTAATGACCAGGCCATTTTTTGCGTTACGGCACTGTGTCGCTTTAACTGAAAATTGTGTGCGACACTGTACCCTAACAAAATGTATGTCCTTTTTTTAATTTTCCCACAAATAGGGCTTTCTTTTGGTGGTATTTGATCACCTCTGCAGATTTTTTTTTTTGTGCTATAAAAAAAAGACCAACAATTTTGAAAAAAAAAAAACAATATTTTTTGCTCTAATAAATATCCCCCCCCCCCCAAAAAAAAACAAAAAAAAAAACAAATGTCTTCATCCGTTTAGGCCATTATGTGTTCTACATATTTTTGGTAAAAAAAACAAAAATCTCAAAAAGCATATATTGATTGGCTTGCGCAAAAGTTATAGCGTCTACAAAATAGGGGATAGATTTATGGCATAGCCGGACTGCGACATTGCGGCGGGAAGATCGGACACTTTTGACACTTTTTTGGGACCAGTGACATTTATACAGCGATCAGTGCTCTGGCAGGGAAGGGGTTAACACTAGTGGTGATCAAGGTGTTAAATGTGTTCCCTAGGAGGTGTTTCTTATTGTGGGGGGAGGGAACTGACTGGGAGTACAGAGAGATCGCTGTTCCTAATCACTAGGAACAGACGATCACTCTATACTTCCTGGTAAGGACTGAGATCTGTTTTTTTTTTCATTGACAAATCTCCGTTCTGGCTCTCTGTGGAGTGGTCACTGGTGGACATTGCGGCTGACAGCCACACGCATCAGCTCCCCCTGCCGTGCAGCAGACGCATGCCTGCTATAGCTGTAAAACGGACTAATGTACAGCTACAGCGATTCGCTGTAACGAGCCGACCTGCCACACTATAATGATGGCGGCTGGTCGGCAAGTGATTAAAGGAGAAGTAGGGCCAAACCTACTTTTCCCTTAGGTCACAGGAGGGCTCCTCTTTCTACACTCCTGTTGGTCATTTTCAGCTGACAGCAAGCTAAAGTTGCTGTTGGCTGATATAACTTAGCCGGTCCAGACTCTGGAGGAATCCCAACTTTAATGTCCAAATCCACCCAGATTCCTGACCAGCAGCTGGCTCAGCCTCTCAGTGAGCCACCGAGTGCCTGAACCACCCACTGCATAGCCTGGCCTGCCAGTGAGCACCGGAAGGGCAGAGCAGAGAGCAAGTAACTGACAGTCACCGGCAATTTGCTCAGCGATGACTGAGAACTGAGCACTAAGCGATCTTTGATTGCTCAGTCTAAGACCCCATACACGCTATTCGATTTTCTGCAGTTTTTTGTCTTCAGATTTACCAAAACCATATAATATGAGGTCAAACCTTAGGAGTTTCAATTTGCATACAAGCAGGCAAGCTCTTGCACTACATGGTTTTGGTAAATCTGAAGATAAAAATCTGCAGAAAATCTAATAGTGTGTATGGGATCTTGGAGGCAATGGAGGACAGATGCAATCATCCGCCTAGGTGTGTATGATTTTTTTTTTTGTTTTTTTATAATTTCCTAACGTATCGTTTTTTTTTTTTTTTTTTACAACAGTAGCTTAGAAAAGATTAAAAGGATAGATCAGTCTCCTCTTATAACAAGTAGCAGCAAAACCCACCCCTAAAAATACATCATGCATCAAACTGTGAAGCCCAGCATCCAGATTCCTACATTATACAAATCCACTATGCTTGTAAAGTTTACATGACTAGTGTAACCCAGATAACTTCCTTCTAACTGTTACAGACCCATCATACCCCCTTTTACCTTCTTTAAAATAAGAGACCACACCGTTCTTATGGAGTATAAATGGCCATAACAGCCTTTTATTAACCAGATAACATAAAACTCCAAATAACTTTATAAAACAAAGTAATAACAACCATGAGAAACAACATGTTTCAACCCACGTTTATTGGTCAGTGACGTAGCTATCTCCTCTTTCACAGAATATATATATATATATATCCCTCTAAAACACACCAGTACACTGCGGGACCTTTATCAACCATCATAGGCCTCCAGCTGTGCCGCTCGGAGACACCCCCTTTTCCCGCAGTGCGACCACTGGTATTCACCAACCATTTGATGAATACACCGGAGGGGCCATACTACCAATGAGCCCCCCACCCCCATTTTGTCACCTCCGTTACCGCTCCCGTCACTGACCAACAAACAAAAACACCGCCACAGCCTGATAGGATGATACCTCAACCTAGAGGGCCCCTCCACACCCGCAGGGCCTGCTGTATCCCCCCCTGCAATCCCAGGGACCACAAATCAAGTTCCACATCGGTAAGGTGCACTTCCTCCCTCCGTAGGTAAAGGCCGACATTCTGCTCCAGCTCCCTGTGACGTACCACCAAATCCCCCTCCCGGACCAAAAACCTCCCAACCACCTTGTTAACCCGAATCCTGGCCTTATTGAGCCTGTCCACGGACCTAGCCATGCGCCACACGGTCCTAGCCACCATATCGGACCACATCAATAATGTGTTCGGAAATGCCGAACGCAGGTACCCCAGATCTGACTTTACGTCCGCGATCAGATCCCTGACTGTCCGCACCCCCAAATCATTACCCCCCGTGTGTATCACCAACACATCTGGCATCCCGCCGAACCGCACATATTTTTTAACCTCCGGGACAACCCCCCCCCCCACATCATCCCAGGCCTACCCAGCCACCTTATCTGAGCCTCCATCCGAGATATCCCCAACTGCCTCCCCTCTGGTCTGGCGTCCCCTCTCCTGGCTCCCCAGAAAACATAACAATGTCCCACGATCCAGACAAGGCGTGGATAACCTCCATCTGAAACGAAAAGACCAAACAAAATAATGGACAACCCCAGGCGAACACAGCAAGCAATACCCCCATCCCCATCACATGTCCCCCTTTTTTTTTTTTTTACAGAAAATTCATTCCCAAACCAAACCTGGCCTAACGTAACTGCGGAATCGTTTCGATTCCCATCTCCCCAACCTACGCACTGCCGCCTCGTCCAACCCGCACCTGGCCGCCTCCGTGGCGGCCCCGATCCGGAAGGAGTGCGAGGCGTATGCCGAACCGTCCATCCCCAGGTTACCAAGACATTTCCTCAAGACCGCCACGAATTGAAATCTAGACAAACAAGACCCATCTTCGTGTACCAGCAACGGCCCTCCACCAACCACCCTACGGAGAAAACACCCCACCACCTCCACCGGGCACGCTGCACACCCAGGCAACGCAAACAAACACACCCGAATCCCCTTCCCCCGTTGATCAGTTTTCGATTTACGCAGCACCACCGACAACCTATCCTCTCCGAGGTGTACATCCTCCACCAACACTCCCCCCGCCACAGCCCTAGATGGGCTAACCAGTTCCCCTACTCGAAACGCCCCGAAAAACGCTAATGAAAAGGCCGCCGAAAGCAGCGACACCTCATAAGAGGATGAACACACCGACCCCAATTGTTGTAACAAGGCCAGCAAATTAGCAAAAGTAATAGGCCTACGCGTATCCAGTCGCCGGTGAGCCTTCCGGTAACCCTTGAGCGCCTGCCGCACCCAAAAACCCTTCGTCCAATCCGCCTGTCCGCCCAATTTGAACCAAAACGCCAAACCCGCCAGCTTTTTCTTGATAGAAGACACCGAGCGCCCTTCTTCCATATTTCTGGACACAAAATACAGGACCAACAGCTGCGCGGCCGACCCATCCTGCTCCACTCCCGCCTCCTGCACCAGAGCCGACCATTCCTGCCACACTCTCGTATAGGCCCCCCACGTTACGCCACTCACGACCTCCGGATCCATCCTGCGGCATTTCCAATACCAGCTCCCACATCCAGCCCGGGCAAACCCTGCCTTCTTCGTCCGCCTCCGGAGCCAAGGCCCTGAACTTGTCCCACTGAAAGCGAGACAAAGTGTCAGCCAGCGTGTTCTCCACCCCCAGGATGTGCACAGCGTAAAGAAACACGTTCAATTGCATGCAACGCAACACCAACTGTCGCATCAGCCGAACGACAGGTTGTGAAGACGCCGACATACTATTGATGACCTGCACCACCCCCATATTGTCACAGTTCAGCCTAAGCTTAAGGTTCCGACACGACTCCCCCCACAGTTCCAAAGCCAGCACTACCGGAAACAGTTCCAGCAGTACCAGATTCCGCACAAGGCCCGCTGCGACCCAGCGTGGCCAGGGTTCCGCACTCCACCGTCCCTGGAAAAAGGCCCCGTACCCCGTGGACCCCGCTGCATCGGTGACCAATTCCACATCGAAATTGCTCACCGGGCCCGACATCCACATTGCCCTGCCATTCTACTCAGCCAAGAACTGATACCACACCTTCAGATCTTCCCTGTGTTCCTTGGTGAGGCGAATTAAGTGAGTTGGGGAAGCGACCCCCGCCGTCGCCACAGACATCCGTCTACAGAAAACTCTCCCCATGGGAATAATCCGGCACGCAAAATTAAGCTTGCCCAACAATGATTGCAACGAGCGTAACCGAACCTTTCGCAGACCGTGAATCTCCCTGATGTCCCTGCGTAAGTCCACCAACTTAGCCTCAGGCAACCGGCATTCCATAGCCATAGAATCGATCACGATGCCAAGGAAGCTCAGTTCAGTCCTAGGACCCTCCGTTTTATCGGCGTGGTACCGCCCGACGCTGGCGGAACTGCTCGTCGTACCTCAAACAAGCAGTACCCCCATAAACCCTGTAAGCCTCCCCGATAGCGTTCATATAACAAAACAACGCCGAGCAATGCTCGGGGGTTCTTTTCTCCTATGACGCTGGCCATGATCGCGAACGCTTGCAACCAGTTGGCAAACGTTCGCGGAATCAATCTATAACGCCTCTTCTCTTCATCTTCCTTCTTGGAATCGTCCGGCTTCACCCGATCCAAGTTAAACTTCTCAAGGGGCAATAGGGAAAATATCTCCACGTATTCCTCCTTGACAATTTTGTCCCTGACCTCCTGTTTTAAATGTGCGCCCAAGGGCCCCTCGAAGCACACATACATCTCACATTTGGCCGCGTCCGCTATCCGCACAATGTCCGACCTAACGGACGGCTCCGCGAACCCTTTGGAACCAACCCCTGCGTCAGCCACCGCCGGGGCCCCCGGGGGAGCAGCCGCCGCTCCCAGGTGGGACGAAACCTCCGCCCCCCCAGAGGGAGTCACCCCCACACCCAAAACCGGCCCACCCCCAGGAACCTCCCCTACGGACTGTCCCGTACCCCCATCAAAGCGACCCACCAACGCCCTCAATCCCTCCAGCAACTCCTGCAACTGACCCCCAGATCCCGTGGCCCCCGTCCCAGTCCCAACCCGCGGTTGGCACGTGGCGGCCACCCGCGCAGCCGGGGGGACCTCCTGGCCCCCACCCCCCGAGACCACCCCCAACAAACATTGCAATGCATTAGTAAAAGCGGAGTTGTCACTCGACTTACCGGGCTGACTGGGAGCCGTCCCCACAGCCATTGCGCCGACCGCCTGCGCAGGAACCGACCGTCCGGACACTTCACCGTCCTCCGACAGCTCTCCTGCGGAACGTCCATCCTCTTCCGGACAGCTTGCCGACTGCAGCCCCCCAGGCGATGGAGACCTGGATGCCGTGCGGCCTCCCTCGGTTCCGCGGCACACCGACAAAGCACCGCTCCTTGCAGGGGTCCCTTCGCTCCTGGGCTGCCGCACAGAAGGGCCGTCCACGGCACCGCTCTGGACACGTGACCCACGTCGGCTACTGCCCGGAGGCGTCCGCCTCCCTGCCGCGATTCCCGTGACACGGCCGGAAGGCGCCAACCTCCTTCTGTCCGCCCCCCCGCCCGTGCAGGGCTGCGGGGGAGCCCGAATCCAGCAATAGTCCCCCCAAAGCGCCCCCCGGGCCTTCAGCCCCATGTGCCCGCCGCCTACCCAGGCCTCCACCCCCCCCCCGTCAGCGCAGAACCCCCGGCCACAACCCCCCCATGCTGGCCACCGCAGTCCTCCGCCCCCCCGTGCCTTCCCACCGCCAGAGCTCTTTTCCTTGTGCTTCCCCCCAATCCTCCCCCTCAGCCCGTGCAGAGCTGCTGGGGGATCATCCAGCCCAATCCGACCGCCATGAGGTGGGGAATCGGCGCCATCTTGGCCCGTGGCCCCGCCCCCCGAAACCGCAGGCCGGCGAGCAGGCCTCTTCAGTCCTCCGGTGGGCGAATAGAAGCCCCTCTTCGCCGGCGGGGCAGAAACATCCCTTCCCGGGCTCTCCGCCAGCCTCCCGGGCCCCCCGCCCCCCCCCGGGGAATAAAGGAGCAGTGGCCTGGACACCCAGCCGCGCGCGGCCTCCCGCCGGCTATGCCCGACCTCGCCGCCCCCAGCCAGCGCCGCCGCGACCTGAGCTTGGAGCCAAGCCGGCCCCCTCGTCTCCGCCGCCGCCCGCAATTGTTCTAACAGTCCCGCGACGTCCGCCATGCTGATCGATGCAACGAGGAGCGGCGTGTGAAAAACCGCCTCCTCGCACGTTGACCTCCGACTGGCTTTCCCCCAGCTCCGCCCCCTCTAATATATGGCCGCTCCCCTACCCGCGCTCCTCCCGGAACTCCTCCCCTGGGCGTGACTGGGCACCTCGTCATGCCCAGCCCTGCTCTACGTTCCCCTGCGTGTCCTACCCTTCCGGGCTTCCCTTGATTGCAGCAAACACATTTTCTGATTGCATACCCCCTTCTCCCCACATTCTTAGAACCTATGAAAAAAAAAAAAGAAAAGGTGCATCCCATAATTTAGAACTACAGCCTGCCACAAAAAAAATAAGCACTGCAGCACTCAATTATAAGTGCATCTGCCCTGACACAGTTTCCTCAGAGCCCCCCTCCTCCCCAGCTCACTGTTACCTGTTGATCTTGCAGATAAAAGCTGCCTTATGCAGCTTCCAATGATAAGACAATGCTGCTGCACTGCTCCTGAATTCATAGCAGCGTTGTCCCTTGTGTAGTCTGTGGTTGCGTGGACTACAATACCATCAGAAGATTTTGTGTGGGACATGGCTATAAGGGCCGATTCACATAAACACAGCGAATAATGTGCATTTCCCACATTGCATTGAAATCGCACAGTGTTCATGCGAACCGCAGGGGGTGTCAATGTTAACGACACCCCAAAATGGTTTGCAAAACGCAGTGCAGTTGACAGAATCGGATCACATGGGTGTGAACATCCATGCAATCTGATTCCAGTGGGGGAAAAAAAGAGTCCTGCACCTTTCTTTGTGCAGATTTGGTGCGATTTAAACCATTCAAATGAATGTCTCAAATGACACCGCACAGACATTGCATGTGATTTGAATAGAAATGTGGTGAAATTCCTATCTGAATCACATGCGTGGTGTCCCACACCACATATATGTGAACCCAGCCTTAGTATTATAACTGCTTTCTCATCAGTTGGTAGCTTGTCATTCAGCAGCTGGTCTTGACTGGCAGTAACACAGCTATCACAGTGACAGTGACATGGTCACTAATGCTGATTATAAGTGCAGATGCAGATCATGCAAGGCAATATACAGTATACTGTAGAGCTGCACGATTCTGGCTAAAATTAGAATCAGCATTTTTTTTGCTTAGAAGATAGATCCCGATTCTCGCGGCGTAACATCATCTTTCACATTAAAACAAAAATAATTGGGCTAAACTTTTTTTTTATTCATTGAAGTGTGTTTTTTCCCAAAAAATTGCATTTGAAAGACCGCTGGGCAAATACAGTGTGACATAAAATATTGCAGCAATTGACATTTTATTCCCTAGGGTCTCTGCTAAAATATATAATGTCTGGGGGTTCCAAGTAATTTTCTAGCAAAAAATATTGATTTTAACTTAAAGTGGATGCAAACCGATTTTTTATTTTTTTGATGTCATAATGTAGAATATAGGATTTCCTATCAATTGAGCCCAGTCTTGCCACAAAGAGTTAATCCAGCTCTGAGCAATCCTCTTTTATTGTTCAGTGAGATAAATCTTAACAAACAGAGAAAAACGTTGTCAAATCCTCACCCTTGCTGTGAGTGACAGGTGATTTACATACGTGCACTAGCCTAAGGGCTCTTTCTATCAGTGGTGATCCGCCCCGTGGACATCCACATGCTCAGCGGGGATCACTCCATCGATCCCCGTTGAGCAGGAAGATGACAGGTCTGTCTCTGCACTATGGGAGAACGGATGACAACGGACCGCAGAGTCCATTGTCACCTGATCCGATGACAGATGACAGTTTTTCCTCCGTCACACTTTTTTGGATCGGAGCGGGTCGGATGTCAGTGGACATGTCACCGCTGACATCCGACGCTCCATAGACCTCTATGGAGCATCTGTTCAGGTCCGCCTGAAAAACTGACAGGCGGACCTGAATGGAGCAGTAGTGTGAAAGAGCCTTAAGAGACATGCATTCTTTTTTAATTCCCTCCCACTCCTTTCTTTTGGTGCTCTGCAAGGATTGGCTGTTCCACACCTCAGCATGATTTGGCATGCTGAAGTCATGTGGGGACTTTTCTGGGTTTTGACTGGATGTTAGTGATCATAGCAGAAGTTCAGTGTAAGAAATACACAGGAGAAAATGCATGTTGATAAGGGGAGTGTAGAGGTGGGCAGGGAGTCTACTGACATCACGACTCCACCCACTGAGCCCTGGAAAACAGACCCACCCACAAAATCTTCAGTTTTTCAGGTCTCATAGCAGACAGGGAAGACATTTGACAGATAAGTATACATGCAGGAGGCATGTATATCCTTCTAGATAACCAATATTGCAGTAGTTTAGAAAGGATGAGAGTGGGTTTACATCCACTTTAAACAAGTGTCAGAAAAAGCATTTACATGTTGTTTAGAAACTTGGCAGACTGCCTGGATTTTTTTTTCCACACAGAAGTTTATCCTTATGATCTAAGAAGGAAGAGTTAGTTACAATGTTTCATATTAAAAACTTGGCAGACTGCCGGGCTGTTTTCTTTTGATAGCTGAGTGAGCAGATAAGTCTCTCCACTTGTTATATGAAAGAATCTGCAAACTCTGCATTAGAGATCATCAGGGGGGTTGAATCGAGATCACAATTTTTTTAACGATTATTTGTGCAGCTCTAGTATACTGTATATACACAAAGGTTTTACCTCACTTTTCTATTTTAAACTGAATAGGTTATATTACAAGGTAAGGGTTCTCTTATACCGTGCAAGTAAAAATATGTACCCAAATAAAATTTATGTTCTTTTTTCTCACAAATAGAGCTTTTTTTTGGTGGTATTTGATCACCTCGGCAGATTTAATTTTTTGTGCTAGAAACAAAAAATTACCAACTTTCTAATATAAAACATATCCAATAAAAAAAAAAGAAGGAAAACAAATTAATTTCTTCATCAATTTAGGTCAATATATATTCTGCTACATATTTTTGGTAAAAAAAAAATCACATTAAGCGTATATTAATTTATTTGCGCAAAAGTTATAGCGTCTGCAAACTATGGGATAGGTTTATGGAATTTGTAATTTTTTTATTATACTAGTAATGGCGGAAATCAGCAACTTATAGCAGGACTGCGACATTGCGGTGGACAAATCGGACACTAAGTGACACTTTTTTGGGGAGCAGTGACAGCAATACAGTGGTCAGTGCTAAAAAATATGCACTGTCACTGTAACACTGGCAGGGAAGAAGGTTAACATCAGGGCCAATCAAAGGGTTAAATGTGTCCCTAGGGGATGCTTTCTAACTGTGTGGGGGATGGTTGCACTGTGGGAAGACAGAGATCTCTGTTCTTGCCTAGCAAGAACACAGGATCTCTATCTTCCCTACTAGCAGAATGGCAGTCTGTCTTGTTTACATAGGCAGACCGCCATTCTGCCTGTCTCGGGAATGATCGCCGGAGGACGGCAGACATCAGGTCCGCTGGATGCGCTGATTGGCTGCCTGGATCCCCTTGTTAGTTTTACTTTGTCTTATTGTCTTAAATTCCAAAATTTTGCAGTTTTCACCCAAATAAGCAGTAAAAATCTTACAATAGAAATATCTGTTCTGCTGACACCTGCCTAAAGCTGGTCATTGATTAACAGATTACTCCATCCACACTAGGGATGAGCTTCGTGTTCGAGTCGAACTGTTTGCCCGTTTGGCGAATTCCGAACATTATGGGCCGTTCGCGCCAAATTCGTGTGGCGCTCACGGCCCACAATGCACTGCACCATCGCAGTGCATTGCTGGCTCATGATTGGCCAAGCATGCACTGTGACCCCGCATGCTTGGCCAATCACAGCGCCAGCAGCGAGGAGAGCCATGATTGGCCACAGGCAGGATGCCTGTGGCCAATCATAGCTCAGGCTGTGTAGTACACGCCCCACACTATATAAGGCCTCCATTGCGGCGGCCTTGTGTAGTGTGTTGGCGTCTGAAGCAGTTAGTGGGTGTTCTGTGTACCTTCAACACAGTATACACCGATCGTTATCGGCCGATTTTCGATCTTGCTTTTCTGTAGTGGTTGTTGTCTGCGTGCCCTGACCGCAGCATACACCGCTATATTCACCTCACCTATATAGCTAGTGATCTATCTTTTATAATAGAGCTTGCAGTCAGTAGTGTTAGGAGCTTGTGCGTGCTGTCTGCGTGCTCTGTACCCAGTACACACCGCTATATCCACATACATAGCTCTTCTCTATTTGAGCCCACTTGCCATCTGCAGGAGTTATTGGAAGTTATGTGTGCCTCCAGCACGGCACAGTATACATCTGTATATACCCCTTTATCTCTGGTGTTCTATAATAAAGGCATCTGCAGGAGTTAGTGGGTGTTTTGTGCCTCCAGCACAATATACACCTGTATCTACCCTTTATTGCTGTTCTCTAATAGAGCCATCTGCAGGGCTTAGTGGGTGTTGTGTGACTCCATTACAGTATACCCCTTTATCTCTGGTGTTCTATAATAAAGGCATCTGCAGGAGTTAGTGGGTGTTGTGTGCCTCCAGCACAATATACACTACCCAACTGCTGTTTTACCCAACTCCCTTCAGACCATTACCATGTCTGGAAGGCCAGCAAGGAGAGGCAGACAGGCGCGAGCCGATAAAAGAGGGCAAGCAGGCTCTGTGTCTAGAGACAACAGTGCTGGTCGTGGACGCGGTGCATTGTCATCAGCACGTGGCCATGGGACACGCTTGTCCTTCTTTTCGGCAGCTGGACATGTTGAACCGCAACATGCCAACGACTTGGTAGAGTGGATGACTAAGCCCTCTTCATCCTCCTCATCCTCTCTCACCCAGTCTCAGGGTACTAGCAAAGCAGCTGCCAACGCATCGTCTTCCCTCGTCTCAATGTCATCATCAGTGACTCCTTCCTTAGACCCACCACGTCCTCCTGAGGAGTCTCCATAACTCTTTGAGCACAGTGTTGGGTACATGCTCCAGGAGGATGCCCAGTGTTTTGTAGGCTCTGATGATGACACTCAGCTAGAGGAAGGCAGTAGCGTGAATGCAGAGAGGGGATGCGCAAGAAGGACAGCATTCTGGCAGTCATGTTCCACAAGCTGCAGCATATTGCCAGGTTTGCTACAGCGATGAAGAGGGAGGGGATGATGAGGGCACTGACTCTCGCGTGGCCAAAACATCAGCCGCTTGGGCACCACATGCTTGACCAGACATATGTTGACCTGCCATGCAGCTCGTTGGCAAGCGTACCTCAAAGACCCACACCAATGAACAAAGCGGACCTCTCCTTGCTCCTCATTAGCTGGCATCTCCAACCCCACTAGACCTTCAGTCCTCTCTGAAACCTGCTCTGAGAGGAATGAAGGTGTAGAATTAGGTGTGTCACAGCCAAGTGCTTCCGGGCACTCTGTTAGCAGTACACCCACGTCCGATTATAGCAGGCAAATGTCCCTGCCCCAGCGAAAAGAAGTTCACTCTCAGCCATCCACATGCCCAGCGGTTGAATGCTAGCTTGGCTAAATTGCTAGCACTTCAACTGCTGCCTTTTCAGTTGGTAGATTCGGCCCCCTTCCGTGAGTTTGTACAATGTGCGGTTCCTCAGTGGCAGGTCCCCAAACACCACTTTTTCTCACGGAAGGCGATTCCGGCTCTCTACTGGCATGTGGAAGGCAATGTCCTTGCCTCGCTGGACAGGGCGGTCAGCGGTAAGGTGCATATTACCGCTGACTCGTGGTCCAGCAGGCATGGACAGGGACGTTACCTGTCTTTCACGGCCCATTGGGTCACTCTTCTGGCAGCTGGGAAGGATGCAGGACAAGGTGCAGTAGTGTTGGAGGTTGTTCCGCCACCACGCCTCCAAAATGCTACTATTGGTTGTGACACACCTCTCTCCTCCACCCCCTCCTCTTCTTCTTCCTCCATGGCCTCTTCCAGTGCTTTGTCCTCAGAACCAGCGCTGCTCCGTAGGCGTTCCAGGGGCTACGCAAGTACGCAGGCAAAACGATGCCATGCCGTGCTTGCGCTGGTTTGTTTGGTGCTGCTGGTGGCTTTGTTACCGATCACAGGGTGCGCCAGGACAGGGTCCGGGGAGCTCGGTTTTTTCTCACCACGCCAGTGGGGCATGATCAGGGATGCATGCACTGTCCTGTCACCGTTTGAGGAGGCCACAAGGATGGTGAGCAGTGACAGTGCATGCATCAGTGTCACTGTACCTCTTGTCCACCTCTTGGAGCATACGCTGCGTGGAATAATGGACAGGGCACTTGAGGCAGAACAGAGGCAGGAAGAGGAGGACTTCCTTGCCTCTCAAGGCCCCCTTTATCCAGACAGAGTTCCTGCTGTGCCACCCATCACACAGGAAGAGGATGAGGAGGAGGAAGAGGAGGAGGAGGATTATTGTGTCAGCATGGAGGTGGAGGCTGGCACTCAGCAGCAGCAGTCTTGTAGGGATGATTTACAGTCCCAAGAAACACGTGGACTTGTACGTTGCTGGGAGGAGGTAGCTGCGGATCATGTTGTCCTTAGTGACCCACAGGACTCCGGACCGAATGCCTCAGCTAACCTACGCTGCATGGCCTCCCTGATCCTGCAAAGCCTGCGGAAGGATCCTCGTATTCTTCGGATCAAGGAGAGGAACCATTACTGGCTGGCCACTCTCCTTGATCCACGGTACAAGGGTAAGGTTGCCGACCTTATCTTGCCATCGCAGAGGGGGCAGAGGATGAGACATCTCCGGGAGGCCTTGCAGAAAGGTCTGTGCAACGCGTTCCCAGAGACTGGGAGGTTACAAACTCCTGGTCCTGGACAACGTGTTGCTGAGGCATCGGTCAGAAGGAGCGGTGGAGAAGGTGGCCGTCTGACTGATGCTTTCAGACAATTTTTTAGTCCGCAGCCCCAAGGTATGATCAGTTCCAGCAACCATCGCCAGCTTCTGATTTACATGGTGCAGGAATACCTAGGGGCAAGGTCAGACTTGGACACCTTTCCCACCGAAAATCCTCTGGCTTACTGGGTCTTGAGGATGGATCACTGGCCAGAACTTGCACAGTATGCAATTGAGCTACTGGCCTGTCCTGCATCCAGCGTTCTTTCGGAACGCACCTTCAGTGCTGCTGGTGGCTTTGTTACCGATCATAGGGTGCGCCTGTCCACCGAATCAGTTGATCGACTGACCTTCATCAAGATGAATCAGTCTTGGATCACCCACAGCTACCAAGCACCTGAAGCTGATGTAACCGAATAATTTTTTTTGAAATATCACATCCCTTCAAGACTGCCTATGCTGATGCTGAGTGACTGTCCTGTTATGTTGATTGTCTATCCTCTTCCTCCTCCGCTGATATGTTGGAAGAACATTTCTGGTTCTGGGTGATGCCATCAGCCCAATTTTTCTGCCCCTGTTTAACAGGGGCGTTTAAGTACAATTTTTGATGCAATGCTTTGCAGCAGGGCTAATTCCTGCAATAAAACTAGAGTATATGGGAGAGGTTGCAGTGTGGTGGCACCAGCACCAGTGCCTAAGGCCCAATTTTTCTGCCCCTGTTTAACAGGGGCGTTTAAGTACAATTTTTGATGCAATGCTTTGCAGCAGGGCTAATTCCTGCAATAAAACTAGAGTATATGGGAGTGGTTGCAGTGTGGTGGCACCAGCACCAGTGCCTAAGGCCCAATTTTTCTGCCCCTGTTTAACAGGGGAGTTTAAGTACCATTTTGATGCAATGCTTTGCAGCAGGGCTAATTCCTGCAATAAAACTAGAGTATATGGGAGAGGTTGCAGTGTGGTGGCACCAGCACCAGTGCCTAAGGCCCAATTTTTCTGCCCCTGTTTAACAGGGGCGTTTAAGCACAATTTTTGATGCAATGCTTTGCATCAGGGCTAATTCCTGCAATAAAACTAGAGTATATGGGAGAGGTTGCAGTGTGGTGGCACCAGCACCAGTGCCTAAGGCCCAATTTTTCTGCCCCTGTTTAACAGGGCCGTTTAAGCACAATTTTTGATGCAATGCTTTGCAGCAGGGCTAATTCCTGCAATAAAACTAGAGTATATGGGAGAGGTTGCAGTGTCGTGCCACCAGCACCAGTGCCTAAGGCCCAATTTTTCTGCCCCTGTTTAACAGGGGCGTTTAAGTACAATTTTTGATGCAATGCTTTGTAGCAGGGCTAATTCCTGCAATAAAACTAGAGTATATGGGAGAGGTTGCAGTGTGGTGGCACCAGCACCAGTGCCTAAGGCCCAATTTTTCCCCCCTGTTTAACAGGGGCGTTTAAGTACAATTTTTGATGCAATGCTTTGCAGCAGGGCTAATTCCTGCAATAAAACTAGAGTATATGGGAGAGGTTGCAGTGTGGTGGCACCAGCACCAGTGCCTAAGGCCCAATTTTTCTGCCCCTGTTTAACAGGGACATGTAATTACAATTCTTGATATAATATTTCACAGGAGGGCCCGTTCCTGTGCCCACCCAGAGTAACTGTGAGGACTTATAGTGTTGTGGCACCAGCACCACAACCACCAAAGGTCAATTTTTCTACCACTGTTCAACAATGGCATGTAATTACAATTCTTGATATAATCGTTCACAGCAGGGCGCTCCAGCGCCCACCAAAAGTCACTTTGAGGGCTTACAATGTTGTGGCAAAACCAACACCTTGTTCCGCCATTTCTGCAGAGCATATAGGGCAGGCCCCTACTTTCAAACATCCAACTTACAAACATCTCCTACTTGCAAACGGAAGGAGACAACAGCAAGTGAGATGAAAAAAGATGTAACACAAAACAAATTATACAGGGGTGATAACCCTTCCCTATGTTTTCCAAAAAGCTTAAAAATAGTTTTTTTGACTGGGGCTACACTTTAAAAATGTACCAGTTGAAAATTACAAACAGATTCAACTTAACACAACAAACCTACTGTGAGGGGTTAGCTCGGCAGCGGGTGTGTGTGACCCCCTGGATGGGTTCACAACACAAAGTCAGGCACAGCAGACAGCGGTGTAGGTTAAAAAAACAAAAGATCCGGTTTATTTATGCTACATGCAGTGATACATATAACAGCCAAACAAAATAAAACAAGAAAATAAATCCTGGTCAGCTTGACCTCTAACTACACACGTAGACTCCCTGTCTAACAACTGGGTGCAGCCTTGTGCTGTACCAGTCCCTGCCTTTGTTGTAAAGGTTTTGCCACACAGGCGTTAACTCACCGCACAGTACAGGTGACACACTCCCCAGTCTATACAACACAAAACTGGTTCCAGGATGGAACATTTCCCTATGCATGCTGGGGTTTTTTGTAGAGGTCTTAATGAGCCCACTTACTACAGCTGGGCTCATTAACTCTTCCCCTCTAATTGTAAAAGTCTGCATAAAGCCTGAATCTAGGACACACATATTTCCCATCCTGGATACAACCAGGTGATTTTACCTGCGTGCTGCCACATACCCCTCCTCTTGTTTCAACCTTGGGGTTGTAACACAAGCAGCCAGACACGCATGTATCCGAGACAAAGCATCCACATTCCCCATTTTAACACCAGGGCGATGCTTAACTGTAAAGTTAAATTCCTGTAGGGCCAGGAACCACCTATTTACCCTTCTATTGGTCTCCTTGTTTTGAGCCATCCACTTTAAAGGAGCGTGATCAGTCACCAGGTCAAAGTGCCTACCTAGCAGATAGTACCGAAGGGAATCTAGAGCCCACTTTACTGCTAAACATTCCTTCTCAATTGTGGCGTAATTTACCTCATGGGACTTCAACTTCCTGCTGAGGTAAATGACTGGGTGCTCTTCCCCGTTCCAGACCTGGGATAACACTGCTCCTAACCCAACGTCTGATGCATCAGTTTGTACCACGAAGTCCTTAGAGAAGTCTGGTGAGTACAACACTGGCTGGCTACATAAGGCTGTTTTTAAGGACTGAAATGCTTCTTCAGCCTCTGGGGACCATTTAACCATGACCGACTCTTTCCCTTTCGTCAGGTTGGTGAGGGGCACAGCCTGAGAAGCAAAATGGGGAATGAATCGTCGATAATAGCCAGCGATTCCCAGAAAGGCTCGTACCTGTTTCTTGCTGTTGGGACGTGGCCAACTCTGTATGGCCTCGACTTTATTGACTTGGGGTTTTATCACCCCCCTCCCAATAGTGTACCCAGGATATTTGGCCTCCTCCTGTCCAATGGTACACTTCTTTGGATTGGCCGTAAACCCAGCTTCCCGGATAGAGTCTAGGACTGCTTGTACTTTTGGTAAATGTGAGACCCAGTCTGTGCTATGAATAATCACATCATCCAGGTAAGCTGCAGCATATTTCTGATGGGGCCTCAGAATCTTATCCATTTTCCGCTGGAATGTTGCCGGTGCATTCTGTAACACAAACGGCATTCTCTTATATTGGAATGCCCCATCTGGGGTTACAAACGCAGTTTTCTCCTTGGCCGACTCGGCCAGGGGAATTTGCCAATACCCTTTGGTGAGATCAAGAGTTGTCATATATCGGGCTGTTCCCAGCCGGTCAATCAACTCATCTATACGCGGCATGGGGTAGGTGTCAAATTTTGTAACTTTATTTAATTGTCGAAAATCGTTACAAAACCGCCAGCTCCCATCAGGTTTGGGCACTAGTACGATAGGACTGGACCAGTCACTCTGGGACTCCTCTATCACACCCAATTCCAGCATCCTTTGAACCTCCCCACGTATTGCCTCCCGTCGGGCCTCTGGTATTCTATAAGGTTTTAGTTTTACCCTTTCTCCTGGCGGGGTGATAATGTCATGCTCTACGCCAGATGTTTGTCCCGGCAGCTCAGAGAAAATCTCTTTGTTACGAAGTACAAACTCTTTAACCTCCTGTTGTTGGGCTTTCGATAAGGTGTCTGCTATTCCAACCTCAGGAACTAAGCAATCAGGCTGTACTTGTGACAAAGTCTCTGCGACTAGGGATTCCCTATCCCTCCAGGCTTTCAGCAGATTGACGTGATAGATCTGCTCCGGCTTTCGCCTTCCTGGCTGTCTAACCCTGTAGTTCACCTCACTAATTTTTTCAATTACTTCATATGGACCTTGCCATTTGGCCAGAAATTTGCTTTCAACCGTAGGGACTAGCACCAAGACCCTATCCCCCGGGGAAAAAGTACGTGTCTTGGCCCCACGGTTGTACACTCTCTGCTGTGCTAACTGCGCTTGGGTTAAATGTTCCTTTACAATTGGCATTACCTGTGCAATTCTATCTTGCATCAGGGCGACATGCTCAATCACACTCCTGTGAGGAGAACTCTCATTTTCCCAAGTTTCCTTGGCGATATCCAGCAGCCCTCTTGGGTGTCTCCCATAGAGCAACTCGAAGGGTGAGAAACCCGTAGAGGATTGGGGTACCTCCCTAATGGCAAACATCAGATAGGGTATTAGACAATCCCAATTCTTTCCATCTCTATCCACCACCTTCTTTAACATTTGTTTTAGGGTTTTGTTGAATCTTTCAACCAACCCATCTGTTTGGGGGTGATACACAGATGTACGCAATTGCTTCACTTTGTACAACTTGCATAATTCTTTCATAACCCGGGACATAAAGGGTGTACCTTGGTCCGTAAGCAGTTCCTTACAAATACCCACACGGCTAAAAACAAGAGATAGCTCTTTGGCTATAGTTTTGGGCGAGGTGTTTCGAAGAGGAATTGCTTCCGGATATCGGGTGGCATAGTCCAATATAACCAAAATGTACTGATGCCCCCTAGCAGACTTCATTATCGGACCTACCAAATCCATTGCGATCCTTTCAAAGGGGACCTCAATGATAGGAAGAGGTACCAGCGGGTTACGGAAATGTGGCATAGGTGCCGACTTCTGACACACAGGGCAGGAGGAACAATAATTTTCTGTTTCCTTCATGACCCCAGGCCAATAGAATCTCTGCAATACCCTCTCTCTGGTTTTTTCGGTCCCCAGATGACCTCCCAGAATGTGCCCATGGGCCAATTCTAACACCAACTTCCTGTAAGGTTTGGGCACCACAAGTTGCTCAATGGTTTCTTCTGCCCTTTGAGCCACTCGATACAGCAGGTCCCTTTCCACAGTGAAGTACGGGTAAGTGCAAGTCTTATCTGGGTTCACTAACTTGCCATCTATTTTCACCACATTTTCCCGTGCCTTTATTAGGGTGGGGTCTTTTAACTGTTCTGTGACAAAATTTTCCCTGTGAACCTCAAGATCCGAAAACTCCACAGACGGCATGTTTTCAACTGAGGATGTTGGCTCCTCCCCAGTTTCTCGAGTTTCCCCCGCCAATACCGACAAGGGAAATTCAGGAGAGTCCTCACCACCCCCAGAGGAATTCTGGTCATCTTCCTGGTTTATAGGGGCACCAGTGGGGGGCTCAGGACAATCCCAGAGTTCCCAGAATTTTGGAAAATCCCTTCCCACAATAGCATCATGTGGTAAGTGAGACACTAACCCCACCTGATGAGAGAGGTTACCTTTGGGGGTCTCAAAAAACACTGAAGTTACAGGATACTCTCGGGTGTCCCCATGCACACAAATAACAGCCACCCTGTTCTTCCCAGAGACCTCTGTAGTAACTAATTCAGCTTTTATCAATGTTACCAGGCTACCTGAATCTAGCAACACATCAACATGTCTACCATTAATACACATTTTACATAAATGTCTCTCAGGTCCCCGAATGGCAGTGCATGCAACTGTCGCAAACAGCGACTGACGTCTCTCCCTTATAAAGTCACATTGCATAGGCTCATCCACAACTGGGCAATTGGCTGCAATATGTCCCTCTTGCCGGCAGCGGTAGCAAATAATCTTTTTCGCTGCCTCTTGCAGCATGGGCTTCCTAGGCTGCTCCCGCCAGACCTTAGGTAGAACTCCCACCCTCTCACTCTCTCCACCATCACCCCTTGGAGTCATCTTACCCGCCACTGGGGATGATCTGGTCTTAGGGGGGAAAGTCCGTGAGTCCCTGGAAGATGTGGTCAGGTTCTCTGTAGCCAAGTACCTCTCAACCAGATCCACAAGTTTATCTGCATTTTCTGGGTCTCCATGGCTTACCCATTTTTGGATGGCAGTAGGAAGAGCTCTCAGGAAACGATCCATAACAACACGTTCCACAATGTTTGGTGCAGTCAAAGTCTCTGGCTGCAGCCACTTCCTGCTCAGGTGAATGAGATCATACATTTGAGACCTGGGAGGTTTTCCAACCTGAAAAGTCCAGTTATGCACACGCTGAGCCCGGACGGCCAGGGTGACACCCAGCCGTGCCAATATTTCTGCTTTTAGCACCACATAGTCTTTTGCTTGGTCAGGCTCTAGGTCATAATAAGCTTTCTGCGATTCCCCAGTTAACAGAGGGGCCACCAGTCCAGCCCATTGCTCCTTAGGCCACTTTTCCCTTTCAGCAGTCCTTTCAAATGTGGTCAAAAACACCTCCGGATCATCCTCTCCAGTCATTTTTGTCAGTAAACGGCTCACACCAAAGGATGCGGTATTATTGTAACCACTTGCTTCATTGGTCTGCGGACGTTGGTGTATTAATGTCTCTATTTTCTGTTGAAAATTCTGCTCTTGCTTCTGCAACAGGTCTATGAAGCGGGCTTCAGATCGCTGCTGGGCTTGTTGCTGAGCTTCCAAACTCTGCTGGTGAGCCTTCTGCTGATTTTCCAAACTCTGCTGCAAAGTTGCATTTATCTGCTGCTGGGCTGCAAGGCTCTTTTGTAAACCTGCATTTGTTTGTTGCTGGTTTGCATTTGCTAGAGCCAGCTGTCTCAGTATCTCCTCCATGCTGGCCTTAACAAAAAAAAAGTGCCAAAATTCTCCACCAACTGTGAGGGGTTAGCTCGGCAGCGGGTGTCTGTGACCCCCTGGATGGGTTCACAACACAAAGTCAGGCACAGCAGACAGCGGTGTAGGTTAAAAAAACAAAAGATCCGGTTTATTTATGCTACATGCAGTGATACATATAACAGCCAAACAAAATAAAACAAGAAAATAAATCCTGGTCAGCTTGACCTCTAACTACACACGTAGACTCCCTGTCTAACAACTGGGTGCAGCCTTGTGCTGTACCAGTCCCTGCCTTTGTTGTAAAGGTTTTGCCACACAGGCGTTAACTCACCGCACAGTACAGGTGACACACTCCCCAGTCTATACAACACAAAACTGGTTCCAGGATGGAGCATCTCCCTATGCATGCTGGGGTTTTTTGTAGAGGTCTTAATGAGCCCACTTACTACAGCTGGGCTCATTAACTCTTCCCCTCTAATTGTAAAAGTCTGCATAAAGCCTGAATCTAGGACACACATATTTCCCATCCTGGATACAACCAGGTGATTTTACCTGCGTGCTGCCACACTACGCAGACCCTGTCTTGTTTGCACCACCTGTATACTGCTGTTCTGAGTATATAGGGCCTGGGGGACACACACATTTCCTTTTTTTAATATGGGTACAAGACCCAAAGGGGCTGGTAATGGGCAGGGAGGGCTACCCGTGCCATTTTTCTCAATGATTTTCAACCATATTGCAGGAACCAGATATAACATTAAAACCGCAAGCAGTTTTAAATGATGTTATTTCCATTTAATGTCATTTTGTGCAGGGACTGTTCTAAACACAGGAAACACGTGGCACTTCACAGGCATACTACAGACACCCCCCAGGCACCATATTTAAAGGAATATTTCACTTTTTTTTTCACTTTAATCGTCATTAAAATCAGTGCTCCCGCCAAAACGGCCATTTTTAAAAACATTTTAGGCATTGACCCATGTCCCCTGGGGCAGGAGCCAGGTCCCCAAACCCTTTTTAGGTCAGTATCTTGCATATTAGCCGTTAAAATTAGCACTTTTAATTTCAAACGTTCGAGTCCCATAGACTTCAATGGGGTTCTAAAGTTCATACAAATTTGGGGTCCGTTCGAAAGTTCTGGTGCGAACCCAACCGGGGGGTGTTCGGCTCATCCCTAATCCACACAAACGAGGTGGATAGGTGAATCCCTCCACCAGGATATTGTATTCTGGTAGCAGGACTTGCTGCTGCCAGAATACAAAGACCAGCGGTGGCATCTGTTGTTCAACAAAATCTTTCCAGCATTTCTCTTCGACAGAAGTTGATCAAATGATCGAATTCAAACTGGGATGGCTACACCCTAATCAAAAATTGACTGGTTCATGCTGAACTGGCTGAATTTCAATCAGTCCACGACCAGCTTAAATTACAATTAAGGCCAAAACTTTTTGTTTTAGAGTGGAGAAGGATTAGAACATCTGTCAGTGGCCCTGTTAGGGAGATTTACCTTCCCTATTTGTTCTCTTTATAATCCCAAATTTTGGGTTGTCCCCAAATACAGGGCAATCTTAGAAGAAAACCTGTTATGCCGTGTACACATGATCTGAATTTTGGTCGGAAAAGGCTCTGATGGTTTTCCCGATGGAATTCCGATGGGATTTCACTCAAGCTGTCTTGCATACACACGGTCACACCAAATTCCAACCGTCAAGAACGCGGTGACATACAACACATACGATGGGACTAGAAAAAGGAAGTTCAATAGCCAGAAGCCAATAGCTTTCGTCTCATAGTCGAATCTGAGCATGCAAGAGTTTTTGCACATCTGAATTGCATACACAAGATCGGAATTTCCGATAAAGAACTTTTCCGTCCCAAAAAATTGAGAACCTGCTCTCATTCTTTTGCTGGCAGAAATTCAGTCAGCAAAATTCCGATGGAGCATACACACAGTCACATTTTCTGATGAAAAGCTCTTATTTGTCTTTTGCTGGCTGAAATTCCGACCGTGTGTACGCGGCATTAGAGTCTGCAAAAAACTTGAGACTGGGGCAGAGGTTCACCTTCCAGCAGGACAGCGACCCTAAATGTACAGCCAGAGCTACAATGGAATGGTTAGCTCAAAGCATATTCATGTGTTAGAATGGGCCAGTCAAAGTCCAGACCTAAATCCAACTGAGAATCTGTGGCAAGACTTGAAAATTGTTGTTCACAGACACTCTCTATCCAATCTGACAGAGCTTGAGCTATTTTGAAAAGAAGAATGGTCAAAAATGTCACTCTTTAGATGTGCAAAGCTGGTAGAGACATCTCCAAAAAGACTTGCATCTGTAATTGCAGCGAAAGGGGGTTCTACAAAGTATTGACTCAGGGGGGGCTGAATACAAATGCACAAACTTTTTAGATATTTGTTTGTAAAAAATTTTGAAAAACATTTATCATCCCAATAAAAATACATTTACGTTTTTGATTGTGACATGACAAAATCTGGAAAATTTCATGGGGTATGAATACTTTTTTCAAGGCACTGTACATAGACTTTAATGGTTGCTATTTTCAAATGGTTGCAATATGCATACCCCTGAATTATTTCTGGTGCTCAGATTTGGCAATAAGTCGCTTGGGCACTAACCACTGCATTATGGGATAAAATAGGGGATGTGCATTA
The DNA here is from genome assembly GCF_037356315.1 of Lithobates pipiens. NCBI lineage: Eukaryota > Metazoa > Chordata > Amphibia > Anura > Ranidae > Lithobates > Lithobates pipiens. The sequence goes on along the minus strand of NW_027507758.1, from coordinate 103,855,343 downwards.
GCTCTGCATACTCAGAGCTTCCAATAATCCAAGGAGTCCTGTAGTAGTAGATGGAAAAGCTCTGCTACCACGCCTGATCGTGCCTTCTCTACAAACCCCGACTTAGGTTGTACATTTTGAGGGTAAACATGTATCCATATACTAGGTACTTTTACCCCCTGCCAGTTCTTTTGGGTATCCTCGTAAGCTTCCTTTTTTTTACTCCTTTATTTTCAGGTCATAACAGAATTCCCTGCTGCCTCTAACTCTACATTTCTTTCTTTTGCCTGATACTGTCACAATATTCCCATATAAAAGGATCCATAACTGTACATTTTCCACCTGTGTTGCCAACAAAGACCTCTATACATCTTGTTCACGTTCTAACAAGTTCCTGACTAGGTGATTCATGGTTATGCTGTAACTCTCCAGCACTGTCACAGTGATAAAGCACACATTCATTTTGAGTAAAGTGATTGAGTAATCAAATTAGGAGTAACAGCATGCCTAATTGTTAGTTAAGAGAAGAATTGCACAAGTAAGGTAGGATGTATGCAATGATTGCATAGAGGACCTGTCAAGGGAAAACAGAACACAACCATATATTGTTCTGGCATAGTGACCACAATTTCTAATTAATTCTGTCTGATTACAAGCCTATTTAGTAATGTTCAAATACTTAGACTAATTAGTGCCACAGTTTAATTGCTGTAAATTCCGATTTATTTTAAACTGGTTTTGAATTTATCAATTTTGTAGCTTTACAATTGCTTTAAACCATAGCGATCTGCCACTCAAAATTTTATTGATTTCCTAATTCTGATGTACCAAACTATTGAAACTGCTATGGAACATACTCACATCAAAAAAAAATCAAATTTCCACTTCAGTGCAAGTGAAAGGTGTTTTTTATTATCCACTCCCGTTTCAATCACATTGTCACTTACAGCAATTGTAAATGAAACAGTAAAACAAATAATAATGGAATTGCTCAGAGCGGCCCTGAACCTTCCCTTCTTGGGTCTCCCGCTGAAGCTCCTGGCTCCTCCTCTCTGTTCACTGCCCACACGGGAAGCGGTTTCCCATAGGGGCACTCGTGCACATTCACTCCCGAGCCCCACTGCTGCATCCATTGACATTGGGGGAGCACTGTTTACAAAAGATTGAAGGATCGGGTGAGTATGAGCTTTGTGCACACCCCTAGACAAAACAAGCAGTTAACCAATGTGGGCACAGCCCCACTGAAGCGAAGAAAGAAAATTCCAGGAGTTCTGCTTTTTGGCGAACACTGTTAAAGTCTATGGGACATGAACGTGAAAAATCAAAAGTGCTCATTTTAAAGGCTTATATGCAAGTTATTGCCATAAAAATCTTTGGGGACCCAGGTCCTGCCCCAGGGGACATTATGGATGCAAACAAAAGTTTTAAAAACTGCAATTTTTTCGGGAGCAGTGATTTTAATAATGCTTAAAGTGAAACAATAAAAATAAAATATTCATTTAAATATTGTGCCTGGGGGGCGTCCTTAGTGTTCCTGTAAAGTAGCACACTTTTCCCATGTTTAGAACAATACCACACCAAAATTACATTTCTAAAGGAAAAAAATGTAATTTAAAACTACTCGGCTGTAATGTATTGCCGGGTCCCGGCAATATAGATGAAAATCATTGAAAAAAATGGCATGGGTGCCCCCTTCCCAGTCCATTAGCAGGACCTTTGGGTCTGGTATGGATATTAAGGGGAACTCCACACCCAAATTTAAAAAAAAAAATGGCGTGGGGGTCCCCCAGGCACTATATACTCTGAACAGTGGTATATATACTATACGGCCTCCCCCATATACTGTGCAGAAAATTGGGCTTTAGTTGTTGGTGGTACCATAACACTGTAAGCCCTCACAGTTACTCTTGGTGGGCGCAGGGATGGGCCCTGCTGTGAAATATTATATCGAGAATTGCAATTAATGCCCCTGTTAAACAGGGGCAGAATAATTGGGCCTTGTAGGGTGGTAGTGCTACCACAACATTGTAACCCCTCACAGATACTCTTGTTGGGTTCAGGAATGGGCCCTGCTTTGAAATATTATATCAAAAATTGTAATTACATGCCCCTGTTAAACAGGGGCAGAAAAATTAGGCCTTGGGTGGTGGTGGTGCCACAACACTGTTATCCCTCAGAGATCCTCTTGTTGGGCGCAGGAATGGGCTCTGCATTGAAATATTATATCAAAAATTGTAATTACATGCCCCTGTTAAACAGGGGCAGAAAAATTGGGCCTTGCGTGGTGGTGGTGCCACAACACTGTAACCCCTCACAGATACTCTTGTTGGGCACAGGAAGGGACACTGCGATTAAATATTATACCAAACATTGTAATTACATGCCCCTGTTAAACAGGGGCAGAAAAATTGGGCCTTGGGTGGTGGTGCCACAACACTGTAACCCCTCACAGATACTCTTGGGCACAGGAACGGGCCCTGCTGTGAAACAGGGGCAGAAAAATTGGGCCTTGGGTGGTGGTGTGGTGCCCTAAACCAAAAATATTGTTGGAAGCTATCATCATCAAGACTGAGGAGGAATAGCATAGTTAGCATAGGCAGCCTTCAAGGGATCCCACATCCATAGCAAATTCAATCAGTTACATCAGCATCAGGTGCTTGATAGCGGCTGATCCAAGACTGAATCCTTTTTATGAATGTGAGCCTATCAACGGAGTCTGTGGACAGGCGCACTCTTTGATCCATTACAAACCCTCCAGCAGCACTGAATGTGCTTTGAGAGATCACACTGGATGCAGGACAGGCCAGTAGCTCAATTGCATATTGCAAATACTTCGCCAGGGAGTGGCAATTGAGGCTGTAGCCCCAAATCTGGAGCCCTGAGGCTCTTGCCGCAGGGTCCCTGCCTAACCAACGGGTCACAGCTGCGGCAGGCGGGCTGCATTAGAGGTGGAGGAGAGAGATGAAATCATCTCTCTCCGCCAACTCCACGTCACCACTCTTCCGCCCTCACAGCCAGGCCACTTTAATGTGGGAGTGATCTGCAGCGGGGAGCAGAGAGATGACATCATCTCTCCCTGCCCGTCACACATCAGCGCTCTTCCGCCCTCACAGTGCGGGCCTCTTCACTGTCGGAGGTGCAGCGAGGAGCAGAGAGATTGCACCATCTCTCACTGCCCGCCCCGCATCTCCGATCTCCTGCCCTCACTTAATGGAACAGTGCTGCCAGCCTGCCACCAATGCACATTTGGTGGCATTGGCTAGCATGGCAAGTGACAGTCCACATCAGTTGGCAAGTGACAATCCACATGTGGCAAGTGACAATCTGCTAATGGTGGCAGGTGATGTGGCAAGTGACAGTCTGCATCAGGTGGCAGGTGGCAGGTGACAGGTGACGTGGCAAGTGACAATGTGGAAATGGTGGCATGTGATGTGACAATCTGCAAATGATGGCAGGTGATGTGACAACCCACATCTAGTGGCAGGAGACGGTGGCAAATTAAAAAGCTGCATCTGGTGACAGGCGACGGTGGCAAGTGACATGCTGCATCTGGTGGCAGGAGATGTGGCAAGTGACACGCCCAGGGCTCCCACTGATTCTGCATTATGGTGAGTTGAACCATTTCATTATATATTAGAATGTAACAATAGAAACAATGCGCCTGCAAAAAGGTTGGTGACTGCTGCTATGAGCTCTAGCCCCAGGCCCCAGGGGGCCTTGAGAGGTAAGGAAGTCCTTCTCTTCCTCCTGTTGTTCTGCCTCAAGTGCCTTGTCCATGATTCCACAAAGCGTGTGCTCCAACAGGAGAACTAGAGGTACAGTATCACTGATGCATGCATTGTCACTGCTCACCATCCTTGTGGCCTCCTCAAATGGTGACAGGACAATGCATGCATCATTGATCAGTAGCCACTGGCGTGGTGAAAAGAAGCCAAGCTCCGCTGACCCTGTCCTGCTGCCATACTCGCGCAGGTACTCATTGATGGCCCTCTGCTGTGTGTGCAGCCGCTGCAGCATTGTCAACATTGAGTTCCACCTGGTGGGCATGTCACAAAGGAGGTGGCTGGTGGGCAGGTTACATTCCCTTTGAATGTCAGCCAGCCGAGCATTGGCATTGTATGACTGGTGGAAATTACCACAGACTTTTCTGGCCGGCCTCAGGAGATCCTGTAAGCCTGGGTTCCTGCTCAAGAACCACTGTACCACTAAATTCAGGATGTGTGCCAAACATGGGTCAAGTGTCCCTGTTGGAGGGCGGAGAGAAGGTTGGTGCCATTGTCACATATAACCATTCCTGGCTGAAGCTGGTGTTGCATCAACCACCTCTGAGCCTGCCCCTGCAGAGATGACAGAATCTCTGCCCCAGTGTGGCTCCTGTCCCCTAGGCAGACAAACTCAAGCACCGCATTGCAACTTTTAGCCTGACTGCTTGCTTGCGGTGCTCGGTTAAGAGGACAAATCTGCAGAAGAGGCCATAGAGGAAGAAAAAGATGAGGGGGTAGAGGAGAGACCTGTGGCAGAATCACTACTAGCATTTTGGAGGCATGGTGGTGGAACAAGCTCCAACAACACCGAACCCCGTGCTGCATCCTTCCCAGCTGCCAGTAGAGTTATCCAGTGCGACATGAAGGAAAAATAATGTCCCTGCCCATGCACCTTACTGCTGACCGCCCTATCCAACTAGGTCAAAACATTGCCTTCTACATGTCGGTAGAGAGCCGGAATGGCCTTCCGTGAAAAGAAATTGTGTTTTGGAACCTGCCACTGAGGTACAGCACATTCCACAAATTCACGAAAAGGGGCAGAGTCTACTAGCTGAAAAGGCAGCAGTTGCAGTGCTAGCAGTTTGGTCAAGCTGGCATTTAGACGCTGAGCATGTGGATGGCTGGGATGGAATTTCTTTTTACAGTTCAGCAACTGGGGTAGTGAAATTTGCTTGCTAAAATCTGATGGTGGTGTACTGCTATCAGATTGGCTGCAAGTACTTAGGACACGTTATTGCTATACCTTCATTCCTCTCAGTGCAGGTTTTTGAGAGGACTGGAGGTATAGTAGAAGATTTCAGATAAGGAGCAAGGAGAAGACCGCCGTTTTCTTTGATGTGGGTCTTTCAAGTGCTGTTACCAACGGACTGCATGTCAGATCATCATATGTGGTCAAGCATGTGGTGCCCAAGCGGCTGCAAACAGCGACAGTGTGATCGGCTGCACACGTGTTGAAAAAGGCCCACACCAAGGAACTTTTAAAAGTCAGCGGGGGTTCAGCAGAACCCTGCCCCTGCGGAGCTCAGCTGTGCGATGCAATAGGGTGGCTGCCCCTAATCTGCCCCCTAGAGGACATCCTGCCTCATGGGAGTTTTGCCTTCTCCTCCTCTCTTCTCTCAGGCACCCAAGTACAGTCAGTGACCTCATCATCCCCTCCCTCATCACTGGAGCAAACTTGGCAGTGTGCTGCAGCTGGGGGAACATGATTTCCAGTTTCTTGGCCTTCTTGGGCACCCCCTCTCTCTAGGCTCACGTTACTCCCTTCCTCAACCTGGGAACCAACATTGGAGCTTCCAAATTGCTGTGCATCCTCCAGCAGCATGTACCCAACACCGTGGTCGAATAATTCGGGGGACTCCTCCATGCATGATGGTGGGGCTACTGTGGACAAGGAGCCGGTGGAATAGGCCACTTTTGGCAGCTGCGTTGGAAGGCAAACTACTCTGAGTATAGGTGACAGAGGATGAGGAGGATGAGGATGGCTTTGTTATCCCCTCCACCAACTCTTCTGCATGTTCTGGCTCAATAACATGGCCAGCAGCAGAAAAAAAGGACAAGTGTGCCCCAGGGCCACCTGCAGAGGATGCACTATGTCCACGCCCACCACTGTTGACTGTAGACACTAGGGGTGCAACGGATCGGCACCGATCCGCGATCCGAACGGGTCACCCTGCTTGGATCGTCACACGCTGCGATCCGCGGTCTCGGCCTTAGGAAAGGCCGCGGCTTCGGCATAGTTCCAGAGTGGCAGCCATCTTGGTACTCCCGTCGGCGTTTACAATGTGAACGCTCCGTGACGGAGCGATCACCTGTAAACAAGCCAGCGTCATGATGACGCCGGTTTCTCTCTCCTATACTGATCTGTACAGTGGAGGGGAGAAATCGGATGGCAGCCACAGCCATCCCAGCAATACCCTGCCAATACTCTGCAATACTTACCCTGCCAATACTCTGCAATACTTACCCTGCCAATACTCTGCAATACTTACCCTGCCAATACACTGCAATATATACCCTGCCAATACTCTGCACAATACTCTGCAATACTTACTCTGCAATACTTACCCTGCCAATGCTCTGCAATACTTACCCTGCCAATAATCTGCAATACCCAGCAATAATCTGCAACACCCTGCCAAGACCCTGCCAATACTCTGCTATACTCTGCAATACCCTGCCAATACTTACCCTGCCAATACCCAGCCATACTCAGCCAATATTACATTGGGGGAGATGACGTGGATATTACAGTGGGGGAGATGTATATTACAGTGGGGGAGATGTATATTACAGTGGGGACTATATGGTGTTGGCATTTTCACAGGTTTTTGCAAATTCAATTATTTGCTGATCCGAAAAATGATCCGATCCTTGACTCTGATCCGAGAAACGATCCGATCCGTGAGTTTTTTGATCCGTTGCACCCCTAGTAGACACAGAGGCTGCTTTCCCTCTTTTAGTGGCCTGTGAGTGTTGGCCTCTCCTTGGTGGCCTTCTGGACATGATGTATATTTTGTTTTGTAACACCACACTACACTGGATTAGATACTGTGTACACCATCAGAAGTGTAGTAGAAACTGTATACACTGTATTAGATACTGTGTACACCGCCTGCACTGTATTAGCAACTGTACTACGGCTGCACTGTATTGCGTACTGTGTACACCACCAGAAGTGTAGTAGAAACTGTACACACTGTATTAGATACTGTGTACACTGCCTGCACTGTATTAGAAACTGTACAGTGGCTGCACTGTATTTTATACACCGCCTACACTGCATTATCAAAAACACTGGCACTAACTGAATAACTTACCTGCTTAATCTAAATCAAGCTCTCTCAGTCCACACCAACAACACTACACGCGGCCACTGTGTAAGCAGCCTTATATAGTGTGGGGCGTGGACTTAGTCCCCCTGGGGCATGATTGGCCAATGGCCTTTGGCCAATTATGGCTCTCTTAGCAGAGAGCGCTGTGATTGGCTAAAGCATGCAGGTCAGGTGTATGCTGTGTCCAATCATCATACAGCAATCCATTGCAATCTTGCAGTGCATTATGGGGCGCTCCGTGGTGCTCGAATTTGCCGCAAACGCCCCATAATGTTCGCTCGTTGGCCAAAGGGCAAACACCCGATGTTCGAATCGAACTAACATTCGACCCGAACATCAAGCTCATTCCTACAAATAATTAAACAGCTGCACCACTCTAGTGAGATATTATCACAAACTAAATTTGTAAATAAAATGTGTTGTGCTAATAAACATATAAAAATTATCGAAGAACAGCGAGTCCATGAATCGCCCTAATATCAAAATAATTAAGTAAAGTGAGTCCATGAGTCACCAGCGTGACTTATATATGAGTAGGTATCTTGACTGTTGTATCACCAACTGCCTCCACCTTGTGATTGAACCTCCACCAAAAATAAAGATGTGCCCTTACCAGAGAGCATTGACCTCTTACAGAAGGTCAAAAGAGCTATTGTGTTATACCCCAACTCCATTCTGGAATCCACATATAGTAAATGGGGTAGATCACTTCAAGTAACCAATGGAGGAATCTGCGAGTCCTCTCACTCCAAACGTAACACCAAATGGCAGAGGGTAGAGGTGACGGCAGAGGGCAGAGGTGTCATTTCCTTTCATTGCGCTCAGAGGAAAGCATAACGGATGTCTCTTTGTTTACACATGCCGTTTTTATCCAGTCACATGTAAGTGCATTACCTTTTAATAAAGCCTGTTTGAAAAGGTTTTACACTATATTGGCGTTTTTATATCCCATTTTTCCATATAATCCTGCTTAACAGAGGGAATTGGTCAAAATAGTATAGATCTCTGAAATATTCCCATGGATTTTATCAAACTTCTGACACAAATATTCCATGGAGGTCATGGTTGCTATATCGGAATTTTGTGATAAGGTTTTTAAAAAATGTGCTATCTGAGTATATCAAAAGAACTCTGAAGCTGGCATTTGATGTTTCTCTATTAACCCCTTACCGCCGAACGTACGCAGATGTGCATACTCGGCTTTTGGGGGGTTATACAGGGATGATGCCCGCACCTGCAGGCATCATCCCGGTACTGATTTTTTTCCTCCCATAACAACCGACGTGGCTAAAAGCCGCTCTAACCAGGGCTCCTGTTCAATCGGGAGCACCGATGCACAATCCGCCGCTTCTGTAAGCGGCTTCATTCCAGTCTCCTAATTGTAAACACGGAAATGACGTCACTTCCGGTTTACTCGGCTGCCAATGGCACCGGATTTAAAAATATATACAGTATTCAGAATCGCAGAAAACGGCGATCTGAATACTTTGAAGTGTAAAGGAGGGATCGGGGGTCTAGTTGCTCCAAAACAGCTAATTTGCATGTTTGTTGTCAAAAAGTCAGATCGTGTGACTACTTGAATGACATAGAACCATACCACAAAAATACAGGATACAAGTCATGACCATCAATAAGACATCTGAGACAGAGCAGACACACTGTCAGAAGCTCTGTCACCAGCCGTCCACAAGTTCCGGCCCCTCCAGCCTCAGCTTTCCCCGGACCTCCAGCAGCAAGAACACCCCCCACCGGGCATGGGGGTCTAAGAACGGGATCCCCCTGGCCCCCGATAGCCGCCACTCGACTCGCCCACCTCGGATCGCACGATCCCCACCGCCGCTTGCCGCCAGCAGCTTCGGACACGCCCGCAGGAAACACAGCAGCTCCGGCCTAGCCCGGTGCATCCACATCCATTCCTGCTCACACCGGCCCCTCCATTCGAATCTACTCGCCGCGGCAGGCCCTGCAACCTACACCGACCTGACCCCACCCCCCATCCTCAAGGACGCCGCATCAAGACCGAGAGGCCAAGTCTGGGACAGCCTGGGGCTTTGGCCTAGCCCGGAAGCCATATTGGTCCACTCAGCCACTCCAGCCTGACCCAGAGCCTAGGGTCTGGCCTAGCCCGGCGGCCATCTTGGTACACCCAGCACCTCCAGGCACTGCCTCAGTTCCACCAGGACCTGGAGGCACCCCCCAGACCCCCCCCTTAGCAGGTTCTATTGGTGACCCGGTCCCCTGCCTACCAGCCATCTGGGGAGCATGAACCACAGCCTCCAATGTTCTAGCTTGCTAGACAAGGAAGACCGTGGCTGTGGCTGAGCCCCAGCACACTTGAGCCCACCGCTCAGCTCACCGCGTGAGCCCACCTCCCAGCTTACCCTACCTCCTTCCTCTCCGTAGGCTTTTTCCTGAATTAGTACTCTGCTGCCTGTCACTACCAGATCGCTACGCAGAGACACCAGGAGACAGCAAGACAGGACCACCACAACAGGACCGCCGCACAACAAGCCAGGACCACCACCTTCAGGTAAGCTTGCGTGACCCCCCCCTCCCCCCCGCATGGTTGATCCAGGGTCTCGCGGTCCGACTGCCTTCGGGGGTCAGGAAGGAATTTTTCCCCTATTGGTGCAATCAGCTGGCACAGCTAGGGTTTTTTTTCGCCTTCCTCGGGATCAACGGGTGGGCGTCGGGTCTACAGGACCCCCCCAGCCACCTAAATAATTTTACACCTGCATTAGCTCAACCATTTAGCCTTCACCAGCAGTAATCTTCCAGTCCAGGTTATTCGCTTCAAGTAGAGGCAGCTGGAACAGCCAGGAATTCACGACCCCAATATAAATACTCTGACCGCTTAGGTGACCCAAAAGATCCCAGGACCATCAACTTCCCTCTGCGGGCCATGTGCCACTTGCCATTAAGACTAATCTTCTTACACCCCTCACAGAACTCATTGCAATGCACACCCTGAAATCGAAGTACTTCATGGCACTCTGGGATTTTAACCTTTGGGCAAACGACTCGCAAGATCACATCGCGACCGCCTGCATCAACCAACTGGAAGAACTGGGTCTCCAGCAACTGATAAAGACTTCCACACGAGTCAGGACACACCCTAGACCTCATCTTCAAACAAAATATGGACATTGACATACTCGACAACATAACACTACCATGGACGAACCACCACGCCATCATGTTCGAAATCTCTTCCAATACCATACACCAGAAACGGAAACCTGCAACAACGCATTGGACCAGATCGCAGAAAAAACGACACTCTGAAACCTTCAAAACCATTTTATCCAACAAAATAGCAACACTGGATTTAAGCCACTCATCTGAGGAAATACTCAGCTCTCTTAACAAGGTATTACTACAATCAGCAGTAGCTCCAAAACGCAGGACACGCATCAGGAGAAAAAACTCGGGATGGTTTAATGACCACCTCTCACTACTAAAGCAAGAATGTAGAAGAGCTGAAAGAACATGGAGAAGAAATCCCACCAAGGAAAACCACACAAACTACAAAGGACTCATGGTGAATTATCGCAAAGCAATCTTCGAAGCTAAAAAGGACCATTTTTTAAAGGCAATCTCAACGGCCCTAAACCGCCCTCGGGAACTCTTTAAAATAGTCGCTCAATCGATGGACCCGGTATGCTTAGAGCCCCCAGCAAACGAAACCCAAGATTTCTGCAATGAATTATGAGATTTTTTCCTCAACAAAATCGAAACCATCAGGAAAACAATTCATCAGAAAAAAACAGCCAACCACAGTCAACAAAAGCAAAAAGAAGATATCTACACCAACATCCCACAACCGCCGAAGTTTTCGCTGACCCCAATTACCACTGACCTCACTAAAAACATTGTCAAAAACTTTCGTGACAGTACATCACCTATTGACATCATCCCCACAAAACTCCTGAAAGAATGCTCCGACATAGTGGCTTCCACCATAACCCACCTCATAAATCAGTCGTTTAAAGGGATTGTTCCGGGAGCCCTCAAACAAGGGATCGTCAAACCCCTGCTAAAGCAACCTAACCTCGACCCTCAGGACCCAAACATTCGTAGACCGATTACAAGCCTCATCACCATCTCCAAAATCATGGAGAAAGCGGTAGTTCAACAGATACAACACCACCTGGATACACACAAGCTCCTAGATCCGCTGCAATCAGGCTTCCGCCCGGGCCATGGTACACAAACAGCACTCCTCAAGATATGGGACGACGCCCTCGAAGCAGCGGATGAAGGAGAATCATGTCTCCTGGTACTGTTGGACCTCAGTGCAGCATTTGATACAGTGGACCACAATACACCACTCATCCGCCTCACAGAAGTAGCAGAAGTCACAGGCTCAGATCTTCAATGGTTCGCATCCTTCCTAGGAAATCGGTCAGACAGTGAAACTAGGAGAATTCACCTCTGAAACCAAGGCAGTCTCCTGCGGATTCCCCCAAGGATCTCCCTTGTCGCCAGTTCTCTTCACCATATACATCCGCCCATTCCTCAATATCATCAGATCATCAGACCTCAGCTTCCACTCGTATGCTGACGACACGCAACTTTACTTTCGTATCACTGAACAAAAAGACCATCATCAGCAATTAGAAAATTGCCTCGCTCTGATAGAAGACTGGATGACCACTAACTCCCTCAAACCCAACAAATCAAAAACAGAGCTTCTCATCCTCCACGCAAACCATAAGTCCCGAACCAAGATCCCCTGGACACCCCCCACCATTTTTAGACAGACTGTCATCCCAAAGACCAAGGCAAAGAGTCTCGGGGTCATCTTTGATTCGCAAATGTCAATGGATGCCCAAATAGGAGCAGTAGTCAGTGGCTCTCACCATCTGCTTCCCCTGCTACGCAGACTAATCCCGTTCACAGAAGGACAAAGCAGTGGTAGCTGGAACAGTCATTAATTCACGGCTTGATTACGCAAACTCCCTTTACTTAGTATTACCCCAATATCAACGTGCGCGCTTACAACTTATCCAAAACACGGCGGCAAGACTGATAACGGGGGATAAACCCTGGGAATCAATCTCCCCTACCCTGAGGAGCCTACACTGGCTAACCGTAAAGAATCGAATCACATTCAAGACCCTCTGCCTCACCCACAAATGCATGCATTGAGACGCTCCTCAATACCTATTCGAGAAAATAAAACACTACACGCCCAACCGCAGTTTTCGATCCTCTAACCAAAACCTCCTCCTGGTTCCCAAATCTCGGTACAAATCTAAGGGGGAACGGAGATTCGCTGTCCAAGGACCACAGCTATGCAACACTTTACCAACCAACATCCGCTTGGAAGAAAACTCCAGGTCTTCAGGAAAAAACTCAAGACCTTCCTCTTCTAGAAGCTGGACAACAAAGCTCTGCACAGCGCCTTGATGCGATTCAGTTCGCTTTGAGAGCTATACAAATTATTCATTCATTCATTCAAGTCTTTCATATTTTTCAGTAATCCTGGTAAAACATATCTATCAATCTATCAAACTCCTTTCTGATTAGACCTCATTCACTCTGGCACTGACAAAACTGTGTTTATATGTGTTTAGAGGACATGTGCCATTCACACTGTGATTTTATTTGCATTTAGAGAAATTACAACTCCCTGCATCCACTCTATACATGGTTTATGTACAGTATATAAGCACAATTAAATGTGTCTAATTTTGTGACTAAATATGTTTTAAAGCAGGAACATCTAAGACGCTCTAGAGCAACGTGTTTCCCTCCTGGTCCCAGTCCAGCTTGCCCTGTGTCAGCTGTCCTTGTTCATCCTAAATCCTGTGGCCCCCTGGTAGGACAGTAATGATGGTGTTGGCTTGAAGCAAAGTAGCCTTAGGGCCACTAGGATTTCTGGTCCATCACTCCTTTCAGGGTGCTCTGGTGTAGACCAGTCAACCCTTAGACTCCATCCATGTCTCCTGCCAGTTGTCCTATTACAGCCTCGCTCCATACCTGTTGTTCCAGACAAGCCTGTTTTCATGCCTGCTGCTTCAGCCCAACCAGTTTCTGTGCTAGCCACTCTAGTCCTGTTTTCTCCGGTCACTCAAGTTCTGCCTGCACCAGCAGCTTCAGTCTTGCTTGTTCCTGTGCCAGCTATCCTTGCTCAGCTTATTCCTGTACCAGCTTCTCCTGTCCTGCCTGTCTTTATGCCAGCCATCCCAGTTCAGCTTGTCACTGTGCCAGCCTTTTGCTAATCTGTTCCTGTGTCAGATTCTGCCCTCGCTGCTGCCACTCCATGGTTTGGACTCTCAGCAGCCCAGTATTTCTTGATTACTTCTCAAAGTTGCTCTGCACCCTGTTTACTTCAGTGCTTCTGTACACCAATACTGTTCCCAAGACTTTGCACCCTGTTCCCATGTCAGAGGTCAAGCACCTTGCCCATGCTTAGTCCCCCAGGCAGAGTTAGTGGATCCTCAGCCAGCTACACAGCTAGATTCCATGATCATCTGCATGCTGCCCAGCCAGACTATGTCAATCCTTGGCCTGCTCCTCAGTCAGACTGCACTGATCCTCAGCCTGCTGCTCAGCCTGATTCTGACAATCTTCTGCCTGCTTCCCAGCCAGGCCCTGCAAATCCTCCACTTGCTGCCCAGCTAGAGTCAACCAATCTTCCACCTGCTGCCCAACCAGACATTGCCAATCCTCTACTTACTGCCCACCCACACTTAGCCAGCCTGCTGCCCAGCCATATCCCACCTATTCCCTGCTTGCTGCCCAGCCACACTCTACTGATTCCTTGCCTGCTGTCCAGTCAGACTCTGCCAATTCACTGCCTGCTGCCCAACCAAACTCTGCTGATTCACCCATTGCTACCCAGCCAGAGTCTGGCATTAAAGTTGTGCTTCTGCCAACTGTCAGGTCTATTACTGCAATACTTCCGTCCTTGCCTCATGCTTGGTGTGGGTTGCCTGTCTGGCCTCAGATTCTTTAGTTAGCGGAATTCCCTGAGTTCTTTTTGCAGCATATTGCTCTTGTTAAGCCTAAGTCTGTGGCTCGGACTCTCCTTGTAACCAGTAGCTTCATTAGGCATAATAGCCCTAGTAGTAGTAATCTTCTTGGAAGTGTCAGAGTACTGTTTGTACCTTCCCAAGACCTAGATGTATCTGTACCTTCAGGCACATTAAGGGAACTAGGTCAAGGGAACCAGCGCCTTGGAAAGACCTAGGTGGCAGTCAATATGCAGAACAAGTCCAAGTGAGTAGGCATGCTACCCAGAGTATCATAATTAGGGATGAGCCGAACACCCCCCGGTTCGGTTCGCACCAGAACTTTTGAACGGACCCCAAATTCGTACGAACTTTAGAACCCCATTGAAGTCTATGGGACTCGAACGTTCGAAATTAAAAGTGCTAATTTTAACGGCTAATATGCAAGATACTGTCCTAAAAAGGGTTTGGGGACCTGGCTCCTGCCCCAGGGGACATGGGTCAATGCCTAAAATGTTTTTAAAAATGGCAGTTTTGGCGGGAGCACTGATTTTAATGACAATTAAAGTGAAAAAAAAAAGTGAAATATTTCTTTAAATATGGTGCCTGGGGGGTGTCTGTAGTATGCCTGTGAAGTGCCACATGTTTCCCGTGTTTAGAACAGTCCCTGCACAAAATGACATTAAACGGAAATAACATCATTTAAAACTGCTTGCGGTTTTAATGTTATATCTGGTTCCTGCAATATGGTTGAAAATCATTGAGAAAAATGGCATGGGTAGCCCTCCCTGCCCATTACCAGCCCCTTTGGGTCTTGTACGCATATTAAGGGGAACCCAGTACCCATATTAAAAAAAGGAAATGCGTGTGGCCCCCAGGCCCTATATACTCAGAACAGCAGTATACAGGCGGTGCAAACAAGACAGGGACTGTGTAGGTTTGTTGTGTTAAGTTGAATCTGTTTGTAATTTTCAACTGGTACATTTTTAAAATGTAGCTCCAGTCAAAAAAACTATTTTTAAGATTTTTGGAAAACATAGGGAAGGGTTATCACCCCTGTATAATTTGTTTTGTCGTACATCTTTTTTCATCTCACTTGCTGTTGTCTCCTTCCGTTTGCAAGTAGGAGATGTTTGTAAGTTGGATGTTTGAAAGTAGGGGCCTGCCCTATATGCTCTGCAGAAATGGCAGAACAAGGTGTTGGTTTTGCCACAACATTGTAAGCCCTCAAAGTGACTCTTGGTGGTCGCTGGAGCACCCTGCTGTGAACGATTATATCAAGAATTGTAATTACATGCCATTGTTGAACAGTGGTAGAAAAATTGACCTTTGGTGGTTGTGGTGCTGGTGCCACAACACTATAAGTCCTCACAGTTACTCTGGGTGGGCACAGGAACGGGCCCTCCTGTGAAATATTATATCAAGAATTGTAATTACATGTCCCTGTTAAACAGGGGCAGAAAAATTGGTCCTTAGGCACTGGTGCTGGTGCCACGACACTGCAACCTCTCCCATATACTCTAGTTTTATTGCAGGAATTAGCCCTGCTGCAAAGCATTGCATCAAAAATTGTAATTAAACGCCCCTGTTAAACAGGGGCAGAAAAATTGGACCTTAGGCACTGGTGCTGGTGCCACCACACTGCAACCTCTCCCATATACTCTATTTTTATTGCAGGAATTAGCCCTGCTGCAAAGCATTGCATCAAAAATTGTAATTGAACGCCCCTGTTAAACAGGGGCAGAAAAATTGGACCTTAGGCACTGGTGCTGGTGCCACGACACTGCAACCTCTCCCATATACTCTATTTTTATTGCAGGAATTAGCCCTGCTGCAAAGCATTGCATCAAAAATTGTAATTAAACGCCCCTGTTAAACAGGGGCAGAAAAATTGGGCTGATGGCATCACCCAGAACCAGAAATGTTCTTCCAACATATCAGCGGAGGAGGAAGAGGATAGACAATCAACATAACAGGACAGTCACTCAGCATCAGCATAGGCAGTCTTGAAGGGATGTGATATTTCCAAATAAATTATTCGGTTACATCAGCTTCAGGTGCTTGGTAGCTGTGGGTGATCCAAGACTGATTCATCTTGATGAAGGTCAGTCGATCAACTGATTCGGTGGACAGGCGCACCCTGTGATCGGTAACAAAGCCACCAGCAGCACTGAAGGTGCGTTCCGAAAGAACGCTGGATGCAGGACAGGCCAGTAGCTCAATTGCATACTGTGCAAGCTCTGGCCAGTGATCCATCCTCAAGACCCAGTAAGCCAGAGGATTTTCGGTGGGAAAGGTGTCCAAGTCTGACCTTGCCCCTAGGTATTCCTGCACCATGGAAATCAGACGCCGGCGATGGTTGCTGGAACTGATCATACCTTGGGGCTGCGGACTAAAAAATTGTCTGAAAGCATCAGTCAGACGGCCACCTTCTCCACCACTCCTTTTGACCGATGCCTCAGCAACACGTTGTCCAGGAACAGGAGTTTGTAACCTCCCAGTCTCTGGGAACGCGTTGCACAGACCTTTCTGCAAGGCCTCCCAGAGATGTCTCATCCTCTGCTCCCTCTGCGATGGCAAGATAAGGTCGGCAACCTTACCCTTGTACCGTGGATCAAGGAGAGTGGCCAGCCAGTAATGGTCCCTCTCCTTGATCCGAAGAATACGAGGATCCTTCCGCAGGCTTTGCAGGATCAGGGAGGCCATGCAGCGTAGGTTAGCTGAGGCATTCGGTCCGGAGTCCTCTGGGTCACTAAGGACAACATGATCCGCAGCTACCTCCTCCCAGCCACGTACAAGTCCACGTGTTTCTTGGGACTGTAAATCATCCCTACAAGACTGCTGCTGCTGCTGCTGAGTGCCAGCCTCCACCTCCATGCTGACACAATCATCCTCCTCCTCCTCTTCCTCCTCCTCATCCTCTTCCTGTGTGATGGGTGGCACAGCAGGAACACTGTCTGGATAAAGGGGGCCTTGAGAGGCAAGGAAGTCCTCCTCTTCCTGCCTCTGTTCTGCCTCAAGTGCCCTGTCCATTATTCCACGCAGCGTATGCTCCAAGAGGTGGACAAGAGGTACAGTGTCACTGATGCATGCACTGTCACTGCTCACCATCCTTGTGGCCTCCTCAAACGGTGACAGGACAGTGCACGCATCCCTGATCATGCCCCACTGGCGTGGTGAGAAAAAACCGAGCTCCCCTGACCCTGTCCTGGTGCCGTAGTCTCACAGGTACTCATTGATGGCCCTCTGCTGCGTGTGCAGCCGCTGCAGCATGGCCAACGTTGAGTTCCACCTGGTGGGCATGTCACATATAAGGCGGTTCTTGGGCAGGTTCAACTCCTTTTGGAGCTCAGCCAGCCGAGCACAGGCATTAAATGATCGGCGGAAATGCACACAGACTTACCTGGCCTGCTGCAGGACATCCTGTAAGCCCGGGTACCTGCCCAAGAACCGCTGCACCACCAGGTTAAGGATGTGAGCTACACAGGGCACATGGGTCAGTTGTCCCTGTCGGAGGGCGGAGAGGAGGTTGGTGCCATTGTCGCAAACCACCATTCCTGGCTTAAGCTGGCGTGGCGTCAACCACCTCTCGGCCTGCCCCTGCAGAGCTGACAAAACATCCGCCCCAGTGTGGCTCCTGTCCCCCAAACAAACCAGCGCAAGCACGGCATGGCATTGTTTTGCCTGCGTACTTGCGTAGCCCCTGGAACGCCTACGGAGCACCGCTGGTTCTGAGGACAGAGCACTGGAAGAGGCCATGGAGGAAGAAGAAGAGGAGGGGGTGGAGGAGAGAGGTGTGTCACAACCAATAGTAGCATTTTGGAGGCGTGGTGGCGGAACAACCTCCAACACTACTGCACCTTGTCCTGCATCCTTCCCAGCTGCCAGAAGAGTGACCCAATGGGCCGTGAAAGACAGGTAACGTCCCTGTCCATGCCTGCTGGACCATGAGTCAGCGGTAATATGCACCTTATCGCTGACCGCCCTGTCCAGCGAGGCAAGGACATTGCCTTCCACATGCCGGTAGAGAGCCGGAATCGCCTTCCGTGAGAAAAAGTGGCGTTTGGGGACCTGCCACTGAGGAACCGCACATTGTACAAACTCACGGAAGGGGGCCGAGTCTACCAACTGAAAAGGCAGCAGTTGAAGTGCTAGCAATTTAGCCAAGCTAGCATTCAACCGCTGGGCATGTGGATGGCTGGGAGTGAACTTCTTTCGCCGGTCCAGCAGCTGGGGCAGGGACATTTGCCTGCTATAATCAGACGTGGGTGTACTGCTAGCAGAGTGCCCAGAAGCACTTGGCTGTGACACACCTAATTCTACACCTTCATTCCTCTCAGAGCAGGTTTCAGAGAGGACTGAAGGTCTAGTGGGGTTGGAGATGCCAGCTGATGAGGAGCAAGGAGAGGTCCGCTTTGTTCTTTGGTGTGGGTCTTTGAGGTACGCTTGCCAACGAGCTGCATGGCAGGTCAACATATGTCTGGTCAAGCATGTGGTGCCCAAGCGGGTGATGTTTTGGCCACGTGAGATACGCTTGAGACATATGTTGCAAATAGCAGCGGTGCGATCTGATGCACTCGTCTCAAAAAAGGCCCACACCAAAGAACTTTTAGAATAACGCGCAGAGGCAGCGCCCTGCACAGGCGGAGCTTTGTGGTGTGATTCAGTCGGTGTGCTGCCCCTAAGCTGGCCCCCGGAGGGCATCCTGCCTCTTTGGACATGTGCCTCCTCCTCCTCCTCCTCCTCCTCTCTCCTACCAGACACCCACGTGGAGTCAGTGCCCTCATCATCCCCTCCCTCTTCATCGCTGTAGCAAACCTGGCAATATGCTGCAGCTTGTGGAACATGACTGCCAGATTGCTGTCCTTCTTGAGCATCCCCTCTCTCTGCCTTCCTCTAGCTGAGTGTAATCATCAGAGCCTACAAAACACTGGGCATCCTCCTGGAGCATGTACCCAACACTGTGCTCAAAGAGTTCAGGAGACTCCTCAGGAGGACGTGGTGGGTCTAGGGAAGGAGTCACTGATGATGACATTGAGACGAGGGAAGACGATGCGTTGGCAGCTGCTTTGCTAGTACCCTGAGACTGGGTGAGAGAGGATGAGGAGGATGAAGAGGGCTTGGTCATCCACTCTACCAAGTCGTTGGCATGTTGCGGTTTAACATGTCCAGCTCCACGACCAGCACTGTTGTCTCTAGACACAGAGCCTGCTTGCCCTCTTTTATCGGCTCGCGCCTGTCTGCCTCTCCTTGCTGGCCTTCCAGACATGGTAATGGCCTGAAGGGAGTTGGGTAAAACAGCAGTTGGGTAGTGTATATTGTGCTGGAGGCACACAACACCCACTAACTCCTGTAGATGCCTTTATTATAGAACACCAGAGATAAAGGGGTATACTGTAATGAAGTCACACAACACCCACTAAGCCCTGCAGATGGCTCTATTGGAGAACAGCAATAAAGGGTAGATACAGGTGTATATTGTGCTGGAGGCACACAACACCCACTAACTCCTGCAGATGCCTTTATTATAGAACACCAGAGATAAAGGGGTATACTGTAATGGAGTCACACAACACCCACTAAGCCCTGCAGATGGCTCTATTAGAGAACAGCAATAAAGGGTAGATACAGGTGTATATTATGCTGGAGGCACAAAACACCCACTAACTCCTGCAGATGCCTTTATTATAGAACACCAGAGATAAAGGGGTATATACAGATGTATACTGTGCTGTGCTGGGGGCACACACAACTTCCAATAACTCCTGCAGATGGCAGATGGCTCAAATAGAGAAGAGCTATGTAGGTGGATATAGCTGTGTGTACTGGGTACAGAGCACGCAGACAGCACGCACAAGCTCCTAACACTACTGACTGCAAGCTTTATTATAAAAGATAGATCACTAGCTATATAGGTGAGGTGAATATAGCGGTGTATACTGCGGTCAGGGCACGCAGTCAAGAACCACTACAGAAGAGCAAGTGTTCGAGTCGAACGTATGTTCGACTCAAACACGAAGCTCATCCCTAATCATAATATGTTGAGACACCCTGGCATAGGGGATTCCTGAGCTTTTAAAGGATCCTAGTGTTGAATGTTCTGATGACCCATGGTATCCCAGTGGCAGGGCAGTTTCTGGACCTAGGGGACAAGACACCCAAGCAGTTGCCAGGTCCTAGTGGCAGGGCATCTAGCCTGTTATCAGACCCCAGCGGCAAAGCACCTAACTGGTTACCAGACTTTGGCAGTGAGACACTGGGAATCTTCACTTCAGACCTGTTTTGAGACCAAAAGCCAGACTCTGCAATTATCACACAGACTTATATGACCGAGGCTTGTTGGAGCATCCTGAGGCCCACTCCTTAGAGGTGGGTGCTAGAATTTGGATCACCAGTGGGTGCCTCCCAGCAGCCAGAAGATCCCACCTCTTGCTGGCTATTGGGAGGGTACTTTGCTCCAGATCTAGGTTTCCTAAAGTGGCTCAGTGTTTTGCCCTATGTGCCCAAACGATCTGATCCTGCTGCTCCTATACACGTTCCTTGTACCTATTACTCTGATCTTGTAGCCATAAACCTGTTATCTTATCTACTGCCTTTATCTGATATCTTGTTCCTGGTCTCTACTCTGGCCCCATTCCTGACTTGTCCAACGCACTGACCTTTGCATTTCTTGCCTGACCCAGCCTTACCCGATCTCTCCCCTTGTATATAGTATACCAGAGTTAGATTGTTAGTTAGGGAGTTTTTTACTAGGTTTAACTTGTCATATATTTTACTTGCTTTCATATTGCTTGTGTTGTTATATAGTTAATCAATTGCTGTGTCTTTACTAAATCTTATTATAATTGCACTTACTTTTATGTTTACGATCACTTTAATTGAACTTGAAACGGGTCTTTATTAGGGCTTGTTCACACAGATGGCCAAGAAGTGGGGAAAAATAGATAAATGAGTTCCAGTTTCAATGGCCCTCAACCAACCTCCTTTAAGCTGCAACGATGGTCAGACAGGGTTGTACATGTGCTGTGGCTGCAGGAAAAAATTATACCCCATGATTAGGGATGAGCCGAACACCCCCCGGTTCGGTTTGCACCAGAACTTTCGAACAGACCGCAAATTCGTACGAACATTAGAACCCCATTGAAGTCTATGGGACTCAAACGTTCGAAATTAAAAGTGCTAATTTTAACGGCTAATATGCAAGATACTGTCCTAAAAAGGGTTTGGGGACCTGGCTCCTGCCCCAGGGGACATGGTTCAATGCAAAAAAAAAGTTTTAAACACGGCCGTTTTGGCGGGAGCACTGATTTTAATGACGATTAAAGTGGAAAAAAAAAGTGAAATATTCCTTTAAATATGGTGCCTGGGGGGTGTCTGTAGTATGCCTGTGAAGTGCCACGTGTTTCCCGTGTTTAGAACAGTCCCTGCACAAAATGACATTAAACGGAAATAACATCATTTAAAACTGCTTGCGGTTTTAATGTTATATCTGGTTCCTGCAATATGGTTGAAAATCATTGAGAAAAATGGCATGGGTAGCCCTCCCTGCCCATTACCAGCCCCTTTGGGTCTTGTACGCATATTAAGGGGAACCCCGTACCCATATTAAAAAAAGGAAATGCGTGTGGCCCCCAGGCCCTATATACTCAGAACAGCAGTATACAGGCGGTGCAAACAAGACAGGGACTGTGTAGGTTTGTTGTGTTAAGTTGAATCTGTTTGTAATTTTCAACTGGTACATTTTTAACCACTTGCTTACTGGGCACTTAAACCCCCCTCAGTCCCAGACCAATTTTCAGCTTTCAGCGCTGATGCCCTTTGAATGACAATTGCGCGGGCATACAACACTGTACCCAAATGAAATTGTTATCATTTTTTTCCCACAAATAGAGCTTTCTTTTGATGGTATTTAATCACAGCTGGAAGTTATATTTTTTGCTAAACAAACAAAAAAAGATGCAAAAAAAAAAAAAAAATCATGTTTAATAGTAGCAGGTCATTTTTCTCCTTCATTGAAGTGCGCTGATGAGGCGGCACTGATAGGCTGCACTGGTGGGCACTGATAGGCTGCACTGGTGGGCACTGATAGGCTGCATTGGTGGGCACTGATAGGCTGCACTGGTGGGCACTGATAGGCACTGATAGGCATAGTTAAGGTGGCACTAATAGGCACAGATAAGGCGGCACCGATGGGCACAGATAAGGTGGCACTGATGGGCAAAGACGGGCACAGATAAGATGGCACGGATGGGTGGCACAGATGGGTGGCACTAAGGGGCACTGATAGGTACCACTGATAGATGGGACTGCTGGGCACTGATAGGTGGCACTGATAGGTGGCTCTCACTAGCTATATAGGTGAGGTGAATATAGCGGTGTATACTCCGGTCAGGGCACGCAGACAACAACCACTACACAACAGCAAGATCGAAAATCGTCCGAAAATGATCAGTGTGTACTGTGTTAAAGGTACACAGAACACCCACTAACTCCTGCAGATGCCTTTATTATAGAACACTAGAGATAAAGGGGTATATACAGATGTATACTGTGCTGTGCTGGAGGCACACACAACTTCCAATAACTCCTGCAGATGGCAAGTGGGCTTAAATAGAGAAGAGCTATGTAGGTGGATATAGCGGTATGTACTGGGTACAGAGCACACAGACAGCACGCAGACAGCACGCACTAGCTCTTAACACTACTGACTGCAAGCTCTATTATAATAGATCACTAGCTATATAGGTGAGGTGAATATAGCGGTGTATACTGTGGTCAGGGCACGCACACAACAACCACTACACAACAGCAAGATCGAAAATCGGCCGAAACCGATCGGTGTGTACTGTGTTGAAGGTACACAGAACACCCACTGCTTCAGACGCCAGCACACTACACAAGGCTGCCGCGCTGGCGGCCTTATATAGTGTGGGGCGTGCACTACACAGCCTGAGCTATGATTGGCCACAGGCATCCTGCCTGTGGCCAATCATGGCTCTCCTCGCTGCTGGTGCTGCGATTGGCCAAGCATGCGGGGTTGCAGTGCATGCTTGGCCAATCATGAGCCAGCAATGCACTGCGCCATCGCAGTGCATTGTGGGCCGTGAGCGCCACACGAATTTGCCGCGAACGGACCAAAACGTTCGGACTTCGCTGAACGGGCGAACAGCCGATGTTCGAGTCGAACGTATGTTCGACTCGAACACGAAGCTCATCCCTACCCATGATACATTCTGCAGCTAGTGAATGGTGTTGTACCACAACCACTCTACAACTGTGTGTAGTTCACATGATTGTGGCATGGTGTTGTGGGTTAAGACTGGAGTCATTACGCCTTTGAGCTGCCTGTCAACCACCACCTGAAATGCAATCTACCACAGATTGCTGTCACTGGTGCCTGCCACCCAATTGCTTCATATTTAAAAAGTGACAAGCTGCATCTGGTATTTTTTGGTGGCAGGCAACAGTGGGAAGCTTCAGCTGATGGCAGGATAGTGACAAACCACATCTGGTGGCAGGCGATGGGGCAAGTGATAATCCAAATTTGGTGGCAGATGACGTGGCAAGTGACAATTTGCACCTGGTGGCAGGTGACATGACAAGCTGCATCTGGTGGCAGGTGACATGGCAAGTGACAATCCGAATCTGGTGGCAGGTGACATGGCAAGTGACAAACTGCATCTGGTGGCAGTTGATTTGGCAAGTGAAAAGCTGCATCAGAAAACAGATGATGTAGTAAGTGACAAGCTGCATCAGTGTCCCTTCTAAACATCCTGTGTTACCATCAGAGTAACCTCCATAAATAAGGTTTCCCAATCAGAGTGCCTCTTTATATCAGGTGTACCCATCAGAGTTCCTCTTTACATTAGATGACCCCATCAGAGTGCCATCACAGAACAGGTTCCCCCATCAGAGTGCCTCTTTACATCAGGTGTCCCCATAAAAGTACCCTTTTACATCAGGTGTCCCCATAAAAGTACCCTTTTACATCAGATGACCCCATCAGAGTGCCTCCATAGAGAAGGTATCCCCATCAGATTACCCCCCATAGAGCAGGTGTCCCCATCAAAGTGCCCCCATAGATCAGTTGTCCCCATCAGAGTGCCCCATAGATCAGGTGTCCCCATAATTCAGGTGTCCCCATCAGAGTGCCCCATAGAGAAGGTGTCCCCATCAGAGTGTGCCCATGGAGAAGGTGTCCCCATCAGTGTGCCCCCATAGATCAGGTGTCCCCATCAGAGTGCATCAAAGTGCCCCATAGAGCAAGTGTCCCCATCAGAGTGCCCCATAGAGAAGGTGTCCCCATCAGCATGCCCCTTACATCAGGTGTCCCCAACAGAGTACCCCATTATAGCAGGTGTCCCTATCAGAGTGCCCCCATAGATCAGGTTGCCCCATCAGAGAGTCCTTGTAGATCAGGTTTTCCCATCAGTATGCCACTTACATCAGGTTTCCCCATCAGAGTGCCCCATTATAGCAGGTGTCCCAAACAGAGTGCCCCCATAGAGCAGGTGTCCCTATCAGTGTGAACCCATAGAGATGTTGTCCCCATCAGTGTGCCCCCATAGATCACATGTCCCCATCAGGGTGCCCCCATAGAGCAGGTGTCCCCATCAGAGAGCAAATAAATATGTGGTAGTTGTGCGCTGCCACCTAGTGGTATGTGAATGATGAGTAAAAACACAATAATAATAATGTGCAAATACAATGTAGCTGCTGCTATCCACCTGGATGTTATCACAAAATAACAATGGATAATTATATATATATATATATATAGAGAGAGAGAGAGAGAGAGAGAGAGAGAGAGAGAGAGAGAGAGAGAGAGAGAGAGAGAGAGAGAGAGAGAGAGAGAGAGAGAGAGAGAGAGAGAGAGAGAGAGAGAGAGAGAGAGAGAGAGAGAGAGAGAGAGAGAAATGTGATAGCGCTGCTGAAAACTATAGATGATGATAATAATAATACCAATAACAATGTTTAATAAAACCATATGTGCTGAATAAAAGAGTAAATAGTCCAACTGAATGAAAATACTGATGAAAAAATGGTGCTGAAAAAGAAAAAAATTTATAAAATGATAATAATGAGTAATCTTCTTATGTGAAATGTGCTTCAAATTTCACTGTGAAAAAAAGTGCTTCTCAAACAAGACGACAGTCTATGACAAGTGCTCCCTAAACCAGGTGCAGTGGCAGCTCCCCTCCTTCCTAGACCCTATTAGGGTCAAACACGCTCAGAGCTTATAATGATTCTCATCGGCAAATGGCTCCATATTGGTCTCTAGTAGTTCCTCTGAAGACCCTGCAGGGATTAAACACGCTCTGCGCACCATATACTTCTCCTTTAATATTGCCTCCGTCATATTCACCAGCAACTCCACACCGACATGAAAATATAAAGTGCTTCCAATAGTGCAGTACCATGTGTTAAGTGTAATGTATGAAGCTGAGGTGGTGAGGTTTTATTAAACGCACATTTATATACATATAAAACAGCATAATACAATCCAACAAGTCTCACGTGTGTCACCACCAGGCTCTACCTCTACCTATGCGTTACGCCACCATCCTCATGGCTTCATCTGGAGGGCATGCCAAGCAGTTATGGCGTGGTGAATTTATAGTGATTTTACACTGTAAAATCCAGTAAAAAATGCAGATTCACGCATGCACAGTAGGCTCCGGCGATCCCGGAAGTCTGCTCATGCGCAGTGTGTCATTTTTGGCTTACTAGTGTGGTATCTTATGAACGGCATGTACTACACAAACCCGGAAGTTTGCACATGTGTGATTGCCATCAGAGGCTGACAGTAGAAAAGAAAGACTACAGCTTTTTGGCCAAATTGAGAGGACAAAAACGGCATATAATAAAATCTACCTCTATTATATACCATTTTGATGATTGAAGCGCCAACACCAGCCATTGCCCGACGTATTGCTTGTGAAAAACCTTTGCTCTTTCAGATGAATAATCTGATATGCTACCAAGCTTTGATGTGCAACTTGATACATTCCAAACAGCCCCAAAGAAAGCGAACGCTTGGTTGTATCTACCAGGAAGAAACTCCAGAAATATGATATTAAATCATATTGCCTTCTAATATGATGCCTAAAGAACGCATATCACCCTTCTTCGGAATGGCCTTCCCTACTGCAATTTTTGCATGTTTGTACTTCAGGATTCTGAATTGGCAGCAGAGCCTCTAACTTACCCTGTTTCCCCTAAAATAAGACTTAGTGTGATTGTCGGTGATAGCTGCAATAAAAGCTCTACCCCCCAAATAAGCCCTAGTTAAAGTCCTTGTAGGTCTTCTTTTCAGGGTAGAGCTTATTTTTGAGGAAACAGAGTAGGGCTTATTTGGGTGGTAGGGCTTATATTGCAGCCAACACCGACAATCACGCTAGGTCTTATTTTAGGGGAAACAGGGTACCATCAATTCGTGCTTCAACTTGCATAGATAAATGCAAGAGCTTTCTATATAAATTTTGAGTCTAACACATATGAACCTGAAACAATGACAAACTACAAAATTCCATCCCTGTGCCTGGATTTCAGAGACCATGCACCTCTACCTATAGTTAGGTTCAAGGAACACCCTAGTTCCATGACTAACATTACATCAGTATCCTTTAGGACAAAGAAACAAACTTGTCTATGTCCCAAATAATACCCATGCACTTCCTTCCCAGCAATGATCTCTCTACTTTTCTCGTTCACCACCATGTATTGACCTGGCATACCAAGGACATCATGGTCATGCTTCCGACAGAAGGAAATATCAACCTGCCTCCAGCTTCTATCCTCTCTGATCACATGTGGGTAATTTAGCCTCAGATGGAACAAGGTAGAATCCCCAGTCAGCAAGCCCATTGATACCACCGAATACACAGACTGAGTCTCAACTTCTGTATATGGGATCAATGAGGAAGCATAACATCTCTCATAATCCAAACTAGCGCAGCCCATCCAGGCATTTGACCACCACCTTGGATTAATGTAAGCAACGTGTTTTGGCAAACTCTTACTGAGCTGTGATGCTAACTCATAAGGCCACTGCCCCTCATACAGAGACTGTACAATCAGCTTGAAGTTGGTTGATACCTCCGCCTGCCCTTGCGTGCACGCCAGACCCCGTGACAGATTTCTGTCCTGTACCATCACACTCTCTACCAACCTCTCAACATGGTTGACATAATCCCAAGCCACGTTAACCTGGGTATTTATGTGACTTTGTTGAATGTTATTAAGGATGCCACCAATCTCTCAGAGTAACAAAGACCCACTTACTGTCTGAAGCTATGACTGTGAGCTTGTTCCTCAGGAGACCGATGTTCACTACATTAACAACACCCATCCCAGCTAATATTCCCACCAATTTAGTACTGAATACATCCCTCCTCTTTCATTTACTCCTCAGAAATAAACGCTCTCAATGCCTTCTGTGTCTGCACTTCTCTGGGAGTAAGCTCCTGGTACAATGACTGCACTTGATTCAGTGTATACTCAACACATATAGGGCAATAGGTTTTTATCAACCACTGTGAGATGCTGAAGGTCCATGTGGTGAAGGCATACTGTACACTAGTAGCCGGCGTTTGTTCCCTTTATCTAACAGAACATGCTCTGGCATTACCTGTGCAAGGTTCCCACCTCTCAGGTGAGACATCAACCAGGCGTATCTCTCCCATATCCAGCTCTGGTGTCCCACATGTCCAGTAACCAAGAACCTCTCTGCAGGACTGCTGAGATTTAGACACCACTCCTACAAGGAAATTTTCACCCCATTCATGTGTCACCTGGAACCTTATTAATTCAGTTATGTCAATACATGTCACACATTAAAAACTTTTCCTTTTTTAAATTCCTCCCTCCAACAAAAAAAATTGCATTTTTAAAACAGCTAATGTTGTATCTGAAAGACTTTGCCCAGCAACAAGACTTGTGAAACATTTTGCCGGAGTCTCTCCTGTAATTTATGAATGCAAACACACTGTGAATAAAAGTGCAATGGGTTGGAGGTTGGAGAAGGAATATAATCCATCATAACAAGAAATGTATAATATGTTTCTTGTTTATACATCATGGGACACAGAGCCTTTGATAATTACTAAGTGGGTTAGATAGTCACCATCAGGTGACTGGACACTGGCAACCCTAATTACAAGGCGACTTCCTCCCCTATATAACCCCTCCATATGGAGAGTATCTCAGTTTTGTAGCAAAGCAATAAGTATCCCAACGTATAATCTCGAAATGGGGTGGGAGCGCTGTGTCCCGTGATGTACTCCCAAGAAAAGGATTTTACAGGTAAGCTGTTTTAAAAATCCTATTTTCTTGTTCCTACATCATGGGACACAGAGCCTTTGATAATTACTAAGTGGGATGTCCCAGAGCAATGGCCAAATTTTAGGGGAGGGAGACACAGGTCAGAAACACAGACCGCCATCCGATGTGAGGACCTATACTGCTGCCTGCAGCACACTGTGCCTGAAGGCAGCATCCCCATGCCCTCTTACATCCACCTGATAGAATCTAGTGAATGTATGGACCGAAGACCAAATTGCAGCCTTGCAGATCTGAGCCATGGAGGCCTGGTGATGCACTGCCCAAGAAGCACTAACTGCTCTAGTCGAGTGCGCTTTAACCTGAAAAGGAGGAATTTTCTTCTTCAAACCATAAGCCTGAATAATAATCTGTCAAATCCATCTAGAAATAGTAGACTTCGATGCTGCCTGGCCCTTTTTGGGGCCTTCTGGCATTATAAATAGACAATCAGTCTTTTGTATCTGAGCCATTGCCTGCAGATAGATATTTACTGCTCTTACAACATCTAAAGAGTGTAAAAACTTCTCTGGATCTGGAAAAAAGGACGGTAGGACCACATCTTGATTCAGATGGAATTCTGGAACCACTTTAGGCAAAAGTCAGGTGAGGACGCAACACCAGCCTGTCTTCGTGAAAAATCAAATATGGCTCCTTACATGAAAGAGCTGCTAATTCCGATACCCTCCTAGCTGAAGATATGGCTATTTTTTTGTCAAAAGAACCAAAGTTGCAAGGTGCAATGGTTCAAAAGATTGTTTCTGTAAAACAGACAAAACCAAATTTAAATCCCACGGGCACACGGGAGGCTTAACTCTGCATACCAAGGTCACCTAGGCCAAGCTGGGGCCACCAGAATTACTGGCTTCCCTTCCCTTTTGATCCTCTGAAGGAATCGAGGGAGAAGTGGAACTGGAGGGTACACATAGATCAGAAAGTACTGATCCCACTGAATCACTAAGGCATCTGACCCTTGTGCCAGCAGATCCCTTGTTCTTGACACAAAGCTGTCCAGTTTCTTGTTGAACCTGGAAGCCAACAGGTCTACATCTGGGATACCCCATTTCCGACATATGGCCTGAAATATGTTGGGGTGTAGAGACCATTCTCCTGGACACAGCTGCTGGTGGCTCAGAAATCCACCTACCAATTTTCTACCCCTGGAATGAAGACAACAGACAGGCAGGGAACATACCTTTCTGCCCAAGAAAAAATGTGATTCACCTCCCTCTGGGCATTAAGACTCCTGGCGCCCCCTTGGTGATTGATATAAGCCACCGCTGTAGCATTGCCCAAGTCTCCAGAATGTTAATGGGCAAGAGCCCTTCGACTCTGGACCATCTTCCCTGGGAAGAGGCTTCTTCCAGAACTGCTCCCCAGCCTAAAACTGTGGTTACGACCTTCCTGAACCTCTTCCCGCCAAACCGCAGCAACCTTCCCCCCACTCGGCCGAGCGGGGGCGCCTCTTCGCAAGGAGGCTTTGGGGTTCTGCTTAACAGATCTTGCACCCTAGTCTTTTTCTGCCCTTGGGCCTGGCCTTGGACCTCCCCTAGTATTGGACTGTGGAGGCCGTCGCCACTGCCTGGAGGTCGAGGCTCCAGGGGCTGGGGAAAGAGAACGTCTAAATTAGGGACATTTACACTTCTTCTTATATTTGTTTTGAATAAGGAAAAATGGACTTTAAAGGCACATTTGAAAATTGTAAACAAATTTTAATAATTCACATACATTAACTACATATAGTGTATACTTCAATTAAAATACATACACATAGGAAAAAATGAGGAGCATTGAAATCAACCCAAGATATAGGAAAAGGCCGCTTAAATACTTCCTTATTGCCATGGTAAAATAAATTAAAATAATGCCTATACCACCCAGCATTCCCAATCTGTCCAGAGAACAACAAGCACTCAAAAATTTACAAAATAGAAAAGACACTGTTATAAGACCCTCTGACAAGGGTGGCAATATAGTACTTCAAATGTGTCAACAGTATGAAAAGATGTGTCTTGATATTCTGGGAAATGCTGAGTGGTATAGGCCAATTACCGCTGAAACTATATCTCTATTTAAGTTAGAATATAAACTGCTTATATATATGGCATTCACAGACGACCTAATTGATAAACAGAATTATGACTACCTAAACACACCCTTCCCTAGGGAAGCCATAGTCTATGCTATCCCCAAAATACACAAAAATAGAAACACACCTCCTGGCAGACCTATAATTTTGGGAATAAGGTCTATTTCCAAAAATGCGAGCAGATTTATTTCTCATGCCCCATGTCAATGGACTCCCATCCTACGTAAGAGATACAACTGACTTCCTCAAACGTTTGGATGGAATATCAATTCCCCCAGATGCCCTCCTAGTTACAATCGATGTAGAGGCTTTATATTGAAGCATACCTCATGAACTAGGTTTACTAACGGTAAAACCGTTCCTTATGGAACAGGATAACCATCAATGGGAACTCCACTCTCTTGTCATCAAACTCTAATCTTACATTTTAAAACACAACTGTTTCTCCTTCCTCGACTCCCACTACCTCCAGGTACAGGGCGTTGCCATGGGCACATGCTGTGCACTGGCATGCGCCAACCGGACCTGGGAGGGTGGGAGTGCGAGATTTTTTCTAATGAAGTATTAAATAGATACCTGGACCAAGCTATTTGTTGGTTCAGGGATATTGATGATGCATTTCTGATTTGGATAGGGACGCCCACATCCCTGGACCAATTTATCTAGCAGCTTAACTGCAACACCTTTAATCTCAAATTTACCTTTGAATGACAGAGGGATAGTATATCCTTCTTGGAATTAATGATATATAGAGATGTATCCAATACTATAGCCACCAAGCTGTACTGTAAAAGTACCACTGGAAACATGCTACTACACGCAGAAAGTGGACATCCCACTTCATTGCTCCATAGTATTCCTTACGCACAATATGTCTGTTTGAGACGAAACTGTACGCATGAAGTACAATTCAAAAGCCAAGCAGCTGAGCTACGTACACGCCTCCGAGCACGTGAGTACAGTAAAAGCCTACTCAGGAGAGCATACAACAAAGCACTGGGAAGAGATAGGACAGCCCTACTGTACCCCCAAATGAAACCTAATTCAAATCAAGGCACCACAAAGTTCATAACCAAATATACAGATCAACACCAGCAAATCTGCATGCATATGACAAAGCATTGGCACCTAAACAGTGAGGATCCAGTGCTATGACAATATGTTAGAGGTACCCCAGAGATAATATTTCAGAAAGGTCAGTCTATAGGCGATAAACTGATGGCCAGTCATTACAGACCTAATGACCATATAGACACCCCAGTATGGGGTGTATATCCATGTGGACAATGTAATTATTGCCTGTGGACAGGCACGAGGTTTAGTTTGCCTAATGGAGAAAAATTTAGTCCACGGTTCCATGCTACATGCAATACCCCAGGAGTCATCTATTGAGGTGCAAATGTAGGACACTTTATGTCAGAAAAACAATCCGCCCCTTAAAAAAATGCATATACGATCACGTTTATTATTCTCAATCAGCCAAAATGCTCACTCCAGTATCCAGTGAGCCTTCATTAGGGGGTTATACCATCGATTTGACACTAGTAAGATTCAAATCACGGTATTGGAAGTAGTACCCTAGGACCCACAGGGCGGCAATTGGGATAAACGCATTCTCCAAAGAGAGACAAACTGGATAGAAAGGCTAGAGGCGACTAGACCACCTGGAGTCAATGAGGTGCTCTCCTAACGACCCTTCCTTTGAAGGACCGGTAGGACTCCACTCCTGACTCCATGGTCTACTCTCCGATAATGCACTAATAATATATGGTAATGGAACCACTATTATAAAGAATCTTATTGTCCAACTAACCACAGATTCCATATACCTTGTATGTGCACATGGACACCTCCAAAACGGGCCTACCCTATAAAATTAAAAATCATCTATTCACTCTGTATTAGATTCATGAAGCCACCCTCAGCAGTCTTTTTAGTAATCAACTTTTTAGTAATCAACTTTAAGGACAGATACATAGGCTTTAGTGCCAAATGTTTGCGCCAAACCTATGTAACCTGAAGCAATTGCTCTATTAACCACCTCAATACAGTGCACTTACAACCCCTTCCTGACCAGGCCATTTTTCAGCTTTCAGCGCTCTCACAGTTTGAATGACAATTACTCAGTCATGCAACACTGTACCCATATGAAACTTGTGTCCTTTTTTCCACACAAATAGAGCTTTCTTTTAGTGGTATTTAATCACTAGTGGGTTTTTTATTTGTTGTGCTATAAATAAAAAAACATGTACATTTTGTGAAAAAAGTGCCCTTTTCTTTGTTTCTGTCATAAAATTTTGCTAATTAGTCATTTTTCTTCATACATTTAGGCCAAAATTTATACTGCTACATATCTTTGGTAAAAATAACCAAAATTAGTGTATATTATTTGGTCTTTGTGAAAGTTATAGAGTCTACAAACTATGGTGCCAATCACTGAAAATTGATTATATCTGATCAGTCCTTCAGTACATCATGTGTATCTCATTTCTTGAGACACTAACAAGTCAGGAAAATACAAATACCCCCCCCCCCAAATGATCCCTTTTTTGCATGGTGAGTTTTTTTTAAGTTGTAATTTTTTCCCACAATTCTTTGCAAAATGAAGATTTTTTTAATTTATTTTTTTACAAAATTGTCATATTATCAGGTTATTTCTCACACACAGCATATGCATACAACAAATTACACCCCAAAATACATTCTGCTACTACCGAATATGGCGATACCACATGTGTGAGATTTTTACACAGCCTGGCCACATACAGAGCACCAACATTGAAGTGGCACCTTCAAGCATTCTACGAGCAAAAATTACACATCTCATTTCACAACCACCTATTACACTTTTGAAGGCCCTGGAGCACCAGGACAATGGAATTGCCCACAAAATGACCCCATTTTGGAAAGCAAACACCCCAACATATAATCTATGAGGCATAATGAGTCTCTTCAATGGTTCATTTTTTTCCAGAAGTTGTCAATTAATAAGATATTTCTAACACATAGCATGTATATAGCAAAAATTACACCCCAAAACACATTCTGCTACTCCTCCCGAGTATGGCAATACTACATGTGTAGGACTTTTACACAGCCTGCTCACATAGAGAGGCCGAACATTGAAGTAGTACCTTCAGGCATTCTAGGAGCATAAATTACACATCTCATTTCATTCCTACCCATCACACTTTTGAGGGTCCAGGAGCACCAGGACAATGGAATTACCCACAAAATGACCCCATTTTGGAGAGCAAACACCAAAACATATATTCTACGAGGCATGGGCTGCAAATAGGTACTCGGGTACTCTGTTGGACTGCAGATATGTACTCGGGTACTCTGATGGCCTGGTGACAGGTACTCGGGTACTCTGATGGCCTGGTGACAGGTACTCGGGTACTCTGATGGCCTGGTGACAGGTTCTCTGATGGCCTGGTGACTGGTATTCAGGTACTCTGAAGGGCGGTGATAGGTACTCAGGTACTCATATGGACTGTGACAGGTACTCTGGTACTGGTGACTTCATCACGGGCGATCACATGGTAAACAGCCATACCCAATGGCTGTTCACCCCCCCTTGGTGGCGAGCGGTGTCTCTGTGACACGCTGCCACCGAAGGAACAGGGATGCGCGCGCAGGATCGCGCGCACTCCCTGTTTAAATGGGAAGCCGTCATATGACGGCCTCCCGCCACAATAGCTGCGCCGCCTGGCCGTCATTTGACAGCCAGCGGTCGGCAAGCAGTTAAGCATGATCTGGTATGCCTGAGTTTTGATCAAAAATAAATATGAGTACATGTTTGCTGAAGCACCTAAGCAAATGTCTCTTTCTCATGGTGTAATGAATTTGCATTTAATGCCTCTTATTTTGTTGTGTTCTTCTTCCCCCTGCTGACTAGGAACCACATCACAGCTCTGACCAATCTACCACTGGGTTTCTCCCAGGCAGGATGGATACTGGATATGTTTTGATATGTGGCCACCTAAGCCACGGGTGACACATCGGCTTCCTCCCTAATCTCGATCATGATCTCGATCATGAGAGGGGAGGAGCAGGAGGTCTTGTGTACCCGCGGCTACCATGGAGACGTCTTCAGGAATGTCCGTGGCGTGCATCATAGGGTTGGAACTAGACGGCTGGTGCGCAGGCGCCGGGTGACGCATGCACGGTATCTACTTGCCGCTTCAAGGTGACGTCAGATGCTTACGTCCCATCGGGGTGCATAAAAGCGAGGAGGGAGCTCCATTCCTCAGGTGTTCAGAGGGATGAAGGCAACCCGGATTTCCTCACCAACGGATCAGCGACGTACAGGTCGTGAAACATGTTGAGCAAGTTTTTAAATACATTTAGCAAGGATCTTTGAACACCAAAATAGGACAAGCTGTTTTTCTCAAGTGTGGGTTCTCTTCGATACATACCAAGTACAGCCCCATAGGAAGTATTTAAGCGGCCTCTTCCTATATCTTGGGTTGATTCCAATGCTTATAGTTTTTTCCTATGTTTATGTATTTTAATTGAAGTGTACACTATATGTAGTAAATGTGTGAATTATTAAAATGTGTTTACAATTTTCAAATGCGCCTTTAAAGTCAATTTTTCCTTATTCAAAACAAATCTATTACTAGGATGTGGCACACTATTATTCAGCGGTGTAAGTGCTACCCCAGGGCATAACAATTACATTTTTCTCTACTCTTTTTCTTAACCGGCAACAAAGTGGTCTTGACCCCAGTAATCCTCTGGATTCATTTGTCCAAATCATCCCCAAGCAAGCGTTCCCCATGAAACGGGAACCCAGTCAAAAATCTTTTGCATGAAGCCTCAGCTGCCCAATGCTTAAGCCAAAGAGACCTGCGCATGTGTACCAGCAGGAGAGTAAGGCGGGATGCTTGCTGAACAGAATCCATAATGGCATCAACCGCAAAACATAAGGCCTTAGGAAGTGCTGCATAAACCTAGACCTGTTCAGTGTGGAGGAATTTAACCACCTGCTTCATTTGTTCCTTTAGGAACTGGCACATGCCAATTGCTGCGACTGCAGGTTGGACCACAGCACCAGCCATGGAAAATGAGGCTTTAAATAAAGATTCTAGCTTTTTGTCAGTTGGATCTTTGAACCGCAGAGCATTGTCCACAGGGCAGGCCAGGCTTTTATTCACACAGGAAACAGCCGCATTAATTGTTGGCACCCCCATTTATTGGTGAATCTTTCCTCTACCGGATAAAGAAGGGAAAACTTCTTAGGTAGGAGAAAATAGTTTATCTGGGTGAACCCAGTCTTCATGCAACAATTTCTCCAGCAAGGGATGAATTGGGAAGGTATACGCAGCCTGTGGGGATTTCCGGGATCCCAGGGATGAAACAGAGGCTATGGTAGCCTCAGCAGAGGGCAATTTGTATATGGCATGCACTAACTCAGTATAATATTGCACCTGCACCTTGAGGGCCTGAGAGGAAGATGAGAGCTTCTCCTTATCCCCTGAATTGTCTGACTGCTCCTGATCCCCACCTCCGGATACTTCATCATTATCAGATGGCTCATCCGATAAGGAACCTAGAGCAGAGACAGGGATCTATCCTGTTTTCTGCTACTCTTTAAGGAAGTTGTGATTAAAGTAGCAATCCTTCCTTTTAAACCATCCAATGCAGCTTTCATAGTGTCTTCAGTGACATACACAGGGGCTGCAACATTGGGAAAGGATGCAAAGTCTGACAGGTCTCCCAGTCTTTCAGGGGGGGTGGTACCCTGCAGGCATGTCCAGAACCCCTAGATCTAGGCAGTGACTTCTTAGTGCCTCTTTTACCTGCCCCTGAAGCCCTCTTACGGGGAGACATAGTCCTAAGCTGCAAAAGCAGAGGTACTAGTATAGATGCAATCACTGTTGTGCCTTGGTCTTACAATATAATCATTAGCTTAGTCTGCACAACCTGATGCAGAGTAGGTGTCTTGGTTATGCCTGGATCCAAATCCACTGAGATGCTTACTGCCCACAGCTCTGTGTCCCCCCACTTACAGGGTGTCTGGCGTCCTGGGCTTTAAACATTGCTGCCTCATGCCTGCTCACTGATGCTCCATGCACACAGCACGTGCACGGTGCCCCACAACCAAGCCCTGAATACGCTGTAAAAGTGCGCCCCTTGCATGCATAGGACCATCATGGCATCAGCTTGGGATGAAAAAGATACCTTCAGAAGACTACATGGGACCCCAAGGCTACATGGGATCCCTCTTTCAGTTTATGTGGCAGAGCCTGCAGCGGAGGAGGTGAGCGGCTTCAAAGACCAGCTTCACTGAGTGTGTATCCTGGAAGGCATGTAAGTAAACACTAGGTATGTCTCTTACAGGGCCGCTATCAGGGGGGTACAGCCCATACACATGTAAGGGGCTCCAACGTCTGGATGGGGTCTGTGAGCGTACAGGTGTGAGGGGTCTGTGAGCGTACAGGTGTGAGGAGGGACTGAGAGCGTAAAGGTGTGAGGGGGGACTGAGAGCGTACAGGTGTGAGGGGGGACTGAGAGCGTACAGGTGTGAGGGGGGACTGAAAGCGTACAGGTGTGAGGGGGGACTGAGAGCGTACAGGTGTGAGGGGGGACTGAGAGCGTACAGGTGTGAGGGGGGACTGAGTAGGCTTGTGCAATTCGTTTCGTAACGAATCGAAATTCGGCCGAATTTTGCCGAATTACAACAAATAACAAATTACAACGAATACGAAAGAAATATAACGAATGAATTCGACATGATTCTAAATTATTTCAACCGCATTCGAAATTATTTCAACGTGATTCGACATTATTTCAACTGCATTCGAAAATATTTTGTGACCCAATTTAGGGCCATGTATCTCGGGGTCACTTGGTGCTAGACACTTCAAATTTGGATATGTTGGAGTGCTAGTATTATTGTGTTTGCATACCAAATTTGGGGTTTCTAGCTATAAGTGACCCCCAGATATGTGGCCCCAAAATCGGGTCGCAAAATGTTATTAGTTCTTAGAGCAGAAAATGACATTTTGTGCCCCGATTTTGGGGCCACATATCTCGGGGTCACTTATAGCTAGAAACCCCAAATTTGGTATGCAAACACAATAATACTAGCACTACAACATATCCAAATTTGAAGTGTCTAGCACCAAGTAACCCTGAGATACATGGCCCTAAATTTGGGTCACAAAATATTTTCGAATGCGGTTGAAATAATGTTGAATCATGTTTTGTATGCAAACACAATAATACTAGCACTACAACATATCCAAATTTGGAGTTTCTAGCCCCAAGTGACCCCGAGATACATGGCCCTAAAGTCGGGTCACAAAATATTTTCGAATGTGGTTGAAATAATGTCGAATCATGTTGAAATCATTTCGAATCCGGTAGAAATATTTTCGAATTTCGTTGAAATATTTTCGAATGTGGCCGATTTTTCAAATTCGGTAGAAAACTAAACGAAATCCGAAAACGAATTTAAGGAAGTTAACGAATATAACTAAACGAAATTAATGAATTAACAAATTAAA
This sequence comes from Lithobates pipiens, assembly GCF_037356315.1. Lineage (NCBI taxonomy): Eukaryota > Metazoa > Chordata > Amphibia > Anura > Ranidae > Lithobates > Lithobates pipiens. The sequence continues at coordinate 103,817,384 of NW_027507758.1, read as the reverse complement.
ACGAAACGAAACTAAACTAATTTTTTCCTTTTGCACATGTCTAGGACTGAGAGCGTACAGGTGTGAGGGGGACTGAGAGCGTACAGGTGTGAGGGGGCTCAGAGCGTACAGGTGTGAGAGGGGCTGAGGCACTGAAGGACTTGGTGGGATGGCTAATGGGCAGGTTCAGTAGGATGGCTGGACAGTGGGCGGGACCCTGGGAAATGTTGGCGGTCAGGCTCGGGGGGGGGGGGGCAGGCCTAAAGCTGTGTAAGGGGCCCCACAATTTCTGATGGCTGCCATAGTCTCTTACTCCCTCTAGTGGGGGAAACCAGGGGTAAGACATAAAAACTACTCATAGAAGATAATCCTTAAGGTCTTCACTTCACTTACCGTATCCCCGCCGCAGGAAACTGCTGAGAACAGACAGATCTAACCTTCACCCATCACAGTGGGTAATGTTGTTCCAACCTTCAGGATTCTGGGTTCCTACTTACAGGATCCTCCTGCAGAGTAGGTGTCTTGGTTATGCCTGGATCCAAATCCACTGAGATGCTTACTGCCCACAGCTCTGTGTCCCCCCACTTACAGGGTGTCTGGCGTCCTGGGCTTTAAACATTGCTGCCTCATGCCTGCTCACTGATGCTCCATGCACACAGCACGTGCACGGTGCCCCACAACCAAGCCCTGAATACGCTGTAAAAGTGCGCCCCTTGCATGCATAGGACCATCATGGCATCAGCTTGGGATGAAAAAGATACCTTCAGAAGACTACATGGGACCCCAAGGCTACATGGGATCCCTCTTTCAGTTTATGTGGCAGAGCCTGCAGCGGAGGAGGTGAGCGGCTTCAAAGACCAGCTTCACTGAGTGTGTATCCTGGAAGGCATGTAAGTAAACACTAGGTATGTCTCTTACAGGGCCGCTATCAGGGGGGTACAGCCCATACACATGTAAGGGGCTCCAACGTCTGGATGGGGTCTGTGAGCGTACAGGTGTGAGGGGTCTGTGAGCGTACAGGTGTGAGGAGGGACTGAGAGCGTAAAGGTGTGAGGGGGGACTGAGAGCATACAGGTGTGAGGGGGGACTGAGAGCGTACAGGTGTGAGGGGGGACTGAAAGCGTACAGGTGTGAGGGGGGACTGAGAGCGTACAGGTGTGAGGGGGGACTGAGAGCGTACAGGTGTGAGGGGGGACTGAGTAGGCTTGTGCAATTCGTTTCGTAACGAATCGAAATTCGGCCGAATTTTGCCGAATTACAACAAATAACAAATTACAACGAATACGAAAGAAATATAACGAATGAATTCGACATGATTCTAAATTATTTCAACCGCATTCGAAATTATTTCAACGTGATTCGACATTATTTCAACTGCATTCGAAAATATTTTGTGACCCGATTTAGGGCCATGTATCTCGGGCTCACTTGGTGCTAGACACTTCAAATTTGGATATGTTGGAGTGCTAGTATTATTGTGTTTGCATACCAAATTTGGGGTTTCTAGCTATAAGTGACCCCCAGATATGTGGCCCCAAAATCGGGTCGCAAAATGTTATTAGTTCTTAGAGCAGAAAATGACATTTTGCGCCCCGATTTTGGGGCCACATATCTCGGGGTCACTTATAGCTAGAAACCCAAAATTTGGTATGCAAACACAATAATACTAGCACTACAACATATCCAAATTTGAAGTGTCTAGCACCAAGTAACCCTGAGATACATGGCCCTAAATTTGGGTCACAAAATATTTTCGAATGCGGTTGAAATAATGTTGAATCATGTTTTGTATGCAAACACAATAATACTAGCACTACAACATATCCAAATTTGGAGTTTCTAGCACCAAGTGACCCCGAGATACATGGCCCTAAAGTCGGGTCACAAAATATTTTCGAATGTGGTTGAAATAATGTCGAATCATGTTGAAATCATTTCGAATCCGGTAGAAATATTTTCGAATTTCGTTGAAATATTTTCGAATGTGGCCGATTTTTCAAATTCGGTAGAAAACTAAACGAAATCCGAAAACGAATTTAAGGAAGTTAACGAATATAACTAAACGAAATTAATGAATTAACGAATTAAAACGAAACGAAACTAAACTAATTTTTTCCTTTTGCACATGTCTAGGACTGAGAGCGTACAGGTGTGAGGGGGACTGAGAGCGTACAGGTGTGAGGGGGCTCAGAGCGTACAGGTGTGAGAGGGGCTGAGGCACTGAAGGACTTGGTGGGATGGCTAATGGGCAGGTTCAGTAGGATGGCTGGACAGTGGGCGGGACCCTGGGAAATGTTGGCGGTCAGGCTCGGGGGGGGGGGGGGCAGGCCTAAAGCTGTGTAAGGGGCCCCACAATTTCTGATGGCTGCCATAGTCTCTTACTCCCTCTAGTGGGGGAAACCAGGGGTAAGACATAAAAACTACTCATAGAAGATAATCCTTAAGGTAAATACCTAGGATTGTCTTCACTTACCGTATCCCCGCCGCAGGAAACTGCTGAAAACAGACAGATCCAACCTTCACCCATCACAGTGGGTAATGTTGTTCCAACCTTCAGGATTCTGGGTTCCTACTTACAGGATCCTCCTGCAGAGTAGGTGTCTTGGTTATGCCTGGATCCAAATCCACTGAGATGCTTACTGCCCACAGCTCTGTGTCCCCCCACTTACAGGGTGTCTGGCGTCCTGGGCTTTAAACATTGCTGCCTCATGCCTGCTCACTGATGCTCCATGCACACGGCACGTGCACGGTGCCCCACAACCAAGCCCTGAATACGCTGTAAAAGTGCGCCCCTTGCATGCATAGGACCATCATGGCATCAGCTTGGGATGAAAAAGATACCTTCAGAAGACTACATGGGACCCCAAGGCTACATGGGATCCCTCTTTCAGTTTATGTGGCAGAGCCTGCAGCGGAGGAGGTGAGCGGCTTCAAAGACCAGCTTCACTGAGTGTGTATCCTGGAAGGCATGTAAGTAAACACTAGGTATGTCTCTTACAGGGCCGCTATCAGGGGGGTACAGCCCATACACATGTAAGGGGCTCCAACGTCTGGATGGGGTCTGTGAGCGTACAGGTGTGAGGGGTCTGTGAGCGTACAGGTGTGAGGAGGGACTGAGAGCGTAAAGGTGTGAGGGGGGACTGACAGCGTACAGGTGTGAGGGGGGACTGAGAGCGTACAGGTGTGAGGGGGGACTGAAAGCGTACAGGTGTGAGGGGGGACTGAGAGCGTACAGGTGTGAGGGGGGACTGAGAGCGTACAGGTGTGAGGGGGGACTGAGTAGGCTTGTGCAATTCGTTTCGTAACGAATCGAAATTCGGCCGAATTTTGCCGAATTACAACAAATAACAAATTACAACAAATACGAAAGAAATATAACGAATGAATTCGACATGATTCTAAATTATTTCAACCGCATTCGAAATTATTTCAACGTGATTCGACATTATTTCAACTGCATTCGAAAATATTTTGTGACCCGATTTAGGGCCATGTATCTCGGGGTCACTTGGTGCTAGACACTTCAAATTTGGATATGTTGGAGTGCTAGTATTATTGTGTTTGCATACCAAATTTGGGGTTTCTAGCTATAAGTGACCCCCAGATATGTGGCCCCAAAATCGGGTCGCAAAATGTTATTAGTTCTTAGAGCAGAGAATGACATTTTGCGCCCCGATTTTGGGGCCACATATCTCGGGGTCACTTATAGCTAGAAACCCAAAATTTGGTATGCAAACACAATAATACTAGCACTACAACATATCCAAATTTGAAGTGTCTAGCACCAAGTAACCCTGAGATACATGGCCCTAAATTTGGGTCACAAAATATTTTCGAATGCGGTTGAAATAATGTTGAATCATGTTTTGTATGCAAACACAATAATACTAGCACTACAACATATCCAAATTTGGAGTTTCTAGCACCAAGTGACCCCGAGATACATGGCCCTAAAGTCGGGTCACAAAATATTTTCGAATGTGGTTGAAATAATGTCGAATCATGTTGAAATCATTTCGAATCCGGTAGAAATATTTTCGAATTTCGTTGAAATATTTTCGAATGTGGCCGATTTTTCAAATTCGGTAGAAAACTAAACGAAATCCGAAAACGAATTTAAGGAAGTTAACGAATATAACTAAACGAAATTAATGAATTAACGAATTAAAACGAAACGAAACTAAACTAATTTTTTCCTTTTGCACATGTCTAGGACTGAGAGCGTACAGGTGGGAGGGGGACTGAGAGCGTACAGGTGTGAGGGGGCTCAGAGCGTACAGGTGTGAGAGGGGCTGAGGCACTGAAGGACTTGGTGGGATGGCTAATGGGCAGGTTCAGTAGGATGGCTGGACAGTGGGCGGGACCCTGGGAAATGTTGGCGGTCAGGCTCGGGGGGGGGGGGGGGCCAGGCCTAAAGCTGTGTAAGGGGCCCCACAATTTCTGATGGCTGCCATAGTCTCTTACTCCCTCTAGTGGGGGAAACCAGGGGTAAGACATAAAAACTACTCATAGAAGATAATCCTTAAGGTAAATACCTAGGATTGTCTTCACTTACCGTATCCCCGCCGCAGGAAACTGCTGAGAACAGACAGATCCAACCTTCACCCATCACAGTGGGTAATGTTGTTCCAACCTTCAGGATTCTGGGTTCCTACTTACAGGATCCTCTTCCCTGGACCTGTAGAAGACTGGCATAAAACTTTTCGTGCAACTTTTAATTTGTGCCCCAAAGTGCTGGATCCCGGAGCTCAGTACTCAAAGAGAGACATTACAGGCAAAACCTTGTTTCTTCTTTCACGAGACCTGGTTACCATCCATCTTAGGCGTATTTATTATCCCGAGGTATGGATCTGATTGTATAGCTCCTAGGCCCCCGCAGACACCATCAAACAGAGCTCTCTTCTTAGCACATCTTCAATGTGACCAACCACCTTAAACACTGGCGAAAAAACTGAGGTACACTCCATATGGGAAGGGTTATAGGGGAGGAACTCGCCTTGTAATTAGGGTTGCCAGTGTCCAGTCACCTGATTGTGACTATCTAATCCACTTAGTAATTATGAAAGGCTCTGTGTCCCATGATGTATGAACAATTATATTCCTCCCCCAACCCATTGCACTTGTATTCACAGTACGTTTGCATTCATAAATGACAAGAGAGACTCCGGCAAAATGTTTCACAAGTCTTATTGCTGGGCAAAGTCTTTCAGATACAGCATTAGCGCTAAATTGTCCATAAGAAAAAAATAACTTATATTGCAAGTATTAATCTGAATCTTTTTGTTTCTCCCTTCTCTCCTGAATGTTTTTTTTTTTCAACCATAGATTTTTATGGAGTTTTGCAGTTGATAAGATGTGACATGTTATAAGTAAAACATTGCACATATCAGGTAGGTACAAGTCGTGGTTAACAGTCAATGAATTAACAAACTTGAAAGCACAGCTCATATGCAAGCTACTCAAAGTACAATAGAAAATGGCCTCTAGGAGGCAGAGCCTGTCACCCCTTTTGGGTACACACTGTGAGCAGGCTCAGGTCAGACGTTGTTTTAAAGTAGCTCCCCTTAGACCTTATTGAGGGTCTTGGGAGATAATGCACAAAGCAAGTTCCATTCATAACAAGTAAGTAATATATAATTTTGTAAACTAATACTATAAAGTTACAAACAGTGATATGTTTTCAGTTCTAGGCAATACACATGAGCCATTATAGAAGTGGTTGTAGCCATTATATTTCTAGGGAGTTACAGTACTGGTGCAACCACCCCTATAACTGTTGTTCACTCCGCCTACTGGACATTTAGGTACTTATGGCAGTTATCAATAAGTTGAAACAAGCAGTCAGAAATCACAAATGTGGAGAGGCATATTTTGAAGTTCTCCATTGTTCCCAATATTTGTGGAAAACTGAAGCTCTTCTTTCTTTATGTGCCAGAAGCTTTTCCATAAGGTATTGGTTATTAACTCTGGATATTACTACTTCGATGTGAGGAGGCGGTGGAGAGCGCCATTCTTTCACCAGGGAGATGCGGGCAGCAAACAAGATATGTACTACTATTTTCCTCAGTACAGGGGGGAACTGTTCAATACCAATGCTGAGCAATGCCAATGCTGGGTCTAGTATAAATGTGGTGTGTGCAACTTCTTTAATTATAGATGATACTTCCTTCCAGTAGTTTTCTATTATCCCGCAGCTCCATAGTGTGAAATAAGCCACCATTGCTTTGACAGTTCCTCCAGCAAAGTGGGGTTATGGTATTAGGTATTGATAGATTGCCAGAGGGGTCTGTAAGTTGCACATAGGTGTGTCCAGGGCCGTCTTTAATATTGATTGGACACTGGGCAAATTTTTTCTTAGGGCCCCCCATGCAATTTCGCTCTCCACCATCTCTGAGACATACAATAAATAGCAGCTAGACTTAAAATCAGTCTACTGTATCAGATCAGGCAGCGATTGCGATTGGTTGCCAGAGGTTACAGCATATCATTACTGCTTACTGACTGGTTGCTAGAGGTTACAGCACTTCTTAAGGCTCACTGATTAGTTGCTGAGGTTACAGCACATTTCTGCTTGTTGATTGGCTGCTAGAGATTGCTGTACAGTAATACTGCTCATTGGTTGCTATAGGTTACAGCACATCTTCTCCTCACTGCAGGGGGCATGATATACCTATGAATGCTGCCTTTATTTACATATCAATGCATTTTGCCTCGGCTATTTACATATGCATGTCACTGCTATTTACATATGATTGCCAGTATTTACATGTAAACACAGGTCTGCAGGTGAGTCATCTGTACACAACAATAGGGCAGAGCTGGGCAGCATTAGTAGCAGCACAGGACTAAAACTTAAAGGGACAAGGGAATGTAAACTGGGATAGTTGGCAAGTATGCGGCAGCTGCTTTGGACCCCACAACAATGACAGCTGCCCATTTTGCCCTGCCTTAAAGACGGCCCTGGGTGTGTCAGTGAATTTTTGATGTATTAGGGCTGACCATGCAGCAATTGTGGCTTGTACTGTGGGGTACGGTGGAATTTCTGGTTTATGGTGAATGCTGGCTACCATAGCCAAAGCTGGGAGGTCATGACCAGGATTGACAGCTCACTCCAGGTCCGACCATCGGTTATCGGATTGGCATGGGAACCAGTATTTCATTTGGTCCAGTACTGCTGCTCGGTAGTATATCTGTACATTAGGGAGACCCACCCCACACAGATGTTTTGGCTTATATAATTGTGTTAAGGCTATTGTAGGTTTTTTTCCCGTCCAGATAAAAGTGTTCAATATTTTTGATAGTTGAGTAAAGAATTTTTGGGGGATAGGGATAGGCAGTGTTCTGAAATGGTACAAAAATTGAGGTAGTATCTGCATTTGGTATGCAGCTATCCTCCCCAGTCCAAACCCATGATAATTGCACTTTAGCTATGTGGTTCCTTTCATCTTCAAGTTTATGCAGTAATGGAGGGTAGTTGTTGATATATGTGTTAACAGAAGAGGGAGAATTCCAGTTACAGGGGAATATGCGTTTGAGTCTGTTTTGGGTTTTTGATGGTATATTAAAGGGGTTGTAAAGCTTTGTTTTTTATTTTCTAAATAGGTTCCTTTAAGCTAGTGCATTGTTGGTTCACTTACCTTTTTCCTTCGATTTCCCTTCTAAATGTTTTTTCCTTTGAATTTCTCACTTCCTGTTTCTCCTCAGTAAACTTCACACCATCATCCGAGCGGTGTTTAGACAGCCAGAACAGCTTACTGAACAGCTTACTGAACAGCTTACTGAGGAGGAACAGGAAGTGAGAAATTCAGACATAGAAAACAAAGAAAAAAAACATTTAGAAGGGAAATCGAAGGAAAAGGTAAGTGAACCAACAATGCACTAACTTAAAGCAACCTATTTAGAAAATAAAAAACAAACCTTTACAACCCCTTTAAGCGCTAATGCGTAGCATTTATTGGTGTTGACTTTATAAAAAGACACTTTTCCGAAGTCATGTAATAGTTTTTGTACGGCTATAATGGAGGTTTCTGGGTTAGTGATGGTTAGTATTATATCGTCGGCAAATAGCCCTATTTTATGGGTCTCAGAGCCTATTTTGATGCCATGTATGGTGTCAGAGGTTCTGATGCTTTCTGCTAGAGGTTCTATGATAAGTGAAAATATAATTGGGGATAGAGGGCACCCTTGACGCGTGCCATTCAAAAGTTGGAAGGGGTCAGAAAGCAAACTAGAGGTATAGATTCTGGATGAAGTATGGGAGTAAAGGGACATTATAGCTGAATGAATTTGGCCTGTTATTCCAAATTTGCGCAAGGTCTTTGATAGATAAGTCCAATGTACCCTATCAAAGGCTTTCTCTGCATCCAAGGCTAAGAAAGCGCTAGGGAGTTTGTTAAGTTCTGTGAACCGTAAAAGATTAATCATCCTTCTAGTCCCATCCGGTGCCTGTCTGCCTTTTACAAAACTTACTTGGTCCAATCCTATGAGGGAGGGGGTGACTTCCATTAATCTATTGGCTAGCACTTTAGCGTATATTTTTAAATCTGAATTTAGTAGTGAAATTGGTCTAAAGTTTTGGGGGTGGGTACTGTCTTTATCTGGCTTTGGGATTGTAACTATAATGGCCTGTAACATTTCCTTTGGGAAGGGGCTAGTGGCAGTTGCCATGTTGAAGACCTCTACCAGTTTTGGAGCAAGTAGCAGAATAAATGCTTTATAGTTTTCGGCCAAGAAACTGTCAGCCCCCAATGTTTTATGCATGGGGAGGGACTGAATAACTGCAATCACTTCCTCACAGGTGATAGGGGAGTTTAACTTGTGCAAAGTAGGTCCATCTACTGTAGGTAGATTTACTCCCTGAAGGAATGTATCATTTTCCTCTTCCGAGATGACGAGTGGATGGGTCGTTACTAATATTGTAAAGGGATTCATAATCCTTAAAAGTATTCACTATATCCTTAGGGTTATGGAATACAGTATGGGAGTTGTGGTGCTGGATGTGGGTGAGGTTGGTTTTAGCTTGCCTTTTTTTTAAGTTGGGAGGCTAGAAGCTTACTTGCCCTGTTTTGAGAATAATAGGACGGTTTCATCCTTTTAAAATACACGTCATGATCTGTTTTAAGCTCTTGTCGTAGTTCTTCACGACATTGAGTAAGATGTTTTAAGATGCTGGGGGAGGAGGTACCTGGGTTCTTGTGTTGGCTCTCTAGCTCAGCAATGGCTTTATGGAGCTGTATCATGCGGTGTGTTTTTTTCTTACGTTCTCTAGAAGCTATTTGAATAAGGATTCCTCTAGCAAATGCTTGTGTGCACACCATGTCATACTTGGGGAGCATTCCCCTTTGTTGTTGAATTGGAAGAATTATTTTAGTTTCCCCTCTATTTCATCCCTGATGTGGGGACGGGATAGGAGGAAAGTGTTGTTACGCCATAGGGATCTCCCCTCTATTTCATCCCTGATGTGGGGACGGGATAGGAGGAAAGTGTTGTTACGCCATAGGGATCTGCAGGAGGATTTGTTGATATCCATAATCTCAATTGTCACTGGAGCATGGTCCGACCATGTGATACTATGGATATCCGACTTTACCACATTTTGTAAAGTATACACATCTGTGAGGAAAAAAATCAATCCTGGAATAGCTATTATGTACTTTAGAGTAGTATGAGTAGTATGAGTAGTCGTTCTCTCTGGCTCGGGAGCAGCACCAAGGATCAAAAAGCCTTTCCTCATGACAGAAGGGGCCCAAGCACGGCCTCTGCCTAAGAGCCACAGAGAAGGAGTCTAGTTCTGCATTTAGAACTATATTAAAATCCCAACACACTATTAAGCAACCTTTCTGCAAGGATTTAGCCTTATTTACTACTTTGCAAATTAATTTAATTGGTTTAACATTTGGTGCGTAAAGGTTTACCAATGTATAGACAGTCTTGTTAATTTCTGCGACTAGAATGATAAAGCGCCCGTTCGGGTCAGCATGCTCCTGTAATAAAGAAAAGGTTACAGTGTCCCTTATGGCAATCGTTACACCATTTTTCTTCGGATTGTCGTTTGCCTTAAAAATTTGTGGGAATAGAACATCACAGTTCAAGGAGAAGGCCTGGAATGTAATGCATAGCATTAATAGTGGAAGGCCCTCATGACTGGGGGGGCAGGGTAGGCTGTTGCTGGGCAGATGTTTAAAGGGGCTAGGACAAAAATTGAGGTACACAGGCATTGGGTCAGGGGAAGGCGTGGTAGGGGGAGTAGGTCAAGTCAGGGCGGAGTCTAAGAGGGTGTAGGCTGTAAGGGGGGTTTTGACAGGGTCAGTCAGTAATTAGCCAGGGAAGGAGAATTTACAGTTACAGGTCAGTGCTGGGAATTTCTCTATGGCTGAGGTTGAGGGCATGTTAGGCCGGCTGAGGGCGGCAGCTTTAGTGAATGGGCCCCAGTGGCTAGAACAGCAGCTGGCCGGCATGCTGCAGGGGTCGGGGCAGGTTCACGCTGGTCCTGCCCCACGTACACAGCGCGCTAGGAGGTCGCAACCTCCTGAGCGTTTGAGCCCTGAATTGACCCCTAGGGTCGGCCGCCGCACTAGGAGCCCCGGCAAACGGGACCCTTCGGCACCCAGGGCTAAGAGGCATACTCCCTCTACTGCCTCTGGGGCCGGGAGGAATCCTCTTCTTCGGCGGGACCCGGGCAGGTGTAACGTCCACACTGCTGATGCCTGCAATGAGCCCACCAGGAGACGGACAGCGGCTGCTGCTACGCGGGGGGGCCCCCTTCCTGCTGGCAGAGCTCGGCGGGGGAGAGTGTCCTCGGCGGGTGCTGGCCAGGCTACTGAGGCGGCTGCGACCCCCCCGGGACAGAAGACCTAGAAGTAGACGTGCGGAGTCCCGATCACCGCCTCCGCTGCAGGAGGGGAAAGCGGCGAATGTCTCTGGAGCAGTGAGGCAGAGCGCACAGCGTGGGAGGAACAGAGCGTGCGGCCGTGCGTCTGAGGCCGAGGACGATGACGTCATCAGCATGCGCCCGGCAGGGGGAGACGGAACGAGCGCTTTCCAGCCCACAGCACAGAGCGGAGGAGATGATCGTTCGGAAGGGGAGCTCAGCGCGTCCGAGGATGAGGAGCTCCATCAGGCAGCGGCTGTGGCTGGGGAAGCTGAACGTCAGGCGGCAGGAGCGGCGGCTGGACGGAGTCTTGTTCCGGGGCAGCCTGGTAAGTGTTCTGTCTCTGTGCCTGTGTTGTCTATGTATCCCACTTCTGTTTTGCCTGTGTCTGATGTGCCCCCTGCTGTATCAGTGTCTGTCCCCCCTCCTCCCTTGCCCGCCCCTCCCCTTCCAGTGTTGGTTCCTTGCACTGCTGAGTCCCAGCTGGGACAGGTGGGGGGCGGTCATGCAGTGAGTGGGGAGGGCTGGGGGGGGGTGCGGCTATGCCTATGGTCGAGCGCATGCTGCACACTTGGTTGGCAGGCTGCAAGGAGTTGCTGGCTGGCGGGTCTGGCCGCGCTTCTGCCCCAGGGATGTCGCCAGTGAGTGCTTGGATGTCGGCGGGGGACAGTGGTCAGCTCGCCGCGGGAAGCTCGCTGGAGGGATCCAACGGTTAGAATGTGACGACGGTGGAGGCGGTTGAGGGACCAAGTGCAGCGCAGGCTACGGTGGATCCCAGGCCTACGGAAGGGACGGCGGATGGGATACGGGTGGCGGACGCTGCAAGAGGGGAGGTTTATGTGTGCTTCGAGGGACCCCTCGGGGCACACTTGAAACCGGAGGTGAAGGAACGCATCTGGAGAGGGGACTACGTGGAGATCTTCGCGTTGTTACCGCTGGAAAAATTTAATCTGGACAAGGTTAGGCCGGACGACATTAAAAAGGAAGATGAAGAAAGGCGCCGGTATCGCTTGATTCCCAGAACTTTCAGCAACTGGCTACAGGCTTTCACTATTTACGCTAGCGTGATTGGTGAAAAATCGCCTGAGTGCTGTTCCCCCCTTTTTTGCTACCTGGACTCCATTAGTGAGGCTCATCGGGTTTATGGGGGCGTAGCATGGCTGCGCTACGACGACCAATTTCGGCAACGGAAGGCGGTTCGGCCTTCGCTGCGCTGGGACCACAAGGATATAGGGTTGTGGATGAAGCTGATGACGCAAGCAAGAATGGCACCGCAACCCTTTCCTGGGGGGGCCGGGGGTGCTAGTGCCTCCGCACCATCGGCCGCAAATCGGAAGGGGTATTGCTGGCGGTTCAACGACAGCTCTTGCAAGTTCGGCGTTTCGTGCCGTTTCCGGCATGAGTGTTCCGGCTGTGGCGGTGCACACCCTTTGTCCAAGTGTTTTAAACACGGAAAAGGTAAGGCACCTGAGGTTGGAAAAAGGGAAAACCCCGGTGAGGGTGGAAAACATGGTCCCCTTCCTCAATAGATATCCCGAGAGGGCCGCGGCGCATTTTCTTTTCCGAGGTTTTTCCGAAGGTTTTGAGATTCCCTGTAGTTTATCCACGGTGCCTTCCCAGAGCGATAATTTGAGATCGGCTAGAGTCCATTCGGTGGTAGTTTCCGACAAATTAGAAAAGGAGGTGGCCCTTGGGCGGATGGCGGGGCTTTTTTCTTCCCCCCCGTTGGAGAATTTGGTGGTGTCACCGCTTGGGGTGGTTCCCAAGAAAGAGCACAACAAATTTTGTCTTATTCACCATCTGTCTCATCCGCGGTTTCTTACGCCTCATTTGATGATGCCATCAAATGGGTGCGGGCCTTTGGGCAAGGAGCCTTGATGGCGAAAACTGACATCGAAACGGCTTTTCGCCTGCTACCGGTTCACCCGGAGAGCTTTCGTTTCCTCGGGTGCGTTTGGGAAGGACGGTATTTTGTGGATCGCTGTTTACCCATGGGCTGCGCTATCTCATGTGCTTTCTTTGAAACTTTTAGCTCCTTTCTGGAGTGGGTTGTCCGTGACGTCTCCGGGTGGCAATCTGTAGTGCATTACTTGGACGATTTCCTGGTAGTGGGTCCCCCTGGGACTCGGATATGCCAGATCCTGCTGTCTACTTTGCAGCATCTGTTCCGAAAATTTGGGTTGCCGTTGGCGCCTGAAAAGACGGAGGGCCCGTCAGAGGAGCTGAAATTTTTGGGTATCACGATTGATACACGGAAGATGGAATGTAGGCTGCCCGTGGATAAATTGGCAGATCTTCGCAGAGAGGTGGAGCTCGCATGTGATTGTAAAAAATTGCAGTTGAGGGCTCTGCAGTCTTTTGGGCAAGCTGAATTTTGCTTGTCGCATTCTGCCCATGGGGAGGGTTTTTTTGCAGGCGGTTGGCGGCGGCCACCGCTGGGGTGACTTCTCCACACCATTACATTAGGCTGCTTCGGTCGCATCGGGAGGACCTACGGGTTTGGAAGACTTTTCTTGATAATTATAATGGGAGATCTTTGTGGATGGACGCGGCGGTGTCCAGCTTTGATTTGGATCTTTATATAGATTCGGCTGGGTCTGTCGGATATGCTGCCTATTTGGGTGGGAGGTGGAGTGCAGGGTGTTGGCCGGCAGAATGGAGAAATTCGGCCTTCATTCGCAATTTGGTTCTGCTGGAACTGTTCCCTATAGTTTTAGCGGTGGACATTTGGGGTCAGGACTTTCGGAACAAACGCGTGCGGTTACATTGCGATAATCTGGGAGTAGTGCAAGCGATCAACTCGGTGAGTTCTTCATCTCCGCCTGTGGTGTGCTTGCTGCGACATTTGGTGCTGCAGTGTTTGAGTTTGAATTTATTTGTGTATGCGGTACATTTACCAGGGGTGGCTAATACTGTGGCGGATGCTCTTTCTCGTCAACAGTGGGACAAATTCCGTCAGTTGGCGCCAGAGGCGGAGCGGTTTGGAATTCCCTGCCCGGATTATTTGTGGAAGATCGTTTCTCCACCGTGACTGGTTTAATTCGCAGGTCAGTTTGTTCCAGTACTTGGGCAGCTTATGAGCAGGTTTGGGAGGAATGGCAAAGGCTAGTGAGTTCAGTAGGTGAGGTTGGGAATAGTGAGGATCGGTTACATGTGTTACTCTATTTTATCGGTAAGAACTTTGAAGAAGGGGTTTCGATCGCGTCCTTGAATAGGAAAATGGCGGGGCTGGCTTTCTTTTTCCAGCTTTACGGGTTGGGGGACCTTACAAAGTCTTTCTTAGTGCGCAAGGCTTTGAGGGGTTATAGAAAAGGGCAGCAGTTGCCCGATTCTAGACGCCCGGTGTCTTTTGACATTCTGGGAATGCTTTTGGACAAATTACCAGGGGTCTGTTCATCGCCTTTAGAAGCGATCTTGTTCAAGACGGCTTTTGTCTTGGCCTTTTTTGGGGCAATGAGAATAGGGGAGTTAGTGAGCCCCTCGACTAAAGTCGCCGGGGGTTTAGGAGTTGATGACGTTACGTTACAAGGGGACAGGTTGTACTTGCGTATAAGGAGATCTAAAACTGATCAGGTGGGACGGGGAGTTACGGTGGTGCTCGGTCGGGTTGGTTCATCCCCGGCTAACCGTGGCCCATTGGTTAGGGTTGCGGACTGCTGGTCCGGGCCCGTTGTTGACTCACGCCGACGGTTCTGCCTTGTCCCGTTTTCAATTCGTGGCTGTTTTTCGGAAATGTCTGCGGGCGGGTGGTTTGGATCCTGGGGCTTATGCCTCTCATTCATTTCGTATTGGGGCGGCCACTGAGCCGGCCAGGTGGGGTTTAGACGACCGAATCTTACAGCGGATTGGTCGTTGGGAATCCCGGCGTTTTCGTTTGTATGTGCGTCCACATCTCCTGTGATGTGTCCTGTATCGTGTTTACTTGGGTGTGTTTGTTGGTGGTCGTGTTGTGGTAGGTACTGTGTTGCCACGTGTTGGTGGGTGTTTGTCTAAGTGTTGTTTGTTCTTACTGTATTTTGTCTTTCAGAGAGCGAGTGTTTGGTGTGGATTATCGGACACTCCTATGTGTTTTGGGGTGCAAAGCGGGCTGCGGTTCGCCCGGACGGCCGCCAACTCGGTTTCCCTAGAAGGTTGGCAAGAGTGCGCTGGATTGGAGTCCCGGGGATGGTGTGGTCGAGGGTGTTGCCAGAGGTTCACCGCTATGCCAGATTGGACCGGCCTCCTGATATTTTAGTAGTGCACGCTGGGGGGAATGATTTAGGACTCCGTCCTGCTAGGGAATTGATCAGGGACATAAAATTTGATTTTTTGCGCTTACGCTCCTTTTTTCCACAGACTCTTCTGGTTTGGTCCGACATTGTGGGTAGGGCCTCCTGGCGTCTTGCAAGATCAGTGGAGAGGCTGAATAAGGCTTGGATCAAGCTTAATAAGGAGGTGGCTAGATTTTTTTGTACGGAATGGTGGCCTTGCGGTGCGCCATGCCGAATTAGAGGGGGATAACTGGCTCTACCTGAGGGGTGACGGGGTTCACTTGAACGCTGTTGGGATAGATATGTGGTGCTTGGGCCTGCAGGATGGAATCCAGCGGGCCTTGAGTGTGTGGCGGGCCGCACAAGTGTGAGGCTCCTCACTTGTGGCGTCAGTGGCAGGGGTTTCAGGGTTTTGAAGGTGGGCATGGTCAAGAGGTTATGTGGTGTATGGTGGGAGGGTCTCATCTGTGGTATGGGACCCTCCTATAATTCAGTGACGTCATCTTGACAAGTTTGGTATTGGGGCTGTATCAGGCTGGTAAGGTTTGATAAAAGTGTCCTCGAGCCAGGTCATTCGCGGCTGTGGGCCGTGGTATGGAATGGTAGCCTGATACAGAAAAAAGTGGTAGACCATGCTCCTCCTTCAAAACACCTGCTTTCAAGAGCCAGTTTAGTCTCAGGAATATATATTATAATGTTTGGTTATGTTTTTACAAAATGTTTAATAAAAGGCTGCTATGGCCATTTAAAACCCATTGAAATTTGTGGTGTTTTAATTTATTACTAAGATTGTTGGGGGTTTTTGAGGTATGGGCCACGGCAGCCGGTAAGTCTGCAGTACTCCAGTCAAGGAGAAGGCCTGGAATGTAATGCATAGCATTAATAGTGGAAGGCCCTCATGACTGGGGGGGCAGGGTAGGCTGTTGCTGGGCAGATGTTTAAAGGGGCTAGGACAAAAATTGAGGTACACAGGCATTGGGTCAGGGGAAGGCGTGGTAGGGGGAGTAGGTCAAGTCAGGGCGGAGTCTAAGAGGGTGTAGGCTGTAAGGGGGGTTTTGACAGGGTCAGTCAGTAATTAGCCAGGGAAGGAGAATTTCCCTCCCTCCCTCCCTTGAATGTACGGTTACATGGTGTGTCCGTTTGGTATTTTGGGGGTGTTATGACGGGGTGGATTGAGGTTGTCATAGCAGTGGCAGGGGTTTCAGGGTTTTGAAGGTGGGCATGGTCAAGAGGTTATGTGGTGTATGGTGGGAGGGTCTCATCTGTGGTATGGGACCCTCCTATAATTCAGTGACGTCATCTTGACAAGTTTGGTATTGGGGCTGTATCAGGCTGGTAAGGTTTGATAAAAGTGTCCTCGAGCCAGGTCATTCGCGGCTGTGGGCCGTGGTATGGAATGGTAGCCTGATACAGAAAAAAGTGGTAGACCATGCTCCTCCTTCAAAACACCTGCTTTCAAGAGCCAGTTTAGTCTCAGGAATATATATTATAATGTTTGGTTATGTTTTTACAAAATGTTTAATAAAAGGCTGCTATGGCCATTTAAAACCCATTGAAATTTGTGGTGTTTTAATTTATTACTAAGATTGTTGGGGGTTTTTGAGGTATGGGCCACGGCAGCCGGTAAGTCTGCAGTACTCCAGTCATGTCTATGGCTGATTTCCAGAGTGCCCTGCGTTTATAGGGGCTGTTGAGGCCTCTCACATTGTGAGACATAAATGTAATGCTCATTCCAATGTAAATAAGCAGAGTGCTGCCATCCAGTGGTAGAATTTGAGGTAACATAACTGGCTTTTTTTGTTGTAGAGAACAGGGCACAGGGCTCATCCTGTAAATGAAGCAAGGGGAGAAACAAGTGTTTTGAAAATAGCCGAACAGCAGATGCTTAATTGAGCCATTGCCTAGATAGGCAGATCTGGTAAAGGCACTGGGGATATGTTGTGCTGAAATTTGTAAAAAAGACGTAGACATTAGCATTAAGGCACACTTGTGTATAGCAGTTACTCATCTGTTTCTTCTCTGCTGGCGGTGGTAGTTGCGCCGGTCATGGAGAGGGTCAGGGTCTGCAGCTTCACCATCCACATGGAGAAGACCCTACTTTCTGAGGAGTTCCATACCTTTCTCCAAGGATGAGATTACATGCGATTCATTATTCAATTCAAGTAGCAGTTTAGCCAGGAAGCCCCATTTATACAGTATTTTGTGATTGCGTAGAATCTTGGTGATGGGGACCAGGTTACAGTGCGATTCCAGCAAAGGGGTCCTGGAAGGCCCGGGTGGTGTCTAGCATAGCGCATTAGTTGGTCTTTCACATGGTAAATGTAAATACTTCAGTCTGCAGTCTGGGCAGTCTGTTTGCTCTGTCAATGATGACGTACGCAGCCCCCAGGGCTGGGAGAGCAGTAGTCATTAACTTCTAGAGGTAGGTAGTCAATTCTGCTGGTTTAATTGTTTCAGGGACCCCTCTGAACTTAAGTTATTCCTGCGTGCCCTGTCTTCAATGTCCGCCATTTTAAGACGCATAGCTTTAATTTCATCCTCAATATCAAAGCTAATATTTCTGCCTTAGTGGAATGCATAAACTACACCATATCTTGTTTGGCAAAAAGAAGAAAGGAAATTGTTTGGGACTTTAAATGAGGTAGCAGGGGCCGTTCACATCCCCTCCTCCATCCCGATTTAGTATTTAAAAAAAAAGAGAAGAGAGCAACGAGCGGGACTTTGCGTGAGGCACACGGGAGCAGAAAGCATCAAATTTGATAAAGATGAGTTTTTAATGAGTACAAGCAATCATATATTTACATGTTATTGCACAATCATAAATTAGTATTCTCTATTTCATCAATGTATACACATTCCAACATGGACTTAGTAGTAGACATGTGAAGAGCTGAGTATTCAATAAGCACAGATTATATATAAATACATGACACATTAAAGCTTTCAACTGCCGTCTTGTGTATACAATTGTCAACAAAGCATGAACGTTCCATTTTGATTTTTGTCCTTTTATTTTATGATTTTTCTCTAAATGACGCTTTAATGTGTCATGTATTTATATATAATCTGTGCTTATTGAATACTCAGCTCTTCACATGTCTACTACTAAGTCCATGTTGGAATGTGTATACATTGATGAAATAGAGAATACTAATTTATGATTGTACAATAACATGTAAATATATGATTGCTTGTACTCATTAAAAACTCATCTTTATCAAATTTAACCACTTCAGCCCCGGACCAATAAACACCTTAAGGACCAGAGGTCTTTTTCCAATTTCGCACTGCGCTGCTTTAACTGGTAATTGCGCGGTCATGCAATATTGCACCCAAACGAAATTTGCGTCCTTTTCTTCCCACAAATAGAGCTTTCTTTTGATGGTATTTGATTGCCTCTGCGATTTTTTTTTTTGCGATATAAATGGAAAAAGAGCGAAAATTTTGAAAAAAAAAGATATTTTCTTCTTTTTGTTATAAGAAAAATCGAATAAACTAAATTTTAGTCATACATTGAGGGCAAAATTTATTCAGCCACATGTCTTTAGTAAAAAAAATGTCAATAAGCGTATATTTTTTGGTTTGCGCAAAAGTTATAGCGTCTACAAACTAGAGTACATTTTCTGGAATTTACACAGCTTTTAATTTATGACTGCCGATCTCATTTCTTGAGGTGCTAAAATGGCAGGGCAGTACAAATCCCCCCCAAATGACCCCATTTTGGAAAGTAGACACCCCAAGGAAATTGCTGATGGGTATGTTGAGCCCATTGAATATTTATTTTTTTTGTCCTAAGGGATTGAATAATGACAAAAAAAAAAAAAAAAATTTTTTTTACAAAAAGTTGTCACTAAATGATATATTGCTCACACATGCCATAGTTATATGTGGAATTGCACCCCAAAATATATTCCGCTACTTCTCCCGAGTATGGGGATACCACATGTGTGGGACTTTTTGGGAGTCTAGTCGCGCACGGCACCCCGAAAACCAATCACCACCTTCAGGATTTCTAAGGGTGCAAATTTTTGATTTAACTCCTCACTACCTATCACAGTTTCGAAGGCCATAAAATGCCAAAATAGCACAAAACCCCCCAAAATGACCCCATTTTGGAAAGTAGACACCCCAAGCTATTTACTGAGAGGCATGTTGAGTCCATGGAATATTTTATATTTTGCCACAAGTTGCGGGAATATTACAAACTTTTTTTTTTTTCACAAAGTTGTCACTAAATGATATATTGCTCACACATGCTATGGGCATATGTGAAATGACACCCCAAAATACATTCTGCTGCTTCTCCTGAGTACGGGGATACCACATGTGTGGGACTTTTTGGGAGTCTAGTCGCGCACGGCACCCCGAAAACCAATCACCACCTTCAGGATTTCTAAGGGTGCAAATTTTTGATTTAACTCCTCACTACCTATCACAGTTTCGAAGGCCATAAAATGCCAAAATAGCACAAAACCCCCCCAAATGACCCCATTTTGGAAAGTAGACACCCCAAGCTATTTACTGAGAGGCATGTTGAGTCCATGGAATATTTTATATTTTGCCAAAAGTTGCGGGAAGATTACAAACTTTTTTTTTTTTTGCACAAAGTTGTCACTAAATGATATATTGCTCACACATGCTATGGGCAGAAGTCAAATTACACCCCAAAATAAATTCTGCTGCTTCTCCCGAATACGGGGATACCACATGTGGGGGACTTTTTGGGAGCCTAGCCACGTACGGGACCCCGAAAACCAAGCACTGCCTTCCGGATTTAAATATAAAATGCTACCAAAAAACCTGTTAGCGATGGCAGGGATCAGGCCTGACTCTGCGATCGCTGCAGTTATGTGTTTAGTGTTTTGTAAGTGACAGTGATCGATCGATACTGCACTTGGGTGGGCTGGGCAGAGGGGCAAAACGCAGGTGCTAGCAGGTATCTGGGCTGATCCCGCTAACAATGCGTTTTTTTGGAACCCTAAACTGCTGGGGACGCTAGTATAGATCTGATCAGATCAGATATTGATCTGTTCAGATTCTATAGCACTACGGGAGGTGTATGCTTTGCGTGTGGGTGTTAGCGGTACTGGCACTAACCTAGCGCTGCCTGGGGCGACGCAGACCCTGACCCTAAAACCTAATTGATATCACCCGCCGGGTGATCAGGGGGTTAAACCTTTATTGGGTAATAAATGGTGGGTGCCCTGATGCTATAAAAAACAAACTAACCAGAGTCACCCGTAACACTTATACGGTGATCAGTGGTGAAAGGGTTAACTAGGGGCAATCAGGGGGTTCAAATTTTTATTAGGTAGTATATGGGGGTCCCTGGCGCTATATAAAAACCTGACGGGGAACCTAAATAACTAACTGGCTAACCAGCGTCACCAGTGACACTTATACTGTGATCGCTGGTGAAAGGGGGTGAAAGGGTTAACTAGCAGCAATCAGGGGGTTAAAACCATTATTGGGTAGTATATCGGGGTACCTAGCGCTATAAAAACCTGGCGGTGAACCTAAAAAAATAACTAGCTACCTAGCGACACTAGCGACACTGATGCAGCGATCAGAAAAATGATCGCTTAGTGACACTGGCAAAAGGGGGTGAAAGGGTTAACTAGCGGCAATCAGGGGGTTAAAACCATTATTGGGTAGTATATCGGGGTACCTAGCGCTATAAAAACCTGGCGGTGAACCTAAAAAAATAACTAGCTACCTAGCGACACATGCAGCGATCAGAAAAATGATCGCTTAGTGACACTGGCAAAAGGGGGTGAAAGGGTTAACTAGCGGCAATCAGGGGGTTAAAACCATTATTGGGTAGTATATCGGGGTACCTAGCGCTATAAAAACCTGGCGGTGAACCTAAAAAAATAACTAGCTACCTAGCGACACTAGCGACACTGATGCAGCGATCAGAAAAATGATCGCTTAGTGACACTGGCAAAAGGGGGTGAAAGGGTTAACTAGCGGCAATCAGGGGGTTAAAACCATTATTGGGTAGTATATCGGGGTACCTAGCGCTATAAAAACCTGGCGGTGAACCTAAAAAAATAACTAGCTACCTAGCGACACATGCAGCGATCAGAAAAATGATCGCTTAGTGACACTGGCAGAAGGGGGTGAAAGGGTTAACTAGCGGCAATCAGGGGGTTAAAAACATTATTGGGTAGTATATCGGGGTACCTAGCGATATAAAAACCTGGCGGTGAACCTAAAAAAATAACTAGCTACCTAGCGACACATGCAGCGATCAGAAAAATGATCGCTTATTGACACTGGCAAAAGGGGGTGAAAGGGTTAACTCTAGGGGCAATCAGGGGGTTAAATCTTTATTGGGGGGTGATAGGGGGCTACCCTGGACCTAACACTAACTGTCCTGACAGTTTTTACTGTCACAACTGACACTGAATGCATTGATCAGTAAAGAAATGATCAATGCAATCAGTGACACTGTGACTGGGGGGGAGGGGGGGTGGGGGGGGATCGGGGGGCAATCGGGGGGGGGATAGGGGGGGGTTTGTGTGCCTGTGTGTACCTACATGTCAGTGTAGTGTTGGTGCACACTTACTATTAGTCTTCTCCTCGTAGTCCGGTCAAAAAGACCGCCCCGAGGAGAATGACATCACTTCCTCCTTCCTGTGTAAACAATACACAGTGGGAGGAAGCTTCTCATTGGCCAGGAGCGATCCAGAGGGGGTGGCCATCCCCTCATCACGGAGCGCTCCTGGAGCGAACCGGACCGTCGTATCCAACGGGAGGGGGTCCGATCGGACCCCCCACCCGCTGGAAGGCAATCACGTACATCTACGTGATTGTGCCTGCCTGTGCCATTGTGCTGACGTACATTGGCAATACGGCGGTCCTGAAGTGGTTAAAGCTTTCTGCTCCCGTGTGCCTCACGCAAAGTCCCGCTCGTTGCTCTCTTCTCTTTTTTTAAAATACTAAATCGGGATGGAGGAGGGGATGTGAACGGCCCCTACTACCTCATTTAAAGTCCCAAACAATTTCCTTTCTTCTTTTTGCCAAACTAAATAATTAGGGATGGAGGCACGCGGTAGTGTGTTCAATTTATTTCTTTCCATAATTCTCCATTTTTGATTCTGTTTTGGTATGAACCTTGACTGTTAGTGTATAGAAACTATTAATTGGAGACTACACTGTTTTTTTTTATTTTATTTTTTTTATATTCATATATTCATCAATTTTTGTTAGTCCGCTGACTTCGGTGTATGTGCGCACTGGCGGTGTCGGGCGCTGTCGGTGCTGTGGCTGTGCTCGTCTCTGCCATGACCCGGGGTTGCGACGAGCACTGGGGATCTCCCCCCGCCCCGTTCTGACGTGGGGTGGGCGGGGCTTCCTCCACTGCTCGTCGACGTCATGCTTCCGGCGCCTGATAAGTGACGTCCTTTTGGCGTGCTTGCTTTGGCTGCCAGGTTAACCATCTCTGACCATTTGGGAGCTGGGACTGGAGCGTGCGGCTGTCTGGCTTGGTCCGTACGGCCGGCAGCTGTGTGACGCCTTCCCGCCCCTTTGGACTTCGGATGCATGGCGTTGGGGGTGGGTCTATGGCGGCGCCATCCCGTGGGCTTCCCCCTGTGCAGGATCTCACCTCTTGGTTTTCCTTCCCTCACTTTTCATTTGCAACAACATGACCTATGGCTTCTTTTCCCTTATCTACACAGCACGAGGTAATTATTTATTCATTCCTTTTTTTTTTTTTTTTCTTTTACACTACTCCCCTTCTTTTCCACTCCAATCTCCCACTCCCTCTCCTTTCAGCTCACACTTCTACACAACAGTTTCACACACACTTCAACACACATTAATTTTAATTGTTTATATTTTATAGGTCCCCCCAAATGGGTCACCTCACTTCCAATACTCAATTTTTCTCACATCCCCTACTCCTACCTGCTAGGGGGGCGGTTTATGTGTTTTGGTTGTCGCCCTGGACGTGCTCCCTCAGCCCCGGTTCATGGCACTTTTGGGTCGGCCCGATTCTCGATGCGCTGTGCCGCCTCTGCGCAGATATGGATGTAAGTCTGCGGGTTTTATGTACATCCATGGGGGTTTCTCCATGTCTGTACATCTGTATATATAATTTATTTTTATTCTTATTTTAAATTATTTTTTTTTTTTTCTTTCCTTAAACAATGGTTGTCTATTTTGTTTTACCTATAGGCTACCACTACGGTGTTGCTCCTGATGAGTGGCTATAAGGTCACGAAACGCGTAGAGCTTTCAACTGCCGTCTTGTGTATACAATTGTCAACAAAGCATGAACGTTCCATTTTGATTTTTGTCCTTTTATTTTATGGTTTTTCTCTAAATGACGCTTTAATGTGTCATGTATTTATATATAATCTGTGCTTATTGAATACTCAGCTCTTCACATGTCTACTACTAAGTCCATGTTGGAATGTGTATACATTGATGAAATAGAGAATACTAATTTATGATTGTGCAATAACATGTAAATATATGATTGCTTGTACTCATTAAAAACTCATCTTTATCAAATTTGATGCTTTCTGCTCCCGTGTGCCTCACGCAAAGTCCCGCTCGTTGCTCTCTTCTCTTTTTTTTTAAATACATCATATCTTGCTGGAGGGCCCCCCTTAGGGTTTACAGCATTTCTTTCATGGTGGTATCTATGATAGGCTGGCCTGAGGTAGGAAAAGTGTCCAGTCGCTGAGCATATGAGAGAGATTCTTCCATTACCTCCCCATCTGTCCTTATGCCTGCGTGGGGGTCCCCTTCCTCCCCAATCCTCCTCTTTTACTTAACAGGGCTCTCAAAGGGGGAGGGTGGCAGCAGGGGTGCTGAGGGACAGGACTCAACTGTGGATGGCTGTGAATTGTAGGCAGAATGTGCAGAGGAGCCCAAAGCATGTCTCTCCTCGCGGGCGCCATCTTGGATTTCTCTGCCAGCGGCTGGGGGAAAGACATCTGTTAATTTCCTCGATCCTTCTCATTCCTTTCTTTTGTTCATCCTGACCAGTAGGTTCCTGGCAGGTTCCCCGTGTGGAGGATTCGTTTTGTGGGTCTGTGGGCTTGCTGTGTGTATCCGCTGTGGCAGAGCTCTCCTCTCACA
The DNA here is from genome assembly GCF_037356315.1 of Lithobates pipiens. Taxonomy (NCBI): domain Eukaryota; kingdom Metazoa; phylum Chordata; class Amphibia; order Anura; family Ranidae; genus Lithobates; species Lithobates pipiens. The sequence goes on along the minus strand of NW_027507758.1, from coordinate 103,793,189 downwards.
CCACCATGCGCTCAGGCTGCTGACTCCACCCCCTCTCCTGAATTTTTATGTAGCACTGACCCCCGAAGGAGCTTCTGAATTTGTTTGGGCCTGTACTCTTCTAGTGAACCCCCACTGACTTGGCTCAGTCCCCTTGACACAGCTGTGGTGCAATGTTGGTGTGGAACTAATAGTGAAGGATAACCCCACAATATACAATATAATAACAGTATACCTTTGTTATTACCTGGGTATCCGATGACACCACCTGCTGCTGAAAAAGGAACAACACTCCACACCAACTTACTTAATCAGAGATGTATTTTTACTGAGGTTAGTGTAAAATAGTAACTACAGCATTTGCATTGTAACACCAACATAATGTAACAGCACAGTAGGTATACACAACAGTTGTACATATCAATTTGTCTCAGATTTCCCTGAGAATGTGTCTCCAATTAGGACTAGTGCTCAAAGTGACTATGCCTTACTCTGGGCACCTTCCCACTTCCAGCACACTCTGGTGAACGCAAAGTCAATAATGAAGTATAACACCACTACAAGGGAGCTCCCCCCACTTTTATAGGATGCAAGGCCTTGCAATGAAAAGTACAGTCTTTGATCTTTTTTCTTCTGCTAGCTATTTGTGTTTGTAACAATTGTAATCCAACAGTAATCCAACAGTGTGACAAGGGTTAACGTGAGATGAATGTTAGGACTGTTCCTGTGGTGTGATCCACTTGTAATGGCCTCTGGTATAACCCAGTGTTAATATGGAAGCGACAGATAGGCTTGAGGCCTGCTTAAACTCAGTCCTTATTAAATCCTCCCCCGTGGGACTACAGGTCCTAGCAACATTGTGTTAAAGTCTAGGTGTATGCAAGTGTGTAAAAACTGTGGACAACAGCCCTCCCACCAAACTGAATTTGAAGAATGCAACAGTTCCGCTGGTCTCAGTCTATTTGCTGCAGCCACGCCGTCACGCTGTTCCGCTTCACAAGGTCACCAGGAGTCCTCAGTTACCTCCGTAAGGGTGCCTCTGAATCCTTCCCGATCCGACCACACTGCTGTCCCAGCACGTTGTGGTGTGAAGTCCTCCTCTGGCTTTAAATGCTGCTCTGCACCGAGCAGGCCGCAGTTCTCTGGAGACCTCCTCACAGGTCCTTGTAGGCAGGCGATGTGTCCAGAAGCCCCAGAAAATAACTGCGCAGGCTCTTTTATTTCCTACCCAGCATGCAGTTCAGTACAGGGTGATCATGGGTAGGTCACCAGGCATTCTGGGTAGGTAGGTCACAGTAAAAATATAAACAACATAGTCACTTCCTGTTAGCTTTCTAGTGCTACAGAAAAAGAAAATCATTCAAGTCCATTTCCTGTTTTTGGTCACTAGATGGCGCCAAATAATAACGGATAACACTGTCCATAGACTTACATTGCATTAACATTGCATTAGTAGGCAAAAATGACAGTGCTACATTTATCAGAACAAATTTGCAGTGTGGTGTGGCACAGACAAACTGCCAACCAGGTGAACATGTTTCATCTCTCTTCCAGAAACCTCTCCAATCTCGCTCCACCTGGACTCTGGAAGTGAAAAACAAGAGCAGAGTCAAATTCTTATCGACAATTTATTAGTATTCCTGGCTTCTGCAACTCTAAACAAATTATCAAAATCATCATTATTTCTTTAGGCTGAACCCACTCTAAAATGGGTTCCCATGGTATGAGCAAAAATAAAAAAAAACGAACATGAATGTTGCGTCTCAAAAAAATTCTAATTTTAAAACGCAAAAAACAAACAAAAACAATGCATTTATCGGTACCTTAACCACTTGCAGACCGGACCATTTTGCTGGTCGAAGACCAGACCACTTTTTGCGATTCGGCACTGCGTCGCTTTAACTGACAATTGCGCGGTCGTGCGACGTGGTTTCCAAACAAAATTGACGTCCTTTTTTTCCCACAAATAGAGCTTTCTTTTGGTGGTATTTGATCACCCCTGCGATTTTTATTTTTTGCGCTATAAACAAAAATAGAGCGACAATTTTGAAAAAAACGCATTATTTTGTTATAATAAATATCAGCCAAAAATATATAAAAAAAAAATTTTTCCCTCATTTTAGGCCGATACGTATTCTTCTACATATTTTTGGTAAAAAAAAATCGCAATAAGCGATTATTGATTGGTTTGCGCAAAAGTTATAGCGTTTACAAAATAGGGATAGTTTTATAGCATTTTTATTAATAATTTTTTATTATTTTTTTTTTTACTAGTAATGGCGGCGATCAGCGATTTTTATTGTGACTGCGACATTGTGGGGGACCCGTCAGACATTTTTGACACATTTTTGGGACCATTGTCATTTATACAGTAATCACTGCTATATAAATGCAGTGATTCCTGTGTAAATGACACTGGCAGTGAAGGGGTTAACCAGTGGGTGGCAGTGTAGGGGTTAAGTGTTCCTAGGGGTGTGTTACTAACTGTGGGGGGGTTGGGCTTTCATTTAGTGAACACTGATCTCTGCTCCAATCACATGGAGCAGAGATCAGCGTCACTAGTTGCTAGGCAGAATGGAGAAATGCTGTTTACTTTGCATTTCCTCCATTCGGCCGCTCCGTGAGACGATCGCGGGGATGCCCGCGGCGATCGAGTCCGCGGGTCCCGCGACCGGACTCACGGGGGTCCCGACCAGCGTGGGAGCGCGCCGGCGGCGGCGCGCTCCCGATGGCAGGGCGGCATTGAATATTGGACGTACCTGTACGCCAATATGCCTGCCCGTGCCATTCTGTCGACGTACATCGTCGTGCGCTGGTCGCGAAGTGGTTAAAATGATTATAAGGGTTTTTTGTTTTTTTAAATAACAAACATATCATACTTACCTCCACTGTGCAGCTTGTTTTACACAGAGTGGCCCCAAACCAGCTCTTTTGGGGTCCACTGGCGGCTCTCGCAGCTCCTCCCCGCATCAGATAACCTCCTGGGAGAAGCGCTCTCCTGGGGGATGACCTTGCGGGTGCGCTCCCAAGTTCAGCATTCGACGTTCATAGAGGCCAAATGCAGGACTCCGTCCCGCCCCTCGGCGCCCACGTCATTGGATTTGATTGACAGCAGTGGGAGCCAATGGCTGCGCTGCTATCAATCTATCCAATCGAGAGCTGGGAGCCCGTGGAGAGAGAGACAGCATGTCCCCGCCGACTGAATGAAGGGGTTCAGGTAAGTAAAGCGGAGGGGCTAAGGGGCCGGTGACTGCCAGGTGTTTTTTGACCTTAATGCATAGGATGCATTATGGTGAAAAAACGCAAACCTTTACAACCCCTTTAAGATCTATGCCATAATTGCCCTTTCAGGTGGACAAAGCCTAAACATTTTGGAACTTTATCCACCTGAATTAAAATAAAAAACAAAGAGAAAAAACTATAAGGCCCCTTTCACACTGACGATCCGTTCAGGCCCGCCTGTCAGTTTTTCAGGCGGACCTGAACGGGTGCTCCATAGAGGTCTATGGAGCGTCGGATGTCAGCGGTGACATGTCCGCTGACATCCGACCCGCTCCGATCCGAAAAAGTGTGACGGAGGAAAAAGCTATTTTTCCATCCGTCTGCGGATCGGATCGGGTGACGACGGGCACTGCGGTCCGTCATCATCCGATCTCCCATAGGGGAGAGCGGCGCTGTGACAGGTCCGTCCCTGCGCAGTGTGCAGAGACGGAGCTGTCATCTCCCTGCTCAGCGGGGATCGGCGGAGTGATCCCCGCTGAGCAAACGGACATCCACGGGGCGGATCAGAACTGATCCGCCCCGTGTGAAAGGACCCTAAGGCTCCATGCACACGGGAGCTCATAATCTGCAGTTTATTGGAGTTTGGGCGTTTTTTTTAAAAGCCCATAAACTCCACTCTATGTTATCCTATGTGTCCATGCACACATGGAAGTTTTTTAGCTTTAATGAGCAGTGGAGTTTATGGGCTTTTTTCTGAACGCCAGAAATTTGCGTTCAAAGTGCCGTTGTTCACCGCCAAAAAACGGCAAACGCTGATAAACGCTGATAAACGCTGATAAATGCTCATAAACATGCGTTAGTGTTCGGCATTCTATTTTTCAATGCATTGTGGGATTTTTGGAATGTACTCTGTGTATTTTTATAAAAAACGCCCATTAACACTAACGCTGTAAAACGCTCATAAACGCTAGTATAAAACGCTGTTAAAAGCAGGTTTTTCAAACAGCGTTTTCTGCCAGCAATCTGGCGTCCAGAAAAAGCTTTTTTGAGCTTCAGTGTGCATGGAGCCTAATAACTCCAGTGGCTAGAATGGCTTCCTATTAACTCTTGTCTTAGCTGCTAATTGAGGGCATAGCCAATGACCCCCCTTCTTTCAGGTGGACTAAACCTTACAATTTTTCAACCTGAACAAAACAAAAATAAAATAAATGAATAAACAAATAAACAATGTCAATTATGAGGAGAAAAACATAATAATCATAACAGAAAAAATATTTAAAAAAAATAAAAATCCAGAGGCTTATCCTTGAAAATACTAAAAATATTTCAAGGTCCTCTATAATATTCTAAACATGAAGGGCAAATCTCTGAAACTATCTAAACCTTATTCATAGCAAAGAAACATTAACCAGAAAATTCTTACCATCCATGCCTGTCACCAAGGGCTGCTAACATTGTTTCCCCCAGAAATATGATATTAACCGCATGCTGACCAACCGCCGTCATATTGCGGCAGGTCGGCACAATGCCGCGAATCATCGTAGCTATACGTCGTCTCATGGGACCAGGATGGCAGACATGTGCCTGCTGCACTGCGGGGGTGCCAATGCTCATGGCCGACAGTCACGATGACCGCCATCCACGAGCGATTGCGAGCACGAGAGGCAGAATAGGGACGAGTGTGTGTAAACACACAAATCCCTGTTCTGTGAGGAAAGACAGATCATATGTTCCTAATAGCTAGGAACCACGATCTGTAATTTCCTCTAGGTCAGTCCCCTCCCCCTACAGTTAGAAACACACAGGGAACATGGTTAACCCCTTGATCTCCCCCTTAGTGTTAATCAGTGCATCTTTATAGCACTGATCGCTGTATAAATGCCAATGGTCCAAAAAATGTGTCTGATGCGTCTGCCATAATGTTACAGTCCCGATAAAAATCGCAAATCGCCATCATTACTAGTAAAAAAAAAAAATAATAATAAAAATTCTATAAATCTATCCCCTATTTTGTAGACGCTATAACTTTTGCGCAAACAAATCAATATACGCTTATTGCGATTTATTTTTATTTTTTTTACCAAAAATATGTAGAAGAATAAATATCAGCCTAAACTGAGAAAAAATGTGTTTTAAAAAAAAATAAAAATTGGGGGTATTTATTATAGCAAAAAGTTCAAAATATTGTGTTTTTTTTTTCAAAATTGTCGCTCTTTTTTTTGTTTATCGTGCAAAAAATAAAAACCGCAGAGGTGATCAAATACCCCCGAATACACCTCTATTTGTGGGAAAAACAGGACGTCTATTTTGTTTGGGTACAGCGTCACGTGACCTCGCAAATGTCAAGCGACGCAGTGCCGAATCGCAAAAAATGGTCATTGAGCAGCCAAATCTTCGAGGGCTGAAGTGGTTAAATCATGTTGCTTTTCAACATGTACATTTACCAAAAAAAACTGCCTTTGCAGGCAAGAGGGCACCTGAAGACAAATGCAAACTACAGCTTTGACCAAACTTAAATAATGCCCTTGCTATAGACATAAGCTATTTATGTACCTCTCGAAGCCCTGGCAAAAAAACTCCCAGAGATGGCATCATCTCATCTTGCCTTATTTATAGGATATTTCTAAGACACTCCCCCAGCCAGTTCAAAGAGACATGCTCTCTCTCAACCCTGTTACAGTGATTCTGAGCTCAAAATCACATAACAAAAGGACATAATGATGCACATATGTGCAGGGGTTTGAAAGCTTGCTTCTGTGATGAGGCGGGTGAGTAGTAACAGCTGGGAGTGTCTTAGCAATATCCTAACAAGAAAGCAGGGTGGGATGATGCCATCTTTTGGGATTTTCCAGTCAGACTTTTGGAGGTACGTAAAAGGCCTATACCTATAGTGAGGGCATTAACCAACTGACAAATAAGGCCTTTTGAGCCCTTTAGGGAAAGAGAGCCTTGACTGATGAGGGCATGGCCAGGGCGGGTCAAGGTGACCGAGGGGTCACCAAGGATTGGTTGTTAGGGGGGACGGGCTGGGACTGAGCTCTGTAAAAGTGGTGCCCCAGGGGATTCTGGGTCTTTCTGGAAACATGGTTGGAAGAGCTGACCCTGTCCCCCAGCCATGGACATAGGGTTGCCACCTGTCCAGGATTCACCCAGACAGTTCGGGTTTGGAATCATTTGTCCAGGTTTCAGACTGTCTGCAACCCGGACACATTATTTAGACTGGACTATGGTCTCCCAGCAGTTTCTGGCTGCAGTTGTCTAAGCTGAGAGTGTCTGTTACACTCTTTCACTCTCCCCAAAGCCAGCACTATCAAAGCCCACCCCGCCAAACACATACAGACGGGAGAGGAGAGAGGGCACCATTTGCTCCTCCTACCCCCTACCCCTCTTTGTCTGCCCACACTCCAATCCTCGGCACTGTGCCTCAGAAAAGGGAAGTGAGGGCCGGAAATTTGAAGTTCAGCAACCTCAGATCCATCTGGATGAGAGGTGCTGACTGCCAAGGGGTGAGTGAGCTTACCATCCATGCATCCATCTGTGACTGAAGTCTCCCCCTTCTCTCTCTTGCCTCTGATTGAGTACACTAAGGCAAATCAGGGTTCTCAGAGCACCCCTTATATCAGAGTTCCCCTTTACACCACAGACCACAGTCTTTACCCTTACATCAGAGTCCTCTCTGTACATTAGAGTTCTCAGTGTTCCCCTTTAAATCAGAGTTCCCAGAGCATCCTTTATGTAAGAGTCCACAGTGTTCTCCCTTTCTTTAGAATCTGCAGAGTCCCCCCTTACAGTGAAGGGGAACTCTGTGGACTCTGATGTAAAAGGGGAACTCTGTGGACTCTGATGTAAAAAAGGAACTCTGTGGACTCTGATGTAAAAAAGGAACTCTGTGGACTCTGATGTAAAAAAGGAACTCTGTGGACTCTGATGTAAAAAAGGAACTCTGTGGACTCTGATGTAAAAAAGGAACTCTGTGGACTCTGATGTAAAAAGGGAACTCTGTGGACTCTGATGTAAAAAGGGAACTCTGTGGACTCTGATGTAAAAAGGGAACTCTGTGGACTCTGATGTAAAAAGGGAACTCTGTGGACTCTGATGTAAAAAGGGAACTCTGTGGACTCTGATGTAAAAAGGGAACTCTGTGGACTCTGATGTAAAAAGGGAACTCTGTGGACTCTGATGTAAAAAGGGGAACTCTTGTTATTAACTTCATGTGATTAGAAATGTTATTTAGTAGCAAAATATATATGTATAGTTTATACTATAAAAACAAATTGCTGTGCGCCGCAAAAGTGTTCGGGTTTGACTTGAAGAAAAGGTGGCAACCCTACATGGACACCAAGCTCCTGATGGCCAAGGTCCGCGAATTGGCTCTTCAAGGTCAGGATGACTGGCTATTCGCTCTCCTCTCCCCAGAGACAGCTCCCTCTACCCCCCCTCCTCCTGTGGACTCTGCTGCGAGGCCCAGGGCTCAAAGGCGCCTTCTCATCTGAGCCCCAGTCCTTCCAGGGCCTCTTAATGGCATTCCTGTCCCTCTGCTCCCCTGAAAACACTGCAGATACAGATGCCAGCGCTTCCTCCAATGGGCAGCGTGGCATCTCCGCCCGCCATCGCTGGTGCCCCGCTCGGCGGGCTTCCCCCCGCTAGTGCCTGATAAAACCGTGGCCCTCTCTGCTCGCGGAGCCCTAGAGCTACGATAATTTTTGTTTGGGCTACACCGCTTGCTGTCCCTTCCCCTGACTGCCTCACTGAGCCCTGCCGGCCTATCCCTTTCACACACGTGAAGATGTCCGCCATACCCGAGCCTGCCCCTGCTCTCCCGGCATGCGGGGGGTTCCGGCTGGCTGGGGTCCACGCCGTTCTGCCAGAATGTCCTCTGCCAAGTCTGGGTCGCGGACGAAGCACCGCCAGGGAGTCTCTTCGGCGTCCTCCACAGCTGTCCGATCTAACCTCCCTGCAGGGGCGGATCCAGAGTCTAGTCTCGGGAGGGGCACTGCCAGAAAATAAGGTGTTGCTTACAGAACACGTTTGTATTAAAATATATGTATTTAACATATCATACAGTCATAACCTTGTTTAAAACAGTGACACTGTTTTAAAGTGTTAGATGCATCCCCATGCCGGCATCCCATTTATTTGTATTCTAATACATGGCTGCATGGACACAGCCACTTAGTCCCAATATGACATGCTGGGGTGGGTACCTGAAGGCACCTGGCAAGCATTCTGGGACCCACGCAGGACATATTGGGACACAAAAGCTGTGTGTGTCAGTAGAAATAAATGGGATGCCAGCACAGGGATATGTACAAAACTTTATGGGACATTCCTTTCTGTCATTCCTTTTAGTATATCCCACACTTTATCCATCCCCAAGTCAGTTAAAGACAGCCCGCATGTCTGCAGCATGCCTCCTGTGTGAATGAGGCCTAAAGATTAATTTTAATGTCATTCTATATCATCATTATCATCATGATAATCACACAATACAGGTGCTGTGGCTCATGATGATGATGATGATGATTGGTAATTGTAATACACAGCATGGAGGGGGGTAATGTACCGACTGACACATTTGTGACCAATGGCAATTAATTAACCCCTTTGTGCTGCATTAGTAGCAGTGTTTTTTTTCAACCCCATCATGCTGCAGCATAAAAGGGATTAATTAATAATGATGGTACCACTGCCACTAATGCAGCACAAAGGGGTTAATTAATTGCCATTGGTCATGAATGCATCAGTGAGTACATTACCCCCCTCCATGCTGTGTATTACAATTACCATTCTAACTGCATTAACACCCCTCCCCTCCTCCCCTTCCCTCCAAGTGTTAACCACTTCAGCAGTTCACACAGCTAACACACTGTTAAGGAGTTAAAGCAGTTAAGTGATCACTCACTTGCAGACAGTGCAGATGGGCTCACTGCTAATAATACTACACAGCGTGTAGCGGCGACCCCAGTTTTACCATGGTCTTTACCCCCATAAGGACGCCACCGCCTGGGCCCCTCTAAATGAACGGATGGGGCACACTGAATATGTCTAAAGCCATCTTTGAGTGGGGGAAGCAGAAATAAAGTCCCTGCAACTGCATTTAGACGATTCCTCGCCAAACGTAAATAGGTGGCGGAGGGAGAAAGCCTTGAAGTGAAATATTTTCGGGGGGGGCAATTGACCCGTTGCCCCCCCCCCTGGATCCGCCCCTGCCTCCCTGCTGGAGGTTCTGCAGCTATGCCTGAGCCAGCTCTGCTGCCCCCAGTGGCTCCTTCTTTCCCTGCGCCTGGCAGGGCGGGAGATCTGAATATGTTTCTGAACTCGGCTCAGACTATAATACCTATGCAGAATCTCCCTGCACCCAGTAGGGCGGGAGATTTAAATATGCCCCTGATCTCTGCTCAGCCAGGGTTTCTGGTCCAGAATCTCCCTGCGCCTGGCTGGGTGGGGGGATCAGTATTTTTCCAAGGTTGCCCACACTTCACTTTTACCTCCTGACGGCCATGGTCTCCCTGCGCCCAGCGGGGCGGGTGATGGGAACATTGCTCTGACCTCCCTCCCCTCACCTCGGATCCCAGTATACCCGCACCTCCCTGCACCCGGCTGGGCGGGAGGTCACAGCGGGTCACCTGCCACCACAACCCAGCCTCGTCTTCCTGCGCCCGGCAGGGCGGGAGACTCCTACCCCAGGCCCGGGTTGGCGGCTGCACCCGCCCCAAGTCATCCGCCTGGAATCAACAGGTGCTCTTGTTGCTGCTCAGCTGATGTCCTTGGCCAGCCAGACTCTTCAGGGTCAGTGGTCGGACCCCCGCCCCTGGACTCCGTCATCACAATCCTGCCTCACCAGGCCCCACCGTTCCTCCAGCCTGCCTACCATGGTTGTTCCTGCACCGGATGTTCCGCCTGGACCTGCTGCTGTTCCGCACATAAGTGAGTATGACTGTGATTAAATTTGGGGTAGGTCCACTGATGCTTCCATATCGGGCCCGCCAGATTAACACATCGTTTTGGTCGTCAAATCAGTTCTGTCCAGTATGGGGGTATCGGGTCCCGTAATTGATTGCATCTCTCTTTTGCTACTTAGACCTTATTTGGGGTGCATATAAGGTTTACGGGGGACAGTGTTGGTTTCACTACGACACCCAGTTTCGCCAAAAAATGGCGGCACGTAAGGAGCTTCATTTTGATTGTCACTGCAAATGGTACACCGCGTGCCGTTTTAAGCACAAGTGCTCTAGTTGCGGGGGTGCTCACCCCGCCAGCCAGTGCTTTCCGGAGGGGAAAACAACCACTTCCCAGGCCCGGGAGCCAAGCCTGACCTTTGTAAACCAGAGGACGCCAGTGAACGTCTTAGAGATGCATCCTTGGCTAGACCGCTCAATGATGGCATCGACAAGGAGGAATCCAGGGTCCACTACGCCTCTTTCGATAGAGAGATTCAATTAGTTAGGGCCGCCGGTAAGTCGGCTTTGCTGGCAAAGTTGGACATTGAGTCCGCCTTCCGCCTCCTCCTGGTCCACCCGGAGTGTTTCCACCTCTTGGGCTGCTACTTTCAGGGAAGCTACTTTTTCGAAATGTGCCTCCCATGGGTTGTGCCATCTCGTATTATTTCTTTGAGCTCTTCAGTATCTTCCTTGACTGGGTAGTCACCCAGGAGGCTGGTTTTCAGTCCATACTACACTACCTAGACGATTTCCTCTTCATAGGCCCAGTGGACAGTGGTCGGTGCCAGTGTCTTCTCTCTGTTTTTCAGGACCCCTGCCGACGGTTTCCCTTTCCACTGTCCACTAACAAGATCGAGGGCCCTGTGACAATTTTGGCATTTCTGGGCACGGTGGAAATAGACACGGTGGCATTGGTCTTTTGGCTGCTCCACGACAAGCTGGCCAAGCTCCTTGGTCCGCTTAGCAAAGGGGGCCAAGAAGCTACAGCTAAAATAACTTCAATATTTTCTGGGTCACTTGGTCTTTGCCTGCAGAGTCATACGCATGGGAAGGGCTTTCTGCAGGTGTCTGGCGTGGGCCATGAAAGGGGTGGCTGCCCCTCACCACTATGTCCTGATCACCAAGCCCATGTCAGGGCTGGCTTAGCCCTTCCTCTTCTGGGCTGGCCGCTCAGCTGTCAGCTAATTGCCATCTCTCTTCTCTTTCCACAGTTACCAGCTGTTCCCAATGATGCTCGTCTGACCTGCCTATTTAAATCCTTCCAGCTCACTTTTTCCTTTGCCTTAGCGTGGTCACATCACAAGGAACCATCTCCTGCTGTTTGTTTCAAGACTGGCTTGCTGACATCCCTCCTGGCTTCCTATCCTGCTTGCAGTTGCTCTCCTTGGACCCCTGACTTCTGGCTTGGCTGATTACCCGATCTGGTTAATGAACTTTGGACTGGCTGACTACCCGATCTGGCTACTGGACTCTGGCTATGCTTGACTACGCTGTTTTCTATTTACCTTTTTATTTTTATTAATAAACAAGTGTGATTTGATTGTACTTCTGTCTCAGTCTGTTTCATGGTTTCTGACAGTACGCGAAGGCCATGAATTCAGAAGATACAGATTCAGAAGATACAGTCAATCCACTTATATATACCATATTGGTAATATTTTTTCCAGATTGGATGAGTAAGATCACCGCATGGATCAGTTTGCCTTGGCGTTACAAATGCTCCTGAATGGCACGGCTCACCTGGAATCCCCCACGGTGGCTGCTCCGGTACAACCTGAGTCACAGGCCGTCCCTGCTGCTGCGCCAGTCTCTGTGTAGGCACCCGCCTCGAGTATTTCCTCTATAAGAGGTATGTCTGGTTCTGCTCCGCTTCCCCAGTGATTTGGGGGCAATCCAGTCCAATGCAGAGGGTTTCTCAATCAGGTTGAGATATATTTCGAAATGCTGCCCCAGGCGTTTCCCACGGACAGAAGCAAAGTAGGTTTCGTGATATCTTTGCTTTCTGAGAGAGCCTTTGCCTGGGCTAACCCTCTATGGGAGACGCAAAAACCTGTTGTCTTGAGTTACCCTCAGTTTGTGGCCTCCTTTAAAAGGGTTTTTGACGTTCCCGCATGCTCCGCTTCTGCTGCCAAGTGCCTCATGTCCATCAAACAGAGTATGAGAACTGTTGCCGACTACGCCATTGAATTCCGTAATCTGGCAGCAGAGGTTGCTTGGAACAATGAGGCCCTCGTGGCTGCTTTTTCTCATGGTCTCTCGGATTCCATCAAGGATGAGATAGCAGCCCGAGATATACCAACTGAGCTGGAGAGCTTGATCTCGTTTGCCATCCTCATTGACTCCAGACTCAGAGAAAGACTTTCTCTTAAGGAGCGCTTGCGGAAGCCTCCTGTACCTTTGCCTCCGAGCTTTGTAGTCCCACCCATGCCTCCCTCACATCCCATGCCTCCTGGTATCGAGTTGGTCAGTGAAGATGAACCCATGCACCTGGGCTTCACGCGTCTCTCTGCGGATGAGAGAGCCTTTAGGAGGAGGGAGAGATTGTGCCTTTATTGTGGCCAGGCAGGTCACTTTTTGAAGTCTTGTCCTACCCATCCAGGGAATGCCCGAACCTTGAGGTCCTGTCATGGACAGACCTTAAGTGGCATTGTTTCATCCCTAGTTATCCAGAAGGATAAGCCCCTGGTTTTGGTCACCCTTTCTTGGGCTGAGTCGTCCATTGAGATACAGGCTCTAATCGACTCTGGGGCTGCAGGCCTGTTCATTGATGCTGCATTTGCTTCGCAGCACTTGATTCCGCTGCAGCTGCATGACACTCCACTTGCCATTGAGGCTCTTGACGGGAGACCTTTAGAGCCTGCCCATGTGACTCATGAGACTGTTCCATTGTCCATGGCCATAGGGGCTCTTCACCATGAGATAATCCAATTCCAAGTTATTTCCTCACCCAGATTTCTGCTGGTTATTGGTTATCCTTGGTTACAGAGGCACAACCCCTCTTTTGATTGGCTCCGTGCTGAGGTTCTCTTCTGGTCACCACAATGCAGTGAGACATGCTTCCTGAAGGTATCCAAGGTCCTGTGCACCGCTTCACCTCCTTCCCTGCTGGAGGAGTACCGTGATTTTGGCGATGTCTTTGATAAAGGTCAAGCTGGTAGTTTGCCTCCACACCGGCCTTATGATTGTGCAATTGACCTTCAACCTGGTGCCATACCTCCTTGTGGCTGGCTTTACCCTTTGTCGGTCTTGGAGGATAAGGCCATGGAGGAGTATGTTGCTGACGCACTTTCTCGAGGTTTCATCCGCAAGTCCTCGTCTACTGCTGGTGCTGGTTTCTTCTTTGTGAAAAAGAAGAGCGGTGAACTAAGACCTTGTATAGGTTATAGGGGTCTCAATCGTGTCACGATTAAGAATGCCTACCCGATTCCATTGATTACAGAGTTATTTGACCGCCTCAAGGGAGCAACGGTTTTCACAAAACTTGACCTGAGAGGGGCATACAATCTCGTGCGCATTAAGGAGGGCGATGAGTGGAAAACTGCGTTTAATACCAGAACGGGCCATTATGAATACCTGGTAATGCCTTTTGGCCTTTGTAACGCCCTGGCAGTTTTCCAGGAATTTATTAACGATGTCCTCCGAGATTTGTTGCAATTGTGTGTGGTGGTTTATCTCAATGATATCCTCATATTTTCCAAGTCCCTGGAGAGCCACCAAACAGATGTCTGTCGTGTACTACAGAAACTAAGAGAGAACAATCTCTATTGTAAACTGGAAAAGTGCGAGTTCTATCGTGAACAGGTTACATTCCTGGGCTATGTCATTTCCACTGCTGGTTTTTTGATGGACCCAGAGAAACTGTCGGCAGTCCTACAGTGGCCTCGACCCGTGGGTTTACTTCCTCTGCAGCATTTCCTGGGCTTTGCCAACTACTATCAGAAGTTTATACGTAACTTCTTGTCTCTGGTCAAGCCTCTGACTTATATGACCAGAAAGGACGGTAACCCACAGAGTTGGTCTCCTCAGTCCATTAAGGCCCTTGAGACTCTCAAGGCTGCCTTTGTTTCTGCTCCTGTGTTGGCACTTCCTGATCCTACATTGCCTTTTATCCTAGAAGTTGATGCTTCTGAGACTGGAGTTGGCACCCTTCTATCTCAACGTCCTAACTCTGAGAGCGCTATGCATCCATGTGGCTACTTTTCCAAGAAATTGTCACCTGCTGAATGCAATTATGAGATTGGTGACAGAGAGCTGTTGGCTGAAAGATCGGAGACATCTCCTTGAAGGTACCACTGTGCCCGTTCTTATTCTTACTGACCATAAGAATCTTATATTCTTGTCTGAGGCTAAGCGACTCTCTCCCAGAAGGGCGCGATGGGCTCTTTTCTTGCCGAGCTTTAACTACATTATCTCATTAATACCCGGTACTAAGAATGTAAGGGCTGATGCCTTGTCACAACAATTTTCCTTCACTTCCAAGTTGGAGTCGGTTCTGGTTCCTATGATTCCTCCTGATCGTATCTTGGCTACAGTTGGCACCAGTCTTACTTCTCCTTTGGGTGACAAAATTCTTGCTGATCACGTCCATGCTCCTCCTGATAAACCTTGTGACCGCTGCTTTGTCCCAGAGAGTCTCTGTACTGCAGTGCTCCAGACTTACCATTCTCCCAAGGCAGCTGGCCATCCTGGGAAGAATCAACTCAATTGGGCCATCTCCCAACAATTCTGGTGGCCTAGTCTACGGGCTGATGTTAATCGCCTTCGTAGCTGCCTGTCCCGTGTGTGCTCAGAGTAAGACTCCACGACACCTTCCAGTTGGCCTCCTACAACCTATACCCAATGGAGAGAGGCCCTGGACTCACCTGTCTATGGATTTCATTGTGGAATTACCCAACTCCCAAGGCAACACTGTTATCCTTATGGTGGTTGACCGGTTCTCAAAGATGTATCATTGTATTCCACTTAAGAAGTTGCCCACCTCTAAGGAACTGGCTCCCATTTTTGCTCGGGAGATCTTTCGCTTACACGGGCTACCCAAGGTGATTGTCTCGGATAGGGGCAGTCAGTTTGTCTCCCGGTTCTGGCGAGCCTTTTGTGCACAGTTGGGAATCCAGCTTGCGTTCTCTTCTGCGTATCACCCACAGTCTAATGGGGCCGCAGAACGAGCCAATCAGTCCTTGGAGCAATTCCTACGTTTCTATATTTCTGACCATCTGGTCTGACCTATTACCTTGGGCAGAGTTTGCTCACAACAGTGCCTTGAATTCTGCCTCCTGATTGTCTCCATTTATGGCGAATTATGGTTTCCAACCTTCCATGTTGCCTGACTCGTTTGTTCCACAGAGTATTCCTGCGTTAGAGGAGCATTTCCGTGATCTTCGTTCCACTTGGGTAAAAGTCCAGGAGGCTTTGCGTCATGCTAATGATAGGTACAGACTCCATGCTGACCGCAGACGCCTGCCTGCGCCTTCCTATCAGGTTGGGGACAGGGTCTGTCTGTCATCTCGAAACTTCTGGCTTCGCGTTCCCTCACTGAAGTTTGCACCTCGGTTTATTGGGCCTTTCCGTATCCTTTGCAGGATTAACCCAGTAGCTTACGCGTTGGACCTTCCTCCTAGTATGCGCATCTCAAATGTGTTTCATGTCTCCTTATTGAAGCCGTTGGTCTGTAACCGATTTACCACCTCGGTGCCACGTCCTCACCCTATTCAGGTTGAGAACCATGAGGAGTATGAAGTACAATCCATTGTTGACTCCCATAGGTTCCGTGGGCGCATACATTACCTGGTACATTGGAAGAGGTACGGTCCGGAGGAGCGCTCCTGGGTTTCATCCTCTGACGTACATGCCCCTGTCCTCCTCCATGAGTTCCAGACGGTTTCCCCTCAATCCTGGTGCCCCTCCGAGGGAGAGGGGTCATTGGGGGGGTACTGTCAGGGCTGGCTTAGCCCTTCCTCCTCTGGGCTGGCCGCTCAGCTGTCGGCTAATTGCCAGCTCTCTTCTCTTTCCACAGTTACCAGCTGTTCCCAATGATGCTCATCTGACCTGCCTATTTAAAGCCTTCCAGCTCCCTTTTTCCTTTGCCTTTGCGTGGTCACATCACAAGGAACCATCTCCTGCTGTTTGTTTCAAGACTGGCTTGCTGACATCCCTCCTGGCTTCCTATCTTGCTTGCAGTTGCTCTCCTTGGATCCCTGACTTCTGGCTTGGCTGATTACCCGATCTGGTTAATGAACTTTGGACTGGCTGACTACCCGATCTGGCTACTGGACTCTGGCTATGCTTGACTACGCTTTTTCCCATTTACCTTTTTATTTTTATTAATAAACAAGTGTGATTTGATTGTACTTCTGTCTCAGTCTGTTTCATGGGTTCTGACAGCCCATGCATGACGACTTGGGGATTTGGCTATCCTTTCTTCAGTCCTACAATGGACAGTCTTGTTGGCTGCGAGAGGAGGTACCGAAATCACAGCTGGAGCTATAAACCGATGCGGCAGGCTCCTGTGGCTCCGGCGCCTTCTTCCAAGGGGAGTGGTCTGCCAAGGTTGGCCGGTCTCATGGGCCCGCATGGATTTGTTGTGCAACCTCACCCTGCTGGAGCTCTTCCCAATCATTGTCGCCATTGAGCTTTGGGGCGAATGGCTGCGCAACCACCAAGTAGTTTTCTGGTCTGATAACATGAGCGTGGTGCAGGTAGTGAACAAGCAGTAAGCCAGTTCCCCTCCATTCGAATCGTTACTGCAGTTTTTGGTTTTAAAGTGCTTACATTTTAACATTTGTAATTTGCTAATGATATCGCTGATGCTCTCTACCATCTACAGCTCGATCGTTTTCGCTCCCTGGCCCTGTCAGCTTCCCTAGAGGGCCTCCCCTGTTCGGCCCACTTGTGGAACCTCGTTACTGGTGCCTACTAGACCTCCTTTGGACGTCGCTTTCCCTGCGGATGTGGGCGTCGTACTGTCAGGTGTGGTACGAGTGGGTTCAAGCGTCGGGTGGTGAGTTTTCAATTTCTTCTTCAAATGACAGACGTATAGCTTTGTTTGCTTACCTAGTTCATTTGCTGCAGAGAGGCATTTTGGGTTCCACTGTTTCCTCAACCATGTCTGCATTGTCCTTTTGGTTTCAACTCCTCGGGTGAGAGGAGTTGAATTTTCTGCCAAAGCATTTCCTGTCCGACGTGTACCACGGTGTTGGAAACGTGTTACCCATTATCCTGATTCGCGGCACCCGGTTTCCCTCCAGATCCTCTCCTTTCTCTGTTACCGTCCATGTACTCCTCTGTGTTTGAGACTCTTCTTTTTCATGTGGCCTTCTCTTGGGCGTTTTTCGGTGCCTTTTGCATTGGCAAATTGGTTTCTAAATCCAAGTCATCGGCGGGTGGCATCCTGATGGAGGATGTTTTCTTCTCTGAGCGCTGCATGATGGTTTTGTTGCGGACCTCGAAGACTGATGGCTTCGGCAGAGGTAGACGGGTTGTTCTGTACCCTTGTGGTGGCCCCTTTTGTCCTGTGTCACTTGCCTCTCCTTTCTTGTCCGCGCTACCCTGTCTCCCACCTTTTTCATTAATGCCAATTCTTCCTCCTTGGGCAGGTTTCAATTTTTACATGTTTTCCGTCGTTGCCTCAAGGTCATGGGCCTCCCTTTGCACGATTTCTCAACCCACTCGTTTCACATCGGTGCTGCAATCGCTGCTTCTGGTATGAGTTTCTCTGATACGGAACTTCAGTGTCTGGGTAGGTGGGAATAGTTTTTTTTTCATTGTACATCCGCCCACATCTGCTGTGCTAAATTTTTCCAGGTTGTCACCCAGCTCTGATATGGATAGTTAGAGATTCCTTCATCTACTGGGCTGCTCATCGTGCGGAAGTTTGGATCTACGGGAAGAACTTGGGTTTCACCTATGATCTTGCCAGGATCCGCTGGCTTGGGCTATGTGAGTTACGCTGGTCCTAGGTCCTCCTGGAATGTTGCACCTTTGCACTCATGTTTCTGGTGCTATCATCTTGGTTCTTCATGCTGGTGGAAACGACGTTGGTTATATGCGTTCCATGGACTTAATTTCCGCTATCAAGCAAGACATCGCCCAGTGTTATGCAGTCTTTACCAACTTGATTCTCATTTGGTCTGAAATCATGCCTCACTCGCTATCGGCTCGGGAGATCACTGGCCCCCGCCTGGAATGCTTCCGTCGGAAAGTTAACGCTCAGGTCGCCAAGTTTGTTCGGTAGATCGGGGGGTTTATGATCTGGCACAGGGATTTAGAAGGTGCTAATGATGATCTGCTGAGATCAGATGGTGTCCACCTCAATGACATTGGATTGGATATCTTTAACCTTGGCCTTCAAAGTGGTGTGGAACAGGCACTGGCCACCCATCAGTTATCCACTGACAGGCGGGTGGCGGTTTCTTGAGCTTGCCAGCATAAAATAGCTGTAATGGGATATGCCCTTGATGGAATGGGAAGTAGGCGGCCTATCCAGCACTTATGGTAAGGACAGGCCCCTCTTTTTCTCCCCCCCTTTTTGGAATTGTGTACTCACAGTACAACTGTGACTGGCAGTGTTTGAATGTGTTCATATGTTATGTGTTGGATTTAATAAAGTTGTGGGCTTGCCCTTTCCAACTTAATGGTTGTAAGTGTTTTATTTAATGGGGTGAAAGGGTTAGGGGGAAGGTCGGTCCATACATATAAGTTACAGTTAATGGTACCTGGGCTCATTGCACCTCAGCAGTCAAGCTGCACAGTTTGTTTTTATCTACAGTCACCCCTTACCTACATAGGCAGTTTTTGGTAAAGGTAAACTAACCCTTTAAATTTTACTGTACAAGCAGCTTTACTTACTTTACACCTTCCTGCAATTGGCTTCAATGCTTGCCTTCTCTGCTAGAAGTTCTGGACTATGGGTGGAGCCTTGACATCATCAAACACAATACAGGGACGTTAAACTTTATTATACGTTTAGGAGGTTGCAGTGTAACCAAAGCCAGTTGCAAGATACAGAGCAAATGCAGAGGGCCGATTTCAGCACTGGTGGGAGCCTACTGGTGCGAGAAGTAAGTTAAAGCGGGAGTGCACCTAAAAAAAAAAAATATTAAAAGCCAGCAGCTACAAATACTGCAGCTGCTGACGTTTAATAAATGGACACTTACCTTTCCTGGAGTCCAGCGATGTCGGCAGCCGAAGCTGATCAATCGCTCGGCTCTGGGCTACTGCCATTCTCGGTGAGGGAATCAGGAAGTGAAGCGTTACGGCTTCACTTTCCAGTTCCCTACTGTGCATGCGCGAGTCGCACTGCACATCCTAAATGGTCCCCGCTATCTCCTGGGACCTGTGTGTTTCCCAGGAGACAGCGGGGGTTGCGGGAAGGGGCGTGACTCCCACGGGGGTCTATTCCCGGAAATGGGTGCAGATACCTGGATTATACAGGTATCTGCACCCCCCTACCCCCTGACAGGTGCCAATTGTGGCACCGGGGGGGGGGGAATCAGATGAGCTGAAGTTCCACTTTTGGGTGGAACACTGCTTTAAAAATTTCCTTCTAAATCCACTGCCCAGACCCTTGCATTGAGGGGGGCCCACTGCAAGGGTGGAATTTTATTGGAGAAACAAAGTTGTGTTTTATTTTTTTCCTTCAAACCATACCACAATCAATTATATAAATGCAGTAAGGCACCCTAATCCACAGTAAAGAGAATCTGTATAACACAAGCCATTATTGAATCATGTTTAGCAAAGTCACTGTAAGGGTTTTTTATACTGAAATAAAGATTACAGTGCCATAATTCAGAGACAATAGCCAGACACATAGGATAGTAGCTAGAAAGTATGTAAGCAGTTTGATTGGGCAGCATTGAAAGGTGGAGATATAATACATTTTTTATCCAGAAATAAAAAAATTAGAGCGTATTATTTCAGAGACAGCAACAAGAAACTTTGTGCAGAACGGCTGCAGATTATGTAAACATTTTTACTTGACCACGATGTAAGATGGAGAGGCAAGGCAGTTTTTATTGTGAAAAAGAAAATTACAGTGCATTGTGTTAGACAAGAGCCAGGAATATTGCACAAACATGCTGCACATAATGTAAGTATTTTACTTGATCGCAATGTAAGTGGGAGAGATTAGGCAGTTTTTATCAAGAACTAAAAATGACAGTGTACTGTATAATGTCAGAGACAAAAGCCAAGAATATTGTACAAACTCCCTGTACATAATGTGAGTAATTTTACTTTATCACAATGTAAAAAGAAAGAATGAGTCAGTTTTCATCAAAAAATAGAAATTGCAGTGTATAATGTCAGAGATAAGGCTGTACTTTATGTAAGGCCGCGTACACACGCGGGGACTGTTCGGCCAACTTTGTCCGCTGAACAGTGTTTCGGCGGACAGTCCGCCCGTGTGTGGGCGTTCAGCGGACAGTTTCAGCGAACAGTCCGCTGAACAAGGTTTTTCGGAATTTCCGAAAAACTGTCCGCTGAAACCTTGTTTCAGCGAACAGTTCCCTCGTGTGTAGGCTTGTTCGACAAACTAAGTTCCGCGCATGCTCAGAAAGGATTTACACGCCGAAAGTTATAATGCAGTGTATAGGACGTCGTATTTTTCGTCCCATCGTACGTGCCGTTCACGTCATCGCGCACGGTTTCAGCAAACTGTTCGTACGTCGTGTGTGGCCATGTCCATCCATGCTAATTTTGAGCGGACTGTTTGCCGAAACTGTTTGAGGGACAAAGTTGGCCGAACAGTCCCCGCGTGTGTACGCGGCCTTAGTGGTTTTATAGTGGTTATGACCCCTGCCGTCTTAAAGTGGTTGTATACCTTTTTTTTGTATTTTTACCTACAGGTAAGCCTATAATAAGGCTTATCTGTAGGTAAAATGAAAATCTCCTAAACTTGTACGGTTTCGGAGATATTTACTTGCATGCAGCCGCTGACAACAGCGGCGCATGCGCTGTGAAGGTCCGAAAGATGCTGCTGGACCTTGCCAGAAAGAGGTCTCCAGCACGCATGCGTGGGAGTGATGATATCGCGGCTCCGGCCACTCACTGCACTGGAGCCCGCAAACTCAGAAGACACACAGAGGGGAAATGTCAGCTCCCATACTGTGAACTGGGATCAGCTGTCGACGCCTCAGTCTAAGGTAAGTATTTCATAATGAGCTAGTATGCCTTTTGCCTTACAGTTGAAAAAATAAAAAAAATTGTGCAGGTTGTTTAAGTCAACAATAGAGTACATTACTTCACCAAAAGTCAGCAAAATATTTTACAGACTCCATATGTCAGGGATGTCTAAACTTTTTTCAAAGAGGGCCAGATTTGATGAAGTGAACATGTGCGAGGGCCGACCATTTTGCCTGACATTCTTTGAACCATTAAAATTCGGTCTAAGTGTGTTCGTCCGAGCACTACTGCACTGCCCAACAAGAATTCTCTTGCCTTTGTGGCTGTGTGTGGTGAAGAGATGAACTCAAGTGTATTATTTGGGTACACCGTATTTATTGGCGTATAACACACACATTTAAGAGGGAAGCTTCAGGAAAAAAAACCTTAAAATTTTAAATAAAGAACTGTGAAGCAAAATAAGGGTCAGTGCCCATCTGCAGACCCACAATTGCCAGGAATGCAGCGCCCACAATTGCCAGGAATGCAGCGCCCACCATTGTCAGGAATGCAGCCCCACCATTGCCAGGAATGCAGCCCCACCATTGCCAGGAATGCAGCCCCACCATTGCCAGGAATGCAGCCCCACCATTGCCAGGAATGCAGCCCCACCATTGCCAGGAATGCAGCCCCACCATTGCCAGGAATGCAGCCCCACCATTGCCAGGAATGCAGCCCCACCATTGCCAGGAATGTAGCCCCACCATTGCCAGGACTGCAGCCCAACAATTGCAATTGCCAGGAATGCAGCCACCATTACCATCAGTGCAGCCATGGAGGGCAGGATGAGCGCCAAAGACATCCTACAGGAGAATCTCCTGTTTACACAACAGCCTCTTTAAGAGAAAGTCCCGCCTCCTTTGATGAACAGAACAGTCATCTAATGGCAGAGATGGGACTTCCTATTACAGAGGCTGCCGTGTAAACAGGAAATTCTACTCCTGTGTGCACGGCACTCGTCCCGCCTCCTCCCTCCGACAAAGTCGGACTATATATCTTTTGTGGCCCCGGTGCTGGGAGATCGCCGGGGTCCATAAAAGATATATATGTTTAAATAACCAGGCGTGCCATTCAAAACCGGACCGCGGGCCGGACTTTGAACATGCCTGCCATATGTGGTATGTAAGAATTCTTACAAGGCTGCAGTTTAAAGTGACACATAATGATATCCTTATTTTCCAAAAACAATCAATACACACCCATCCTATGCATTAAGGTGAAAAAACGCTTGGCAGTGACCGGCCCCCCTCCCCCGTTTTACTTTCCTGAGCCCTGGAACTTCGCTCGGTGGGGACGAGCTGTTCCTATGCCCGGGGTTCTCGGCTCTTGATTGTATAGATTGATAGCAGTGCAGCCATTGGATCCCGCTGCTGTCAATCAAATCCAACGACACAGGCACTGGGGGGCGGGGCTGAGTCATGTATTCGGCGGCTATGGACGGTAAGGATGCATTAAGGTGAAACAACACGAGGCTTTACAACCCCTTTAAAGGTTCATTTAGATCCCTAATGTTACCTCTGGACCCCACTAAAACAGATCATAACTGCAGGTACTTCTAAGTTGTTTAGGGCTAATTCACACTACAAATCTGTTATAAGGCAGAGCAGCCAGAGGGATTCACTGCTCCAGACACTCTGTGTTGCCGGATGCACTAGGGGGCATTTTGATGCAAGATTCGGCACTTAGCGATGATATTGCCCTCCGAGTAGGAGGAAGGAGACGCAGGGGAACCCACCGTGAAGCCAAAGAGGATGGAGAAGATGCAGGGGAACGCAGTGAAGCAGAGGAGGAGGAGATGCAAGATAAAGCTACTGAGGAGGAATCGCTGCCCGCGACCTAGATTGGGTAAGTGCGGAGCTGGTGGGCTGGCAATCGAGCGACAAGGGGGGGGGGGGGGGGTTAGCTGCGACCTACCTATGGGCAGAGAGTTTGATGGAGGGAGGTTTGTTTGCCACCCCCCCAAAAAAAAATATGGGGCACCAGCCGCCACTGATTAGGGACTACATACTATGGGATTTGTACTGTTCATAGAGCAGTGCACATGACCACAACTAAAATGCATTGCTCTCTTCTCTCTTAATTCACCTCCCTCTTCCCCTTCCATACTCTTTTATAAACATTTATACATTTTATATGCTATAAGACGGAAATGGAGAACAGGTAGGAGTACATTTTGATTTCCCTGCCCCATTTGCTTTATTGAAGGGATTATTACAGATAAGCTGTAATGAGTAAAATGTTATTCCACTCATAAAGTATATTTAAATCATTATATCCCTGTGACCTTGTTCCCTTCTCCTTTCTCTCCAGAATGTTGTTGCTGCTATTATGGTTTTTCTTTTTAATGTAGCTGTGATATGTATGTATTAAAATGCCTTTGGCCATGTTGGGCGTTAATAAAAAATATATATATAAAAAAAAAACATGCATTGCTCATTCCAAACAAATGGAAGGGAGGAGAGAAAAGGAGAGGCTCAGGAGCTCACAGAAGATAATACTAAGAGGCAGAAAAACAGTAAGCAACAGATTCATGAAACTATGATATGACTGTAATTGCATTTACTTTAAAAAAAATTACAGATTATTTACCCTTTTGATATGTTTTTTTCAGCACTCTCATCTAATGCCCCGTACACACGAGCGGATTTTCCATTGAAAAAAACTTGGATGGTTTTTCCGACAGAATTTCGCTCAAGCTTGGCTTTCATACACACGGTCACACAAAAGTTCTCTGAACTTTCGACTGCCAAGAACGAGAAAATGAAGTTCAATGCTTCCGAGCATGTGTCGAATTGTTTCCAAGCATGCGTAGGAATTTTGCGTGTCGGAATTTGTACAGACGATTGGAATTTCTGATCAGAACTTTTTCCGACCAAAAAATAAAGAACCTGTTCTCAATCTTTTGCTGGCTGGAATTCTGCCAGCAAAAGTCAGATGAAGCATACACACGGTCGGAATTTCTGACCAAAAGCTCACATCCGACTTTTGCTGGCAGAATTCCTGATTGTGTGTATAAGTGTTTACATGCAAATAGATGGATGCAGAGTGTGTACCAATGGGGTTGGCATTTTAGCTGAGCTTTGGCAGCATACAAGCTGGCCACAGCTAATCAACCAGTTTGTAAGTGGCCATAGTACAGTGTGTTTTGCATCCAGAAGCAGAGTTTAGCCACCTCTGAATACAGCAAACTATCTGCTGCCAAACTGCCATGTGAAAGTTGCATAAAGGAGTTGAAGCTTTTTATGATAAATATGTTGAAGCTATGAAAAACCCAACCACATGCAAGGGAAATTAATGTGCATCTAAAACCACTTTTTTTGCTTTAGATAAAGGGTAGAAGAGTTCTGTCTGGTGTTTATTGCCGTCCGTGCCCATGGAGCTGAACAAGAAAAATCTTACAGTATTTGTCCAACTTTAATAGTGAACAGGGATAAGAGCCCCTACAACGTCACCAACAATGGTAGTTCCAGTGCTTCTATCCTGGCAAAGTCCTATCAGTATCAAACAGTTTTATCACATTAGTTAAAGTGCCATAAGCTGGAATTTCCCTGTATATTTCTGGATCCCTGATAATAAAACAAGGGAATGGTATGGCATTCTGGATTCTCTACTACAAAGTGTGTGTGTATATATATATATATATATATATATATATATATATATAGGAAAATACATACAAAAAAAGCAATTATGTTCGAAGCATACACTAACTATTTTGTATTTTCATCCTCTGAATAAAAAATGTTCATAGTCCTGGGCTATGTTTATATTAAAGCGAGAGTAAACCCGCTGACTTTTTTGTTTTTGTTTACACCTGTAAGGGAAAAGGCATAATGAGTTAGTATGCATACTAGCTCATTATAACAATACGAACGAGGCGCCGGCATACGAACGAGGTGCCGAGGGAGCTGACATGTTCCCTCGGCCTGTGTTTCGGGTATCGCGGCTCCAGCGATGTGAGTGGCCGGAGCCGCGATGTCGTCACTCCCATGCATGTGTGCAGGAGTTTTCTTTCCGGCGGAGTCTGCCGTCTACCGGACTTTCAGCCGAGAATATCACATAAAATCCCATTAAAACATAAATGCATTTTATTGGGATTTTATGTGATAGACCAACACAAAGTGGCACATAATTGTGAAGTGGAAGGAAAATGATAAATGGTTTTCAGAATTTTTTTACAAATAAATACGGGTATGTGAAAAGTGTGGCATGCAATTATATTCAGCCCCCCTGAGTCAATACTTTGTAGGACCACCTATCACTGCAATTACAGCTGCAAGTCTTTACTAGCTTTGCGCAGCTAGAGAGTGAAATGTTTGCCCATTCTTTGCAAATTAGCTCAAGCTCTGTCAGATTGGATGGAGAGTGTCTATGAACAGCGATTTTCAAGTCTTGCCACAGATTCTCAATTGAATTTAGGTCTGAACTTTGACTGTGCCATTCTAACACATGAATATGCTTTGGTCTAAACCATTCCATTGTAACTCTGGCTGTATGTTTAGGGTCGGTGTCCTGCTGGAAGGTGAACCTCTGCCCCAATCTCAAGTCTTTTGCAGACTCAAATAGGTTTTCTTCTAAGATTGCCCTGTATTTGGCTCCACCCCTCTTCCAAAAAAAAAAAGACCAATTTTGAAAAAAAAAACAATATTTGTAAACTTATTTAATATCAAGGGATATGAATATTTTTTGCAAGGCACTTTATGTATGAAATGCAAGATGTAAAAAGATTGTCCCTTTTGTTGAAGAAGATTTCAGGAAGTAACAGTAGAGGGTGCTGTGCTACAGTACAGAATTCATCATCATGCTGTAACATTGCATACAAAATCCCAGAATGCACTGGTCTAACAGGAACACAGTGACAAATGTTTCCTTCCCATTTCTGACAGAAGGCTGATATCCCATTACAGTGTTAGAACTGATTTATTTGTGCTGTATAGAATGACAGAACGCTACCAATTGATCTCTAAAGGCCTTATTCATACTGTTGCAGTTCCTTAATGCATGCATGTTAAAGAGGAACTGCAGTCTGCTCACATCATTTTGTAATAAAAACATCTTTGCCATTCTGAAGCTTCCCTCCAACCACTGTGCATATTATTTTATATATACTGTGATTCTGTACTTGACAAATATGCTGCAGAAATCTCCCTCCACTAAGTCTGGCTGCAGCCATTTTAACTGTGGGCAGCTGAAGCTGCTGCCTTTTCACTTCCTGGATTTATACGGACACACAGAGGCACACCTTCAGGTCTGCAGCTTTCATTGGCCCTCTTATGACAAATCTCCCATCCCTTCCTGGCAAACTCTCACAAGAGTGAGAGAGAGTTGTGCATGATGGGGCTCCACCCACCTCTGGCCACATGTGGTATTGCATGCAATAGAAGACAATGTGGAACAAATTATCTTTGTTTCCATTAACTTCTATGGGGAAACCTGCATTGATATGCAAGTGTTTTGGATTACAAGCATTCTCCTGCAACGGATTATGCTCATAATCCAAGGTTCCACTGTATTTACTATCAGAAAAAAAATGTTTTACTATCCAAAGTGAAAACAACAAGGCCAGAAGATTTAATAGATGGAAAGTTGAAAAAATTACTGAATGTGTTATGTATTTCTTTTCCTTTTTTTCGTTTTTAATTAAAAGGGGTAAAGATGACAGTCCTTGACACATTTTTACTGCTGTCTCTCTCTCTCTGCTAGTGAAGTCACTCTTTCTGTTTGTTTTGGTGACCATTGTCAATAGAAGAGAGAGGGACCCTTGGGTGGGATTTTTAAGGCACTGCCAACACACAAAATAGAAAAGGTAGGAATTAACTATCTAGAAAAATACATATAATAATAAACAAAAATTGGGCATGGAGAGATCAATATTGTGCAAAATGGTGACAGATGATATCCTATACCCAAAAAATTGTCAACAGAAGAGTTCTATGGTCACACCATGCAGTTTCATTATATAACATCAGCATTGTAATAAAAATACACACAATATCTGACGATCCAATATAAGATTACTTGAAAAAGCTTCTATTGTATGCTAATCATTATTTTCCACAACTTCCTGGATCCCCTGCATGCTTTGTAGCTTCTCCTCTGCTGTTTACATTAAATTTCTAAGGACTACATATCCCATGGTCCCTTACTTCCTGCTAGCAGTAATTCCCGTACTGACTCCTCCTTCTGAAACTCCTCCTCTTGGCTCCTCTGTAGTTCAGAAGGCAGGCTTTGTGAAATGTGAGACACATTAGTAGTGCCTACTCACAGTGCATAGTGAATATGTGTCACAAAATTCCAGGAAGTAAATGTGTGGGGATCATCACAAAGTAA
Source organism: Lithobates pipiens (assembly GCF_037356315.1). NCBI lineage: Eukaryota > Metazoa > Chordata > Amphibia > Anura > Ranidae > Lithobates > Lithobates pipiens. The sequence goes on along the minus strand of NW_027507758.1, from coordinate 103,765,557 downwards.
GTTTACAAACTTCAATTTCCTTCAAATATACAGGCGTAGGCTAAAAATTATTGAAATTCAATGCACCAATGGCCAAGAACCTACTACTGGGCTGGCTGGAGGAACAATAAGGCTAGCTTCACACTGGGACGGTTTTCAGGCATTTTAGCTCTAGAAATAGCCACTAAATAATGCCTAAAAAAACTGCCTCCCATTTATTTCAGTGTGACTTTTCACACTGGGGCGGTGCGCTTGTGGGACATTAGGAAAAGTTCTGCAAACAGCATCTTTGGGGCAGTTTGGGAGCTCTGTATACAGTGCTTCCAAAATGCCCTGCTCATTGAAATGAATGGGCAGCACCTAAAAAGCGATTCGGAAGAGCCGCAACACAGGGGCTTCTTCAGCCACTGGGAGGGGTTAAAATCACTCCGCTAGCGGCACTTTACCGCTAAAGCTTGGGCGGCCCCAGTGAGAAAGTGGTCTAAATAAATCAAAATTTGGCCTAGTAGTACTATCTCATACTGGCCTGTGCTACCAGTGACACCTACTGGTGACAGTGAGAAATGAACAACCTAATTGAGATTAGGGAAAGACCAGATAAACCAGGTAGGCAACCTTTGAGAGATTGCGCTCTACCTGGACAACATTGAAGAGATCAAAGATCACCGAGGGTGTAGTGCTCCCCTTTTTTAAAGAAATTAACTAACAAGCCCCCGATAAAAAGTTAAGACAGCAATAAAAACCTAGAAAAAGTGAAAAACTCAGAACTCACTTTCATTCACATGTTTTTTCATGCCTAGGGAGTAATTGGTCACCCCCCACAATTTTGATGCCAGAGTTCATAATGGAAGCAGAATATCTTGGTACTGCAGGCAGTGTAGAGAGGTCAGTAGTATGTAGGGCAGTGTACAGAGGTCAGTAATATATAGGGCAGTGTACAGAGGTCAGTAGTATGTAGGGCAGTGTACAGAGTTCAGTAGTACGTAGGGCAGTGTACAGAGGTCAGTAATTTGTAGGGCAATGTACAGTGGTCAGTAATGTGTAGGACAGTGTACAGAGGTCAGAAATATTTAGGGCAGTGTACAGAGGATAGTAGTATGTAGGGATGTGTACAGAGGACAGTAGTAGGTAGGGCAGTGTACAGAGGTCAGTAGTATGTAGGGCAGTGTACAGAGGTCAGTAGGATGTAGGACAGTGTACACAGAGGTCAGTAGTATGTAGGGTAGTGTACAGAGGTCAATAGTTTGTAGGGCTGTGTACAGAGGTCAGTGATATGTAGGGTGGAGTACAGAGGTCAGAAATATGTAGGGCAGTGTAGAGAGGACAGTAGTTTGTAGGGCTGTGTACAGAGGTCAGTGATATGTAGGGTGGAGTACAGAGGTCAGAAATATGTAGGGCAGTGTAGAGAGGTCAGTAGTATGTAGGGCAGTGTACAGAGGTCAGTAGTAGGTAGGGCAGTGTACAGAGGTCAGTAGTAGGTAGGGCAGTGTACAGAGTTCAGTAGTATGTAGGGCAGTGTACAGAGGTCAGTAGTATGTAGGGCAGTGTATGGAGGTCAGTAGGATGTAGGGCAGTGTACAGAGGTCAGTAGGATGTAGGGCAGTGTACAGAGGTCAGTAGGATGTAGGGCAGTGTACAGAGGTCAGTAGGATGTAGGGCAGTGTACAGAGGTCAGTAGGACGTAGGGCAGTGTACAGAGGTCAGTAGGACGTAGGGCAGTGTACAGAGTTCAGTAGTATGTAGGGCAGTGTACAGAGGTCAGTAGTATGTAGGGCAGTGTATGGAGGTCAGTAGGATGTAGGGCAGTGTACAGAGGTCAGTAGGATGTAGGGCAGTGTACAGAGGTCAGTAGGATGTAGGGCAGTGTACAGAGGTCAGTAGGATGTAGGGCAGTGTACAGAGGTCAGTAGGACGTAGGGCAGTGTACAGAGGTCAGTAGGACGTAGGGCAGTGTACAGAGTTCAGTAGTATGTAGGACGGTGTAGAGGGGTTTGTAGGATGTAGGGCAGAATACAGAGGTCGGTAGGATGTAGGGCGGTGTACAGAAGTCAGTAGTATGTATGGTAGGGGTCAGGAGGGCATGGTACAGGGAGGTCAGGAGGGCAAGGTATAGGGGGGGTCAGGAGAGTATGGTACTGGGAGATATGGAGGGCACAGAAGGGAATCAGGAGAGCTAAGGTCTCAAGAGGGCATGGCACTGGGGTTTCAGGAGGGTATGGTATTGGGGGAGATCAGGAGGGCTGCGGTGTCAGGAAGGTATGGTATTGGGGGGATCAGGAGGGCTGGGGTGTCAGGAGGGTATGGTATTGGGGGATCAGGAGTGCTAGGATGTCAGAAGAGTATGGTATTGGGGCGGATCAGGAGGAGGGTATGGTATTTGGGGGGATCAGGAGGGTTCGGTGTGTCAGAAGGGTATGGTATTGGGGGGTGGGATTAGGAGGGCAGGGGTGTCAGGAGAGTATGGTATTGGGGGGTGTCAGGAGAGTATGGTATTGGGAGGATCAGGTGGGCTGGGGGTGTCAGAAGGGTATGGTATTGGGGGGATCAGATGGACTGGGGGTGTCAGGAGGATATGGTATTGAGGGGATCAGGAGGGCTTTATGATTTATGATTTGCAGATTTTTGATTTACCCTTTTCTGTGAATTCTACCTTTAGGTGCTCATCTGTGCAACAATATTCATAGAGAATGACATAAGAAAAGATTGTTGTAAACATTGTAACAGTACAGTATGGACTGCCACCTATTCTTCTGTTAAGGAAGGAACTAATGAAAAAAGTATTTCCTGAAAGAGGTTCTCTGAGATGAAAAGGATACTTCCTCTAAGAAAGTGAATGACAAATACCAAAAGACCAGCTGATCTGAATGCTATATTATCCATAATCACAAGCATACTGTAGATACAATGGGTGAATTTTTTTAACCAACACAATGCATATTTTATATAATGTACTGTACTATATGACAGCAATGGCATTGTCTATAAATGTCCTGCAGCATTTGTGTGTGTAAATTGCACAATAGCCTTTGAGACAGACAGGGTATAGACAGTGATGTCACTACACTGGAATCTTAGTTTTATATGAAACAAATACACGTGCGCTGTCACAGGAAGGCACTGATATGCCTATTTAGAAAGAGTTACTGAAGTTGACATTTCTCATTTTAGGCCAGACACAAAGAATATTGAACAATATTTCTGTTTCTATTTTCCTCCTTTCAGAAGTATCTTTCCTATTTTCCAAGACCTGTCCTGAGCTTTGAAGATTTGTCTCCTAACCAGTGATGATTAATATTTAATATGGAGAAATACTTAAAGCATAAAGCAGTATTAAGCCCAAAAGCAAAACATTTATTATATCACAGCTTAAAATTTCTTATATGTGACGGCTGTATTCGTTTTCTTTTTTATACTTTCCATCTTTTGTAATGCCATATAAGCGCAGCGCAATCACTTATATAGGAATCGGGCGTGGTCACCGGCTGATGTCACCACCCCTTATGACGTCCCAGTCCCAGCATGCCTCGGGACCTGATGTCATAAGGGGTGGGGCCACCGTGCGACCTCACCCGGTGACCACGCCAAATTCCTATATAGGTGATCATGCAGCGCTCACGAGGCATTACAGTGGGAGAGAGCGTCGTGTCAACATCGGAAGAAAGAAGAGAGAAGAGGGAAGTAGGACGGAGGAGACCGGGCTCCTCCGCTAGTAAAAGAGCTGCAAGAAGATAGTGGAGGAGCCCAGAAGAAGAACAGGAGAGAGCAGGAGAAGACGCGGGAGAAGAGGGTGGACACTGGGAAAAGAGGCCGAACAGAGCGGAGAAGTCGGAAGAAGACCCATGAAGACAGAAGAAGACCCCCCCCAAGGTAATTAATAAATTACTTTAAAAACCTGTGTTGTGTTTTTTTTACTAACACTTTTTTCCCCAGGTGAATGGGTAAGGATACATTGTACCCCATACTCATTCACATAGGGTAGGGGGCCGGAATCTGGAGGCCCCCTTATTAAAGATTCTGATAAGCCCCCCCGCCCGCAGACCCTGGCAACCAACGGCCAGGGTTGTCGGAAAAAGGCCCTTGTCCTCATCAACATGGGGACAAGGTGCTTTGGGGTGGGGGGCTGCAGGGCCTCCCTTCCCCAAAGCACTCCCCCATGTTGAGGGCACGTGGCCTGGTATGGCTCAGGAGGGGGGGTGCTCGCTTGTCCCCACCCCCTTTTCTGACTGGCCAGGCTGCGTGCTCGGATAAGGGTCTGGTATGGACTTTGGGGGGACCCCCATGCTGTTTTTTGGCATAGGGGGTTCCCCTTCAAATCCATACCAGGCGACGGGGCTAGTGAGGTATCAATCTCACTGATGGAGGCAGTGCCATTCACTTCCCTCGCTAGTCCCGTCTACCTGCTCCCGGTCGGTAGATGTAATTGCGGTAACACCGCCCAAGTAATGGGAATGACGTTACCATGAGGGGAAGAGTAATCAGTTAGATTACTCGTTACCCTCTAAAGTAACTGCGTTTATTTTAACTCAGTTACTTACATCACTGGTGACAACACACCACTACATCTGTGCTCTGGCTTGAAAGTCTGTTGTTTTTCAAAAGAACAAGCTGTCCTGCAGAATTTACCAATTACAGAGATGAGACAAACCATGTAAGACTAGCTTGGACCAATGTAATTTTGCATATCTCATACCCGACTGATCCCTGTGTAAGCTGTAAATCACTGTAGTAGTCACAGCTACTACAGTGATAGCAGTAGTTCTCCAGGTTCAGTGGTGAGTGTCTCCCCTCCTGTTTAATAACCACATGGGGTCACCTGCTTGTTACTGCCACCATTCAGATAAAGCTTTGTGTTTTTTCAATGAATGCATAGGGTTCTTTGGCACCTAGTCTAATCAGAAAACACCTTGTATTCACTGAAAACACTTCACAGTGTTCTGTTAATGGCAGTAATGCTGAGCTAGCAACCCCCTATGGTTACTATGCAGGATGGCAGCTGCGCGGCACAGGAACCAGAAGACTTCTCTTATGACTGTAGCAGTCGTGACTAAACCAATATAACTATGGCAACAAAAAAAAAAATCATTCCTAAACTTCAGCTTTAAATACTGTTTGTGCATTTTGTTCATTAGTGTATTACCATTGTTATTTGTTGCATAGTTATGCTGTCTTTTGGTAACAATTCTCTTCTCAGGTCCCATTAAGGCAGTGTTTCTCAATTCCAGTCCTCATGGCCCACTAACAGGTCATGTTTTCAGGATTTCCATTATTTTGCACAGGTGATTTGATCAGTTTCACTGCCTTAGTAAAAACCCCAGCTGTTTCATCTGAGGGAAATCCTGAAAACGTGACCTGTTAGTGGGCCATGAGGACTGGAATTGAGAAACACTGCATTAAGGTAACGATTTTCTTATTTTGGTGCTCAGGCTTTGTTAGTTCCCTAAATCTTTAGGCAATGTTCACACCAGCCCCATTGGGCAGCATTGCCAAATGCAGTCCTAATGCATAGACAAGGCAATTTCTTTGTGTCCTGTTACTTGAGTTCACACCAACCTACTGCATTGGTGTGCACTAAAAATACGAAGACATGTTGCATTTTTGCATAGCATGCTACACATACAAGACCTTTGGCCATACTTCTCCTATGGTTCATATGAGTCCACATACTTCTGCACTCCTGTGAACCAGGTGTAGCCGGTCTTTGAGGTGAGAGGCAGGGGCAGACTTTTGGTGGATTGCGGATGGTGGAAGCAAGTGTGACTACATGTTATTAGATTTAATATTGTTCCTACACTTGATTGCTGCACTTCTATCAATTTATATTTAATACTTTTTTTGCATATGCACTTTTTTGAATCTGAGAGTTGGAGATATGTTTGCACCTTTTTTGTACTTTCATGCATTTTGGACAGTTTTTCAAAGATTGGACTACATATATGAATAGATTTTTTTTATTTATCACTGTTTTGAGCGCCACATTTATTTGTATAATTGGCTCAGCCTCTCAACACACCGATGAGAGCCTGAGCCACCCACTCCCGACCCCTCCACAGTCCGGCACTCCAGTGAGCGCTAAAGGGACAGAGCAGTGAGCCAGTGGATGACAGTCACCTCTCTGTCCTCAGAGTGGACCAGAGAACTGAGTAATAAGCGGTGTTTGACCGATCAGTTCTCAGCTTAATAGAGGTGGGATACAGCTGTGGCTCGGATTGATGCTGCAGCCATCTAGGTGAATTTATATTGTAAAATAAATAAGATGCATTGTTTTTGACTGGAGTATTGTCCTAAAAATAATTAGGTAAGAGATGCAATAAACAATGTGTAGCAAGAAGAATCAAACGATAGTGAATGTTCAAATGGCAAAGTGTCACTGGATAGGTGAAACTCTTGATACCTAGAGCGGTGTATCAAGTGAATTACACCAAAAAAAATTTTTTGCATAAATATCCACGATCTGTTCACAAAAAATAACAAATAATAAATGGTGCAAAAAGTTAATAAATAGGCCACAGCTCCACAATTCAATGTGTTTAGTGAAAAGATGATACTCCAACTTTTCCCACATGCAAATACAACAAACTGTGGTGCAGCTGAAATAATCCACAATGGAAAATGTGTCACCGCTGTGCTCTATATGTAAAAATTGGCTGCTTACCAAATCAAATAACCCCACTGTTAGGTGTGACCTCAACAAGTCACCTATTTGTCAGGTTATGTTACCGTTTCCCAATTGTTAGTTAGAGTTCTTATCCGAGCAAAGAGACACAGAAGTATTCAGTATTTCTGCTCAGAAGTCCGTCGTTAACTCTGACTGTCTCTGACTGACTGTGTCTCTGAGGCTTGTTTATTACATCTTTTATAGACAGAAAAGGGCAAACATCAGCAAATGTAAAAAAAACAACATTTTCAAAGTAAAGACAATTCTCCGGGTGTTATCAGCTGATAAGACAATCTTCTGGGCGTAGACTGCTTTTTAGGGCTGATGCGGCCTCTTCTTGATGAGTACGTGACAATAGATGACGAATCCTTATTTTACAGAGAGAAATACAAGTAATTAGTAAGACATAAGGTCAACCATTTTGTTTCAACATATACCTTAATCCTTACATTTCCCCCTTTGACATCACCCCTCCCTCTTGCCCTGGGTCCACCTGAACAAGTTCTAGTCGGCCTATATCCAGAGTACTCTCCCTGACCGCGAGTTGTCAGAGGGGTATACACCCATCCCCCTGGACAGTACCAACATCTAAAATTCAGGAAGAGTGGCTTTTCTGACAGATGGGTGATGTCAAGAAACTAAATCTACCTATCTTCACAAAAGTTCCATCTTTTCCGCATCATTTACCTTGGCTTTCTTGCAAAAGCATATGAGCAGTTTAAAGCATGCATAAAAGAAAAATACGAATAAGAGCACCACTATAATCGTCATTGCTGCCTTCTTAACCCAAGAGAATAACCCTGAGAAACTAAAAGTTCCACCAAACGGATCCCAGTCGCGACCAATATTTCGGGCCTTCTCTTGTAAATTCTTTACTTCCGTACGGTGTTGTGCAATGATGTCATAATAGTCAGGTACCTCAATACTGGTATTATGTATCCAAGTACAGCACTCATAGTCCTCAGTAGTTTCACAGAGTCCTGTCAGTGCTGCACTCATACTTTCAATTGCTAATTCATGTAATTCTAATTGTTGTCTGATGGCTCTGGTCTCCAGATTTAACTTAGTAATGTCATCAGAGTTTTTCTCCAAAACATCATTAATAATTCCTGTATAGTTATTTAGTCTTTTCATTAAGTCTATACCCCATCCTGTCCAGGACGGGAACCAAGCCCATGCCATGTCCTTCTTCAGGAATATTTCTCTTTTACTACGATACCTGAGGGGATATCTAGGGTGCATGCTAGCTTCTAATAGGTGATCACCTCGTTCATCACCTACTACTCCCATTACTGGTACTAAACTTGCGAGGTAGCACCATCCCTGAGCTCTTCTAGGTATCCAAGTATAACATTTATCCTCACAACAGATATATATATTATTTCCTAGAGCTACTGATCTTGAACTGATATCATTTCTATAACGAGAGGTGTATCCATAGAGGGATAAGTTGGATACTAACCACCTAACATTATTATCCACAATGTTAGTGAGGAAGTCAGATAATGTCTGGTGTGTGCTGGAATTACTGGGATAGAAGCTTCCATTTAATACGACAATGGACAAATTAAACTTGCTGTCTTGGCATTCTCCATTTCCTCCCGTTGTGTTCCCTAAGCTGAAACACCAATCAGGGAAAAAGGCGAGACCATTTGACTTAAACATTACTGTCTCACTGGTATTTGTTCTAATTATGTTAATGCTACTGTTAGCAAGATCAGTATAGTTTATAGGAACTGCCATCAGTGGTATACTTGCTGTGCTGGGGTGTAATTTGCTACAAATCCAACATTTCTCATATCCTGACTTCTGGGCATAAGCATATTTAAACTTCAGTAATAACATTTTTTTTAGAAAATCCTTCATCCTTGTATATTTTATTCTGTGAGGTAACCAAACTATTAGCCAGAATTACTGAAACAATAAAAAGATACATGTTGTCATTTGCCAACTGGCTCCTTTTTACAATGAGAAGCGTGGATCCAGGTAGGTTTCCCTTCCAATTTCACTGAGGTTGCTGTAATCAATAGCACCTGGAAAGGACCTTCAAACCTTGGTTCCAGTGTCTTTCTGGTATGTTTCTTTACATACACATAGTCTCCTGGTTGTAGATTGTGTGTACCTGTGACAGAATTAGGGTCTGGAAGAGAAGAATACACACTCTTGTGGATTTTAGTCAGACGCTGTTGCAACTGTATTACATACGTAGTTAAACTATCACATTGTAATTGCATACTTTGAGGAAAATATAAACCTAATCTAGGTGCACTTCCAAACAGTATTTCATATGGGGATAACCCTGTTTTTCCTGTTGGGGTGTACCTAATAGAGAACAAAGCTAAAGCTAGGCACTCAGGCCATGGTTTGTTCAACTCCTGCATAGCTTTTTGTATTTTCAGCTTGATTGTACCATTTACTCTTTCTACTGATCCTGAACTCTGTGGGTGGTAAGAAGTATGAAAACTTTGTTGAACCCCTAACATTGCCATCACATTTTGCATTATTTCTCCCGTGAAATGTGTCCCCCTATCTGATTCTATTGTTTCTGGGAGACCAAACCTAGGTATCAGCTCAGTAATCAGTTTCTTGGCGGTGGCTTTTGCCGTAGCTGATTTCACAGGATAACTTTCGGACCAGCCTGAAAAATAGGCAGATGCACACGAGAACAAATTCAAAGGGGCCGCTCTTAGGCATTTGTATGTAGTCAATCTGCAGTCTCTGAAAGGGATATTGGGCCCGGACCTGATGTTTACGTGGGGTTTTCACTCTCTGTCCTGGGTTATTAATCAGACAGATTTGGCATGCAGCACAGTAGTTCCTTGCAGTACTACTGAATCCAGGGGCTAGCCATCCTTGGCTTACAATCCTATACATAGAATTGGAGCTGACATGAGTGGGTAAGTGAACAGCCGCTGCCATTGCTGGGTATAGAGAACCGGGTAGACATATTTTGTCTCCTTCTCTCCATACATTGTCAAGGCCTGGTGCAGCTCCCTCCTTAACCCAACGGTCCTTCTCAATAGCCCCTGCTTGTTCCTGTAGTTCCATTAGCTGCTGCCATGTGGTTTCGGGCATACTCACCTGTACCGTGGCTAAGGTCTCAGGGCTTACTTCCCCTAGAGCTGCCTTCTTTGCAGTTAAATCTGCAAATGCGTTTCCTTTTGCCTCAGTTGTTTTTGCGCTCGTGTGTGCCGCTATCTTCATGATGGCTACTCTTATAACCTTTTGAAGATTGTTCAGGACTCTTTTGATTCCTTCACCATGTTTAACAGGTGTGCCTGCTGCTGTAAGGTAACCTCTAGCTTTCCATATGTGGCCATAATCATGTGCAACACCGTAGGCGTATGCGGAATCAGTGTAAATGTTCCCTTCTTGTCCCTCTAAGTGTTCTAGGGCTTTCTCTAGAGCGGTTAGTTCCGCTTCTTGTGCCGACATGTGTGCTGGTAGTGACTTTGCCTCAATTACCTGTGTGTCCGTTACCACAGCATAACCTGTGTGATATTTACCTTTGTCATCGGCAAATCTACTACCATCTATGTACAGTGTGTGTTCTGCATTTGCAATGGGTATGTCTGTGACATGTGGGAACCCCGTGGTTTCTTGTTCCATAAGTTGAAAACAATCGTGTTCATCAGATGTTATGTCATGAAATGAAAGTGTGTCAGAATCCTGAGTATCTTGTGCTGTGTCTACACCATTATCATCATTACTCCCCCCTGTCAAATCTGTCTGTAATGGTAAAAGCTGTGCTAAGTTAAAAGAAGTGCATCGCTGAAAGGTAACATTGGGGGGTAGGAGCAAGGTGCATTGTAGACGCAGCTGCCTTGCCATTGATATGTGTTTTGGTTGGACCTGTGATAAGATGGCGTGTATGTCATGTGTGGTATGTACCACTACAGGATTGTCTAAGACAATTTCTGAGGATTTGTCAATGATAATTGACACTGCTGCAACTGCTCGTACACAGGACGGTGATCCTCTAGAGACAGGATCGAGAGCCGCCGAGAAGTATGCTACCGGCCTTTGTTTGATGTGTTGTTGTGTCAACACCCCTGTTGCGTGTCCCGTGATTTCAGCAATGTACAAATGAAATGTTTTGGTATAGTCAGGGATCCCGATCGCAGGTGCCGAAATTAGTAACCTTTTTAAGGTGCTAAAAGATTCATGACCTGCTTCTGTGAGTACATAGGGTACTATTTTCAAGCAATCATATAATGGCTGCATCATAGAACTGGCATGTGGTATCCATTGTCTACAATATGATACCATTCCCAGAAACATACGAAGTTGCTTAAAGTTGCGTGGGATATTCATTTGTCTTATGGCCTGGACTCGGTCTTCAGTGAGATGTCGAGTACCCTGGGATATACAGTGGCCCAAAAAGACAACCTTTTTCTGACATACCTGTAACTTAGTTCTATTCACCTTGCACCCTTTTTCAGCCAGGAATTGTAACAATGATAGAGTGGCTTTTAAACAAGTATCGTTATCCGGACAACATAACAATAGGTCATCTACATATTGCAACAATACACAAGTGTCAGGCGGTAGCCATTCTCCCTATTTTTACTTTTTAAGGTTTAGTCAGTGGGGCATCAGTCAAAAGACCGTCATAACCACTTATGGGTATGGTGTCACGGGACGTCATGTGTGGAGGGACTACTGAATCAGACAACAGACTGCGTGACGCTCCTGTGTCAACCAAACAAGGAATATGTTTACCTTCCACCTTCATCAACATGTGGAGCATTTTGTTCTCTGATTCAGCTAGGACTGGGGCAAGTCATGCGGTCGGATCGTCCCTATCATTGGTACGCCTCTGTCTGTAGTCCCTCGTGTCTCTGTCCGTGTTTCCTTCCTGTTCGTCTTTTATCCTTTTCCTACAGTCTCTTTTTATATGTCCCACCTTGTTGCAGTAATAACAGGTAAGAGGTTTACGGGAGGAATTCCCTCCTTCATTGACCCGGGCAACAGTGTTAACTCCCGGTGTCCTTCTGGGTTTAGTTTCTGCTAAATCAGCCTCTATGCCTTGTGCTTTCTGCAACAATGTTCCTCTGTCCCGTATGGCTCTCCATTCGGGAGTACATGCCTTCAGTTTGTCACCTATTTGGGGTACTAGTCCTTCCATAAACTGTCGATTGAAAGCCCTAATGGTGACGGGTAAGGCTAAATCTAGACCTTCGTCAGCCATCATGCTTTCCATGTTGAGGTAAAATTCTGTAACAGTCTGACCTGGGGCCTGTTTTATGGGCGCTGTCGAACCCCTTTCCTGCTGTTTCCCTTGGCAAAATTCTCGTAACTGAGCAATAAACAGGGGTCTAGAGTCTATATGACGGGGATGTACTCCTGGTGGATCTGCCGCTGGATCCCCTTGTGGTCTATGTGGAGCAATTTCATTCATAAATTGATTAAACATCGTTAGTGTCATTTTATGTCTACACAAATCTTCCCCATCTTGCCAAGTTGCTTCATGTGTGTCTAGTAATTGTGTCACGAATCTACAGAATGCGGCAGGTTTTGCTACGGGATCAGGAGCATTCTGTATTAATGCCATAAGAGTGTCAGCCGACCAAGGTGTCCATGTCCTCAGAACGACTTGTCGGGTCACTGTAGGTGGCTGTCCTGCTTGACCCGCATTTGGATTATTTACTTGTATTATCCTAGTCCGACTATGGACTGGAGCTAGGGGCTCTGGTCTTTGAGCGCCGCAATGTACACATTCCTGTGCCCAGTCTGTGTTCTGGGTACCGCATACTCGGCATACCCATCCTCTTCCTCTTAAGGAAGGATAAAGTTTTGGTCTTTCATTACCTGGTGTGGTAGTGTTATAAGGAGGTGGAGTACCTCCCGTATTTACCCTATCGCCGGGAGCAGAAGGAAGACTTTTGTGTCGGACCTTCATATCCCATCCACCCTTTTCCTGACAATACTCCCATCCCTCCTCTTTAGCCCTGTTGGAAACCTTAATTAAACATTGTATTTGTGATACCCATCCGTTCTGCAATATCTCTCCCTGTCTGTCTTTCTTTATTTCTTCCCAACCTTCTACACTTAGCCCATTTTCTCCATCCATCCCCAATTTCTTGAGAATCCTATTTGTGCCCTGTGCCTTATCCTTCCCATACAACATTGTAATTATGTCTTTAACAGCATAACATTTCTGAGATTCCTCCTGGGGTTTACCATGTGTCTGGCCCATTTTGACAGTCCTGCCTAGGTGGCGTTTGGATCACTTACTAAGTGTCTCGTTGCCTTCTCCTCCTAGGGTGCCAAAATACTAAAAACCTCTCCTGGATGAGATTTCTGAAATCGAATTACCTTATATGCTAGCCAACTGACAAATATTATGACCAGACTGACGGCTACAACATATACAAGCATTCCCTTTTGGTGGCCAAACACATATGACTAGGTCTCCGGGACTTTGTGGAGACCTTTATTCCCGTCCCATTACCATGGAATCTCTCAGCATTCGTTTCTTATTCCTGCTTTATTGAGGCAGTCAGGACTTATACTTTCAACCCGTTTTTAGGCTCATGAATCAAAAAGCGTATATCAAACTTAAGTGTCGGACCCCCAAAGTACTCTTACGAGTTAAGGGCGCATTCCGTTACCCATTGGGATGATATATGTTTCAATTCACACCATACAAACAGGGCTTATCTCATTCACAACAGACAGATGACAAGTAGACAGACAAGAAACAACGGTAACATAAGCCAAAATATTAAGTTCAAGACCCACTTACTACAGAGGTTGGTGTTTACCTGAAGAACAATTCAGACAGATCAGGTGGGCACAAATCTAAGAAGCACAGAGTTTATAAGAAAATAAAGCTTTTCTTACCTGCGCAGGATTTGTCTGTGGTTCTTTGATGTGCCCAGCCTCTTTGTTCCGTCCTTATGTTCGTTCGCCTCTTGTAGTTTCTTCAGCGAGTCCCTATTCGCGGCGCCAGAAATGTTAGGTGTGACCTCAACAAGTCACCTATTTGTCAGGTTATGTTACCGTTTCCCAATTGTTAGTTAGAGTTCTTATCCGAGCAAAGAGACACAGAAGTATTCAGTATTTCTGCTCAGAAGTCCGTCGTTAACTCTGACTGTCTCTGACTGACTGTGTCTCTGAGGCTTGTTTATTACATCTTTTATAGACAGAAAAGGGCAAACATCAGCAAATGTAAAAAAAACAACATTTTCAAAGTAAAGACAATTCTCCGGGTGTTATCAGCTGATAAGACAATCTTCTGGGCGTAGACTGCTTTTTAGGGCTGATGCGGCCTCTTCTTGATGAGTACGTGACAATAGATGACGAATCCTTATTTTACAGAGAGAAATACAAGTAATTAGTAAGACATAAGGTCAACCATTTTGTTTCAACATATACCTTAATCCTTACACCACCAAGAGATCTCATGTGAATGGAAGCGCCTCTGAAGACAAGCGGTCAGCAAGCTCCAGGGAATGTGTCCAGGCTTATGGTGCTTCTTATGCCGTGTACACGGCACTTTACAGCAGAAAAAGTCAGAATCATTTCATCAGATATTCCGATCGTGTGTGGGCTTCAGCTGACTTTTTTTTTTTTTTTAATTCGGATGGACCTAGAAATAGAACACGTTTTAAATCTTTCCGACCGAATCAATTCCTATCGGGAAAACAATTTGTCTGTATGCTGTTCCGACAGACCAAAAACGATGCAAGGGCAGCTATTGGCTACTGAACTTCCTTTTTGTAGTCCCGTCGTACGTGTTGTATGTCACCGCGTTCTAAACAAACGGACTTTGGTGTGATCGTGTGTAGGCAAGTCCGTTTCAGCGGAACTCTGATGGAAAAAAGGATGTGTGTACGCTGCATTACTCTCGTTAATCACATCATGTGGTTATAAAAGATCATGTAAAATGCTCATTTTGCATTAAAGCGGAGTTCCACAAATACTGCAGCTGCTTACTTTTAAACTATAGACACTTACCTGTCCATTGCGGCAACCGAAGCCGATCTGTCCCTCGGCTCTCGGGTGGAGGCACTGCTATCTTCGGTAAGGGAATCAGGAAGTGAAGCCTTGCGGCTTCACGGCCTGGTTCCCTACTGCGTATGCGCAAGTCGCGCTGCCTGATCCCATTGGTCCCTGCTGTCTTCTGGGACCTGTGTGTCTCCCAGAAGACAGCGGGGGGGACGGAGGAGGCACCCGATATGGCATAGATATTTGTGGATACTGCGGATATCTATGCCTGGAAGTGTGAGTAAATATTACACAGGTATCTGCTCCCCCCTCCCCCCTTAAAGGTGCCAAATGTGACACTGGAGGGGGAAGGATTCTGAAAAGTGGAAGTTCCATTTTTGGGTGGAACTCTGCTTTAATGCGTATAAAGCTGGTTTATTAACCACTTCCTGCCCGCTGGCCTCATATGATGGCCCTCCAGAACGGCCACTCTTGCGTGCCTGTGGGGACGCGCATTGCGGCGATTGGTGGTGCGGAGTGATTGGCTGATCTGACAGACGCGAGTAGAGGAGAGCCAATTGGCTGCTCTCCTGACTGGGGGGGGTGTGTCTTTGCTGATTGTTTATCAGCACAGCCCCCCCTCAGATGCCCACCCAGTACCACCAGGATGCCCCCAGGACCACCAGGGATGCCACCACCCTGGACCACCAGGTATGCCTCCCTAGACCACCAGAAAAATGCCAACTCACTGCACATCCCCAATGCCTGCCAGTGCCATCAGTGATGCCTATCAATGCCATCTATCAGTGCTGCATATCAGTGCCCATCAGTGCCACGTATCAGTGCCGCCTATCAGTGCCACCCATAAGTACCCATCAATGCAACCTTTTGGTGCCCATCAGTGTCGCCTATCAGTGCCACCCATGAGTGCCGCTTATCAATGCCCATCAGTGCTGCATATCAGTGCGGCCTACCAGTGCCCATCAGTGCCACCTCATCAGTGCCGCCTTATCAGTGCCCATCAGTGAAAGAGAAAACGTACTTATTTACAAAATGTTATAACAGAAACAAAAGATAAGCTTTTTTTTTCCAAATTTTTGGTATTTTTTTATTTGTTTAGCAACAAATAAAAAATGCAGAGGTGATCAAATACCACCAAAAGAAAGCTCTATTTGTGGGAAAACAATTATAAAAATTCTGTTTGGGTACAGTGTAGCATGACTGCGCAATTGTCATTTAAACAGCGACAGCTGAAAATCAGCTTGGGCAGGAAGGGGGTGTAAGTGCCCTGTATTGAAGAAAAGAAAATTGCACTTACATCAAGGAGAATGAATTTGAGCGATATGGGATAAAATCTTTCACTGCCGCCTGAAGTGCGGTCCACGCTAGCTGACGTCACTTTGCTAGCTCCAATCCAATGCTTTTCCTCCTTTTTATTATTTTAGATTCCTGCACTTCAATTTTAATAGAGTATAAAGTAAAAATAATTAAAAAATAAAATAATAGTGTATGTACACAGGGCACACCAGCGGCCATGCATGCATTATGAAAACCCTAATATGCAACTGCCAGTGTCACTGATCCCTAATTGTGAGATGTATTTTATGTAAAAATTGTGATACAATCACATTTTTGTTAAAGAGGATTCCAGGAAGTAACAGAAGAGGGTGCTACAGTACAAATTTATAGACATGCTGTAGCTTTATATATCCCAGAATGCATTTGTCAAACAGGAACACATGGCAAATGATTTCCTTCCCTTCTCTTGTAAAATGTGCAAAGCTGTTACTCCATTACAGTAGAGGAACAGATCTATTTGTGCTATACAGAATCATATAACACCACTGATTACCATCTCACAATGTGAGTCACCCCAACCTACAACAGCTCTTGCTCTTAGCATGAAGAATGGAGTTAGATTGTGTGGTTATCAATAATTAAATGTCATCACCCTACTCTGAAAAGGCCTGATTTTAGAGAAAATAGAGTAGTAAAACATGGAGCTTTGCTACAGCAAGCAACAAGAGACCTTGTAATTATTCCATCTTGAACCTATCAACTAAAAAAAAGAAACCGGTTCATAGAACTTTGTAGTGTCTGTTTGTTCTACAGAGAAGTGATCTTATCTTACAAATGACAAATTTGCTTTCAAGCAGAATGAAACCCTTAAAAAAAAAAAAAAAAAAAAAAAAAAAGCTATTAGATCGGTAAGATTTTTATGACAGAAGAGACCCTATTGCTCTCTTCTGTCATAAATGCTTCTTCCTATCTATCAACATTATTATACATTGAGCCATGCATGCGCAGATCAGCATATATTTACAACATGACTTTGTGCAGTGATGATGTCACTCCCGTGTTCATTAACGGGAATGACATCATCATAGCCTGGCCAGTCAGTTGGTCTAATGCCCCCATACTCACAAGCGGAATGTCTGTCGGAAAAATCTTGGATGTTTTTTCTGACGGAATTCCGCTCAAGCTTAGCTTGCATACACACGGTCACACAAGTTCTCTGAACTTTCAACCGTCAAGAACACGGTGACGTACAACACTACGATGATCCGAGAAAAAAAAGTTCAAAGCTTTAGAGCGTGCGTTGAATTGTTTCCGAGCATGCGTAGGAATTTTGCGTGTCAGAATTAGTACAGACGATCTGAACTTTTTCCGACCGAAAATTTGAGAACCTGCTCTCAATTTTTGCTGGCGGGAATTCTGCCAGCAAAAGTCCAATGGAGCATACACACAGATGGAATTTCCGACCAAAAGCTGACATCGGACTTTTGCTTGCCGGAATTTCCAGTCATGTGTACGGGGCATAAGAGTCCAACCCGGAAGGAAGACCAGAAGAAGATGGAAGCACCAGTGACAGCTGATCGCTGGAGGGGAATTGTTTGACAGGTAAGCAGTGCATGTTAGTGCCTTATGGCATAAAGTTCCCAGGGGCCATTTAAATCTTTCTTTTGTTACAACAGGATTTAATTCTGATTTAATCCTAGGTTCACACCTAAGCATTTTTTTTGTGTGTTTTGCGGTTTGCATGTAATAGACTTCAATGTAACTGCACCAAAGTGTTGCATTTTTTAATACGTTTTTACATGCGTTTAGAGGTTTTTTCTTTCAATAACAAACTTTAAATAGCTGGATGTTAACCACTTGCTGACCAGCCACCGCATTCGTGAAACGACGTACTGGTACGTCAGTTGTTACACTGGCTTTTGCCTGCAGGTCCGCCGGACTCATAATACCCCTACTCATTCACCAAAAACAGGTGTAGTGTAAACTCCTTTATTTAAAAAATAAAAAAACAATGTTTCCCGATGTAGATCCATTGTCAATCATGATGCCGTACGCCGACCCGAAAATATAAAAAAAAATGGTTCACTCCTGCCATCTGCCCGCTCCGCCATCTGATAGTTCTTAAATAGCTAAGAGGCAGGGTCGCCTGTTAATGTGACCAGGTGCCCCGCTCCCTTGTGACGTTGTCGGGCCAGCATGCACCTGGCTGACGACTTCACAAGGGGGCAGGCCACCCTCCGCCCAATAGTTATTTAAGAACTTTCAGACGGGGGAGCAGGCAGATGGCGGGAGCCTGCTGGGAGCCATGTGGCCTAGTTTGGATTGGGGGGTGGTGTTTGCTCATCCCCTCCCTTTCTTGACCTGCTGGGCTGCATGCTCGGATAAGGGTCTGGTATGGATTTTGGCGCGCCATTTAAAAAAAAATTTGGGCCTGGGGTTTCCCTCATAATCCATACCAGACCTGAAGGGCCTGGTATAGAGGGAGGATCCCACCCCACTTTTTTCCCCAATTTTTTTTATTGTCGAAAGTTATTTTTTTCACATTCAGCTGTCAGTGGGGAACCCGGGGAGCAGCTTCCCAGCCCACACCTTAACAACCAGCTATTCACAATTTGTTAAAGAGAAAAAAAAAAAGAAAACATGTAAACTGCGTGCATAAATCCAAAGACATGTAGGTAGGTTAATTGGCTTCTGTCCAAAATTGGCCCTAGTATATGAATGGGGACCTTGGATTGTGGGCTCCTTGAGGGTAGGGACCAATGTGAGTGTGCAATGTACAGGGATGGGGTCTATTGTAGACACTCACTCAGGTTGAACTGGATGGACTGGTGTCTTTATTCAACCTTACTAACTATGAAACTATGAAATGCATCAAAAATATGGGTTCAAAAACACAAAATGTGCTGGAAAAAAACGCATAAACCGCAACCGCATATATATGAATTTAGGGTTACAAGACAAAAAATGGCCAGGTATGTTATAATCTTATTGAACAATCACCTTTAGATTTACCTATGACTAAGGGACTATCTGGAAGGATATCATTTATTGGACTTCTTATGTAAGCCTTTGCACTACGTAATTGTTGGTGATTGTTAGGCCCCATGCACGCAGGTGTCAATACACATGTGTTCAAATGTGTCTAGCGCTTATTTCTAGACCCATCTGGAATAATATAATGATATGGATATTCTGCAGCATCTAGCTGATTTCAGTCTAGTACCATTTACGCAAACAAGACATTGTTTAGCCTGGTTTAATGCAGCTACATGCATGTAAACACAAGTACAACTGTACATCTAAAGGAAAAGAATAAGCTATTGGGCTGACTGGAACCCAACCGTCAATAAACGGGGCACATAAAAAGGTCAGGAGAGTGGTAGGGAACATCAGGAAATGGATGCAGCTCCTCTCAAATTTGGTCTTGAGTTCCTAATGCACATATAAAAAAACAAACACAAAAGAGCGCCTCCATCTAGGTGTAGTGTTTTATTAAAAAAAGCATAAAAGACCATTAAAATGCACTTACTGGATAAAAGTAGATCAGGGCTTGTCATAGACCCATATATAGACCTCCATGAGATCACCATGAGGCTGCAGAGCTGTCAGACTTTAGGCTGATAAGCATCAGAAGCTTCCAGAAGTGGCAAGATGGCTGTGGCTCCAAACAGCACCACTCTCGGCTGGGTGAAGACAGGAAGTGGAGGGGATTTGGCTACATGTTTCAGGGCAGACAGGAGGGCCCCTTTATCAAACCATAGGTTATGGTTTGATAAAGAGGCCCTACTGTCTGCCCTGAAACATGTAGCCTATGGAGGTCTATATGGGTCTATGACAAGCCTTGATCTACTTTTATCCAGTGAGCACATTTTAATTGTCTTTTATGCTTTTTTAATAAATCGCTACACCTAGATGGAGGCGCCCTTTTGTGTTTGTTTTTTTACAACTTTACATCTACACACAGGAGAAATTAAGTATAAAGTTTGTTTATTCTTTTGTTTGTTTAAATTCGGGCGGCTTGTGTGCATGAGGCCTTAGGCAGCTTTCATCCTGACAGACCAATCCGGTCCACCTGTCAGTTTTTTCAGGTGGACCCGATCAGACCATCCATTGCTCTCTATGAAGCATTGACACCCGCTGACATCCCATCCTGTCTGCTAAAAACAAATGGATGGGGATATGTTCCACATCCATCTGGCAGATAGAATCGGATGGAAAAAGGCAGGCTGTTCATTTACATCAAACAGCCCCATAGAGAACAGCGTGCTGTGTCTGCGTCTTCTCTGTATCGGTGGAGCGGACACAGACCTATCATCCGCCTGTTCAGCGGAGATCAGATTTCCTGCTGAGCAGGCGGATCCACTGGCCCGCCAGTGTGGAAGGGGCCTTAGAGAGATGGAACAGTGATTGTAAAATTAGATAGTAACATGTATAAATCTTTCAGCTCTAAAAGATTGTTACAGACTATGGAAGAACATATGATTACCCTATGTAGCGATGGCCCTGCGGGGTTGCTACATGTTACAGCATCCACACATTTCACCTTGCTGCCAGACATCCATTAGACAAACTTCTCAGTCAATGAACAATCTCTTGCTTATTTTTTATTTATTTTTTATTAGGGGGTTGAACTTGGTTGGGGAAAAGGGACATGGGATATCCATAGGATAAATTGTACTTTGAAGAATAAAAGTAACTGCGTCACACTTCTCAGCAGAAAAAGATGGTTGACCCTAAACTTGACAGACTTTTACCTCAGACCACTTCCTCCACCACACTACTTCACTGTCCATCTTTAGTACTCCTGTCACACCATCAGCACATGACTAGGCCTCACTCTGAATAAGTCCCAGTGTCTTTACTTGATGGCCCTTTGTAGGCCGGGGCCTGCAGTACCCCTTTGTTGTAGCAACCGATTTACTTGAGAAGAATAAATGTAGATGGACTACTGATCCCAGAAAGTCCAACTTGCAAATCCTGCCTGCCCTCCTGGCTGCAGAAAATTGACACAGAACTGCCACAGTCTCTCCCTCTGGCTCTACATCCAGCAGCTCCCCTGGCATGCCTCTTCCAGAGCTTTTCACTGTGCTTTCCACTCACCGACACCTGCCATGGATCCTTCCTGAATGACTTTACTCTGGACATGCTGACCAACTGGCTCCTCCAGCTCCTGTTCCAGGACACCTCTCCATGACCGTGTAAGGATAGGCTCCCTCCCAGCTCGCAAGCTCCCTGCCTGAGTTACACCCCCCCCCCCCCAGAAAGGGGGTTCCCTCAGACATGGCAGTCTAACATTTCATTATCCAGTTCACCCAGCTGACAACTCCTCCCCCAGCAGGCTGACCATGGGTATATGTAGGAGGCCTGCTCCCTGCCAATCCTAGTTGGGGATTGGTCAGAGCTCCTCACATGCACCCCATGTTACACTCCATCTCTCTGCTCTGCCCCTTTTCCAGAACATTCTCCCTGGAAACAGAGGAGGCGCCCAAGAGCTGAAGTACATGTCAGTCACCTACTGCTACACTAAACCTCTCCCCTGCCCCCAAATCAAAACAAACAGGCCTAGCTCTCTGCATAGGCCTGCTTAAATTTACCTGCGCTGACACCTACCTATCTAAGGTAGAGGGTGCTACACCTATATACTATAAGATTAAAGTGGTTGTTAACCCATCACTGTCACTTTTCACAATCCTCTCTCTAGTGCTGTAATGGCCCCCGGTGACTGTAATATATGAAAATAACGCTGTATATACCTTGTATATTGAGCGCTGATCAGCACTGATTGACCTGCCACTTCTCTCCTCTCTCTTCCCGACACAAGCAGTGGGCGGGGGCAGGGATTCCCGGCTGATATCAGTCAGGGGGGGAGAAGGAGAGAAGCGGCCCCGCCTGCTGCATCTGTCGGGCCGTGGGAGGAAAGCAGCAGGTCAATCAGCGCTCAATATACAAGGTATATACAGCATTATTTTTATATAGCACAGTCACAGGATTAAAGTAATAACCAGAGAGGATTATAGCATAAAGACATTAATCTAGCCACTTGCCTACTGGGCACTTAAACCCCCCTCCTGCCCAGACCAATTTTCAGCTTTCGGTGCTCTCACACTTTGAATGACAATTACTCTGTACCCAAAGAAGTTTTTTGTCTTTTTTTTCTCACAAATAGAGCTTTCTTATGGTGGTAGTTGAACACCTCTAGGTTTTTTATTTTTTGCTCTATAAATGAAAAAAGACCGAAAATGTTGAAAAAAAAATTTTTTTTTCTTTGTTTCTGTGATAAAATTTTGCAAATTATTAATTTTTTTCATGAATTTTGGCCACAATTTATACTGCTACATATCTTTGGTAAAAATAACCCAAATTAGTGGATATTAGTTGGTCTTTGTGAAAGTTAGTCTACAAATTGTGGTGCAAATCATGTACTGGTGGCCTATCTCAATTCTTGCTACTTAAACAAGCCATGAAAGTACAAATACCCCCAAATGACCCCTTTTTTGAAAGTAGACATTCCAAGGTATTTAGTAAGATGCATAGTGAGGTTTTTGGTGTTGTCGTTTTTTCCCACAATTCTTTGTAAAATGAAGATTTTTTTTATTTTTGTTTTTTTTTCCCACAAAATTGTCATTGTAATAGGTTATTTCTCGCACATGGCATGTGTATAACACAAATAACACCCCAAAATACATTCTGCTACTCCTCCGGAGTATTACGTTACCACATGTGTGGGACTTTTTCACAGCCTGGACACTTAGAGAGGTCCAACATGCAGGGAGCGCCATCACATGTTCTAGGAGCATAAATTACACATCTAACTTGTTGACTACCTATTACACTTTTGAAGGCCCTGGAGCACCAGGACAATGACACGTGGCACTCATGGCAGATGGCACTGATACGTGGCACTGATGGAATGTGACACTGATGTGACACTGATGACAGATGGCACTAATACGTGGCACTGATGACAGATGGCACTAATATGTGACACTGATTAAACCTGACACTGCAGACAGATGGCACTGATACGTGGCACTGATGACACGTGACACTGACAGGTGGCATTGATACGCGGCACTGATGACACGTGACACTGACAGGTGGCACTGGGGACAGGTGGCACGTGGCACTGGGGACATGTGGCACGTGACACTGGGGACAGGTGGCACTGATAGGTGGCACTGGGGACAGGTGGTACTGTGGACAGATGACACTAGTAGGTGGCACTGGGAACAGATGGCACTGATAGGTGGCACTGGGGACACATGGCACTGACAGGTGGCACTGGGGACAGATGGCACTGATAGGTGGCATTGAGGACAGATGGCACTGATAGATGCCACTGGGGACAGGTGGCACAGGGGAGAGATGGCACTAATAGGTGGCACTGGGGGCAGGTGGCAGAGAGGACAGATGGCACTGATAGGTGGCACTGGGGACAGGTGAGCATGTGTGTGTGTGTTTTACTGTGTGTGTGTGTGTTCTTCTCACTGACGCTGCAGCTGCAGCCATTCGCTCTCCCTCCTCACACGCTGTCTCTGTGTGAGGAGGGAGAGCCAGCGATGAGAGATGATCTCATATGTTTACATTTGAGATCACCTCTCATTGGAATTGCCGATCAAGTGCAAAATGGCCGCTGTGATTGGCCATTTAGCACGATCTGTGATTGGCTGTGTCCAAGGGACACAATCAACACAGAACTTCCCCTCTGCGCGCCAGCGGCAGCGTGCAGAGGGGAAGTAAGCAGGAGGATGTCCAGGGACGCCCTCCCAGCAGTTAGCGTCCGTGCTGTAGCCGTCTTTTGGCTATAGCGCGGGCACGAAGTGGTTAAGCAGCAGGACAGGAGGGGGCGGCACAGACATGGAGCTGTCAGGCAGAGAAGGGAGGGGAGCAGAGGAGGGGGAGAGCACACAGTAGAGCAGGCTGTGTATGACGAGACACACACAGACTACGGTGTCAGGACTCTAAAGTTCTGCTGCAAGGGAGTCAGCAAAGGGGGGGGGGGGTAGAACCAGGTAGGATCAGCCAGGTATTACAGGTGATACAGGGGGCCAAACGATACAGCATCTTAATTTATTTATTTTTGTTGGGTTAACAAACGCTTTAAGATGGAAAAATATTCTTTCCCAAAGATTTAAGCCACACCATCCCTCCGGCCTCTCCATTTCATTGTTTCCTCCGACAGGGAGGCACTGCTAGGAGCCAAGGGGATATTGTGAGGAGAGGATACAGACTGGAATTCTCAAGCCCCCCCCCCCCACATAGGCTTCTAGATACAAACCTGCCAAAGTGTGTGGAAAAGGCGACGGCACTACTTTCCTCTCTGGAGGAATTAGAGCAGCAGAAAGTAGTCTTGCGTGTCCCACCTGAGGAGACAGGCAGAGGGTTCTATTCCCACGTCTTTGTGGTTCAGAAAGCCTCTCGATCGATCACTCACTTACAGAAAATTTCGCATGGATTCAATCTTCTCGGTGAAGGCACTGCTTCCTCTGGATTGCTACATGGCGTCCATAGCCCCAAGGGACGCCTATCTGCACATTCCGATTGCAGACAACAGTCAGAGATTTCTCAGAAAGGCAGTAAAATAGGGGTGGACGCTCTTTCTCAGAGCTGGCATTTTACCAAGTGCTATGCCTTGTGCTATGCCTTCCCCTCTCCGTTACTGTTACCCGCAGTCCTGAGAAAATTCCCGTCAGAGAACACAACCCTGATCTTGATAGCACCACACTGGCCCAGGAGGCCTTGGTTTTCTATCCTAAAAGATTTGGCAGTGGAACCTCCTTGGATATTGCCGGTCAGGGAAGACCTCCTCTGTCAAGGCCCAATCTACTGTCCTCAAGTGGAGAGGTGGAATCTGGCAGCCTGGCTTCTGAGGAAGAAATGCTTAGAAGTAAGGGGTTCTCCGAAAGATTGATAGCGACTCTTCTAGATTGTAGGAAAGAAGAGACATGCAATATCTATTTAAAGGTCTTAAAGAAGTTCAATTCTTGGTGCGCAGAGAGCTCCTTTAACATCCGCAGCCCAGTAGCAGTTCTGTAGTTCCTACAGAGTGGGGCAGATAAGGGTCTGGCCCTCAGCACCCTTAAGGGCCAGGTCTCTACTCTATAGCCCCATACACATGATCAGATTTTCTGCTGATTTTTGTCTTCAGATTTACCAAAACCATGTAGTAGAAGGTTTGACCTCATATTATATGGTTTTGGTAAACCTGAAGGAAAAAGTCAGCAGAAAATGTGATAGTGTGTATGGGGCTTAAGTGTGTTCATAGAACAGCAACTAGCAGCCTTGGATATCTAGGTTCTTTAAAGCTCTAAGTGGGCAAAACACAGTCAGCTCCCATCCTTTTCCCATGTGAGATCTCTCCCTGGTACTGCAGGCTCTTACAGGGGAACATTTTGAGCCTATTGAGTCTTCTTCAGTGAAAATTTTAATGCTCAAGAATGTTTTTTTGGTAGTAATCACTACCGCAAGGAGGGCTATTGAGCTAGGAGGCCCTCTTGATGAGGGCTCCTTTCTTTCAAATCCTTCCAGATCGGAAATTTTTTAAACCCAATCTGGCTTTTTTGACAAAACTGGCTTCTAGGTTTCATAGGAGTCAGGAAATCTGTTTACCCACTTTTTGTTCAAATCCTGTGAGGGAACAGGAGCATGTTTTCCACGGACTATATGTTAGGAGATGCGTACTAAAGTATTTAGAGATTACGGAACAGTTTAGAAAATCTGATTCTTTTTTTGTTTCTTTTTCGGGGGCTAAGAAGGAATCCAAAGCCTCTAGACAAACGATTGCCAGGTGGCTGAGGTTGGCCATTACTCAGGCCTATATAGCAAAAGGGGTGGAGGTCCTGGAAGGTATTAGGGCCCATTCCACTAGGGCCATGGCAACTTCACAAGCAGAGTGGGCTGGTGCTAAACCAAAACAGATTTGCAGAGCAGCAACATTGTCAAGTTTTAAGACTTTCGTTAAGCACTACAGACTGGATTTACTGTCCGCCCAGGACCAGGCCTTTGGGCGTAAAGTCCTGCAAGCAGTAGTCCCACCCTAGGGTAAGTGCTCGCATATCCTTTCAAGTACCGTATGCTGTCCTGAAAGACAAAAGAGGGAAAATTGAAATTACTTGCCGGTTTTTCTAGGACAGCACCAGTACCCACCCAAATATTAATTTGCCACTAGGATGTGAGAACATCAGGAGTATGAAGGTTGGTATGATGTGTTCTTGTGTCTCCTTAATTTATCCGGAGGTTCTTGTGGAAAAACTGAAGGGTTGTAGGGATGGTGTGGCTTAAATCTTTGATGGAGGCGGTGTTTCCTGAGAAGGGAGAAGCCGAGGTCTCTCAAGTGTGCTGTTCTGAAAGACTCTTGGAAAAAACGTTATCGGTAAGCAACTTCGATTTTCTCTTAGGCCGCGTACACACGGGCGGATTGTCTGCCCAACTAAGTTCGTCAGACAATCCGACAGACAGTCCGTCCAACTTTTGAATAAACGGACTTGACCACACACGATGAAAAGACAGTCCGCTGAAAGCTTGCGCGATGACGTGTACAGCACGTACGACGGGACTAGAAATACGACGTCCAATACACTGCAATGCAACCTTCGGCGTGTAAATCCTTTCTGAGCATGCGCCATACTTAGTCCGTCCAACTTGCCTACACACGAGCGGACTGTCCGCTGAAACCAAGTTTGGACGGACAAAATTACGGAAATTCCGAAAGACTTAGTCCGCCAGACTGTCCGCTGAAAAAGTCAGCTGAAGCCCACACATGAGCGGATTGTCCGCTGAAACACGTTTCAGCGGACTAAGTTGGACGGACAATCCTCTCGTGTGTACGCGGCCTTATGCTAGCTCAAGATTTTGGAATCTTCTCAGATGTACCTACCAGTACTACCAGTACTCGGACATGATATTAAGTTTGAACCACCTGTGATTGATTCAGGACAGGTAAATGTTTAGGGAGGGGGTGGAGGAAACAACTAGTGGAAGTTTTTTTTTACCTTATTGCAAGTAGTGTATTAGGTTAAAAACCTTCTGGCTTTTGAACCACTTTTACATATTACACAACCCTTAGGTTGGTCAAATACTTCTCTATAGTTAATCTCTATAATTGGGCTCTCTAGGGTTTCCCTAGATTGTAGTTAGCCTTTGGATGTATTCATCGTATAGTTGTTACCATCCCCCTGCTGTTTGGCACTTACATGGTGCTGGGCAGTGGCATCGAGAGGGGGGGCTGAGGGAGCTGGAGCCCTGAGTGGGTCCTCAAAAAGCCCCGGGTCAGGCATACAAAATTCTATTATTAGCCCCAAGCGGGGACTGATCTGACCCCGAGCACCTATGATGGAGTCATCCAGGCTACTCCATCATAGGCGCTGCAGGCTCCAGAAGGCAGGAATTACACCACGTCACTATGAGAAGATCCCCACTCATGCTCAGGTGGTCGGCTCTCCTCTCCTGTCCTGTCATGGCTCTGGCACTGGCTGCCTGGAGTGCCTGCTGTCTACTGTCTACTCTACTGTGATGGGCGTGCCGCACACTATGGCTGAGCTGCAGGAGGAGGTCACGTCACCTGAAGTCTGGTCAGGTAGGTCAGTGCGTGTCAGTGTATGTCAGGTAGGTCAGTGTATGTCAGGTAGGTCAGTGTGTGTCAGGTGGGTCCGTGTATGTCAGGTAGGTCAGTGCACATCAGGTAGGTCAGTGCGTGTCAGGAAGGTCAGTGCGTGTCAGGTAGGTCAATGTGTTGCAGGTAGGTCAGTGCGTGTCTAGTAGGTCAGTGCATGTCAGGTAGGACAGTGCGCATCAGGTAGGTCAGTGCGTGTCAGGTAGGTAACCCCCCCGGTGCCAAGCTCAGGCTTCGGGCTGAAGCCCCTGGTCTTTTTGCCATCTAGCAATGCCCCTAGTGCTGGGCCAGTGCACACTTATATTGTTAACTGCCAGCCAGACCACTGTGATCCCTGCTTCAGTGCTCCATGAGTGCTCAGTGATACATGAGAGTTCTGTTGTTGAGCATTTTAAATATGCCAGAGTGAACAAACTGGACTTTGTGGATCAAGCATGTTTGGGCCTGGTACATACACCCTGGTGTAAGTACACCTTTGACCCTTTGTTACTGCACACTAGAGCAGATCCAGCTGCCTCTCATTAGACAGGATTTATGGTAGCTGTTATGTGTGTTTTTGACCCCTACACCTACAATGCTGGGCAGACAATGGTGACAATTATGCACACATCTGAGAATGGTATGCAAAGTCCAAGACAGATTTTTATGCAAAACACATGCAAAATGAAGAAGTGGTCAAGGGCAGGTTTTATTTGGTCCCTGTTTTATTTTTGCACAGGGGGAATTTATAACTCAAGCTGCAAATTCAAGCTGTGATCTATTGCTCCTGCTTTATAGTGACTTGCAGTGTGGCAAGAATGATAAATCTCCCCCAGAGACGTTCCATTTCACAGAACTTTCTGTCCAACCAGGTTACTTCTCTCTGGAGAAAATGGAACACGACAGTCAACTCTCATACACTTTATTCAGCTGTCATCTGAGCCAGAGCGAACGTGCATACTAGCACATTAAGGCGCATACTGGTGTAGCGCCGGTACGCCTAACGAGTACGTGCTATATGTTTAAATTTAGTTTTTGCTCAAAACTGTAATGAGTTTTGGCACTAATTGCACTTTGGCATCAGTTTGCCTGGGCTGTATAGAAGTTCTGCCTGGTCATAGGTGGGGTTGTACACCTGTGGGGGGCCATAGAACGCAGTCTGGTTGGACGCATTGGGTACCAATCTCTATCTCGGAACCAATCAATGGGCACATTTGTCTCACTGCATAATTCGGGGAGGGGTACTTAAGGTGCCAAAGTCACGTGGTTCGGGGTTCCGGTCCAGAAGTTGTTGCTGACTCCGTGGTCCTGGTCGTCCTGACCAGCCCCCAGGGGCCCTCATGGCCTGGGGTGTGGATCCATCTGTTCCCGAGCCTCAGAACTGGCTAGTTCAAGGCGCAGTAACTGGAAGGAGGATTCTAAGGTGTTCC
This sequence comes from Lithobates pipiens, assembly GCF_037356315.1. Classification (NCBI taxonomy): domain Eukaryota; kingdom Metazoa; phylum Chordata; class Amphibia; order Anura; family Ranidae; genus Lithobates; species Lithobates pipiens. The sequence goes on along the minus strand of NW_027507758.1, from coordinate 103,736,672 downwards.
GGTGCTGTCTCGGGTTTGGAGAGGCCCAGCAACTCTACACGCGACCAGGGGAGGACTCTTCAGTAGGAGAGCCACGCACAAGGCTGGCTGCCCGGTAAGAGCCTGGAAGCTGAGCTGCCATGGACATTGATTGAATCCACAATTCTTACGGTATTGCCGGTCCGGCTGAAAGATTCTGGTACAGTAAGAAAAGTTCCTACTTCTACCCTTCCAGTTGTAACTATGTTTCCAAGTTTCCAACCAAGTCTGTGTGAGAGACTTTGAAAAGCTAGAATTATCTGTTGGCTGCTAAACCCAAAACTTAAGGATTTATCCAACAGTTAAAGAGTCCAGTTGTTAAGGGCTGTTCCCTGGATTGTGTACATAGAGAGAGACTTTTGTTGAAGTCAGCAGTTCCAAGCACCTGAGTTAAACTCTATCCTGATACCCTCTATTCCCAACTTAGGCCGCGTACACACGCGCGGACTGTTGGCCCAACTTTGTCCGTCCAACAGTTTGAGCGAACAGTCCGCTCAAACTTGGCATGGACGGACATGGCCACACACGACGGACGAACAGTTTGCTGAAACCGTGCGCGATGACGTGAACGGCACGTACGACGGGACGAAAAATACGACGTCCTATACACTGCAATGCAACCTTCCGACGTGGAAATCCTTTCTGAGCATGCGCGAGACTTAGTTGGCCGAACAAGCCTACACACGAGCGAACAGTCCGCTGAAACCTTGTTTCAGCGGACAGTTTTTCGGAATTTCCGTAAGACCTTGTTCGGCCAACTGTCCGCTGAAACTGTCCGCTGAAGCCCCACACACGAGCGGACTGTCCGCCCAAACACTGTTCAGCGGACAAGGTTGGGCGAACAGTCCGCACGTGTGTACGCGGCCTTAGAGAATGAGTTCAACCGTTTCATGCAAAATAAAAATCCTGACAAGGAATTCAAGTGTCGGTCTCTACAGTTACTGGGTTATCAACCCTGGGAACCCCTAGACAAGGACAACGACTACGAGCTGGAGGAGGTAATCGGTAAGCCCAGAAAAATTCAGCAGCTCCTTCGGGGGTTAATGCTACACTAGCACATTATGATATTGCCTTGCAGGAAGAATTTTTCTTTTTTAAAAAGAGTTTACTACTGCTTTAAGACTAATATAGAATAGGTAGGAAGCCAAGGCAACCAATAAGTGGTCATCCATTACTTGTTTGACTGCTCTAGGCAGCTTGGGTGTTCTCATCTCTAACTTGCACTTTATGTTTACTTTGATATGCTTTGTGGCAGGCCATTCTTGCTCTGCAGCTTATATTAACAGAGAGGGGGAATGGTGGTGATGGCCAACCTGAAGCTCATCGGTTTAAAAAAAAAATGCATGTTTCAAGTTTGTCTAGAGATGGGTTCAGAGGATGTTTGGCTAGAGATAAGTTCAGAGAATGCACAAACTTAACTCTAGTTCATAACAGGTGAACAGTAAAGTGTGATTGGATGTGTTCAATAGATGACATTTGCACTATCTTTCCACCACTCTCGGATTACCAAGCCCGATAGCGATTGTTTAGGGGGATATCTTCTTTTATCTGCCAGCTTTTCCTTCCTATAATGTTTGCTCCTCGCAGCAAACATCTGTGCAGAACATGACAAACACACCTCACACAAGGGACTCTCTTTAAACATTCAAAAAGGTCTTTTTTTATGTTCTGAGCCTTTAAAAAAAAAAAACAAAGTAAAATGTGTTTCTAGAAGTCAAGACTGCTGTAAAAGATGGAAGCTGGTAATTAATGCATCTCTTTGATATCCAATCTTGTTTGCTCCCAGGCAGAAGTAGTATAGCTTATAGTGTTTGCAGATAATCAGAATCAGCTGTGACCACCAAGAATTCTATTGCAATTAACAGACATTTCCTTTGAAATTTGGCCTTCTGTAAAAGAGGTTTACAGTCCCATGCTAGTAGGAATGCATATTTTTGCTGCTGAATTAATTTGTTTCCATTTACACTATATCACCAAACGTATTGTGACGCCTGCCTTTACACGCACATGAACTTTAATGGCATCCCAGTCTTAGTCTGTAGGGTTCAATATTGAGTTGACCCACCCTTTGCAGCTATATCAGCTTCATCTATTCTGGGAAGGCTGTCCACAAGGTTTAGAAGTGTCTTTGGGAATGTTTGACCATTCTTCCAGAAGATCATTTGTGAGGTCAGGCACTGATGCGCACGAGAAGACTTGGCTCGCAGTCTCCAATTTAATTAATCCCAAAGGTGTTCTATCAAGTTGAGGTCAGGATTCTGTGCAGGCCAGTCAAGTTCCTCCACCCCAAATTCGCTCATCCATGTCTTTATGAACCTTGTTTGTAAACTGGTACGCAGTCATGTTGAAACAGGAAGGAGCCATCCAAAATTGTTCCCTCAAAGTTGGAAGTATGAAATTGTCAAAAATGTCTTGGTATGCTGATGCCTTAAGACAGGGATATGCAATTAGTGGACCTCCAGATGTTGCAAAACTACAAGTCTCATCATGCCTCTGCCTCTGGGTGTCATGCTTGTGGCTCTCAGAGTCTTGCTATGCCTCATGGGAATTGTAGTTCTGCAACAGCTGGAGGTCCGCTCATTGCATATCCCTGCCTTAAGAGTTCCCTTCACTGGAACTAAGGGGCCAAGCCTAACCCCTGAAAAACAACCCCACACCATAATCCCCCTCCACCAAATGATTTGGACCAGTGCACAAAGCAAGGCCCATAAAGATATAGATGAGGGGGTTTGGGATGAAGAAACTTGACTGGCCTCCTAACTTCAACCTGATAGAACACCTTTGGGATGAATTAGAGCGAAGACTGTGAGCCAGGCCTTCTCGTCTACCTCAGTCCCTAATGTCACAAATGCACTTCTGGAAGAATGGTCAAACATTCCCATAGACACACTCCTAAACCTTGTGAACAGCCTTCCCAGAAGGGTTGAAGTTGTTATAGCTGCAAAGGGTGGGCCAACTTAATATTGAACCCTACGGACGAAGACTGGAATGCCATTAAAGATCATGTGCGTGTAAAAGCAGGTGTTATAATACTTTTGGTAATATAGTCAAAATATTACGCCCTACGCCCTCCCCACACCTACCCACCCTTATGCTACACTTATTAGATTAAAAGCTGGATTATAACACCTTCTCTAGTAAGTGTATTTAACCACTTAAGGACCGCCGTATTGCCATTATACGTCATCACAATGGCACAGGCAGGCACAAGCACGTAGATGTACGTGCCTGCCTTCCAGCGGGTGGGGGGTCCGATTGGACCCCCTCCCGCTGGATACGGCGGTCCCTTTCGCTGCCGGAGCGATCCGCGATGAGGGGATGGCCGTTGGTTTCTGGCTATCCCCTCTCGATCGCTCCTGGCCAGTGACGAACTTCCTCCCCTGTGAAAATGTAAACACAGGAGGAGGAAGTGATGTCACACTCCTCGTGGCGGTCTTTTTGACCGGACAGCGAGGAGTGAAGACATACAAGTAAGTGCACCAACAGTCCACTGACACATAGGCACACATTTCACCCCAGTCACCCCCCGATCGCCCCCCCGCCCCCCCCAGTCACAGTGTCACTAATGCAGTGTTCATTTATTTATTGATCACTACATTTAGTGTCAGTTGTGACTGTAAAAAGTGTCAGGGCAGCTAGTGTTAGGCCCCTTTAGGTCCAGGGTAGCCCCCTACCCCCCCTAATAAAGGTTTAACCCCTTGATTGCCCTCCTAGTTAACCCTTTCACCCCCTTTTACCAGTGTCACTAAGCGATCGTTTTTCTGATCGCTGCAATAGTGTCACTGGTCCCGCTAGGAAGCTAGTTTTTTTTTAGGTTCAACGCCAGGTTTTTATAGCGTTAGGTACCCCGATATATAACCTAATAAAGGTTTTAACCCCTTGATTGCCCCTAGAGTTAACCCTTTCACCAGCGATCGCTGCATAAGTGTCACTGGTGACGCTGGTTAGCCAGTTAGTTATTTAGGTTCACCGTCAGGTTTTTATAAAGCTTCAGGTACCCCCATATAAATACCCAATAAAGGTTTTAACCCCTGATTGCCCTTAGTTAACCCTTTCACCAGTGATCTCCGTATAAGTGTTACGGGTGACGCTGGGTAGGTAGTTCGCTTTTTATAGCATCAGGGCACCCGCCATTTATTACCTAATAAAGGTTTAACAGCCTGATCACCCAGCGGGTGATATAAATTTGGTTTTAGGGTCAGAAAGGGTTTGCGTCGCCCCAGGCAGTGCTAGGTTAGTGCCAGTACCGCTAACACCCACGCGCAAAGCATACACCTCCCTTAGTGGTATAGTATCCGAACAGATCAATATCTGATCTGATCAGATCTATACTAGCGTGCCCAGCAATTTAGGGTTCTAAAAAAACGCATTGTTAGCAGGATCAATCCAGATACCTGCTAGCACCTGCGTTTTGCCCCTCTGCCCAGCCCACCCAAGTGCAGTATCGATCGATCACTGTCACTTACAAAACACAACACACATAACTGCAGCGTTCGCAGAGTCAGGCCTGATCCCTGCGATCGCTAACAGTTTTTTTTGTAGCGTTTTATACAGTCGCTGACAGGCTAGGTGCTTTTTTTACCTGTGAGTCTCACTACTGTACCCCTAAATTTAGAGCCCAAAATGGCAAAGCGAAGGTACACTAGTGAAGAGGCCTACACGTTTCTGAGCATGACAGATAGTGAAGAGGAAGACACTGATCTGTCAGATTCAGGCTCAGAATACGAACCTGTAGAGGACAGCGCCTCCATGTCAGATAGCTCTGACGACGAAGAAGAGGTCCCTGCTAACGTCAGGCGTACCCGACCCCGATCTTCTGATGTTGTTGAGGTGCAGGAACCGCAAGTCCCTCGTATGGAGTATAGAGCCAGTACTAGCGCTGCTTATCCTTTTGGTGAACTGGCAAGCACCAGCGGCCTAGTACACCCTGGACGTACATCCAGCACTGCAGTATCGCGTGGTGACGTGGCGAGTCCCATAAGTGCAGTTCAAGCTGGCGAGGTGGCAAGCACAAGTAGTGTCCCGCTGCCACCAAGAAGAAGACGAAGACAGGCCCGTCGTTCCCATAGTGCCCTTCCTGCAGAATTCGCCAGTCCTGATTGGGTGCCCACCACTTCTGCAGCACCAGTACTTCCCCCATTCACTGCCCAACCCGGTATTCAGGTGGATACAGATGATTTTACGCCACTCGATTTTTTATTCTCTGTATTTCACGGAAGATCTCTATAGATCTATTGTGGACCAAACCAATTTATATGCTGGTCAACACATCGCCGCTAATCCCCAGTTGCCGTCTCTTGCCAGAGATTGGAAACCAGTTACGGTTTCCGAATTTAAGACCTTTCTGGGCCTTTCCCACAACATGGGCACACATAAATTCATGAGGATGCGGGCTTATTGGTCCACGCATCCGGCTGACCACATGCCCGTGTTCTCTAACTCCATGTCCAGGAAACGATACGAGCAGATCTTGCGGTTCTTGCACTTCAGTGACAATGAACTTTGTCGTCCACGTGGAGACCCTGAATACGATCGGCTCTACAAAATTCGGCCCCTCATAAACCACTTCAACCAACGTTTTGCAGACTTGTTTACTCCCCAAAAAGTTGTCTGCGTTGATGAGTCCCTGGTTAAGTTTACTGGTCGCTTGTCATTCAAACAGTACATTCCCAACAAGCGTACCAGACAGGGCCACAGGCTACGCATGGAGCTTTATGGTTTATGAGGGTAAAGATAGTTACGTAGAGCCGGAGAACTGCCCTGATTACATAGGAAGCGCTGGCAAGATAGTGTGGAAATTGGTGTCACCCTTATTCGGAAAGGGGTACCACTTGTACGTGGACAACTATTACACCAGCGTGCCACTGTTTAGTCATTTATTTGATCATCAGATTGGAGCATGTGGCACCGTGCGACCTAATCGCCGGGGCTTTCCCCAGCGGCTTGTAGATTCCCGTCTTAGGCTGGGGGAGAGAGCCTGCTATCGGTGTAATAATTTGCTCGCTATGAAGTGGAGGGATAATAAGAATGTTTTCGTTCTTACCTCCCTTCATGCAGACACGACGGTCCAAATTTCTACGGCGACTGGTATTGTGGAGAAACCCCTCTGTGTCCACGAATATAACAAAAATATGGGAGGGGTGGACCTCAATGACCAGATGTTGGCGCCGTATCTAGCTTCCCGTAAGGCCAGACGCTGGTACAAAAAAGTGTCTGCTTACTTATTTCAATTGGCTTTGCTGAATGCTTTTGTGCTATACAAAACTTCAGGCGGGACTTTAACCTTTCTTTTCTTCCAAAGAGAGGTTGTCACAGAGCTTCTGTATCCAGAGGGTTCTGCACCTCACCATTCCCAACCAAATGCAGTAAGCCGGCTGCATGAGGGGCATTATTCTTATGTCCTCCCGAGTACCCCTACCCAACGAACCCCCCAAAAAAGATGTCGTGTCTGTACCAAGCGCGGATTTAGGCGTGACACCCGTTCTTATTGTCCACGCTGTCCTGGCAATCCTGGTCTTTGTCAGGGTGAGTGTTTTGAACGCTACCACACACTAGTGAAGTCTTAGCGTAGGGTACAGCATTTCACAGGCTAGGCACACTAACACAGAGTCTCCCAAGATGCCATCGCATTTGGAGAGACCCGAACCGTTACAGTTAAAAAAAAAGTGTATAAAAAAAATATATATATATAAAAAATATAAAAACCAAAAATAGTTGTCGTTTTATTCTCTCTCTCTCTCTGTCTCTGTCTCTGTCTCTTTCTCGACGGAGGGCTTGCCCATGGAAAAGTTTGAACATATGTACGCGGCATAACTTTTTTGCGGGAGGATGCCCCCATGCTTCGGCATATATAAATGGTGCATGTATGTCCATCATTAGAAGTGGGTGGATGAAGGGAGGTATTCTAATGGTGGGCATACCCACCGATCAATCTTTTTTTTTCGTTCAGACAACATGACTCAGTAAATGGCTTGGGGTGTCTACTTTCCAAAATGGGGTAATTTGGGGGGGTTTTGTGCTATTTTGGCATTTTATGGCCTTCGAAACTGTAATAGGTAGTGAGGAGTGAAATAAAAAATTTGCGCCCTTAGAAATCCAGAAGGTGGCGATTGGTTTTTGGGGCCCCGCGCGCAGCTAGGCTCCCAAAAAGTCCCACACATGTGGTATCCCCATACTCAGGAGAAGCAGCAAAATGTATTTTGGGGTGCAATTCCACATATAACCATGGCATGTGTGAGCAATATATAATTTAGTGACAACTTTTTGTAAAAAAAATAAATATTTTTATTTTTTGTCATTATTCAATCCCTTGGAACAAAAAAAAATAAATATTCAATGGTCTCAACATGCCCCTCAGCAAATAGCTTGGGGTGTCTACTTTCCAAAATGGGGTCATTTGGGGGGGGTTTTGTGCCATCTTGGCATTTTATGGCCGTCAAAACTGTAATAGGTAGTGAGGAGTAAAATAAAAAAATTATGCCCTTAGAAATCCTGAACCCGGTGCTTGGATTTCGGGGTCCCGTACGTGGCTAGGCTCCAAAAAAGTCCCACATATGTGGTATCCCTGTACTCAGGAGAAGCAGCAGAATGTATTTTGGGGTGTCATTTCACATATGCCCATAGCATGTGTGAGCAATATATCATTTAGTGACAACTTTGTGCAAAAAAAAAAAAAGTTTGTAATATTCCCGCAACTTGTGGCAAAATATAAAATATTCCATGGACTCAACATGCCTCTCAGTAAATAGCTTGGGGTGTCTACTTTCCAAAATGGGGTAATTTTGGGGGGTTTGTGCTATTTTGGCATTTTATGGCCTTCGAAACTGTGATAGGTAGTGAGGGGTGAAATCAAAAATTTGCACCCTTAGAAATCCTGAAGGTGGTGATTGGTTTTTGGGGTGCCGTGCGCGACTAGACTCCCAAAAAGTCCCACAAATGTGGTATCCCCGTACTCGGGAGAAGTAGCGGAATATATTTTGGGGTGCAATTCCACATATAACTATGGCATGTGTGAGCAATATATAATTTAGTGACAACTTTTTGTAAATTTTTTTTATTTTTTTTTGTCATTATTCAATCCCTTAGGACAAAAAAAATAAATATTCAATGGGCTCAACATACCCATCAGCAGTTTCCTTGGGGTGTCTACTTTCCAAAATGGGGTCATTTGGGGGGGGTTTGTACTGCCCTGCCATTTTAGCACCTCAAGAAATGAGATAGGCAGTCATAAATTAAAATCTGTGTAAATTCCAGAAAATGTACTCTAGTTTGTAGACGCTATAACTTTTGCGCAAACCAAAAAATATACGCTTATTGACATTTTTTTTTTACTAAAGACATGTGGCTGAATAAATTTTGCCCTCAATGTATGACTAAAATTTAGTTTATTCGATTTTTCTTATAACAAAAAGAAGAAAATATCATTTTTTTTCAAAATTTTCGCTCTTTTTCCATTTATATCGCAAAAAATAAAAATCGCAGAGGCAATCAAATACCATCAAAAGAAAGCTCTATTTGTGGGAAGAAAAGGACGCAAATTTCGTTTGGGTGCAATATTGCATGACTGCGCAATTACCAGTTAAAGCAGCGCAGTGCGAAATTGTAAAAAGACCTCTGGTCCTTAAGGTGTTTATTGGTCCGAGGCTGAAGTGGTTAATGCGTTTCTGCAAAACACTGTTCTTGAATATGTTTTTTGTTTTGAGACATGGAAACTGTGGCTAACAAATCCCTCTCCCCCACTATCAAACCAAATTGAGTTGCTTTGTTCTGTGTTATATTTTCCACTGTTTTTTTTTTGATGCGCTGTTTTCTTTCACTTCTACGGTTCTCTTCACAGATTGTGTTCAGATTGAGAGAGATTGAGGGGGGTCTCCAGTAGAACAATTACTAACATTCATTATCGAACCAGCACTTCCCGTTTTGGTCTTGCCTACTCAAACATGTCAATTCATTCTGTCCTCACTCATCTTACTGTACATCTGACCACAGATTACCTACCTGAACCATACAGAAGATCAATAAGGCAACTCCTAGGGTAAGCTAGCTGGTCTATACTCACCCCTGGATTTATACCCCCCCTTACCTTCTTTGCCCAACCCCCTCTCTAGCCTCTCTGTCACGTACCTTTAAGGCAGAGCCCGGAGTGCAGGGAGTGGCTACTCGTAGACCTCTGACTCAAGAGACCCTGGTAGTGATGACAGGGGCTCAGGAGCACAGAGGGGCACAAGTGCCTGACTGGATGGTAGGTGTAAGCAGCAGCAGACCGTTGATGGTGGAGGTGTATTGTAGTCCAGTATCGGAATGCAGGCAAAGGTGAGGTAGGGTTCAGCAGATAGCAGAAGGATTCCTGTAGTCCAGTAACAGGATGCAAGTGATTGCAGGGAACAGCGAACAACGGAGGGGTACTGTAGTCCGACAGCGGATGCAGGTGCAAACGGAATACTGCGGAAGTGGGAAGAGTCTAGTAGTCTGCAGCAAGAGGTAGAAGGCTACAAACGCAGAGGGAGTAGCAGCTGGGTATGGTGGAAGACTGGGAGGTGTCCTGTAGTACAACAGCGGTGAACAAGCAACTTACAGTTGACGGATGGTGTAACAGTCCAGGTCAGGCACAGGCGGGCAGATCAGGTACAGAAACGGAATCCAGAAGATTAGTCGGGTACAAAGCCAAAGTTGGGGGGGCAGGCAGCAAACAGCAGAGTCGGGAACAAGCCGGGTTCAATACGGATCAGGATATGGATGCAGGTTCAGGTTCAGATGCAGGTTACCAGGAAGCACGGGAACGCTGTTGATCAGGCAGCAAGGCAGTGAAGCATGGATCCAGTTTAAATAGCGCTATTGGCGCCAATTTGCGTCAAATGGCCGCGTGCGCACCCGCGTGCGCGCTCCCGCGCGCACCGCTGATCGCGGTTACGCTCCCAAAATTGAGCAAAAGATCTTCTGCGACTTACGCCGCTCGGACGTCCGTGAGGAGGATCTTCCTGACACTCTCCCTCCTCTCCTTCTGGAATCCCGCCTTCACTCCTCCTTATTTGGCCTAATCTTCTTGAAACAACCTTACGTACCCCCCACCCCAACTCCTTATCCCCCCCCCACTTTCTACCCTCACACCTCTCTCTCCCTCCTGACCTCAATAACGCTCACCCACTGAAGTGGAACAATACCTCTCTAAATCCAAACGCTTTAACGATCCAACCTACACCATGCGCATGATAGCCACTATCAGGGCTGGACTGGGACAAAAATTTGACCCTGGACTTCATCCAGACCAGCCCACTTTAATTTTGCAAACAATCACAAAAACAGTATATAAAACTATACGTAATTGTACAAAAAAACATAAGTAGCATAACATAAGGCATCCTCACTAACCTCTTTTATTATTTCACATATTCTCCTCTGTATTTTTCTCATCTTTCTCACATCACTGCGTGAAGTTGAGGGCAAATCGCACAGCCATTACTTGGTCACTGAAACCAGCCCACTGAGCCATCGGCCCACCGGGAATCTCCCTGTAATCCCAATGGCCAGTACATGCCTGGCCACTATGACTAATCACAAATCCAAACCCACATCCCTATCACTCAAAATTATATCTCTAAATGCAAAAGACCTTAACAAACCTGAAAAAGGGTCTCAAGTACTAACCAGCATTCAAAAAATGAAGGCAGGCATCATATTTTTACATGAAACCCACTTCAAAACAAGCGTCATCCCCCAAACTTGAAAACAAACGCTATCCACTAGCATTTCATGCAACAACCCCCACATCCAAGACAAAGGGAACCTCCATACTTTTATCCAAAAACCTCCCCTTTCAAATTTTGGACACCTTAGTAGATGACCAAGGGCGCTACATTTTTATAAAGGGCACGCTTTGAGAAAAGCCAATTTTATTGGCCAATAAATATATAGCCCAAACACATCCTAGGTCCCATTCTTCAGCTCACTCACTCGTCTACTTGACTCCTTTCAATTCCCCCTTTAGAAGTGGAGGTCAAGGTCAGAGTAGACCAGTGGATGGTGTGGTGTATCCAGGTGACTTTAATCAGTGGTGAGGTCAAAGCTCATTGATCGATAATGTATGGTTTAGGTCAGAACGTACTCGCAATAGATCGCAAAGGTAGTGCACCAGGAGTGAGTGTATGTGCTGTCAGATGGACATGCACCCCTGCCAAATATATCAGGCCCCATATATAGCAGGAGCCACTGAAGGGAGAGAGTGGAGTGGACATCCATTCGCCCTCCTCCCCTTCTTCTTGCTAATATGGGAGCAACATGTAAAAAGTAATTTCCAAGTCTTCCTTTTACGTTCCCCAGCCTGTTTGGCTGGGGCAGACGCTGATGGCAGGGCTGAGGAAAGGGCTCTCTCTATGCTCCTGCACTTGGCATGAAGGAACAGCACTACTGTCAGGCAGAGTGATTAGAAAGCTACATGAAGACATAATAATTGCCTCTTAGTGATCAACACATCAAAGAATACAATTGAAAATCCGAACAAGAAAAGGTGAATGTTTATATTTTATTGATCACACCTATCATTAACTTGGTAAAGAAGCAAATCTTGTATGTGTAAAGTCCAGCGAGACTCACAGAACAATAGAGGTGACTTTTTGCCAATTTTATTTAGGAAGACTTATAATTAATAAAGCCAGCGTTTTCGCCCAGAAAAGGTGGCAACCTTACTTCCATGTATTGTAAATCTTTTCTTTAATTTTTTCTGTTGGGTGTTTGATAGTTACTGATTTCTTGAGGAAAGTTATTACAGACTTTAATTACTTGGATAATACACTTTTTTTTAGGAAGCAAATATTTATTATATTGCAACTTGCAATTGCAAAAACTTTATCCCTAATAAAAAAAAAAAAACTGTTTGCTGTAACTGCTTATAATGTGTTAGCTGGAGATTGGCTTCAATTATTTAGTGTACTTAAATCTGTCAATCTATTTAACACTAGACATTTGTTATTTATATAATTTAGTTTAGTTAACCACTATAGCTGAATGATGGCTACAGTGCCAGTACGACCCTCCAGTTCTGGGAGGGCGTCTACTGATGTCCTCACAGAACCACTGCCACCACGTGCCATCTGTGGGGCGCATCAGGCATGCTCTGTGATTGCTGTGTCCTTCAGACACAGCTGATCACAGATCTGGGTAAAAGGCCAATCACAAAGGGCCTTTACCAGATTATCAGCTGTGTCCAAGATGATCACAATGTAAACACACTTGTCGGTTATCAGAATTCCTCTCCTCACGCTTTCACAGTGTGAGAAGAGAGACGGTAACTGGCCAATGTGAAAGGGGACATAAAGTCACATATATGCAATGCAGGAACCAACGCAATTCCAGTGCGGGTTCCTGCATCGCATGTCATCTGCTGGTGGTTCATACAGACATCTGCGAACTGCCAAATGGTGCAGGAATCAGATTGCATACAGTAGGTGTGAACACCCATCTGATTCCAGTGCTGATCAAAAAGAGGGTCCTGCACCATTTTGGTGTGAATGCGATGTGAGTTCGCAGTGCACAGACATCACATGTGATCTGCACAGCAGTGCAGTGCGAATCGCATGCAATGTCTAACATCGCACCAGTGTGAACCCACTGACAATCAGGGCATTGATCATCAGTGTCCTGATTATCAGTGCAGCCCCAACAGTGCCCATCAGTACTGCCTATCAGTGCCCATCAGTGCTGCTCATCAGTGCTACCTATCAGTGCCACCTATTAATGCCCATCGGTGTTGCCTATCAGTGCCCATCAGTGCTGCCTATCAGTGCTGTGTATCAGTGCCCATCAGTGCTGCCCATCTGTGCTGCCTATCTATGCTCATCAGTGCCACCTATCAGTGCCCATCAGTGTCACATTTGAGTGCAGCCTTATCAGTGCCTCCTCATCAGTGCCCACCAATGCCTCCTCATCAGTGCCCATCAGTGAAGGAGAAAAATTATTATTTGCAAACTACGATTTTTTTTTTTTTGTGATCTCTTTATGTTTTTTGAAAGCTCTATTTGTGTGATAAAAATGTCATATGGGTACAGTGTTGCATGATAGTGCAATTGTAATTCAAAGTGTGACAGCGCTGAAAGCTGAAAATTGGCCTGGTCAGGAAGGGGGTGAATGCACCAAATAGGCTAGTGATTGATTAAATTTGTTAAATTTGCTTTCAAAATGTGTTTAGTTTTGTTTTGCTTATTCATTTTTTTATTTAATTCATATTTTCCGAATTTGTAAAATTTGAATTTGAATTTATTCTAATTGAAATTCAAATTTCGGAAGATGGTTATTATACTATGTTTTCTTTGTTTGTTATTTTTTTTCCCCACGAAAGTGTAGTTACACTTTAACTGCCATCATATGGGTCAAGGTTCACTTTATCTACTACAGCATCTTTAAATATGTTCAGTTGCCTGCTTATGGATCCATGCATTGTTTAGCTGCCTTGCCATAATACATCCATTTGATCTACCATCCAGTTGCTTGTGGGCTATTTTCTGTGCATTTTAACCACTTCCCGACCAGCGCACGACGATGTACGTCGACAGAATGGCACGGGCAGGCATATTGGCGTACAGGTTGGGACCCCCGTGAGTCCGGTCGCGGGACCCGCGGACTCGATCGCCGCGGGCATCCCCGCGATCGTCTCACGGAGCAGCCGAATGGAGGAAATGCTGTGTAAACAACATTTTTCCATTCTGCCTAGCAACTAGTGACGCTGATCTCTGCTCCATGTGATTGGAGCAGAGATCAGTGTACACTAAATGAAAGCCCAACCCCCCCACAGTCAGTAACACTCCCCTAGGAACACTTAACCCCTACACTGCCACCCACTGGTTAACCCTTTCACTGCCAGTGTCATTTACACAGGAATCACTGCATTTATATAGCAGTGATTACTGTATAAATGACAATGGTCCCAAAAATGTGTCAAAAATGTCCGATGTGTCTGCCATAATGCCGCAATCACAATAAAAATCGCTGATCGCCGCCATTACTAGTAAAAAAAAAAAATAATAAAAAATTATTAATAAAAATGCTATAAAACTATCCCTATTTTGTAAACGCTATAACTTTTGCGCAAACCAATCAATAATCGCTAATTGCGATTTTTTTTTTTTTTTACCAAAAATATGTAGAAGAATACGTATCGGCCTAAACTGAGGGAAAAATTTTTTTTTATATATTTTTGGGGGATATTTATTATAACAAAAAGTAAAAAATAATGTGCTTTTTTCAAAATTGTCGCTCTATTTTTGTTTATAGCGCAAAAAATAAAAACCGCAGGGGTGATCAAATACCACCAAAAGAAAGCTCTATTTGTGGGAAAAAAAGGACGTCAATTTTGTTTGGGAGCCACGTCGCACGACCGCGCAATTGTCAGTGCCGAATCGCAAAAGGGGTCTGGTCTTTGACCAGCAAATTGGTCCGGTCTGAAAGTGGTTAATAGAGTGGTAGCATGCTAATGTTTTAAGGTTAACTCCACTTTAGTAGAGGAAAAAAATTGCAAATAAAGGAAAAATAATATAGCACAGGGGTAGGCAACCTTTTGAGCACAGTGTGCCAAAAAATGTTTTAAAAGAAATTGAGCGTGCCAATTTTATAACAAAAAAATGTTAAAGTGGAGTTCCGTCGGAAAAAAAAAATTAAAAGTCAGCAGCTACAAAAAGTAGCTGACACTCACCTGTCCCACGGTCAAGCGATGTGGGCCTATGAAGCCCCGCTCCTCTCCCCTTCCTCTCCATGGTGCCGGCATTCTTATAGTGGGCACCCGGGTGTAGCTTGGCCAGGCAATCTTATGGGACCTGTGACGTGTCTCAGAAGATTGCAGGCAGGGAGGGGGGAGAGGTGAATTTCCTTCCGGCGCCATGGAGCCCTGGGAGGAAGTGGGAGTTGGATGCCTCTAAAAAGAGGGTATCAGCTCCCCCCCCCCCCCAAAAAAATGACATGCCAAATGTAGCATGTCAGGGGGTCACCATCACTTAAAGCGGAAGTTCCATTTTTGGGTGGAACTCCGCTTTAACTTCCCACTCTCAATCACGAAAAGGATTTTTTATAAAGTAAATGCTGTAAACTACTTGAGTAATAGTGGCTAAAAAACATCCTGCATTCTCATGCCTTAGATCAGCCCCATTTCCTGCACCTTCACACCTCAGATCACTGTACCCCCTGCAAATCTGTCCCCCCACTGTACTACCCTGCACATCTGCCCCACCTCTGTACCCCCTGCTCAACTGTCCCACCACTGTAATCCCCTGTACATCTGCCCCACCACTGTACCACCCTACTCTTCTGTCCCACCACCGTAAACCCCCTGCTCATCTGCCCCAACAATGTACTCCCTTTCTCATCCTCCCCACCACTGTATCTCCCTGCACATCTGCTCCACCGATGCACCCCCATGCTCTTCTGTCTCACTGCTGAACCACCTTCTCACTTGTCCTAACACTGAACTCATCTGCCCCACCCCTGTAACCTCCTTTCTCATCTGCCCCACCACTGTTCCCCCTGCTCTTCTGTTCCACCTCTGTTCCCCATGCTCCTCTGCCCCACCACTGTAACCCCCTGCTCATCTGTCCCACCAATGTACCTCCTTTCTCCTCTTTCCCGCCACTGTACCACCCTGCACATCTGCTCCACCTCTGTACCCCCTGCTCTTCTGCCCCACCTCTGTACCCCCCTGCTCATTTATCCCACTAATGCACCTCCCTTTCACATCTGCCCCAACACTGAACCCCCCTGCCTATCTTTTCCACCACTGTAACCCCCTTCTCATCTGTCCCACCACTGTAACCCCCTTCTCATCTGCCCTATCACTGTACTATACTTTGCTCTTCTGTCTCACCGCTGAGCCCCCTTTTCATCTCTCCCACCACTGTACCTCCTGCACTTCTGCACAACCATTGTACCCTGAACCCCCTACCCACAGAATGCAGGGGTTCAGTAGTAAGTGACGCAAAGTTCAGGGGTCAGGTGTAAGTGATGCAGAGTTCAGAGGTTGGGAGTAGGTGATGTCGAGGTTGGTAGTAGTAGATGATGCAGAGCTGAGCGATTAGTAGTAAGTGACATATAAATCAATATATATTATTATTATTATTTTTTTAGCAAGGTTCCCAGAAGCTCAACAGTAATTCTACAAACTGCCACCTGATTGTGGTTTTCTCAATCACAGTGAAATATCTTCTTTCTGAGATTGGTAGCGGCAACCAAGCGAGTCATCTTCCTCCAGGTGGTGGGTGGAGCTAGCAGGACTGTAATTGGCTTTGGCAGTTGCCAATCCTCCTCCTGGAAATCGGGACGCCCCCTAGCAGAACTGCACCCAATCTCTTCCCCATCAAGAGCTGATGATCGCAGCTACAGCAAAGTTAGATAACCAATGTTTTCCATTGTGTACAATGTGTGGGGGCACAGTGCCTCCCCCCCCCCCCACCCCCAGTGCAGCTGCGGTGTGGGGAACTGTGAGATTGGAATGCATTAGCGTCTCATTGACATTTCCCTGAACTGCACTGCTGTTGGGGAGGGAGTCGGGTGCTGGAAAAATAGGCTTTGTGTGCCGGGGGTTGCCTACCTCTGGTATAATGTCAAAAAAAGAGGAAGTATATATTCATTAAAAAGACACAGTAGTCCACTCACATTGGACAGGATAAAAACAGGCTTAAAACCAGAAGCCAGAAGTCCGCCGAACTGCACCAATTTGTTTACAGCATTTGGCACAACAGCACTTTATACTTGATTGAGATTATCACTATTTGATGGACTTTTTTTTGTTTTTTTATTTTGAGTTTTTGAATTTTTTAATAGTGTTTTGGACATTTGAATTTATGTACTGTATATTTGAGTTTATGTGATGCATTGATATTAGTATTCACAGCAAGAGCACCCTTTGTTATATAAACGTATGATTTAACCACTTAAGGACCGGAAGGATTTACCCCATTAATGACCAGGCCATTTTTTGCGATAAGGCACTGTGTCACTTTAACTCACAATTGCGCAGTTGTGCGATGTTGTACCCAAACAAAAGTGATGTCCTTTTTATCCCACAAATGGAGCTTTCTTTTGTTGGTATTTGTTCACTTCTGTGGTTTTTATATTTTGAGGTATAAACAAAAAAAGTACGGCAATTTAGAAAAAAAAGCAATATTTTTTACTTTTTGCTATAATAAATATCCCAAAAAAGAAAAGCACAATTCTTCCTCAGTTCAGGCCAATATGTATTCTACATATTTTTGGTAAAAAAAAATCGCAATAAGTGTATATTGATTGGTTTTGCGCAAAGTTTTAGCGTATACAAAATAGGGGATAGATTTATGCCATTTTTATTATTATTTTTTACTAGTAATCGCGGTGATCAGCGATTTTTAGTGAGACTGCGACATTGGTGAACAGATCGGACACTTTTTTTGGGACCAGTGACATTTATACAGCGATCAGTGCTATAAAAATGCTGTCAGGGCTGGCTCAGCCTTTCCTTCTCTGAGCTGGCTGCTCAACTGTCAGCTAATTGCCAGCTCTCATCTCTCTCCACAATTAACCAGCTGTTGTGGATCTGTTCATCGGTCCCGTCTACTTAAAGATCTCCAGCTCACTTCATTCCTGCCTTCTCCTTGGTCACATCACAAGAAACTATCTTCTGCGTTCCTGTTTAAAGACTGGCTTTGCTGAAATCCCTTCTGGCTCCTTATCCTGCTTGCTGTTCCTCTACTTGGATCCCTGACTCTTCTGGCCTGGCTGATTACCTTATCTGGTTACTGAACTCTGGCTTGGCTGATTACCGGATCTGGCTACTGAAATCTGGCTTGGCTGACTACCCGATCTGGTTACTGGACTCTGTCTATGCTTTAACTACACTTACTCTACTTACCTTTTTATTTTTTATTAATAAACAAGTGTGATTTTACTGTACTTCTGTCTCGGTCTGGTTCATGGTTCTTGACAAATGCACTGATTACTGTATCAATGACACTGGCAGGGAAGGAGTTAAGGGGTTAAATGTGTTCCCTGGGAGGTATTTCTAACTATGGGGGGAGTGTACTGACTAGGGGAGGAAAGAGATCGCTGTTCCTGATCACTAGGAACAGACAATCTCTCTCTACTCCCCTGTCAGAACGGGGATATGTTTGTTTACATTGACAGATCCCTGTTCTGGCTCTCTGTGGAGCAATCACAGGTGGTCAGTGGACATCGCAGCTGCTGGTCACGCACATCGGCTCCAGCGCTGTGCCGCTTTTCATCTGTTGCACGAACCAACGTACAGCTACAGCAATTCATGCAATAGAGCCAACCTTCCCCAGTATAATGACGGCAGCTAGTCGGCAAGTGGTTAAAGGCACTACACCTTTGAAGAAGCAGCATTCTCATTCTTAGATTTAATATATCTATTATCACAACTTGTCACATAGGCACTAATTTACAAAGTTTGTTGCTGCACTACACCCATTAACGTGGGTATATGTCTATTTATGCACATACGTATATATTGTTTTCCCGTTGAACAGAATTGTAACTGATGCAAATGTGGCTAAAAGTATCAGCATTAACTAACCTAAAACCAAAGGTCCACATGTGCACATTACACATACAGCCCCAATATAGGATGTGCATATGCGTTCCTGAAAAGGGGGTACCCCTAGAGTTAGCCAGTGCCATCTTAATAACATCATGGGCCCCTGGGCAAAGTAATGCACTAGTTCCCCTACCAGGGAGGTGGTGATCTGCGGCGCTCTAAGTGTGCTGTGGCACAGCATGGGTGTGGCTGAATTATGCTACATATTGGGCATGACTCTGATTAGAAACTACAAATAAACACAACGATGGAATTATCCCAAATTAAATTCACCCCTTAAAAATACTGTCCTGCCCTCTCTACACATTGCCTCCCTGTATACACTGACCCTTTTTTCCTGCACACACTGCTTCCACCACTTTTTGACACTATCCCCCCTCCCTGTAAACACTGCCCCTGTGATAGATGCCTCTCCCAGCCTTTCAGAGGCCTGTATTTATGTATATCTGTACTGTACAGGGCGGACAGGACTGCACAGTATGGTGGTAGGGGGGCACATTACGGGGGGGTTAGAAGACACAGTACAGAGGAGGTCAGGGGGGTACAGTATAGAGGGCAGTAATGTATAGTGTCAGGTGGGTCAGTATATGTATGATGGTATAATGGCAGGTTAGGGCAGTATAGTGGCAATATATTGGCAGGTTAGGGCATTATAGTGGCAAGTTAGGGCAGTATAGTGGCAGGTCAGGGTGGTATAGTGGCATTATAGTGGCTGGTTTGATTAGTATAGTGGCAGTATAATGGAAGGTTTGTTTACTATAGTGGTGGTATAGTGGCAGGTTAGGGTAGTATAGTGGGGGTATAGTGGCAGGTTAGAGTAGGTTGGAGGCAGGTTAGGGTAGTATAGGGTGGTATAGTGGCATGTTAGGATGGAATAGTGGCAGGTTTGGGTAGTATACTAGTGGCAGGTTAGTGTAATATAGGGTGGTATAGTCGAAGGGAAGGATGATATAGGGCAGTATAGTGGCAGGTTAGGGCAGCATAATGGCAGGTTATGGCAGTATAGTGGCCAGTCAAGGTGGTATAGTGGCAGTATAGTGGCAGGTTAGAGTAGTATATTGGCAGTATAATGGCAGGTTAGTTTACTCTAGTGGGGGTATAGTGGCAAGTTAGGGCAGTTCAGTGGCAGGTTAGAGAAGGATAGAGGCAGGTAAGGGTAGTATAGTGGCAGTATAGTGGCAGGTTAGGGTAAGGTAGGGTGATATAGTGGCAGGTTAGGGTAGTATAAGGTGGTATAGTGGTGGGTTAGGGTAGTAAAGGGTGGTAGAGTGGCACGTTAGGGTAGTATAGTAGCTGCATAGTGGCATTTTAGGTTTGTTTACAATAGTGGTGGTATAGTGGCACGTTAGGGTAGTATAGTAGCTGCATAGTGGCAGGTTAGAGTAGGTTGGAGGCATGTTAGGGTAGTATAGTGGCAGGTTTGGATAGTATAGGGTGTTATATTGGCAGGTTAAGATAGTAGAGATGTTATAGTGGCAGGTTTGAGTAGTATAGGGTGGTATAGTGGCAGGGAAGGGTCGTATAGGGTGTTATAATGACAGGTTAGGGCAGTATAGTGGAGGCTTGGGTAGTATAGTGACAGGTTTGGGTAGTATAGGGTAGTATAGTGGCAGGTTAGGGTAGTATAGTGGCAGGTTAGGGCTGCATGGAGTGACAGTGTGATCAGTCTCTTTCAGCATGGCTGGTGATGAAGACTCCAAGGGTTGCTGTGTTCTCTCCTCTCTTATTAAGACGGCCCTGAAGGTGGCTTCAAAGTACTTTGGCTATCGTTGGGGCCCTTCAGTCCCTTTAAGAGCGTGCAATAGATGGCTGATGTGCTGCTAAACAAGTAGCAGTCTCTATTGCATTAATTATGTCACTGGCTGAGTAGAGTAATGGATAATTGCCTGCGGTCAATTAAGACAATCAATGGGTGGAGCCTGTGATCTTTAGAGCTACTATTTATTTCAAAGTTTTATATTTGTAATGTGGTTATGACTAAGGCCTTATAGGCTGAAACACATCAACTGACTTAAAGTGGTTGTAAACCCTTACAACCAACTTTGACCTACAGGTAAACTTAGATTAAGGCTTACCTGTAGGTCCAAGAAATATATTTGGCGAAAGACAGGCACCGCTGAGCGCGCCGTGGTCAGCGGCGACATGCCGCGAGTGGCGGCTCCTGTGCGCATGCGCGGGAGTGTCGTCATCACGGCTTCGCCGAATGACAGCGGCGGAGCAGCGAGACCCACCGAGAAGATGGATGCTCCGGACTACAGGGGACAGCGGTGACTTCGCTGGCTCCTGTGTCAGGTAAGTGACACATAATGGACTACTATGCGATGCAAAGTAGTCCATTATGCTTTACCTTTGCAGGGAATGACAGAGGAAGTAAACTCATCAGGGTTTACTTCCTCTTTAATCTGCATTTGTTCATTGTGGCTATTCAATAAAATGAAGAAATTTTAAGAGCAACAACCGGAGTGCGGATCATTTTTTCTACACATGGCAATGGGTCTCTCCAGCTCAGGTCCCAAGACGCAGCAACTCTCTCTGGCTCAGTCTCTTGCTCTGGTCCTCACAGGTTCTTTTCTCTGGCTCTAAGGACACAGCAAGGATGCCCAGCTCCAGTCCCCACACACCAGGATCTGAATGCATAGCAAGAGGTCTGCGCACACTGGTTTCCCTGCACTGTCTTCCCAGACCTCAAATAGATTGACCGGGAGAACGTTGTTCTGTCCTCTTTTTGTGAGCAGGTAGTAATCCTGGATATTGAAGTCCCACCCCCCATAGCATCCATTATACAGAGCCCCTTTAGCCACTTGAGCTCTGGAAGATTTTACCCCCTTCATGACCAGGCCATTTTTTTGCACTGCTGTAATTTAACTGGTGATTGCGTGGTCATGCAATGCTGTATGCAAAAAAAAAAAATAATAATTATATATTTTCACACAAATGGAGATTTTTTTGGGTGGTATTTGATCACCACTGGGTTTTTTATTTTTTGAAATATATGCGAAAAAAGACCAAAAATTTCGAAAAATAAAGTTTTACTTTCTGCTACAAAACATATCCACTAAAAGTATAACAGAAAATAAAATGTCTTCATAAATGTTTGCCAAAATGTATTCTGCTATGTGTCTTTGGTAAAGAAAAAACAAAAATTTCAATAAGTGTGACTGATTGGTTTGTGTCAAAGTTATAGTGTCTACAAATTATGGTATAGATACTGGACATTTAATTTATTTTATACTACTAATGGCGTCGATCAGCGACTTATAGTGAGACTGCAATAGTGCGGCTGGCAATCTGACACTAACTAACACTGGGGGGAACTGACTAACTGCTACTAATACAGTGCTAAAAATATACACTGTCCCTGTACTAGTGACACTGGCTGGAAAGGGGTTAACATCTGGGGAGATCAAGGGGTTAAAGCGGAGCTCCACCCAAAAGGGGAAGCTCCATTCATCTGCCTCCCCCCATCCGCTGCCACATTTGGCACCCTTTGGGGGGGTACTTGGTTTCAGCCCCCCCCTCCTCCCCCTCTGCAACTGACCCAATTAGAGAGTGCCGCGCACCTTGCACATTAGGGAACCATCTGTGAAGCCGCATGACTTCACTTACAGTTTCCCTTAGTGAAGATGGCAGTACCCAATAGCTGATTGAAAAATCGACCCGGGTGATGATACTGCTGGATTTCTGGACATGTAAGTGTCCTAATATTAAAAGTCAGCAACTACAGTATTTGTATCTGTTGACTTTTATTTTTTTCTGCAGGAGCCTGAAGCTCCTCTTTAACAATGTTTAGTGTGTGTACTATGTGCCGTTTTTACTGAGTGATGTGCCCGTTTAAAAAAAAAAAAATGGCACATCGCTGCTGTAAGTAGAGCGCTCTGTATTGTTTACCAACATCATCATCTGAGCCAATTAGCAGGTGCAGGCCATAAATCATTGGCCGGGACCTGTTGATCACCTTGTGCTGAAGCGAATGGTAGCTTCTAGGTCCACCCGTGCATTGCAAGTGTGTTGCTTTTGAGATAAAATATACAATTTTTCTATAAGACTGTGATAGAATAGCAATCAGACTAGTTTGATTGCAGAGATCAGGTTTGTCTGAGGATGGTTCTCAAACGAATGCCTTGGTAACAATGGGAACTGTTGACAGTTTGGTATGAGTTTGTGCCATTTAATCTTAGGGAAAAACACAACAGGGGCAAGGGATCTAACCCTTAGGGACTTTCAAGGTGCTGATATATCATAATAGCATCAATATCACAAGGAAAAAAATAGCGTAAAAATAACACAGATTTTTATTACACACAAGAGATACAAAACAATGTAAAAGTAAAAGCACTTAATCACATTATTTGATTAAGGATTTTGATACAGTTTATGGAGCTTATAAAATATACCACTCAACATGTTTCGCTCCGAAAATGAGCTTTCTCAGGAGTAGTTGGTATATCTAGAAGATAAACTGTAAATGAAATAAATACATACATAAATCAAAATAAATAATTTGGATACATGCATGGATATAGTTCATGGATATAGTTCATGCTAACTAGCAATAAGACAAAATAACTTGAAGTTACAAAATACAATAAAGTATGCACAAAGGTCAAGAAAAAAGCATTGAAACACATGTTTATAGTATAAACAATATATATATCCAAAATGTGATCTCACCTACACACCATATTTGTAGTACAACTGCACGTCCCATTTGACTATGTTCTAATATGTTAGGGATCAAGATCAGAGCCCAAAAATTGATGCTGGGCGGTCCATATCGGAGGTCATAGGAAGGCTGCCAAAATCAGGACCTAAACAAATATGAAAGGTCTAAGTATGTGTATGCATATAAATCGTACCCCATTCAAAAAACATAGGCAAATGCGCCATTACCTAAATCTAGTGGAACAATAGGGTCAGCCAAGGCTCAGCTTATATGAACTTGCTGGTTCAAATTCAATAGTTGAAACATGATTTGTGCAGTAAGAAACAGATGGACAGGAGCCCCTGCAATGTTGGTTGAATAAATAAAAATAAATCAATAAAAAACAAAAAACACACAAAAGACAGATATTGTCATAGGTACAAGGTATTCGCCCGTATAAGGGACACCAACTACCCATTAAACATACCTGACCATAGGCTAACAAAAGATCTGCTGGGAGCACAATAAAGTCTGTTGAGTCAGAGTTCAATCTCCTCCAGTTGCAAGAAACAGACAGGCAGAGCAATTGGCGGTCTGAATGACCGCATTTAAGCAGCCCGCCCAGTCCGGCGGCGTCTGACATCCCCGCCGGGCTGCGGACAATCATTAAGGAAAAGCTGTGTGGGGAAGGTGGACCAAAATGGCGTCGGACCGGCGTCAAATTTTACCCGGGAGGGGTATAATAGAATGTGTTCAAATAGCGTCGAACAGTATTGAATAATTCAATAGAGGAGTATGGCGAGATGTACCATAATGGCGTCGAATAGCATTGAATTATTCGCTCACGAGGTACAACAAGATGGCGCCTAATCTGCGCCAATACCCGGAAGTCCTCATATCTTAAGTAGCTAATCGAAAAGGTAAAGTGAAAAAATCACAACAGTACCGATGCTGAAACGAAAACCTACCCCGGAAGTATTTAACATATATACAAAAAATCCAACGACCAGAGCGGAAAATGAAAACCAAACAACCCCCCGAGATCAGAACACCATTCTAACCACTATTAAACAATTAAAAATTAGAATCTAGCTAGGGGCTATCACCCTGTCCATACTAGGTTACAACAAAGGTGTTAGATTGGTCTTTTTATCCAGCCATGGATCCCACCGACCCCACCTAACAGACTTATCCCTATTAAAAGGGCAAACCATCTAGGGAAATGTCCGTATGACCTCACATTGAAAAAAGGACACATACCCGCATCAATTTGAAAATATAGAAATGTAAATTTAAATTCAACTATTCGGTGGGGTATATAGATCACATTGAGGAGAAGAAAAAACAAAAACAAAAAAAAACTTCTCTACAGAAAACATTTGAAACTTATCGCATCATTTAATCCAGGATATTGCAAAGCAGATAATTCATATATCCATTTGGTTTCTCGTTGCAGCAGAATTCTGTCATAGTTGCCCCCTCTGGGGCCCGGGGGAACATACTCTAATGCAAAGAAATGCATTTTATTACTATCAAAGCCATGGTTCATGCCAACATGGCGACTCATTGGTGTTTCCATAAGTTTTTTGGCTATGAGAGAGACATGGTCTCTAATTCTGCAAAAAAATTGTCTTTTAGTTTTACCAACGTAAAACGCGCCACATTCACACTGCATTATATAAACAATGCCCGTGGATTGGCAATTAACAGAGAAATTGGGCTTGAATCTGCGACCATTGGGTAGAATAAAGGTGCTTGCTGCATGGATGTACCTGCAGAAACTGCACCTATGGCATGGTCTTGAGCCTAAACTTGAAGTTGAAGCCCTTACCTCTGAAGGAGAAAAATGTCTCTGGGTCAACCTATCCTTCAGGGACCGAGATCGTCGATATATGTAATCTCCGGATATGGTTTTAAGTGTTTGGCCACTTTATCATCACCTAAGAGAAGATGCCAATATTTATTCATGTTTATGTTGGCCCGAAAAGGTCGTGACTAACCTAACTCCAGAGTCCCATTGACGTTTGATTTTAGCTTTATGTAACAAAGAATGTCTATGTTGATTTTTAGCTCTAGAGTATGCCTTTTTTTTTTTTTTTTTAATTGAAAGTTTTTCAACACATTTAGAAGATACAAACATGCAAAAAGGTCCCAAAACCTCCCCCAGACCTCCTCCCCCGCCCTTCCCACCCTCTCCCTCCCTCCACCCAACAAAACTCCCTCCTGTGCAGCCCTCCGTTCCTCATCTTGAGCTCAGTCTATGATCACTGACAGTATCACACATATAAAAAACACATAACTTGTACCTTACTGAGTATTTAACTACCCGAGATGGGGATGTAAGCCAACCCAAGGGGGTAGCACCTCCCAGCCCCGCCCCTCACCCGGCACTCAAAGGAGAACACCTCCCGCCTAGCAATTAACTCACAGTATCTGCGGCATCAAGCCAACACCACCACACCCTCTCAAATTTATTAGGACACCCTCTGCTGAGATATGTGGCTTTGTATAACGGTAAAGCTGTATTAATTAACCACTTGACCACTGGGCACTTAAACACCCTTAATAACCAGACCAATTTTCAGCTTTCGGTGCTCTCACATTTTGAATGACAATTACTCAGTCATGCAACACTGGACCTATATGACATTTTTGTCCTTTTTTTCACACAAATAGAGCTTTCTTTTGGTGGTATTTAATCACTGCTGGGTTTTTTATTTTTTGTGCTATAAAAGAAAAAATACCGAAAATTCTGTAAAAAAATGAATTTTTCTTTGTTTCTGTTAGAAAATTTAGTAGATTAGTAATTTTTTCTTTATAAATTTTGGCCAAAATTTATACCACTACATATCTTTGGTAAAAATAAGTACAAATTGGTGGATATTATTTGGTCTTTGTGAAAGTTATAGAGTCCACAAGCTATGGCGCCAATATCTGAAAATTGATCACACCTGAAGTACTGACGGCCTATTTCAATTCTTGAGACCCTAACATGCCAGAAAAGTACAAATACCCCCCAAATGACCCCTTTTTGGAAAGAAGACATTCCAAGGTATTTAGTAAGAGGCATGATGAGTTTTTTGAAGTTGTCATTTTTTCCCACAATTCTTTGCAAAATCAAGATTTTTTTTACTTTTTTTTTTTTTCACAAAATTGTCATATTATCAGGTTATTTCTCACACACAGCATATGCATACCACAAATTACACCCCAAAACACATTCTGCTATTACTCCCGAGTATGGCGATACCACATGTGTGAGACTTTTACACAGTGTGGCCACATACAGAGGCCCAACATGCATGGAGCGCCATCAGGCGTTCTGGAGCACCCAGGACAATTCTGACATTTCTCTCCTACATGTAAAAATCATCATTTATTTGCTAGAAAATTACATAGAACTCCAAAACATTATATATGTTTTTTTAGCAAACACCCTGGAGAATACAATGGTGGTCTTTGCAATTTTTTATCTCGCACGGTATTTGCGCAGTAATTTTTCGAATGCTTTTTTTTGGAAAAAAAACTGTTTTGTGCTTAAAAAAAAAACACAGTAAAGTTAGCCCAATTTTTGCATAATGTGAAAGATGAAGTTACGCTGAGTAAATAGATACCTAATATGTCACTCTTCAAAATTGCACACGCTCGTGGAATGGCGCCAAACGTCGCTACTTAAAAATCCCCATAGGCGACGATTTAATTTTTTTTTACTGGTTATATGTTTTGAGTTACAGAGGAGGTCTAGGGCTAGAATTATTGCTCTCGCTCTAACGTTCGCAGCGATACCTCACATGTGTGGTTTGAACACCGTTTTCATATGTGGGCGGGACTTACGTATGCGTTCGCTTCTGCATGCGAGCACATGGGGACAGGGGCGCTTTAAAAAAAACATTTTTTTTTATTGTTCATTTTACTTTATTTATTTTAGTTTTACATTTTTTTCCCCAAAAATAATTTTTTTGATCACTTTTATTCCTATTACAAGGAATGTAAACATCCCTTGTAATAGGAATATGGCATGACAGGTCCTCTTTACAGTGAGATGTGGGGTCAATAAGACCCCACATCTCACCTCTAAGCTGGAAAGCCTGAAAAAAAAAAAAGATTCTGGCTTTGATCGTATTAGCGATTCGGTAGAAGCACTGGAGGGTGGAGGGCGGCGGGAGGGGGGGGTGTGTCTATGGCTGGGTATTGCAGGGTATCACCGACTATGGCTGGGTATCTCAGAGTATGGCGTTGCAGAGCATTGCAGGGTATTGGCGGGTGTTGCAGAGCATTGCAGAGTGTTGCAGGGTATTGGCGGGTGTTGCAGAGTGTTGCAGAGTGTTGCAGAGTGTTGCAGAGTGTTGCGGGGTATTGCGGAGTGTTGCAGAGTGTTGCGGGGTATTGCAGAGTGTTGCAGAGTGTTGCGGAGTGTTGCGGAGTGTTGCAAGGTGTTGCGGAGTGTTGCAAGGTGTTGCGGAGTGTTGCAGGGTATTGCAGGGTATTGCAGGGTATTGCAGAGTGTTGCAAGGCGTTGCGGAGTGTTGCAAGTCGTTGCGGAGTGTTGCAGGGCGTTGCGGAGTGTTGCAGGGCATTGCAGGGTATTGCAGGGTATTGCAGAGTGTTGGCAGGGAATTGAGGGGTTAATTTTCGGTGAGCAGCGATGTGGGCACTGCAGATGCAGCCCACATCGCTGCTGACACCGATCTCTTCCCCCTCCGCTGTACCGATCGGTACAGAGAGGGGGAGGGAGGAACCGGCGTCATAACATGACGCCGGCTTGTTTACAAGTGATCACTCCGTCATTTGACAGAGCGATCACGTGGTAAACGGCCGCAATGAGCGGCCGTTTACCGTGATTCGTGATGCGCCGGGTCCACTGGACCCAGCGGTCACGGATGCTCTCGTGTGCGCGCCCCAGGGGGCGCGCGAGAGCAGAATTCTGGGAGGCCGTTAATTAACGGCCTCTCAGAGTTAAACAACCGCCCTGAAGCCGTTAATCGGCAATGGGCGGTTGTTAAGTGGTTAAACCTTTCCAATAAGAAACCGTAGGAGGTTCGGGTTTCTTCCAAGATAGCAGGATAGCTTTGCGTGCATAAAACAGTGCCAGAGAGATCAGAGTCCTCTGCGCCTTTCGAGGTGCCAACTCCTCCACCAGACCGAGCAAACATACCGCAACTGTGACTGGAATCGGCACCGAAAGGACAGATTGTATAACTTGCGTCACTCCCTTCCAGAACTCCTCAATCCGCGGGCACTGCCAAAACACATGGTCAAAGTCAGCTCGGTCAGCTGTGCAACGCCAGCATCCCCCCGCACCCGTACCGTAAATTCTAGCCAGTCTGGCTGGGGTGTAGTATACTCTATGCAGGATTTTAAACTGGATGAGTCTGTCTCTAGCCGATACTAGGGTCTGAAACGGGTGTCCCCACATGTCGTCCCAATCCTCCCCTCCAAAGTCTGGTACTAAAGCACTCCAAACATCTCTACATTTTTGGACAGGCTTCGGCCTGTCCGGGAACGACATTCTGTACACAACGGAGAGAGGCTTTTGCAGGTCCTCTGTCCGCAGCACATTTTCCAGAGGCGACACTCCCAACTGCAGAGCCCCAGGACCGAACTGAGAGAGAAAAGCGTGCCGCAACTGTAGGTATCGGAAAAAATACCAATTTGGAAGATCATGTTTTACCTTAAGCTGATCAAACGTAAAGAGCTTCCCCTCTCCCACCATATGCTTCAGTTGTATAATGCCTACCCTGGCCCATATCACCGGATCCGGTATGTCCCCAAAATGTGACAATTTAGGATTAAACCATAGAGGAGTGTCAGGAGACCAACTCCCCCCTGGTTGTTTCATCAAGGTCTGCGCTTTTTCCCAGGCCCGTATTGTTGCCCGCATGGAGGCCGTCAGAGCTGGTGAAGCCCCTGGACAACTGTATACCAAATAGGACAGGCTCTCATAGGAGCCCAAAAGGGCCGCCTCCAGTACATTTGCCGAATCCCCGTCCTCCCGTGTTAGCCAGCGTCCGGCGACCACCATTTGCCCAGCTAGATAATATTTAAAAAGATCCGGCAATGCCAAGCCACCTTGACCCCATGGCTCCCGTAAAACCCTGAGACTTATTCTGGTGTGCGTAGCGGCCCATAAAAAGGATCCAAAGAGACTATTAACCCTCCGAAAAAACGAGCAGGGAATACAAATAGGAGAATTACATAAAAAGTAAAGGAATACAGGCCGAACCTTCATTTTGAGCAGGTTAACCCTACCAATGAGGGACAGCGGCAGATGCTTCCAAGCTTCCAGCTGCACCTTAACCCTGGCCAGCAAGGGGAGGAGATTCAGAGACATAAAGTCGCCCACTCTTGGTGAAACTCTTACCCCTAAGTATTTAAATTCCTGCACCCAGGCAATGGGGACCCTAGTGGTCGCCAGCTCTCGCGCCTCCCCGTCAATAGCCATCACGCTGGATTTCTCCCAATTGACCCAGAGCCCGGAGAACCCAGCAAATTTGTCGAGCACCCCGAACACAGCCTCCAAAGATGGCCTTGCGTCCTTCAAGAAGAGGAGCATGTCAACTGCACAGAGTGCTATACACTCCCTAATACCCCCCACCTCCAGTGCTCCTACCCCAGGTGATAGCCTCAGGGCTATAGCCAGTGGTTCTATTGCTAATGCAAATAAGAATGGGGATAGAGGACACCCCTGACGCGTGCCCCTGTTGACGCCAAATTGGGGTGAGACTGAATTGGCTATCTTGATACCCTCCTGTGGAGAACTGTAAAGCAAGGAGATCCAGGTCACATAGATCTCCCCAAAGCCCATTTTCCACAGAACTGTTAACATGTATTGCCAGTCTACTGAATCAAAGGCCTTGGCCATATCCAGGGAAACTACCACTCTAGAGCCTTTTTCGGCGTGTTCAATCTGTAGGTTGGTAAACAATCTGCGTAAATTAGTGTCAGTAGATTTCTGCGGAATGAACCCCGTCTGATCTATATCCACCAGAGTCGTGATAACCTGAGAGAGTCTGGTAGCCAGCACCTTCGTTAGAATTTTTAAATCTTGGTTCAGCAGTGCGATCGGTCTATACGAAGAACATGATAGGGGGTCCTTGCCCAGCTTCAGCAGCAGGATCACCTGTGCCTCCAGCAAAGAAGCCGGGAGACACCTGTGTTCCAAGCAGTAATCATACAAGTTTTTAAGTCTAGGAACCAATACTTCCAGATGCTGCCTATACCACTCGATGCAGAAGCCGTCAGGCCCTGGGGATTTACGGGGAGGGAAGGACCTAATAGCTTTTTCAATTTCCTCTGTTGTTATGTCAGCCTCCAAAAAGTCCCTATCCACCTCAGACAGCCTCGGGATCTGCAATGATGCTAACAACCCGTCTAACTCCGCTATGTCATAGGTCGGTATGGGTGCATACAGAGTCTTGTAGTATTCCGCAAATGTGTCTAGTATGTCTGTCGGGGTTGTCAATAGGTCACCCTGCGTGTTCTTGATACAAGGAATATTGGTCTGCACCCTTTGCTCAGCCACTAGCATGGCCAACAGTTTACCGTTCTTGTCCCCTTGTTCAAAGATGGATTCAGCCATTTTCGTCCTAGATGTGTGTGTTAGATCAGAATAATGGAGTGCTAAAGCACGCCTTGCCTCCAACAGTGCGCCATAGGTGACATCAGACTGATTGTTCGCGTGCTCCATAGCACACACCCTCTCCCTGTCCTGCAATTCTTGATCCATCTGATTGTGGGACCTGCGGGCCTGTTTGATGGCTGAAATATAGTGCCCCCGCATGCAGGCCTTAAAGGCATCCCAAATGATGGCGGCGTCGGCAGACCCCCTGTTATCCTCCCAATAATGTGCAAAGTGTGGCGCTACTTGAGAGGACACCTCTTCCACATCCAACCACCCCGGGTTCAATTTCCACCCCCTCCCCGTAGGACCTAAGGTGGATCCAATGTGAATTGACAAGGGCGAATGGTCTGAAATACCCCCCGCTAAATATTTTGCCCCCCCCCCACTAATTGAAGCATAGATGTGTTTGCAAATGCTAGATCTATTCTCGGTGAGGATTTATGAGTTTTTGATAAATGTGAGTAACCTCTGGTGACAGGGTTTTTCCAACGCCAAAGCTCCGCCAGGGAAGCAACCGCAGGCAGAGAGATCGGCGGACGCCACTCTAGATGCATTGGACGAGTCCAAAGCAGTAGATAGGATAGCATTAAAGTCCCCGGCTATAAGGAGAGGGAGATGTATGTAGGGCGCCAATTTACCCAAAAGGTCATACAGGATCTGAATCTGGAATGGGGGTGGGATATAAACGTTCACCAATACCATTTTGCACGCACCAATATCCGCCACAATCACCAAAAACCTACCACCCGGGTCCAAGATCACATGGTGGATGGTGCACGGTACCGCCTTGCTAATTAAAATTGATACTCCCCTGGAGTAGGTAGAGTATGTAGCATGCAACGCTCTCTGTACCCAGGCCCTGCGTAAGGCCAGCACCCTGCTCCCATCCAGATGCGTCTCCTGCAAGAACACCACATGAGGATTGAACATTTTTAAATATTGAAACATTAAAGCTCTACGGAACTTATCGTTAAGACCTCTAACATTCCATGAAACTACATTAAACCCCGATCCTGCCATCATTCCCCCCGTGACTCGTTAGACGGTAAGTAAAGTACAAACGACATCAGTGATACATACATTTGCAGACTAAAATCAGAAATAACATTAAGCATATAGATAAACCATTTACCTTGGAGGGCTGCACTTATCACACCCATTACCCTGTAAAACCCCAAAACACCCTGCTGCCATGTAACAACACAAAAAAACATGTACACGCAGCTTATCCCCAAACTGTGTCCAAAAACAGTCCCGGAAGGCATAGCCTTGATGGGTCAAAAAAAGGACCACTAGACAAAAAATAAAAACCCTAGAACCAAAAAAAGGTTTAAGTGTAAACCAAGAGTTCAAAAGATCATGGACATAGTGTTCACGTGCCTGGAGCTCCCACTCCACTCACAACCCGTCAGTCCTTCGGTATGAATATCCGGAAAGCCTGTGCCTCTACGCATCTC
The DNA here is from genome assembly GCF_037356315.1 of Lithobates pipiens. Lineage (NCBI taxonomy): Eukaryota > Metazoa > Chordata > Amphibia > Anura > Ranidae > Lithobates > Lithobates pipiens. The sequence goes on along the minus strand of NW_027507758.1, from coordinate 103,704,372 downwards.
CCACCAGCTCTTTTATCCAGGTGGGGGTAAGAACAAAAGAAGAAATGATATAGGCAACCATGACAGGCGGCCCCACCCGAGGCAGGGAACCTGCAGGAGAATGTACAGGAGAAGCCGCCATCAACTGCCACCACCCACCCCCCACCCCAGCCAAAGTACGTCAGGCTTCTTGGTGGATATCAGGTGCATTCCAGCAGGAGACACATTTGTAGAGGAGTCAGGCCACCCCGAAGTAGAACATCAACCCCAAATGGCAACAACAAAAAAGGAGAAAAAACAGGTAGCTGCTATCAGCCCGCCGGTTGGTAATCAGGAGTGTCCTAGCAGGCCAGTTACAGCGATTGTAGCCATTGATCTGCTTCCGCAGGAGACTCAAAGAATTTCACCGATCCTCCATGTTGCATCCGCAGTCGGCTGGGATAAAGCATAGAATATTTCAGCTCACGCTCACGAAGCCTCCGTCTGTCGTCTGTAAATGTCTTGCGTCATCTCTGAAGATCAGCAGAGAAATCAGGATACAGGTGCACCACCGTGTTCTCAAAGGGTAGATTCTGATGTTTACGAGCCTCACGCAGGATCTGATCTCGATCCCAAAAATTTAGAAAGCGTACCAAGAATGGTCTGGGGGGGGGCCCCCGGGGGACCCTGACTGGTCGGGACCCTGTGAGCTCTCTCGACCACATACGTTGGGGGGGACATCGGTCAAGTGAAGCAATGATTTAAAGAAATCTTTGGCAAATTCAGCTGGACGGTCCCCTTCTGCTCCCTCCGGCAGGCCCAAGACCCTGACATTGTTTCTGCGCAAACGGTTTTCAGCGTCATCGGACTTGGCCACCAGAGTCGGAACCGTACGCTGCAGCGCTTGGATGGCCTCATCATGACGGTGAGTAGTGTCCTCCGTCGCTGAGATTCGCGATTCAGTTTCCGAGAGCCTGCCCCGAAATTTATCAAAATCTGCTCTTATGAGGTTGCATTCCTCCGCCAGGTGATCTATGTGCACCAACAAAGAAGTTCTGCTTTGCTCAATCGCTGCAAGAATAACAGTGGTATCATTGGTTGGATGCAACTGGGTGCAGATGGGTTAGCCTCCTGTGGGGCCGCCTGCTCCATATCCGCCATTAGAGCCTTGAATTGATTCAGAAAGTCACTAGGGGTCTGCGCAGGCTGTAACGGTGCTTTCTTAGCGGCAGACTTGCCTTTGGAGGGCATGAGGAAAGGATGACGGCAAGCTGGCCTGAAGTATACTTGTGTGTAGAGAGGATGGTGCGGCCCTTTAAGGATACTCCACTGCAGGGATACAGTAGTGAATGAGTAGGATAGCAAAAAGCACAGTTTTGGTAGCCCCCAAGAGCCTCTCACAGCTAGAGACAAAACAATAAGTATGCATACAGTCTTGCAATGTACTAGGAAGTTGGAGTATGGCCCTTGAAGATATTCAGTACATTCAGTTCATGTGCCCAGCATGGAGAGCATCAGGGAATGACACCAGGGCTGCTACCCACTCTCCCTCACCTCTCTCCACCTCTCCTGTGCAGTTATCAATGCCCCCCAGTTAAGGACTCACCGCCCCAGCAAGGATAGTACAGGGCCTCCACAGAGCAGACAGTCCTCCCAATGGCAGATGTACCGCTGCGCGGCCGTTTGCGACGGATCGTGTCAGCCACCGCATCCGTATCCGGCAGTAGGGCCCGAGGATTCTTCTCCTTCCCACGTCCCCTCCGTTCCGCGTCCCGGTGCAGCCGATTCCCGCACTCAGTACTCCACCGCGGCCGGTCCGGAGGCTCTACAGGCCGCAAGATGGTGGCCGGACACCGCGAGCCGGCTAGGCCTCAAGCCACGGAGCCGCCAAACACACCGCTCTCCACGCCAATAATGCCTCCCCGTAGTCCGCCGGAATGTCAGAGGTGCAGGGGAGATAACTTGGCCATCCCCAAGATCAGACAGGTGAAGGATGGTATAGGATTCTTTTCAGGATGGCAGGAGCTCCAGCACCACATGTCCTCCTAGGTCTACATCCGGCCACACCCCCCTAGAGTATGCCTTTTTGAGGCAACTGCGGCTATATCCTCGTTGCAATAATCATTGAAATAATAGTTGAGCTTCTCTCTCAAAATCTGCATTGGAACTGCAATTTCTTTTTAATCGCAGATATTGCCCATATGGGACACTAGTCACCAAGGGTGCTGGATGTGAAGAAGTAGCATGTAAAAGAGTGTTCCCCGATGAGGGTTTCCAGTAGAGAGTAGTGCCAATATTCCCATCCTCCTCTACAAAAATTTGGACGTCTAGAAAAGTCAACCTAGACTGACTGAACTCATAAGTAAAACTCAAATTAAAATTGTTAATTTTGAGACTTTCCAGAAAATCAAGCAGAGATTCTTGTGTACCCGACCAGATAAAGAATATGTCGTCTATAAAACGACGCCATACCGGTAGGTATTCCATATAGGCCTGCATGTCATCTCGATAGAATAGGCTGCGTTTCCACCCCCCCAGGTACAGGTTGGCGTATGAGGGGGCACATTTAGTCCCCATAGCCACCCCCTGCACCTGGAGGACGTGGGAATTGCCAAATAAAAAGATGTTATTAGTCAGGATAAAGCCCAACAACTCCAAAATGAATGCATTGTATTGAGGGGAACTGTTAGTGCTCTCACTAATGAAGTCCTCTACAACTGCCAAACCCCGGTCATGGGAGATGGAGTTGTAGAGGGCCTCTACATCCAAAGAGACCAACAAAGAGCCCCGTTGGATGACTATGCCATCCAGAGCCCTGAGTAGGTCCCTAGTATCCTGGAGATATGATGACAATCCCTCAACATGAGGTCTGAGAAAGTCATCAACTAGTTGGCTCGCTTTTTAAGTTAAAGACCCGTTGCCGGACATAATAGGGCGCCAGGAGGTTTAGGAGGATTCTTATGTACCTTCGGAAGAGCATACAGAGTAGGCATACGTGGAAATGTTACATTCAGAAATTCCCAAGTTTTTTTGGTGATCAGGCCTGAGCGATAGGCGGATCCAATCAGATAGGAATATCTAGTAGAGACTAGGGTCAAATGACTGGCAGAAACTTTTCTGTACCATTGTCGATTGCCAAGGATATCATGAACCATGGCTTCATACTGTTGGACATCCATGATTACCAAATTACCCCCCTTGTCCGAGGGTTTGATAATTATCTGGGAGTTATGCTGCAGAGATTTTAGAGCATCTATCTGAGATGGAGTTAAATTGGGATTTGAAGGATTCTTCCATCTATCTTTGGAAATTTCCTTAGTGACCTGGCATGTGAATGCCCACACATTAGGATTTCCCTGCAGGGAAGGAAAGGTATGAGATTTAGGTTTGTATTCAGTTGGCTGAGATGGTTTGACCCGGTGGGAGAGGGGGCACCGGAAGACAAGAAGGGGGAGCACTTGAGCACATTGCTAAGTTTGCCTCCTCCTCCAAGTCCGTTTCGTCAATGCCCCCCTCCTCCCACAAGTCCATAAGGTCCTCCATAGCTTTAATGTCATTAATAGTAAGTTCCCTCCAGGCAGGGTCATCCAAGGCATGTGCTTGGCCATCTGGCTTGTCAAATAAGATCTTGAACATAAGTTTTCGTGCAAATAGGTTTATGTCTTTGATAAGTTCAAATTGATTAATTTTTTGTACAGGGCAAAATGTAAGCCCCAATTTAAGCACTGATAGTTGCTCATTTGAAAGTGGAAACAAGGACAAATTAATTATTTCAAATTGGGCTTGAGAGATTTTTGGGGCTCGTGATTCATTGTTTTTCTCGAGTCCGAAACCGGTTGTGTAAAAATTAGTGCAGGACGAAAATCCGGTTGTGACAAAGTGAAAGAATTAGAATTCAGGTTGCTTACCTGTGTCCGTGATGGTGAAAGTAAAGCAGAGGAACCATCAGGTTCAGAGGAACCTGATGCGTGAGTGGAAGTGTTTTTTGCAGCGCCTACTGGACATTTTAGTGCCCGTAGTGCGTTTAGTGGTACCCGAAAGTGCGTTATCTTTGGTGGATCTTACTTGAGTGAGTGCTTTGTTGGAGCCTATTTTGGCAGTCTCCTGGACCTGTGAAGAAGAAGAAATCGAGGAAATGGAGGAAACCGATGAATCGGAATCTATAGGTTCATTCCGAATTCTACGGTTAGTATTTAAGCGATTTTTATTTTTACGTTTTTTTATGTTACCCCAATTGTATGCTTGACTATTGTCATAGGTTAATTTGTCCCTTAGGAACTTGTCCTCTTTGTTTTTAATGATCTCAGCCACATATTTTTCCAAATTAGTTTTTAAAGTGCTTTCTCTCTCTGGAAACAATGCATCATTCACAATTGTGGGGTTATCTTCATGCAATTTTTCAATTTCTTTATCCAATGAAAATAGTTCCGTAGTGTAATATTGGCATAATAAAGACATCATAGTCATGGAACAGGCCTGAAGGTTGGATTCCCATTCCTTCTTGAAATGGGGCTCCAACTGGCCAATAGTTGGAAAAATTTGTATTCGTAGCCCTCATGGGGCTATATTGTCTTCCTGGTACTTAATAAAGTACCACCTGTTCCAATAAAACCTGGATTTCTTTTCCAACATGTGTTTTAATCTAGAGAAAAATCTATCCATTGACACACCCCCACTAGTACTGTTTTGGGATTTGTGCATTTGGTCCATAAGGCCTTCAAAGGCAGGACCACAGTAATTTGCCATGGGAGGGAGAGAGAGAGAGAGAGAATTTTTTTTTTTATATATAAAATATTATAAATAGCGTATGGTCATTTAAATAAATCATCACCCATCATCCATGGAAACCTCCGAGTCCCAGACAATGATGGGTGGGTAACACCCTAAACTGACAAAATCATAATCTGGGAGGTTTCCATGGTAATAAAATGCATTTCTTTGCATTAGAGTATGTTCCCCGGGCCCCAGAGGAGGCAACTATGACAGAATTCTGCTGCAACAAGAAACCAAATGGATATATGAATTATCTGCTTTGCAATATCCTGGATTAAATGATGCGATAAGTTTCAAATGTTTTCTGTAGAGAAGTTTTTTTTTTCTTCTCCTCAATGTGATCTATATACCCCACCGAATAGTCGATTTTAAATTTACATTTCTATATTTTCAAATTGATGCGGGTATGTGTCCTTTTTTCAATGTGAGGTCATACGGACAACCCAGGCATTCTGTCGGGCAATGAGGGGTCAGCCATTTCCCTAGACTGTTTGCCCTTTTAATAGGGATAAGTCTGTTAGGCGGGGTCGGTGGGATCCATGGCTGGATAAAAAGACCAATCTAACACCTTTGTTGTAACCTAGTATGGGCAGGGTGATAGTCCCTAGCTAGATTTGAATTTTTAATTGTTTAATAGTGGTTAGAATGGTGTTCTGATCTCGGGGGGTTGTTTGGTTTTCATTTTCTGCTCGGATTTTTTGTATATATGTTAAATACTTCCAGGGTAGGCTATCTCTTGTGGCTTGTGACGTTTTTGTTTCAGCATCGGTAATGTTGTGATTTTTTCACTTTACCTTTTCGATTAGCTACTTAAGATATGAGGACTTCTGGGTATTGGCGCAGATTAAGCGCCATCTTGTTGTACCTTGTGAGCGAATAATTTGATGCTATTCTACGCCATTATGGTACATCTCGCCATACTCCTCTATTGAATTATTCGATACTGTTCGACGCTATTTGAACACATTCTATTATACCCCTCCCGGGTAAAATTCGGCGCCGGTCCGACACCATTTTGGTCCACCTTCCCCACACAGCTTTTCCTTAATGATTGTCTGCAGCCCGGCGGGGACGTCAGACGCCGCCGGGCTGGGCGGGCTGCTTAAATGCGGTCATTCAGACCGCCAATTGCTCTGCCTGTCTGTTTCTTGCAACTGGAGGAGATTGAACTCTGTGACTCAGCAGACTTTATTGTGCTCCCAGCAGATCTTTTGTTCGCCTATGGTCAGGTAAGTTTAATGGGTAGTTAGTGTCCCTTATATGGGTGAATACCTTGTACCTATGACAATATCTGTCTTTTGTGTGTTTTTTGTTTTTTATTGATTTATTTTTATTTATTCAACCAACATTGCAGGGGCTCCTGTCCATCTGTTTCTTACTGCACAAATCTCGTTTCAACTATTGAATTTGAACCAGCAAGTTCATATAAGCTGAGCCTTGGCTGACCCTATTGTTCCACTAGATTTAGGTAATGGCGCATTTGCCTATGTTTTTTGAATGGGGTACGATTTATATGCGTACACATACTTAGACCTTTCATATTTGTTTAGGTCCTATTTTTGGCAGCCTTCCTATGACCTCTGATATGGACCGCCCAGCATCAATTTTTGGGCTCTGATCTTGATCCCTAACATATTAGAACATAGTCGAATGGGACGTGCAGTTGTACTACAAATATGGTGTGTAGGTGAGATCACATTTTGGATATATATTGTTTATACTATAAACATGTGTTTCAATGCTTTTTTCTTGACCTTTGTGCATACTTTATTGTATTTTGTAACTTCAAGTTATTTTGTCTTATTGCTAGTTAGCATGAACTATATCCATGCATGTATCCAATTTATTTATTTTGATTTATGTATGTATTTATTTAATTTACAGTTTATCTACTAGATATACCAACTACTCCTGAGGAAGCTCATTTTCAGAGCGAAACATGTTGAGTGGTATATTTTATAAGCTCCATAAACTGTATCAAAATCCTTAATCAAATAATGGGATTAAGTGCTTTTACTTTTACATTGTTTTGTATCTCTTGTGTGTAATAAAAATCTGTGTTATTTTTACACTATTTTTTTCCTTGTGATATTGTTTCTATTATGATATATCAGCACCTTGAAAGTCCCTAAGGGTTAGATCCCTTGCCCCTGTTGTGTTTTTCCATATATATTGGGATGTGGTGCTAAGAGTCATCCAGGTTATACCTCCTTTATGTACATTTAATCTTAGGGCTCATTTATTGTCCTTGCTGGGAGGCCTGGTATTAAACAGCAAGATTCATGAAGTTACTACCCTTTTCAGCCAGTTGGGGAGCTAGAGGAGACTAAAACAAAACTTGTCAGGGCAGTAGATAAGGTCAAGGCCAGACAGGAAGAATAACAGCAGAAAAGAACAGAGAAGAAAGGGAATGTGGTAGAGAAGACAGGAGGTGAAGGGAAAACCAGGCTAGTTATCTCTAGGAAATAAATGTGGGTGGACCTATTACCCACTTGCCTGCAGGGCACTTATACCCCCTTCCTGTCCAAGCCATTTTTCAGCTTTCAGCGCTGTCGCACTTTGAATGACAATTGCGCGGTCATGCTATACTGTACCCAAACTAATTTTTTATAATTTTCTTCACACAAATAGAGCTTTCTTTTGGTGGTATTTAATCACTTCTGGGTTTTTTATGTTTTACAAAAAAAGACTTTGTTTCTGTCAGTAAATTTTCAACTAAGTCATTTTTCTCCTTCACTGATGTGCGCTGATGAGGTGGCACTGATAGTCTGAAATGGATGGCATTGATGAGGTGGCACTTGTGGGCACTGATGAGGCGGCACTCACGGGTACTGATTAGGTGGCACTGATGAAGAGGCACTAATATGCCGCACTTATGGGCACTGATGAGCACTGATAGGCAGCACTGATGGGCACTTTTGGGTGGCACTGATGGGCACTAATAGGCGGCACTGGGGGGCACTGCTAGGTGGCATGGATAGGCGGTACTGATGGGCATTGATCAACAGCAGTGATGGGTATTGATGGGCAGCACTGATAGGTGGCACTGATAGCCAGCACTGACTGGCATTGCTAACGGGCACTGATTGGTGGCACCTGTGGGCAGTGGTGGGCACTGATTGCTGGCACTGGTGGGCACTGATTGGTGACACTGTTCGCACTATATTGCAATCAGGGCACTTATGATCCCATCGACACACTGCAAACCCCTGCGGGTGAGCAAGAGCAACCGTTCTGGGACACCGTCATATGACGGCGTCCGAGAACGAGAGCCACACCACTCCCCCGTCATTTGATGGTGGCCGGGCGGCAACTAGTTAAAGGCATGAGCATGAGATAGATGGCATTTCTACTGCAGAAATTCTGAAGAGGTGGAAACATTTAGTAGACAAAACTGTCAGGGTTAGAAACACTACTCCTAGTGAACCATAAAAATAAATAAATAAGCCTAGACTTAGAAAAAACAGAACAGACCCCTCCTGTTACACCCAAACCAATTCCCAAAACTGAACATGAACCCAAACCCAAATCCTTTTATCCTGGGGAGGAGTTAAAGAGAATCACAAAAGGGGATTTGGAAGTCCCTTATCCTTTATGAAGGGAAGGTGAGTCTCCTGTAATAGCAGCGAGGGGGGGGGGGGGGGGAAGTCATCTTCTCCTACACATGTAATGGCTTTAATTGATACTGGAGCTGAAGTTACACTTTTGCAAGGAAATCCTTCCCATCACAAAGGAGAACTGATTTATGTAAAAGGTTTGGGAGGGCAAACTACACACGCAGTTAGGATAGGGGTGAAATTGGCTATTGGCAAGAGATCAGGATTCATGACATATTTTTTGTAGCTGTCAGAAACCATTAAATCAGACTGAGACAGAAGTACAGTTAAATCACACTTGTTTAATAATAAAAGTAAAAGGAACAAATGTAGTCAAAACATAGCCAAAGTTCAGTAACCGGAAAGGATATTTAGCCAAGCAGAAGTCAGGGATCAAAGTAGTGGAACAGCAAGCAGGATCTGGAGCCAGAAGAGATGTCAGCAAAGCCAGTCTTTAAACAGGAACACAGGAGATAGTTACTTGTGATGTGACCAAGGCAAAGGCAGAGCTCCTCTGGACTTGATGGCTTAAAGAGGGATTCTACCTACAAAAAAATATTAAAAGCCAGCAGCTATAAATACTACAGCTGCTGACTTTTAATAAATGGGCACTCACCTGTCCCAGGGTCCAGCGATGCCAGCAGCCGAGGCCGATCGATCGCTCGGCTCTCGGCTGCTGCCGCCACCATTCTAGGTGAGGGAATCAGGAAGTGAAGCGAACCGGCTTCACTTCCCGGTTCCCTACTGCGCATGCGCGAGTCGCGCAGCGCAATAGGAATTGTCCGCGCTGTCTCTGCGACCCGTGTGTGTCCCAGCAGAGAGCGCGGCAGGACAGGAAGAGGCATAGACTCCCACGGGAGTCTATGGCCGGAAGTGGGTGTAAGTCCTGTCTTTGACAGGTATCTCCACCTCCCTCCCCCCTGAAAGGTGCCAATTGTGACACCGGAGGGGGGGAGGGTTCCGATCAGCGGAAGTTCCACTTTAGGGTGGAACCCTGCTTTAAGTAGGCAGGACTGACGAGCAGGATCAACAGCTGGGTAACTGTGGAGAGAGATGGGAGCTGGCAATTAGCCGACAGCTGCGTGGCCAGCTCAGAGAAGGAAAGGCTGAGCCCAGCCCTGACAGTATCAGAGTTACCTGAAATTATTCTTGTGATGGATGTATTTCAAGGTCAGTCTATTCAGACTGAATGGGGTACACTCACATTTGGGTATCCTGATAAAGTGTATCTGGTTAGGGCAGTGAAGGATGTGATCAGAGGTCATGCGAAATGGACTCCTGTCTACATTCCTCCACCAGAGAAGCCAGTCTTTCTCAAGCAGACTTCCTGGAAGCCACAAAGAAATTAGGGAGACTATTCAAGAACTGTTGAGAGTAGTAATCCTTATGTAGCACCCTCTACCATAAGGTAGGTGCTAGAATAGGATTTTTCTGGGTTTAAGATATTAGTGTAGGCAAATATAGACAGGCCTGTGCTTCAGGTTGGGCCTGTTTGTTTTGAGATTAGGAGTGTTTAGTGTAGTAGTGGGTGTGACCACCTGTGCTTTGGCTTAGCGGCACCTCCCCTGCTTTCCAAAAGATTGTTCTGGAACAGAGGTTGGATCTGAGGTTTGAGTGCCAGGCAGCTTATGTGAAGAGCTCTGACCAATTAGCATTCGGTATTGGCGGGGGCAGGCCTCCATATAAGCTGGGGTCACATGCTGCTAAGGGATTCTTTCGTGCAGGAAAAAAAGAGAATACAGTTTTAGGTAGCTGCCGCAGGGCATCCTCACGTGGGGGGGCACGCTGAGCGCAGAGGAGCGATTGAGGAGCTGCTAGAAAGTATTCCTGGATAAACAGTGTTATTACCTGTTAACGGCTTACAGAGAGATAGCCTCCTCCCACCTAGCACAGGAAACACATGATCCACATCATAAAAGCAGCACACATGTATTAGCTCCTCAGTATTAAACATTTCCCGACCGGTATGACGATGTACGTCGGCAGAATGGCACGTGCAGGCAAATTAGCGTACAGGTACGTCCATTTAAAATTGGAGGAAATCTAGGACCGCCGGGATCATGGCTTCTAACACTCTGTTATTGAGCAGGCGCCAGGCCACAAATTTTTTCCAGATTTTATTGCAAATAGCGTTAGTGGACAGCTTCCGGCTGCTAGGAATGGTATGGATTACTTTTGCCGATAACTCAGAAGCCAGGCTGTCAGAGAAAGAGACCTCACCCCTGGATGATTCACCTCTCCTTGATATATGAGGTCTGCCCTGTAAGGCAGTCTCCAATGCTATGAGATGCTGAGTCTTAGTAGTTCTGAGAACCAAGACCTCCTTGGCCAGAATGGTGCGATCAGGATAAGCTTCGTGCTCGACACTCTTATCTTCCGGATAATCTTTGGAATGAGGGCAAAAGGTGGAAATGCATCCACCAGATTTGCCTCCCAGGATTGGGATAGGGCATCTAGGCCCAGACTGAGATGATCTCTCTGTAGGGAGAAAAATTGTCCCACCTGCCTGTTCTGCCTTGTAGCAAAAAAGTCTATTTGTGGGATTCCCTGTTTCACTGTTTGATTCAAGCACCATTCTGTCTGAGACAGAATCTCCCGGCTTAGGACATCTGCCAGAGTATTTAATTCCCCTTTTATGTAAATTGAAGACAGGGATACAAGATTTGCCTCCACCCATTGAAGGATCTTTTCTGCTATCCTCATAAGACCTGGGACTCTTGTACCCCCCTGCTTGTTGATGTAACTTACTGCGGTAATATTTTCCAAAAGGATCTGCACGTGTCTTCCCCTCAGAGTCGAACCAAAGACTACTAGAGCCTTTAGAACTGCATTAGCTCCCTTGCATTGGAGGAGAGGCTGGATTCCTGCCAGTTCCAGACACCCTGGGTTATCTGTGCGCCTGAATGGGCTTCCCACCTTTGACCGCTGGCGTCCGTGGTAACCTCCAGAGGGTTGTGTTGGGACCAAAGTCGACCTGCAGAGAGATTTGCAGCATCAACCACCACTCTATTGAGAGTTTTACTTCCTGCAAGATTTCTGTCTGCCTCTGAAGAGATTCCTTCCTTCCATCCCAGACAGAAAGCATGAACGCCTGAAGTGGACTCCTGGGATGGCTGCTACTGCTGTCATCAAACCAAGAACCCTCATTATACCCTGAATTGAGGTCTCTGTACATACGCAGAGACTGCTCACCTCTGCAATTATCTGCCACTTTTTTTTCATCAGAAAAATTTTGGATGTAGTTGAGTCTATTAGGTATCCTAGGAATACTATACTTTGAGTAGGTACCAACTGTGACTTCGCCTGATTTACCAGCCACCCCAGCTGCTGAAGGTTTCTGATAGTTCTGCTTAGGTTCTGTTTCACCTGCTAAGTCTGCTGAGTCTGCAAAGATCAGCAGGTCGTCCAGATAGGGAATTATATGAATTCCCTCCAATCTCAGAATCCACAGAGCTTCTGCCAAAACCTTTGTGAAGATGCGTGGTGCTAACGCCAATCCAAAGGGCAGAGCATTGAACTGAAAAAAGAGGGTCTTAAACCCTTTCTTCACTGCAAACCTGAGAAACTGCCTGGACTCCTGTCGAATGGGGATATGAAGATAGGCGTCTCTTAGGTCCGATGAGACCATGAAGAACCCAGGGGTCTTACATACAGTACATGTTCACTTACTTCATGTTCAAAATGAGTCGAAATTTCCTTGATGTATTTTTTTTTTAATCAAAACATTGAGAATAAAACCCCCCTATTCTTAGGGTTGGGGGGATGAAGGAGGGAACAAGAAAAAAAGGCCTGGTGCACAAGGCACAGCTGATACCCCTAGGGATATTAATTCAGATAGACCAGTCAGTAGTTAAAAATGTATGTATATAATTTTTATTAAATAAAATATAATGGTGAGGTAACACGTATTATGTATATACAGAAAGTACTTTACAATGCTGGATTAAACACTTCAGCCCCAGACCAATTTTCAGCCTAAGGACCAGAGGTCTTTTTACAATTTCGCACTGCACTGCTTTAACTGGTAATTGCGCGGTCATGCAATGTTGTACCCAAACGAAATTTGCGTCCTTTTCTTCCCACAAATAGAGCTTTCTTTTGATGGTATTTGATTGCCTCTGCGATTTTTATTGTTTGCGATATAAATGGAAAAAGACTGAAAATTTTGAGAAAAAAATATATTTTCTACTTTTTGTTATAAGAAAAATCAAAAAATGCCAAAATAACACAAAACCCCCCCAAATGACCCCGTTTTGGAAAGTAGACACCCCAAGGAAATTGCTGAGGGGCATGTTGAGCCTGTTGAATATTTTTTTTCTTTTGTCCCAAGTGATTGAATAATGAGACAAAAAAAAAAAAAAGTTTACAAAAAGTTGTCACTAAATGATATATTGCTCACACATGCCATAGTTATATGTGGAATTGCACCCCAAAATATATTCTGCTGCTTCTCTTGAGTACGAGGATACCACATATGTGGGACTTTTTGGGAGTCTAGCTGCGTACGGCACCCCAAAAACCAATCACTGCCTTCAGGGTTTCTAAGGGTGCAAATTTTTGATTTCACTCCTCACAGTTTCGAAGGCCATAAAATGCCAAAATAGCACAACCCCCCCCCCCCAAATGACCCCATTTTGGAAAGTAGACACCCCAAGCTATTTACTGAGAGGCATGTTGAGTCCATAAAATATTTTATATTTTGCCACAAGTTGCAGGAATATTACAATTTTTTTTTTTTTTGCACAAAGTTGTCACTAAATGATATATTGCTCACACATGCTATGGGCATAAGTCAAATTACATTACAAAATAAATTCTGCTGCTTCTCCCGAGTACGGGGATACCACATGTGGGGGTCTTTTTGGGAGCCTAGCCACGTACGGGACCCCGAAAACCAAGCACTGCCTTCCAGATTTAAATATAAAACGCTACCAAAAAAAACTGTTAGTGATCGCAGGGATCAGGCCTGACTCTGCGATCGCTGCAGTTATGTGTTTAGTGTTTTGTAAGTGACAGTGATCAATCGATACTGCACTTGGGTGGGCTGGGCGGAGGGGCACAGCGCAGGTGCTAGCAGGTATCTGGGCTGATCCTGCTAACAATGCATTTTTTTGGCCCCCCTGAACTGCTGGGGACGCTAGTATAGATCTGATCAGATATTGATCTGTTCAGATTCTATACCACTACAGGAGGTTTATGCTTTGCGCGTGGGTGTTAGCGGTACTGGCACTAACCTAGCTCTGCCTGGGGCGACGCAGACCCTGACCCTAAAACCTAATTGATATCACCCGCCTGGTGATCAGGGGGTTAAACCTTTATTGGGTAATAAATGGTGGATGCCCTGATGCTATAAAAAGCAAACTAACCAGAGTCACCCGTAACACTTATACGGTGATCACTGGTGAAAGGGTTAACTAGGGGCAATCAGGGGGTTCAAATTTTTATTAGGTAGTATATGGGGGTCCCTGGCGCTATATAAAAACCTGACGGGGAACCTAAATAACTAACTGGCTAACCAGCGTCACCAGTGACACTTATACTGTGATCGCTGGTGAAAGGGTTAACTAGGGGCAATCAGGGGGTTAAAACCATTATTGGGTAGTATATGGGGGTACCTAGCGCTATAAAAACCTGGCGGTGAACCTAAAAAAATAACTACCGTATATACTCGAGTATAAGCCGAGATTTTCAGCCTCTTTTTTGAGGCTGAAAGTGCCCCCCTCGGCTTATACTCGAGTCATCGCTGTCTGCCCGCTCGATCAGCGTGTCGAGCAGACAGACAGCGGCCATTCTATCATTCAAAAGCCGCGCCTCCGGCTCCGCCTTCGCCTGTGATAGGCGGAACACTGAATTTCCCAGCAGCCTGTGTTCCGCCTATCACGGACATCGTATCATCCTCGTACTACGGACGAGGATGATTAGATGTCCGTGATAGGCGGAACACAGGCTGCTGGGAAATTCAGTGTTCCGCCTATCACAGGCGAAGGCGGAGGCTTTTGAATTTTACAATGGCCGCCGAGGCGCCGACGAAGAGGGCACGGGACGGAGGCAAGGCAAGGCACGGCACGGGACGGGACGGGACGGAGGCAAGGCAAGGCACGACACGGGACGGAGGCAAGGCACGGCGGCAAGGCACGGCACGGGACGGAGGCAAGGAGGCAAGGCACGGGACGGAGGCTCGGGACAAAGGCTCGGGACACAGGTAGGCTGGACACACACACACACACACACACACACACACACACACACACACACACACACACACACACACACATGGATGGATGGATGGAGACACACACACACAGGGATGGATGGATGGATGGAGACACACACACACAGGGATGGATGGATGGATGGAGACACACACACACAGGGATGGATGGATGGATGGAGACACACACACACAGGGATGGATGGATGGATGGATGGAGACACACACACACAGGGATGGATGGATGGATGGACACACACACACACAGGGATGGATGGACGGACACACAGGGATGGACGGACACACAGGGATGGACGGACACACAGGGATGGACGGACACACACACAGGGATGGACAGGCATGTCTCACCCTCGGCTTATACACGAGTCAATAAGTTTGCCAGTTTTTTTGGGGGTAAATTGGGGGCCTCGGCTTATATTCGGGTCGGCCTATACTCGAGTATATACGGTAGCTACCTAGCGACACTAGTGACACTAATGCAGCGATCAGAAAAATTATCGCTTAGTGACACTGGCAAAAGGGGGTAAAAGGGTTAACTAGGGGCAATCAGGGGGTTAAAACCGTTATTGGGTAGTATATGGGGGTACCTAGCGCTATATAAAAACCTGTCTGTGAACCTAAAAAAATAACTAGCTACTTAGCGGCACCAGTGACACTAATGCAGTGATCAGAAAAATTATCGCTTAGTGACACTGGCAAAAGGGGGTGAAAGGGTTAACTAGGGGCAATCAGGGGGTTTAAACCATTATTGGGTAGTATATCGGGGTACCTAGCGCTATAAAAACCTGGCGGTGAACCTAAAAAAATAACTAGCTACCTAGCGACACTAATGCAGAGATCAGAAAAATGATTGCTTAGTGACACTGGCAAAAGGGGGTGAAAGGGTTAACTCTAGGGGCAATCAGGGGGTTAAACCTTTATTGGGGGGTGGTAGGGGGCTACCCTGGACCTAACACTAACTGCCCTGACAGTTTTTACTGTTACAACTGACACTGAATGCAGTGATCAGTAAATAAATGATCACTGCAATCAGTGACACTGTGACTCGGGGGGCGATAGGGGGGGTGATCGGGGGGGGGGGGGGTTTGTGTACCTATGTGTCAGTGTAGTGTTTGGTGCACACTTACTGTGTCCTCTCCTCGTAGTCCGGTCAATAAGACTGCCCCGAGGAGAATGACATCACTTCCTCCCTGCCTGTGTTTACTATACACAGTGGGAGGAAGCTTCTCATTCGCCAGGAGTGATCGAGAGGGGATGGCCAGAAACCAACGGCCGTCCCCTCATCCTGGATCGCTCCTGCAGCGAAACGGACTGCCGCATCCAGCGGGAGGGGGTCCGATCGGACCCCCCACCCGCTGGAAGGAAAGCACGTACATGTACGTGCTTGTGCCTGTACATGCCATTGTGATGACGTACAATGGCATGCGGCGGTCCTTAAGTGGTTAAAGCAGGCTTGGACCATATGTAATGTAGAGAGTATTGTCGACATGTTTCGGACTATCCGTCCTTTTTCTTAGGCAAGATAAACATCTCGTAAATACATAGTCTAAAATGTAAATGTAAGAAAATGAGTACAAACAAAAAAAGTGCATAGCTCAACTATTTCATCCTTGATAGAAGTTATATATAATAAAGATACTTACACGTCTAGCACAGCACCAATGGTCAGCAACAGGGGGTAAAAGTACTCTAGTAACTTTAAAACATTAAATATGGCGGTGGAATGCATGTGGTAGTATAATGTTGAAGCCAAAGGTGGCCTGTGACTGCAGGAGCTCAACTGTCTGGTGATACAGCCAGAACAGCAAAACAAACGGCAAAAATGTGCAGCATAAGGAGTCTGGCAGAAAAATAAAAGTAGTATGGTGGTGAGCAACCATGTGAATATGCCTGAATAGTAAAGTATGCAATGGCAAATATGCTAGAGCAGGGTTCCTCAAACTACGGCCCTCCAGCTGTTGCAAAACTACACATCCTATGAGGCATTGTGAAGCTCTGACATTCACAGACATGATGGGAATTGTAGTTCCTGAACAACTGGAGGGCCGTAGTTTGAAGACCCATGTGCTAGAGGAAAAGATACTAACCTGAAAACAACAGGCAAATCAGAACGGTGCTTGGCAGCGTGCAACACACGGTGTACTATTCGCCATGAGTGCAGGTCTTTAAACAACCCACAAGGGTTAATTATGGTCGGCTGTGGATAGGCGCCATCGGCAGCCTCCACAGCTGAAGCCATTTGAGACGGACCTGTGCGCCAATGGCTGCATCAAGTCCGTCTATTGAGCTCCCTGACAGGATGGCGCACGTGATGCCCGACTGCCTGCGCTCCAGGAAGAATGCAGGAAAGCCCTGCGCTGAAAGGGCAAGCAAACCACAGGCCACAAGAAACAATCGCAAGGGCCTGTGGAGTCTCCCGAGCGCCGGGCAGGCACAAGCAGAGACCGGACGGTAGTGCATTATATATGTAGAAAAAACAGGGGGAAATTATAGAAAAATTATTATGGGTGAATAGCAACACACAATATAAAGCAATATTAACAGTAATTATAGCTCAAGTATAGAACAATACATTGGAAAATTAACAAAGATGTAAGATACACATAAATGTATAACATAAAAGTAAAATGAGAGAAACTAAGTAGTGGGAGATTGACCGATATATTAGCTGCATTGTATGGCATAATATTCAGATAGGTATAAACAGCCAACAATGGATGGTCTGGTAAAATTAGAATATGGATAAAGATACCAAAATGACATTTTAGTGCCAAACTAGTAAGTGGAGAGCAGTATAGCATAGTAGACAAGAAAAGACATAATATCTAATTCACAAACCCCAGATTGAAAGCCCTCAAGAAAAGGTTTGAAATTAAACGACTCATTGAGGCCAGGGGGTGCAGTAGCGTTGAGGTGGAATATCCACCTCCATTGACTCTGTAACAACAATTTATTGTAATCGCCACCTCTGGAATTGGGGGGATGTGGTTAAGGGCCAAAAAGTGTATTTTTGGGGTATGGTCAGGGTGGACTAGGCCGCAGTGGCACCCATTGGATCTTTTGTGTTGATACTAATGGTATGGCAAAAAATCAGTTTCCAAAATGGTAACTTACATAATAACATAATACCTACATAATAACAGCCGCATTAACGCGACAGGAGATAGACTACACAAATCGTGCGACAATTGACATAATGATGTGGGTGAAAAGGATGCCCATTGGGCAACACTGCTTGTTTGGCAGTATCCATATATTTACAATATCCACAATTCTCGCACTGGAAAGTGCCTCGAAATTGAAGATGTTTAAAGAGTATTCACTGTTAAAAAGTTTGTCGCGTATAGATGGAGCTCTCCTGTACATGAGAAGTGGCTGTGCAGGTACAAAAGTGCAAGGGAATGGTCTGTGGTAAGTATCTGCCAGTATTTAGACAGTATATGTTAGATCTGGTAATGCTGCTGACAATATGTGGTGATGATACGTAGGGGGGAGTGTTGTGTGTTTTGGCAAGGAGATCACGTCTAGATCTAGCGTTTACTTTTTTGTAGGCGATTTTTAATGTTTTGTTGGGATAGCTCCGGGCTTGGTGTCTGTTTCTCAATAGAGCAGGTTCCTGTTAAAAAAAAGCATCAAATATTTGGCAAATGGGATAGACTGAAGTAACGGTTTGGGGTGAAAGCTGGTTGCTGACAAAATGGTGTTGCCAGCAGTCGGCTTTCTGCATAATTTACTTTGAAGAAAGCCTTTGTTGTCCTTAATGATGGTTAAATCCAAAAAGGATATAGTAGACAAATCGTAAGACATGGTAAAGCGTAAGTTTAATGTATTGTTGGAATTCATAAATTTAAAAAATTGATGTAATAGATCTACAGTCCAAAGCAACAAAAAAGCAACAAAATGTCATCAATGTAGCGACACCAAGTCGTTAAATGCTGACAAAAGCAATCTGCTTTTGGGTCCAAAAAAAGTAAGTGTTCCCACTCCCCCAGGTACAGATTGGCGTGTGCCGGGGCACAACAAGTGCCCATGGCAACGCCCTGTACCTGGGGGTAGTGGGAACCACTGAAAGAGAAAAAATTATGAGTAAGTATAAATTCAAGAGAATGAATAATAAAGTCAGACAGCTGAGGGGAGTACAGCTGACTAGTAGATAAAATGTGGCGACTAGTAGTAAGGCCTAATTGGTAAAGGAATAGAACTATATAAAGCCTCCATGTCGATGGCGACCAGAATAGTGTCACCATCGACATGGAGGCCCCCAAGAATGCGGAGTAAATGAGGACACTATTCTGGTCACCATCGATGTGGAGGCTTTATATAGTTCTATCCCTCACCAATTAGGCCTTACTACTATTCGCCATAAAAATGATATACATACATTTTTAACTACTCACTGGTCTATCTGAATTAATATCCCTAGGGGTATCAGCTGTGCCTTGTGCACCAGGCCTTTTCTCTTGTTGTCTTGGGGCTGGGGTACAGATTCCACAGCTGGAGTGAAAAGTTCAGTATTTATGTAAGGTTCCTGAAAGAACAGGAATTAACAGATACTAAGTTACTGCTTCCCATGACATGGAAACCAAGAGTGATGTATCTGAAGCTGAAGCCTTTCTAGGAATGAGAGGGAATTTGGCAGGAAGGTTTGACGTTATAGTTGGATTGGCAGATGAGCTTCAAGACAGTGGCTGGGACCCTGACTGGTTAGTGGATACTTCCCAGCAAGAGTGGAAAGTCAGGCTACATACCATTAAACCTTCCAAAATAAACAGCAGCGATCTACTGGGAAATATCAGTATATTTCCTCTCCTCGCTATTGATGTTCTTTGGGAGGGTCAGAAGTGGATACAGACAGGTGGAAGAGTGTTGGGCAGAGATCAAGGCAAAAAAAAGCTAGTTAGAGGAGAGATTGTAGCTGAAGGGTCTACTATTTATGTATTATTAGAAGGAACAGATAATCCGCTTTGTTTTCCACTCCACAGTCTGTCTTCGATTTGATCCATAGGAAGACTAGAGAAAAGTGGTTACATGATGGACAGAATGATGGAAGACTGCAAGAGCTGTGGAGAGCAAGATCTTTGATGTATTACAAGCCTGGACTTGTTTCTAAAGAACTTTAAAATGGACTTTCTAATGAACTTTTTAGCCAAAGACTGAAACACCTTCTCAGTGACAGACATGAGTTGTTAGTAATGAAGAGATTTTCTGTGTGTACGCTGAGAAAAATCAAGGGCGGAATGTGTTGCATTTGATATAAAATATATACGATTTTTCTATACGACTGTGATAGAATAACAATCAGACTAGTTAGATTGCAGAGATCAGGGATGTCTGAGGATGTTTCTCAAACGAATGCCTTGATAACAATGGGATTTGTTGACAGTTGGCAGTTTGATTGTTAAAGTAAATGAGTTTGTAACTATTGTCTACAAACTGGTAAACAAAGGCACAAATAAAAGGAGCAATAGAAACTGATAGGATGCCACTCATCGTGGATTAACATCAGAGCAGGAGGAAGAATCTGTAATAAGTGAAGAAGAGGGTGCCTGGTCTCCAGGATCAACAGAGATCATGATTACACAGTGTCCGGAGTTAAGTACATTTTAAGTGTATTTCTACTGTTACAGAAGATCATAGGCTGTTTATTTGCTAGGCATTTTGCTTATTATAGATATCTGTCATTCTTGTATTTTATTCCTAATATTGTAATAGTTTTGTATGTACAGTAAATGTACTGCAGTGGGTCGGCAAGTGGTTAAAGTGTATGTCCAGGCAAAAACTAATGCCACGTACACACGACCGGACTTTCTGGCAGACTAGGTCCAATGATCTTCCAGACGGACTTTCGGCGGAGTTCCGACGGACCTTCGGCGGAGTTCCGACGGACCTTCCGAATGAACGGACTTGCCCACACATGAACGGACTAAGTCCGTTCCAGAGTCTGTTCGTTTTGAACGTGATGACGTACGATGGGACTAAAAAAGGAAGTTCAGTAGCCAATAGCTTCCCTTGCGGCGTATTTGGTCCTTCGGACCAGCATACAGATGAACAGTTTTCCCGATAGGAATTGAGTCCGTTGGACAGATTTGAAACATGTTCTATTTCTAGGTCCGTCGGATTTTTAAAATGAAAAACGATCGGATTAGCCTACACATGATCGGATTGTCCGACGAACTGCTTCTGTCGGACCTAGTCTGCCGGAAAGTTTGGTCGTGTGTATGCGGCATAGTTCTAAACCTGCTCTCTGTCACAATCTAAACCTAATCTATCTAACCCTGTAAAGCAAAAATCGCTGTACTTGCCTATTTCTGTAGCAGATCTGGTCCAGTTTCCAGCAGCGGAAGCTGTGTGCAGGAGAGGACCAACAATGGCTGTGAAATGGCTGGGAACTGAGGTCACTCATTTAGTTACTATGAGGATTCCGTGGTCGGCTGTTTCTCCTGCACCCGTCTACACACAGAAGCCGCCTCTGATGCTGGGACCGGATTATATATTATCTACTGTAGTGTATACGCTGCCAGAGTTCTGTGAAAACAGGCAAGTTGGCGAAATCTGCAATTACTGCTGGAGAAAAAATGGAAGTCAAGTAATTGGAGAATTTGATGAGTTGGCTCTCTTGACAGAACACTGGGTGCCCATAGTAGAAATGCCAGCACCACTGAGGGAGGACACAGGGAGGACACAGCTACAGTGAGGACACTGCTGGACCATGGGACAGATGAGTGTCTGTTTATTAAAAGTCAGCAGCTAAACTTTTTGTAGCTGCTGATTTTTAATAAACAAGCAAATGGCTGGAACTCTGCTTTAAACCACACAACAACCACTTGCATATTATAAAGTGAGCATTGTTCTTTGCCAGTAACAAAGATGGCGCCATCAGCATCCACACCGGATGAATGAACTTCCGGCTTCCTCACCTCTCCGTCCAACCGCTCTTTCCGCTTCCCCCCGCCCTCGCCGCAAGACTCCCGTGCTTTTTCCTGATTGGCCGTTTGGGGCGGAGGCTGCCAGTGACACGGCACGTCACGTGTTCCCACCTACCGGAGGAGAAGGAGAAGTAGTATTGGAGTCGGGCGGGGGACGCACTTCCGGTCTAGCCAGTGACTGAGAGCTCGGCGGCTCCGGCGGAGGAGGGAGGCACCGACATGGACAGCCAAGGCAGGAAGGTGGTGGTTTGCGACAACGGTACCGGGGTGAGTAACCGTGTGCCCGGGCACACGCTGGGCGTTGGTTGTCACCTCCCCTATGTCTGTATCAGAGAGAGACTCTGACTGACTCACACCCACCCATTGCCGGCTCTGCCAGGGGGTGCAGTGCCCGGAATCCTCCATACAGGGGCTGTGCCCACCCCGAGCTCTATCATCAGTGGCACTGCCCTGGGTGCTGCATAATACAGCCCCCCCCCCCCCCCCCCCTGTCACCTCACAGTTCATCTACCTGTGAAAGGCGGAGGGCCCCATACATTTCTTCTCCCGTTTTTGTTTCTTTTTATTTCGCACTTACCCATGTCTTTTTTAATGTGTGTGCCCCCCCCCCCCCCCCATATCATATCCTGTGTACCTGGCACAGGGGCCCCATGTCCTCTGCCTCCATCAGTGTCATTACTGTGCCAGCTGCCATACAGCCACCATCTCCTTACCCCTGGGCTCTGTGCCCCCCATTCATTGACATCTCATTCATGTGTCAGGCGGATTAGGTGGCTGGGCTGTGGCAGGTCTGGAGTTAATGTCTTCCTGCATGTCCCCGCCTGTTCTGGTGGGAGGGAAGTGCAGGCCCAGCCAGATCAAAACCTCTGCATACCTGAACATGTGTTGAGCTGGCAGGAGGATCCCATTCATTCTCTATACTGTGTGACTATTGATCTTCAGATTGGAAAGTGCAATCTATAGCATCAGGTTAGGAAATCTGTAGGAATGTGACATGGTGTGATGTGTCGGTGTCATTCCTGGTGTAGTTAGTTGCCGTTAACTGATCTTGTTTTTTGTAATGTTGAATACATTTCACTACTCCATCCAGGTAGCTTCCAGTGACGGGGGCACTTCCGCTTGTGCATTTCAGTGGCCGCCGGGCACCCCCCCCCCCCCCCCCCACACACACACGCAGTTCAGTGGCCGCCGGGCGCTCCCCCCACACACGCGCAGTTCGGTGGCCGCCGGGCGCTCCCCCCACACACGCGCAGTTCGGTGGCCGCCGGGCGCTCCCCCCACACACGCGCAGTTCGGTGGCCGCCGGGCGCTCCCCCCACACACGCGCAGTTCGGTGGCCGCCGGGCGCTCCCCCCCCCCCCCACGCGCAGTTCAGTGGCCGCCGGGCGCTCCCCCCCCCCCCCCACGCGCAGTTCGGTGGCCGCCGGGCGCTCCCCCCCACGCGCAGTTCAGTGGCCGCCGGGCGCTCCCCCCCCCACACGCGCAGTTCAGTGGCCGCCGGGCGCTCCCCCCCCCACACGCGCAGTTCAGTGGCCGCCGGGCGCTCCCCCCCCCCCCCCCCACACGCGCAGTTCAGTGGCCGCCGGGCGCTCCCCCCCCCCCCCACACGCGCAGTTCAGTGGCCGCCGGGCGCTCCCCCCCCCCCACACGCGCAGTTCAGTGGCCGCCGGGCGCTCCCCCCCCCCCCACACGCGCAGTTCAGTGGCCGCCGGGCGCTCCCCCCCCCCCCCCACACGCGCAGTTCAGCGGCCGCCGGGCGCTCCCCCCCCCACACGCGCAGTTCAGCGGCCGCCGGGCGCTCCCCCCCCCACACGCGCAGTTCAGCGGCCGCCGGGCGCTCCCCCCCCACGCGCAGTTCAGTGGCCGCCGGGCGCTCCCCCCCACACGCGCAGTTCAGTGGCCGCCGGGCGCTCCCCCCCCCCCCCCACACGCGCAGTTCAGTGGCCGCCGGGCGCTCCCCCCCCCCCCCCACACGCGCAGTTCAGTGGCCGCCGGGCGCTCCCCCCCCCCCACACGCGCAGTTCAGTGGCCGCCGGGCGCTCCCCCCCCCCACGCGCAGTTCAGTGGCCGCCGGGCGCTCCCCCCCCCCACGCGCAGTTCAGTGGCCGCCGGGCGCTCCCCCCCCCCCACGCGCAGTTCAGTGACCGCCGGGCGCTCCCCCCCCCACGCGCAGTTCAGTGACCGCCGGGCGCTCCCCCCCCCCCCCCCCACGCGCAGTTCAGTGACCGCCGGGCGCTCCCCACGCGCAGTTCAGTGACCGCCGGGCGCTCCCCACGCGCAGTTCAGTGACCGCCGGGCGCTCCCCACGCGCAGTTCAGTGACCGCCGGGCGCTCCCCACGCGCAGTTCAGTGACCGCCGGGCGCTCCCCACGCGCAGTTCAGTGACCGCCGGGCGCTCCCCACGCGCAGTTCAGTGACCGCCGGGCGCTCCCCACGCGCAGTTCAGTGACCGCCGGGCGCTCCCCCCCCCCACGCGCAGTTCAGTGGCCGCCGGGCGCCCCCCCCCCCCACACGCGCAGTTCAGTGGCCGCCGGGCGCCCCCCCCCCACACGCGCAGTTCAGTGGCCGCCGGGCGCCCCCCCCCCCCACACGCGCAGTTCAGTGGCCGCCGGGCGCTCCCCCCCCCCCCACACGCGCAGTTCAGTGGCCGCCGGGCGCTCCCCCCCCCCCCCACACGCGCAGTTCAGTGGCCGCCGGGCGCTCCCCCCCCCCCACACGCGCAGTTCAGTGGCCGCCGGGCGCTCCCCCCCCCCCCACACGCGCAGTTCAGTGGCCGCCGGGCGCTCCCCCCCCCACACGCGCAGTTCAGTGGCCGCCGGGCGCTCCCCCCCCCCCACACGCGCAGTTCAGTGGCCGCCGGGCGCTCCCCCCCCCACACGCGCAGTTCAGTGGCCGCCGGGCGCTCCCCCCCCCCACGCGCAGTTCAGTGACCGCCGGGCGCTCCCCCCCCCCCCCACGCGCAGTTCAGTGACCGCCGGGCGCTCCCCCCCCCCCCCACGCGCAGTTCAGTGACCGCCGGGCGCTTCCCCCCCCCCCCCACGCGCAGTTCAGTGACCGCCGGGCGCTCCCCCCCCCCCCCACGCGCAGTTCAGTGACCGCCGGGCGCTCCCCCCCCCCCCCCACGCGCAGTTCAGTGACCGCCGGGCGCTCCCCCCCCCCCCCCCACGCGCAGTTCAGTGACCGCCGGGCGCTCCCCCCCCCCCCCCCACGCGCAGTTCAGTGACCGCCGGGCGCTCCCCCCCCCCCCCCACGCGCAGTTCAGTGACCGCCGGGCGCTCCCCCCCCCCCCACGCGCAGTTCAGTGACCGCCGGGCGCTCCCCCCCCCCACGCGCAGTTCAGTGGCCGCCGGGCGCTCCCCACGCGCAGTTCAGTGGCCGCCGGGCGCTCCCCACGCGCAGTTCAGTGGCCGCCGGGCGCTCCCCACGCGCAGTTCAGTGGCCGCCGGGCGCTCCCCACGCGCAGTTCAGTGGCCGCCGGGCGCTCCCCACGCGCAGTTCAGTGGCCGCCGGGCGCTCCCCCCCCCCCCACACGCGCAGTTCAGTGGCCGCCGGGCGCTCCCCCCCCCCCCACACGCGCAGTTCAGCGGCCGCCGGGCGCTCCCCCCCCACACGCGCAGTTCACTGGCCGCCGGGCGCTCCCCCCCCACACGCGCAGTTCAGTGGCCGCCGGGCGCTCCCCCCCCCACGCGCAGTTCAGTGGCCGCCGGGCGCTCCCCCCCCCACACGCGCAGTTCAGTGGCCGCCGGGCGCTCCCCCCCCCCCCCCACACGCGCAGTTCAGTGGCCGCCGGGCGCTCCCCCCCCCACACGCGCAGTTCAGTGGCCGCCGGGCGCTCCCCCCCCCCCCACGCGCAGTTCAGTGACCGCCGGGCGCTCCCCCCCACGCGCAGTTCAGTGACCGCCGGGCGCTCCCCCCCCCCCCCCCCCACGCGCAGTTCAGTGACCGCCGGGCGCTCCCCCCACGCGCAGTTCAGTGACCGCCGGGCGCTCCCCCCCCCCCCCCACGCGCAGTTCAGTGACCGCCGGGCGCTCCCCCCCCACGCGCAGTTCAGTGGCCGCCGGGCGCTCCCCACGCGCAGTTCAGTGACCGCCGGGCGCTCCCCCCCCCCCACGCGCAGTTCAGTGGCCGCCGGGCGCTCCCCCCCCCCACACGCGCAGTTCACTGGCCGCCGGGCGCTCCCCCCCCCACACGCGCAGTTCACTGGCCGCCGGGCACTCCCCCCCCCACACGCGCAGTTCAGTGGCCGCCGGGCGCTCCCCCCCACACGCGCAGTTCAGTGGCCGCCAGGCGCTCCCCCCCACACGCGCAGTTCAGTGGCCGCCGGGCGCTCCCCCCCCACACGCGCAGTTCAGTGGCCGCTGGGCGCTCCCCCCCCCCACACGCGCAGTTCAGTGGCCGCTGGGCGCTCCCCCCCCCACACGCGCAGTTCAGTGGCCGCCGGGCGCTCCCCCCCCCCCCCCCACACGCGCAGTTCAGTGGCCGCCGGGCGCTCCCCCCCCCCACACGCGCAGTTCAGTGGCCGCCGGGCGCTTCCCTTCCCCCCCACACGCGCAGTTCAGTGGCCGCCGGGCGCTCCCCCCCCCCCCCACACGCGCAGTTCAGTGGCCGCCGGGCGCTCCCCCCCCCCCACATGCGCAGTTCAGTGGCCGCCGGGCGCTCCCCCCCCACATGCGCAGTTCAGTGGCCGCCGGGGGCTCCCCCCCCCCCCCCCACGCGCAGTTCAGTGGCCGCCGGGCGCCACCCCCCCCCCCACGCGCAGTTCAGTGGCCGCCGGGCGCTCCCCCCCCCACGCGCAGTTCAGTGGCCGCCGGGCGCTCCCCCCCCCCCCCTCCCCACGCGCAGTTCAGTGGCCGCCGGGCGCTCCCCCCCCCCCCACGCGCAGTTCAGTGGCCGCCGGGCGCTCCCCCCCCCCCCCCCACGCGCAGTTCAGTGGCCGCCGGGCGCTCCCCCCCCACGCGCAGTTCAGTGGCCGCCGGACGCTCCCCCCCCCCCCCCCACGCGCAGTTCAGTGGCCGCCGGGCGCTCCCCCCCCCCACGTGCAGTTCAGTGGCCGCCGGGCGCTCCCCCCCCCCCCCCACGCGCAGTTCAGTGGCCGCCGGGCGCTCCCCCCCCCCCCACGCGCAGTTCAGTGGCCGCCGGGCGCTCCCCCCCCCCCACGCGCAGTTCAGTGGCCGCCGGGCGCTCCCCCCCCCCACGCGCAGTTCAGTGACCGCCGGGCGCTCCCCCCCCCACGCGCAGTTCAGTGACCGCCGGGCGCTCCCCCCCCCCCCCCACGCGCAGTTCAGTGACCGCCGGGCGCTCCCCCCCACGCGCAGTTCAGTGACCGCCGGGCGCTCCCCCCCCCCCCCCCCCACGCGCAGTTCAGTGACCGCCGGGCGCTCCCCCCCCCACGCGCAGTTCAGTGACCGCCGGGCGCTCCCCCCCCACGCGCAGTTCAGTGGCCGCCGGGCGCTCCCCACGCGCAGTTCAGTGACCGCCGGGCGCTCCCCCCCCACGCGCAGTTCAGTGGCCGCCGGGCGCTCCCCCCCCCCACACGTGCAGTTCAGTGGCCGCCGGGCCACTATATAATATATATTAAATTTTTTTTTTTTTTTTACGGAACACTATTAAAATGTCACCTGTGATGTTTCACTAGAGCTTTGTTTACAGTGGTGGTTAAGGTCGCTGCCCTGAGAAAAAATACTACACGGAGTACTTTTTAGCATACAACACAGCTATGCTGTGCTTAGCACTGACACCACTTTGCCTTGTATATGCATTGGGGCTGCACTGGAAATAGTCATTATTTCAACTCCACCGCATCTGGTATGAATGAGCCTTATAGCTCTGCAGTTAACTAGTTTTTAAAGGTTAGTTCACCTCTACCAAAAAACTGCCTAGGCACCTAAGGGTTTTTTGTAGATAAAAACAAACTGCACAAAGTTGAATAATGCCCTTGCTATAGGTGTAGGCAATTAAAACCTGGCTGCAAAACTCCCAAAGATGGCATCATCCCGTCCTGCCTTGATGCAGGGTGTTGCTAAGACACTCTTAACCAGTTAACTCATGATTTTTTTTCTCAAATCTGCCTTAGCATGGTGATTGAATTGAGTGGTAGGGTTGGTGGTCCTGACACTAAGCACCCCACCCCCCCAATGTTGAGGGCATGTGGCCTGGTATGGCTTGTCCCCCCTTTCCTGACCTGCCAGGCTGCATGCTCGAATAAGGGTCTGTTATGGGTCTTGGGGGGGACCCCCACAATATTTTTTTTTTTTTGGCTTGGGGGTTCCCGTTAAGATCCATACCAGACCGAAGGGTCGTGGGGAGAGGGGAACCTCACCCAAATATTTTCTTTTTTTACATTTTGGTGGAGTTCCCCTTCAAGATCTCAGCACAAGTCGCACCGCAAGTTGGATCATCTTGATTTGACTTCTGGTGAGACTTATATTCAAATCAATGGGCTCCCATAGGGAAATATTGATTTTTGAATAGAGGCAGAAAAAAGCCTTGTTAAACCGCGTTTAACACCTTTTACCGGCATCTGGCGTTTTTACAGCTCTAGCACTGGAGCCTCAGAACATGTTGGTCCGGGATTTTTTTTTTTTTTTGGAGCTTAAAAACTCCAATGCCTCTTACAGCTCAAATATGCCATGGTGTGTATGAGGCCATTGATTAACAAGGAGTGGCGTTTTTATGCTGCAAAAAAGCTCAAAAACGCCTCTGTAAAAAAATCCGTGTGCATGAGGTCTTAGAACTGAGGAAGCCATTTAGACGAGGGTCAAAATATCAAGGTTACAGAACAAACCTATTTGAATGTGAGTAACTACTACTAGCTGTGTGTCTAAGCCCGGGTTCACACTATAGCACACTGCGGATCGCACAGGGGCAATGTGCGTCCCCGTTCCCTGTCTCAGGGACAATTATATCCCTGAATTCGGCCCTGAAACGGAGCCAAAGACGCACAGCGTTTTTATGCAGTGCGCTCTGCAGCCGCCACGGAGATATGTGAACCGGCTCGCATTCTCCTGCTATGTCAATTAGATGCAAAGAAACGCACATCTAATTCGCATAGGTGTGAACGGGGACTCAAGGTGATCAGTTTGCTTCATCTGGTTATGTGGCGTTTCTTTTGGTCTTTTGTTTTCCATCAGTACAAGTTCATGTCTTTATGCATAGAATTATTGCACAATAGATTGTGCTTTGAGTATTGTTTTGCTATAGGATTCTTTTATAGCTCATTTGTTAATTATGATAAACCAGTGTTTTAGTTTCTACAATGACAGGAAGAGGCCTGATTGCTGGGCAGATAAGCGATCACTGCAGGCTTTGTAACCTGATTCCAGGCAGAAGTTCCCAAAATGCCCAAGACAGAAATTTCTTGCATCACATCTCTACAGCGTTCAGTGCTGTTTTTTGGAGTGGAATTCCTGTCTGAAATAAACGGTTTAAAAATGTCTCCTTCTCCCTCCTGTTACTTATGTTGACTAACCTGTGTTAAAAAATGAAAAAAAAAATAGTGTACAATTGCCTGTTTTCAGCCTGCTCCTGTCTGGTCATGTGATCCACTGTGTTAATGAGTGGTGGCTGCAGGACAGGAGACGGCGCACAACAATGGCTAGGAAATCCGGGAGCTGTGGATCACCCATAGGCTCCTATGTACCAGCCATTGGCACTACACTGATAGTCAGGGTGTAACATGTTACAAATGGACCGCCTCCCGCTCCTCCCTGATCTGACAGGTAGTGGGGATCTTTTTCCCCCTCCCCGCTAGCTGTCACAATTTTAAAAAACTGTGGCCGAGCAGAACTGCACCTGCCCGGCCAGGTCAGTCGTTCACAGTATCCAGTAAAATACAAAATACAAGGTCCAGCAGCGTTTGTGGCTGTGGGCTTATAATTTTCCATGAACTACTATGATGCTGTGGAGCACCGCGGTAGTTCATTCTGTCTTCCTGTGAGATTGTATCCGCTTGTCTGTACATGTGTGCATGTATGGGCACACAGATACACTGGCAGATCTGAAGACCTGCATGGCACCAATGATTTGCTGATCGCTGGTGCAATGCTTTACAGGCTCTGAAAAAATGCCCCCTTTTTTTCTTTTTTTTTCCAGCAAAAAAATTTGCATTTTTTTTCTAAAAAGTGAACTTCTCCTTTAAAGTTATTTTGTAAAGGCTTTGCTATTTTTATAGAAAGAAAAAATACTATACTTACTGGTTCTATGCAGTGGATTTGCACAGAGCAGCCCAGATCCTCCTCTTCTCGAGTCCCTCTTCTGTGCTCCTGGCTCCTCCCTCATGTTCATGTCTCCACAGCAAGCCGCTTGCTTTGGGGGCACCCAAGTCACAACTCCCTGTGTCCACTCAGACAGTCCCGAGTCCCGACCTGGCCCACCCCCTTTCTCCCCTGATTGGCTAGCTGACTTTGACATCAGCGGGAGCCAATGACTGCTGAGATACTCGTGGGCATCACTGGACAGAGAGGGACCTCAGGTAAATATGAGGGGGGCTGCTGCACACAGAAGGCTTTTTATCCTAATGCATCAAATGTATAAAGATAGAAAACCACCTGACTTTTTATTAATCCTCATTGCATGCCATATACCAAATACAAATGCTGAGAATTAAAGTGTATCAAAAACCAAAAGCGTCACTTTCCTGTTCCAAAGAAACATCGAGATGTGAAAATGTCCTGATTGGAAGTTTTCACCCCAATCCCTGTTGTGGCCACTACTGAAAAATTTAGAATTTCCCATCACTTTCAAGCTTTACTTTTTAAACAGCTTTACACCAGAACCTGCCCTTTTTACTATCAGGTAGACTAAGGCGGGGTTTATTTAGATTGGATGAAAGGTTTTCTTTTTACAAGTTGCTGTGACAAGCTAGGAATGCGCTTGTTAACACATTCATATCAGCTTATCATTAACGTGCTGTGCGTTCATGTGCGATTCACATGCATTTCTGTGCTGTGTGATTTTAGGTCTAAAATGGCACAGCAGAGCACCACACCAATAGTAGTGTACGCATTACTTTTGGCAACTCACTGCAACCAGATTGCATGGTACTTGTGTAACATTCGATCCAATGCGGGAAAATTCACTGCATTTGTGACCTGGGTTTGGGGTGTCATTATCTTTGACATCCTCTGCAGATTGCAATTGCAGTGCGTTTTGAGTGCAGTGCCAGAAACGTGTACAGAATGTTAGTTTTCCGCAACCATGTTCTGTTGTGAACTGGCCGTAAGAGTTATTCAGATTTAATCCTGTTTTGAAAATGTGTCTCAGCGCTGGTTCACATTGATGCAAGATTGGAATTGTGCGAGTTTAGCTGAACTCGCACAATTTCATTCTCGCATGTCACTCCGACGATTTCAGAGACCTCTGTCTGGTTTCCTGCGCAGATGTCTATTGAAATCGCACACAAAATTACCAAAAGTAGTGCAAAAAACTATTTTTGGAAATTGGTGAAGCGCCGCAAATTCAGACTGTTCAGTTGCGGGCAATAGCTGGTGATTTGACATGTCAAATGGCATCAATGTGAACCAGGGCTTAAAATAAGTCTTTGGTAGGCTCCCCAGTGTTTCTTGATTCATGAAATGGACACCTTTTTTTTTTCTGTACACTAAAATGAACAGTTGAGGTTTGCTAAAGGGAACTTTTTTTTTTTTCAAACTTCCTTTTCAGTGTAGGGTTACTCACGTTCCACATAGTTATAAAGGAAGCACATTGTAACTATGCAAGAGGAACTAACTGTATTGGTAAGCAGGGTTAAAAATTGATTTTTGCCCAGGCTACACTTTTATTTGCCCAATCCCAATGTGGCTGTGTGCATTTGTGTTGAGTTGCACTCGGCACACTTCCAGTTGCACCTTCAGAGATTATCGTCGAGAATTTTTCTAATTTGAACCTTATCTAAACAGTCAATGGGTGAATCTATGGTTAGAACATCAAAACTACTAATGATATTGTACAAAATATATAAAAACGCAGTGTAGTTGCATTTTAAAGTATCTGAGCACCACAAAAAAAAGGCTATTAAATTTTTAATATTCAAGGCAAACTCATTCATCCATGTCTCCATGCCATATTTTGCTGAGAAATAGCTTTGAAACACACCTCTTTTCTTGCTGTGGCCATCATAAGGGCAGATGATTCATGTAGCATTACTTTCTGGAATCAATCTGCCCTTGGCTCAGGCATGCAGTCAGAAGGAGGTGCTTGGCTGAGAAATCCCCTCCTGAAGACCCATGGGACATCATTTGCCTAGGCCAGCAAACCAGGAAAAAACTGAAGAAATGTTAAAAAAAAAAAAAAAAAAAAAAAGTAAATATGGTATATTTTTCTCTCCTGTTTATTAATGCTAGCAACCTAAGGATTAAAAATGGTCAGTATTGATTGAGTGAGGTTCCTCTTTAAAGCGGAGTTCCAGGCTTTTTTTTCAGTTCATTAAAAGTCAGCAGCCTCAAAAAGTGTATCTGCTGATTTTAAATAAACACTCGCCTGTTCCACGCTTGCTTCTCTCCCTCTCCTCTGTGGTGCCGTCATTGGAACTGTGGGCACCTGGCTGTGACAATTTGTGTCTTCACGCCTGGGCACGCACTACGCATGCACAACTTGCGCTGCGATCTGAGTGGGCATGCAATCTTCTGGGACCTGTGACGTGTCTCAGAAGATTGCCTAGGGGGAGAGGAGAAGTAGCCTTGGTGGCCTGAAAACTGAACAAGGAAGTGGAACAGGAAGTCCCTCTCTAAAGTAGGTACCTTTTGGGTGGAACTCTGCTTTCATTTCCTGTTATAATGGTGTTTACTGCCCAATTGTTTAGGCAGCACAGACTGGCACATAAGGAAATTTACAATTTTTAAGGGATGGGGGTTTAACACATATTAGTCTTTGTTTAGAAATGTATTAAGAATTGTTGACATCCCTGAGGTGACACTACTGAGCTAACTTTACCTTTCAGATAATGTTTCATGTTACACCCATATTTAGGGTGTAACATGAAACGAGGTCAGTGTCCTCCACCCCAAACCACCGCCTCCTCACTTATAGAATCCATGGGTTCTTCTCCCCACCCAGCTTTGTCATTCATGGTTGTGAATGGAAAAAAAAAAAACTACAACTCCCATCTGCCACTGTGAAAGAGGGACTGTAGTTCTCAATAAAGCACAAGTGCGGTGATGTCGCTGCATTTGTAGACACTTGATGCAGCTCTGTAACTAAAGGTCCTCAGTATGGACCAGAGCTGGAGGAATAGTCTGCAGAAGCCAGAGCATTGCTTGCAATCCACTGAACACGTTTCCAAACTTTTAGATTTTTGGTTATACATGTGCATTTATTTGCAAAAAAACCCAAAACGGCATCTGTTGTTGTGTTTGGGGGGATGATAAATGGTCATCTTGTACTGTAGGCTTTCCATGGACTTTGCCATTGGTCTTCACATTGCTACCAAATGGTTCTAACTAGTTCTTTCAGACATCCTATTATGCATATTAATCATATTCCAATAACAGTCATAACCGCATGGTTTGTTCTGTGACACGGTGTTCTCAAAAGAGAAATGCGAATCATATTCTAAGTATATTGCAGCACCATTTGTTTCTGTAGCTTTGCCTCCCACTGATCTCTCAATACATGTAGTCAAGCAGAGCTTTAGACTGAAAAGGAATTGGCTTTTATGGCAATAAAGATCAGCAACATCCAATAATAAGGAATCGTTCTGTTTTTAGTTTGAGTGAACAGGCTTCAATCCTATTCTATTTTCTTTTTACCTAATATCGCAGAGACAGCTGAAGATGAAACTGCAGCTGGATAGGATGGGAAGCTACAATAATTTTCTGTATGGAACATTCGATCATTTCTGAAACCGTTGTGTTTTCTCTCCAATAAACTTTTGACATTGAAAGTCATCTGTTTTGGTGTCTGTGTATATATGAATTTAACCACTTAAGGACAGGGTTTTTTTTTTTTTGCTAATTACTTAGAACCACCCCCAAAAAAATATACTTTTTTTTTTAACACCCTAGAGAAATAAATGGCGGTCGTTGCAATACTTTGTCACACCGTATTTGCGCAGCGGTTTTACAGACGCAATTTTTTGGGGGGGACAAAAACTTTTTTTTTTTTTTAAATTAGGAAACGTTAGACCAATTTCTTTTTTATAGTATGAAAGATAATGTTACGAGTAAATTGATACTCAACGTGTCATGCTTCAAAATTGTGCCCGCTCGTAGAATGGCGACAAATTTTGACACTTAATCTCCATAGGCGACGTATAAAAAAATGTCTACAGGTTACCAGTTTTGAGTTACAAAGGAGGTCTTTTGCTAGAATTATTGCTCTCGCTCTAACGATCACGGCGATACTTCACATGTGGTTTGAACACCGTTTTATATATGCAGGCGCATCTTGCGTATGCGTTCGCTTCTGCGATCGAGCACAGAGGGACGAGGCACTTGAAATTTTTTTTTTCTCCTTATTTTACTTTTGATTTTTACACCGTCCCTTAAAAAAAAAAAAAAAAAAAAAAAAAATTGCGATCACTTTTATTCCTATTACAAGGAATGTAAGCATCCCATGTAATAAAAAAAAAAACTGTGAGGCCGCGTACACACGCGGGGACTGTTCGCTGAAACTGTCCGCTGAAACCAAGTTTCAGCGGACAGTCCGCTCGTGTGTGGGCTTTCAGCGGACAGTTTCAGCGAACAGTCCGCTGAACAAGGTTTTTTGGAAATTCCGAAAAACTGTCCGCTGAAACCTTGTTTCAGCGGACAGTCCCCGCGTGTGTAGGCTTGTTCATCAAACAAAGTTGCGCGCATGGTCAGAAAGGATTTTCACGCCGAAAGTTATAATGCAGTGTATAGGACGTCGTATTTTTCGTCCCGTCGTACGTGCCGTTCACGTCATCGCGCACGGTTTCAGCAAACTGTTCGTCCGTCGTGTGTGGCCATGTCCGTCCATGCTAATTTTGAGCGGACTGTTTGCCGAAACTGTTTGACGGACAAAGTTGGGCGAACAGTCCCCGCGTGTGTACGCGGCCTGAGATTTGGGGTCAAAAAGACCTCATCTCACATTTTACACTTGCAATTAAAAAAGAAAAAAGTCTGCGGTGCAGCTCCATTCAGAAAGCTCAGTGCAATTTGCTCTTGCACAATGGGGAGCTGGCTGTGAAGCCATAGGAAGTCACAGCTGACTTCCCACAAGCAAGATGGTGGCACCATGGACCGCTGAAAAATCTGTCCAGGTGATGACCACATTGGATTGCTGAACAGTTATGTGTGCGTTTTTAATAAGTCATCAGCTACAGTATTTTTTTCACAATGACTGGAGCTCTTCTTTAAAACATTAATAAAAGCCTTACATATACCCAGTGAAGTGACTGGCTCAGATGATATACAGATATGAAACAAATCCTCTTAGAGAAGTTGTACCTGTTTATCAGCTGGAGAGGGTGTGGGAGGGGCTGGCCTAGGCTCTGGGCAGCGTTCTGTGAGGCTGAGCCAGCAGCTGGTCGTAGATCTGGGTGGATTCATTTCAGAATACTTGCAGAACCTGGAGTGGCTCTGTGACATCTGTGGGCTTTAGCAGATTCTGGGTCACAGGAGAACACAAGTAAGGATACTCCGGTGACCCACGAGAGAAGTATGACCAAAAAAAGCTTTGGCCATAGTTCTCTTTTGAAGATTGGTAAGCTGCAATGTATGATGTTTTTTTGTGTTTCAATATGCTTTAAACATGGGAATGGAGACATTTAGAAACCAAATATAATGGTTCTTTAAGGCTGGGTTCACACTGCTGCGATGCGGGAACGCTGCAAATCCTCTGCGGGTTCCCGCATCGCATGCCTCCTGGCGGCAGTTCACACTGCCCTATGCAAACTGCTGGGAGCGTCAGTGAAAAGTTAATGACACCCCCAAATCAGTTCGCATAACGCAGTGCGATCTGCAAACTCGGACAGGAATCGGATCGCATGGTGTGAACACCCATGCAATCCGATTCTGCTGCGGACCAAAAAAAAGGGTCCTGTGTGAGTTTGGGTGCGAGGCAAATTCAGCCATACTATCTGTATGGCTGAAATCGCATTGCACAGAGATCGCATGTGATTTGCAGTGCGGTACGAATCACATCCGATCTCATACACCGCAGCAGTGTGAACCCAGCCTAAAAGCCCTCTGAAGAACCATGACTGTTTGGTCCCTTTTGTGCAGTGCTTAAAAGTAGATTTTTTTTATTTATTTTTTTTTTTTTTTAACTAATGGAAATAGTTGACTCATCTTTCCTGTCCTGAACTTCAGCAGATTTGCAATTCCCTACGGATATGTACTGCTTGGTTTAGTACTTGATGGTTCCTTGCCAGCCCAGAGTAAGCAACCCATTCTGTGTTCCTTTGGAGAAAGTCCATATTTTAGCTAAAATCTGCAAACCACAAATATTTCCTCTTGCTGCACATCTGGTTGCACAGATCTAATATCTGCTGAGACAGTTACTTTTCACTTTCCTTCATTCTAAACATGTGTGCAGGATGAAATTTATTGTGCCAGTGGAAGTTGTAGGTTCTCTCTACCCCTGGTACAGATGTTTGTGTTTCATATATGATCAACAAAGACCTACACTCCTGTATTTTCAATAAGCGGTAAAACTGCGAGTTAGTTTCCAATCCATCATTTGACCATCACACTTGTATCCAGAATGTCCTTCACTTTCTGCACACACAAGAAGTATAATGCAAGAGAAGAGCCTGCACACAGGAAGTGAAGTAACTGATTTCCTGCAAACACAGGAAGTAAAATCTGAGGCTTTGCAACATGTTCACTAATTCCATGTACACAGAGACATTGATATGCAAGAGGCCAGTGAGATCTATACCACAGTACCATGCATTTTCCAGTATCCATGCCGTACTACATACAGTGCTCATTTATCGATTTCCCCCAGTGAGATCTGTACTTTAGCATACAGTTGTGCTCAAATGTTTGCTTCCCCTGGCAGAAATCGTGAGATTTTGGCATTGATATTAAAAATAGGACTGATCATGCCAAAAAAAGTATTTAAAGTGATTGTGAAGTCTAGTGTTTTTTTAACAAACACGTTATACTTGCTTGTCCTGTGCAGTGGTTTTGCACAGGGCAGCCTAGATCCTATTCTCGGGTCCCTCTTCAGCTCTCCTGGCCTCTCTCCTATCAAATGCAGCTTGCTATGGGGAGGGCATCCATTCAGGCACGGAACCTGGGTTCGCCCCTGCCCTCCCTCTCTCCTGATTGGCTGTCTTTTTTTGTGTGTGTGTGTGTGTGTGTGTGTGTGTGTGTGTGTGTTATATATATAAATATATATATTATACTCCCTATCATTACATTACAGTATCTCACAAAATTGAGTACAGCCCTCACATTTTTGAAAATACTTTATTCTATCTTTTCATGTGCCAACACTGAAGAAATGACACTTTGCTTCAATGTAAAGTAGTGAGTGTACAGCTTGTATAACAGTGTAAATTTGATGTCCCCTCAAAATAACTCAATGCACAGCCATTAATGTCTAAACCGCTGGCAACAAAAGTGAGTACAACTCTAAGTGAAAATGTCCAAATTGGGCCCAATTAGCCATTTTCCCTTGTTAGTGTTACCATGTCTCAGGTATTATCGCTCTCTCTCTCATACTGCTCACTGGAAGTTAAACATGGCACCTCATGGCAACTCATGCCAAAGAACTCTCTGGAGATCTGGAAAAAAAACAATTTGCTCTAAATAAAGATGGCCTAGGCCAGTGATGCCAAACCTTGGCACCCCATGTGTTTTGGAACTACATTTCCCATGATGCTCAACCACACTGAAGAGTGCATGAGCATCATGGGAAATATAGTTCTAAAACATCTGAGGTGCCATGGTTCATCATCGCTGGCCTAGGCTATAAGAAGATTGCCTAGATCCTAAAACTGAGCTGCAGCATGGTGGCCAAGACCATACAGCTGTTTAACAGGACAGGTTCCATTCAGAACAGGCCACGCCATGGTCGACCAAAGGAGTTGAGTGCTCGTGCTCAGTGTTATATCCAGCGGTTGTCTTTGGTAAATGTATGAGTGCTGCCAGCATTGCGGCAGAGGCTGAAGAAGGGGCGGGGGGGTCAGCCTGTCAGTGCTCAGACCATACGCTGCACACTGCAACAAATTGGTCTGCATGGCTGTCGTTACAGAAGTAAGGCTCTTCTAAAGATGATTGACAAGAAAGCCCGCAAACAGTTTGCTTAAGACAAGCAGACTAAGGACATGGATTACTGGAATCATGTCCTGTGGTCTGATGAGACTTATTTGGTCCAGATGGTGTCAAGAGTGTGTGGCGGCAACCAGGTGATGAGTACAAAGGCAAGCGTGTCGTGCCTCCAGTCAAACATGGTGGTGGGAGTGTCATGGTCTGGGGCTGCACGAGTGCTGCCAGCACTGGGGAGCTACAGTTCATTGAGGGATCCATGATTGCCAACATGTACTGTGACCTACTGAAGCAGAGCATGATCCCCCCTCCTTTCAAAGACAGGGCAGTATTCCAACATAATGACCCTAAACACACTTCCAAGTTGACCACTCCTTTGATAAAGAAGCTGAGGGTAAAGGTGATGGACTGACCAAGCAGGTCTCCAGACCTAAACCCTATTGAGCATCTGTGGGGCATCCTCAAATGAAAGGTGGAGGAGCACAAGGTCTCTAACATCCACCAGCTCCGTGATGTTGTCATGGAGGAGTGGAAGAGGACTCCAGTGGTAACCTGCGAAGCTCTGGTGAACTCCATGCCCAAGAGGGTTAAGGCAGTGCTGGAAAATAATGGTGGCCACACAAAATATTGACACTTTGGGCCCAATTTGGACATTTTCACTTAGAGGTGTACTCACTTTTGTTGCCAGCGGTTTAGACATTAGTGGCTGTGTGTTGAGTTATTTTGAGGGGACAGCAAATTGACACTGTTATACAAGCTCTACACTCATTACTTTACATTGAAGCAAAGTGTTATTTCTTCAGTGTTGTCATATGAAAAGACAACCTTTTTTTTTTTTTTTTTATATCTATATTTGATGTGGTGTTCTGCTCCATGTTTTTTCCAAACGTGTATGGGCAACTTCACACTAGAATGTGGTGGAGGAAATGCGCATTCTTTTGTGTTTCCCGCACATGAATGCTCTATGCTTGAGAGATGCGCTTGGGTGATATTGTTAGTGGCACTCCAAATGCATCTGGCATTTTTGGCCACCAAACTGCATAATACTCTGCGATTTGCAGTTGTAGCAATTGCACTACTTTTTGCGTGTTCCGTTTGGCAACCCGTTGAAAGGAATTGGCTGTTCAAACTTGAATGTGCAAAATCATTCACGTTCTATTGTGAACCAGCCCTATGTACATTCTGCAGATATGCCAAAAAAGCACAAAAGCTTGACATGCATTTTTTGCTGGCTAGGGATTAATCCACTTTCCCTATAGGCCTACAATCAATAAGTATATCTCATTGCTATACAAAAAAAAAATTGCTGCAACCCTTACTTAAAATATGTTGCTTTAGTGTTTAGATGCGAGCTGGCCACATAGAAATCCATGGGATTTCTGCTTGCGGTGCCTTGCATTTTTGTGTAAAAATGTTTATTATACAAATATGGACAATATAAATGGGTCCTTACCATGTGTTGTATCTTAGTATCTATAGATTGTAAATTTAAAGGGGCGTTCTGGCCAATACATTTTTTATTTTTTTTGTCAAACACTGTAGCTGCTGACTTTTTTTTAATAAGGACACTTACCTGTCCAATGATCCTGCAATGTCGGCTACCCCGAGGCCGATCCGTCCATTGGATCGGCTGCCGGCGCCTCCATCCTAACGAAGGGAAAAATTCAATGGAGCCTTGTGGCTTCACTGCCCATTTACTACTGCGCATGCGCGAGTCGAGCGGCGCTTTGTGAAAGGCCCCATTGTTTTCTGGGACACACACGTCCCAGAAGGCAATGGGGCCACTAACCGAAGAGGAGGAATCACCGCGGAATAAGAGGCAGATGAGGAAGACTGCCTAGCAACAGCGTTTCAAGTAAGTGAAAAAATATATATTTAAATTTTTTTTTTTTTTTTTGGGTTGGCCCTCCTCTTTAAGGTGGAAACAAAATACAAATAAAATCAGGGTTTCCAAAAGTAAAAGGACTAGTAAGTGCAGTAAGACTTGTATTTACTGGTTATCTGTGGGATCTTTAGCATATAAGTAAACTCCACCCCCTCCCCAAGGGCACACTCAAACAGGCATGTGAGGAATTGTTGTTTTGTTTGCATTACGTTATGCTGCGTGATTGCTACACTAATATCCCTGGAACTCCAGAAATGACTTCTATTTACTAAGTCCAATAGAATTTGAATAGTGAGCTTCAAATTCAGTGCTATAAACAAGAAAAGGCCTTTTAATCATGTGACTGAGTGGCACTGGTATCAAGTGTTTTGTAATTGTAGCTTTATCCCTCAAAGCAGAACTTTGACTTAAAATAACACAATAAAAATGAATGTCCTTTTAAAAGATCAAATCAATCCAGCTTTTGTTGCATACTTCCTAATCCGTCCAGAATTATACAGATTTGACATGGAAAATAAGTACATCGCTTCAAATTCATGAAATTAGAATGTGTTCTAGATTAGGTGCCATGATTACTTTCTCCTTTCGGAATATGCAGGTGGAACATGTGGGGTGTTTTTTTTTTTTTTTTTTTTTTTTTTTTTTTTTTTTAGGAAGTAAAGTCTTCCTTTTAATTGTACCTACAGGTAGGCCTATAATAAGGCTTGCCTGTAGGTACTGTAACTATCTCCTAAACTTGCACCGTTTAGGAGATATTTACTATATACAACGCTGCTGAATTCATTGACGCATGTTCTCTGAAGAAAAGGCTGCATGTTCTGATTCACATGGGCCCTATGCCGTGAGCGGCGGCTTGCATGCAAGTGCGCAGGAGAGACACCAAGATCAATAGAGCTCTCTAAGGCCCTCAGAAAGAAAGTTGCAGATGCCCATGTTTTTTGGCAAGAGATTTAAAAATAATGCCAAATGATTTTAAATCAGTTATTAAAGAGGAGTTCCAACCACCTGTGAAAAAAAATAAGTCAGCAGCTACAAAAACTGTAGCTGCCGACATAAAAAAAAAAACAGCCACTCACCTGTCCCACAATCCAGCAGGGTGCTCACCCCAGTCGGTCTCGCCTGCTGTCTTTGGTCCCTGTCGCTTGCATCTTCACTATGGGCACCCAGCTGTGACAGCTTGCGACTT
Organism: Lithobates pipiens; assembly: GCF_037356315.1. Lineage (NCBI taxonomy): Eukaryota > Metazoa > Chordata > Amphibia > Anura > Ranidae > Lithobates > Lithobates pipiens. The sequence goes on along the minus strand of NW_027507758.1, from coordinate 103,663,641 downwards.
CACAGCCGGGTGCCCACTGCGCGCACTTACCAATAATCCTGTTTGTTCCAGGAGAAGAACCTCATAACAACTGTGAAGCATGGTGGTGGAAATGTTATGGTTTTGCTGCTTCTGGGTCTGGGCAGCTTTTCAGTCATTGAGTCCGCTATTCATTTTGCAGCATCTCAAAGGGGATTCATAAGAGAGGCTGTCTGTCCAAAAGTTGAATTTGAACCAGAAATTTAGTCTTAACATAATCATCCAAAGCATGCTACTGTGGCTCAAAAAGAAGAAATAACGTTTTATGGAATGCTCTGATTTGATTCCCATTGGAACTTTGTGAGGGTGTTAAAAATGGGCAGCCCATACAAGGAAACGTAAAAATATCTTGAATAAAGTGAAGGCATTTTGCATGGTTTCAATGTCAGAGACTGGTGGACAGTTATACAAAGTAATTTCTGCTAAAAATGACAAAACCAGATTTTGATGCCAAGGGTGTACTTGACTTTTTCCACAGGCATATTTACACCTATTGTTTGTGGACTGAAATGGCACAATTTCTTGTGTTCTTATTCAAGTATATCACCCTCATCTGTAGGCACGGTTTGAATAAAGCAGGGCATTAATATGAGGCAATCGCTTGATTTCCCTGTTCACACTAAACAGTGGATGGACAAGTCTACAGTACCAGCTGTTGTATTCTGATGGCTGTCAGAATACCTGAACAGTCTTGCATCTGATTGGATGCTGTTTGTCTGCCAGTCTGCTGAAATTCAATCTTTGTTTGGTCAGTTTAAAGTGGTCGTAAACTCTGTTACACCACTTATACCTACAGGTAAGGCTTACCTTTTTTAGGTACTGTGAATGTCTCCTAAACTTGCACTGTTTAGGAGATATTCAGAGTGCATGCAGCCGGTGACGTCACCAGCGCAATGCGTTCTGAAGGTCCGGCATACAGCGCCTGACCTTCAGAGCCCATGCTGTAAATGGGGGCTCCCGAGCACATGTGCGAGAGTGACGTCATTGCACCCGTGGTCACTCGTGTAGCCGGAGGCTGCGAACCTGAAGGGAAGACCGGGAGAAGATGGAAACCCTCTCAGCAGTGACAGTGTGATGATGGAGGGCTTCATTTTAAGGTAAGTTTCCCATGATGTGCTAGTATGTGATGCATGTTAGCACATTATGACATGGTCTTGTAGGCAACTTTTTTTTTTTTTCCCCCACCAACTGCGTTTTACTACGGCTTTAAAAACCTAAATGTTGCAAGTTCAGTTATGTTTAAAATGTCACCAATTTCAATGGGTTTACCTACTTTCTTCACATGACTGTTGTCTGATTAGTCAGCAATTTACATGCGGTAGAGCCAGCAGAGATTCTTTCAGCGATTTATCTGCAGAAGGCAGCTTAATTGAAAGCAATGGGAGGCTGATGCAGCCTCTCCCTGCAGCTAATCGCGGCTGATCATTTGCATGTAATTGCTCCATGAGCATTTACATGCAAGCCACTGCAATTGGCTGCGGGAGCTGTTAGCTGCCCATTGCTTTTAGTAGTTTTACCTCCTTCCAGCTAAAGGTTTCCTGCATGTATTTGCCAACTGTCCCATTTTCAAGTGTTAGAGGAACTACGGTCTGCTCACACAATCTGTAATAAAACATCTTTTGACATTGAGGCTTCCCTCCAACCCTTTTGCATATTATTTTATATCTACCGTGATTGTTTACTTGCCAAATATGCTGCAGAAATCTCCCTCCACTTAGACCCCTTTCACACTGAGGCGCTTTTCAGGCACTTTCATGCTAAAAAAGGGCCTGAAAAGCTCACGAAACCCGATTTCCATTAAAATCAATAAATGCTTTCACACTGGGGTAGTGGGCTGGCAGGGCAGTGAAAAAAACGCCCCTCTCCATTGAAATGAATGGAAAGCTCTCCAAAAGTGCTCAAATGTTTCACTGGCAGTTTAGAAGTGTCTCAGTATGAAAGGGGCCTAAGTCTGGCTGCAACCATTTTAACTTTGGGCAGCTGAAGCTGCTGCCTGTTCGCTTCCTGGATTTACACAGACACAGAGGCACACCTCCAGCTCTGCAGCTCTCATCGGCCCTCTTATGACTCTTCCCCCTCCCTTGCTGGCAAACTCTTACGAGAGTGAGAGCGCACTGTGCATGATGTCCTAAGCTTAGGCTAATGGCCAGACAAACAGGAAGTGGGCTGTATAAGGTATTTACTGGCAGAAAAAAAATGTTTTACTAAAAAAAAAAAAAAAAAAAAAAAAAATGATTGAAGGTTCACTTTAATGGCGTCTACATCTTCATAAAATTGCTGTCCCTTATAAGTCAGAATTGTTTTTCATTGGGAAAAAGCCCTGCATACAGTAATTGATCAGCTATGCAAATATACAGGGTATAAAGGAATATAAATATGTTTCTACTTGCATTATATTTGTAATGTGGATAATGACAGAACTCTGGAGCTACAGCTATGAGTAAGCACTAGCCTTAGTGTGAAACGCGTCAGCTGTTAGCATCTTTCGCTGTGATGTAATTTGCGGTGTCCTAAATATTTGATTAAAGCATCATTTTTGCATTGGAGTGCGGCCATCCAGAGTTCTGTCATTATCCACATTATCTGCATGCTGTGGCTCGCACCCGGATCCCTTCACCTGGAGCAATTATCTGGGAGTTCCCAGGACCTGCCTTTGAGTGGTGGTGTATATCTCTCTTGCATTCTATTTGTGTTCTCATTGGATTGTCTTATACAGTAAAGTCAGTCACCAGTTTAAATTCTGTTCGTTAAATAAGGCTGCAGAGGGCTGTACTTTTGTCTTTGTGATGACACGACTGCTTCACCTCCCCCAGTCTGGGCTATTTGGTTTCTCTCTGATATCATATGCTTAGTAATTTCCTCCTCTTTCAAACTCTTGCTTCCGTTTTTTTTTTTTTTTTTCCTTTTCTTTCTTTACTAAACATAGTCTAAATACAGCATACTTCTTTCCCCTGAGCTATGTTGCTGATTTGTAATACAGTGTATTATTTTTTGTCTTGAGAGCATATGAGCCTTGAATTAAATGTTTAGCTTATTTTAGAAGACTTGGACACTATTCAGAAAGTTGTTTCTTTTGTAACTCCTAAAAATATACGTTATAGCTTTTAAGTCTCATACAACACTAAAAAGGTTGTATTTATTGTTCAGTAATCAGAACATCAGCTTTGCCAATCTATCCACAATTCTAATTAATATGTGAGTTAAAAAGTGCTGACTCTGCTGATCCCCCCCCTCTTCTATGGTCTCAGGAAATAGGGACTTTGGGACTTTTTCCTGAAAACTTGAGGGTTGCCTCTCTGCTCCGTGTTTGTGATGCTGTCTGTATTGCTTCTTTTAAATGAATTCGGCCAAACTCTTTGCATTTCAGCTGACCTAATAACATAATCCATATGTGCTTTCCTGAAAGTGACAGCGTGCTCTATGAATAGACTTAACTGTTTAGTTCTTCATATGGTAGGACTGTTTAACTGTCATAGTTCAGGAAAATATTAAAATAAATTGAAGCCTGCATTTTTACACACCACCTCCTCTGTGTATCACGCCTGTCAATATTTGGGGTTGGTACAGTTTCTGCAAGATGCCCAACAGATTTTTTTTTAAGTTAGAATATAACTGGTCCTTCTATCTTTAAATATTGATATGTAATTAAAGGTGGGAGTGAAAAAGGTAACTTTTTTTTCTTTAAAGCGGTGTTTCAGCCCTAAAAAAATAAAATATTAAGTCAGCAGCTGAAACAAAAGTAGCTGTTGACTTTTAATAGGGAGACTTAGCTTTCCAGGGCGCCCGCGATGTCGGCCGCCGAGGCTGACATGTCCCTCGGGTCCCAGCGCTGCCATCCTCACTAAGGGAAACGGGCAGTGGAGCCTTGTGGCTTCACTGCGCGTGCGCGAGTCACGCTGCGCTCTGTGAATGGGACGCGCTGTATTAGGGAACACACAGTTCCCAGCACACAGCGTGCCCCATTACCCAGAAGACTGAAGATCACAGAGGAGCAGGAAGAAGGCAGATTAGGAAGACTGCCTAGCAACAGGGATTTCTGGGCAGGTAAAACATTTTTTTTTTTTAATATTAATGCGTATTTTTTTATTTTTATTTTTTTAGGGTAGCACTCCACTTTAAAGTGATATTAAAGGCAGATTTCTGTTTTTTATAACAAACGTGTCATACTTGCTCGCTCTGTGTGCTGGTTTTGCACAGAGCAGCCCCATTTCTCCTCTTTTTGGGACTCCTGCTGGCACTCCTGGCCCCTCCCTTCTGCTAAAAGCCCCCCCACACCAAGCAGCTTGCTATAGGGGCGCACATGCAGGCTCACTCCCAAGCTTATGCTCTGCGTGTTCATTCACACGTGGCGCATCTCTTGGCCCCAACCCCACTCTTCTCATTGGCTTTGATTGACAGTACTGGGGGCCCCTGGCTTCCGCTGCTGCCTCAGCCAATGAGGAGGAAGAGACCCGGGAGAGCCGGTGCTCTCATGGACATTTCTGGACTGAGATGGGGCTCAGGTAAGTATTAGGGGGTTCTGAGGGTTGGAGTTGCTGCACGCAGAAGGTATTTTTATTTATTTTTTTTTGTTTTTTTTGTTCATGCATAGAATGTATAAAATTTTCAACAAAATTTTCCTAAATTGAAAATGATATATCGGCAGTAAATGTATTATGTGCTCATCAGAGCAAGTAATCTAATGTTAATGTCATCTCTGTGAAGAAATTATACACCATTGCCCAACATTTACTGCATGCTTGGAATAAATGGGAAGGCTGTCTAGCAGGGGAGCAGCACTGGCTTATTTCTTTTGTTTTATTGATCATAAACGAGGAAGCGGACTTTGAGCTCAGATGAGAAATGGCAGGAAGCACAAACCTTCTCATTTACTAGTTAGCAGCTAGTCCACACCTTTCTGTTCTCTAATAATTGGCTGTTTAGTTTCAGTACTTTAACCTGTTCAGGCATAGAGCGAATATGAGAAGAAAAATACAGAACTGCAGCAGTAAACAAACATTACTAGGACACTGCCAGGCAGAGACCCCCCCCAACCTGTGGCGTGCAATGCAGTTATACCCATAGTACTTGACTATAAGTTATTTTTTTTTTATTTTTTTTTTATTTCTGAACCTGGCTAAATGAAGCTCCACTGCTTCTGTGTTGTACCATTTTGTGGACAGTCCTGTGTTTAGAGAGGCGGCTGTGACCTCAGGACATGCAGCACAGAGTACGTTTTACCTGCAGTGTAGTAATTCACTCTTCTAGCAGCACACCTCACCAGTCTGAGTTGAGACTTGCCCAGATAAGATCGTGGAATGTACATATACCCTCCCTTTTGACCTCGCATAGTTACTTGTCTGATTAAAGGAAGCCTGTACTTGGGTAACATGGAGGCTGCCATTACCGATCTTCAGAAAATGCTAGCTGTATGGTTGTCTCAGACTTCTAGACACAGGCAATTTCACGTCCAGGGACAATGGCTTACATGTGATCGCTGTATGAGCATTTCCATATTTACATGCGAGTGGCAATAAGGTGTGGGGGGAGTCCCAATGCTTTCAATGGGGCTGCCTTCTGCAGCTAATTAGAGACCCCCCTGTTGGGGATCTCTCATCTAATTGGCGTGCGGGTGCATTCACAGGTGTTACACAGGGGCGGGGGGGGGGGGGGGGGGTTGGGGGAGAGAAAACAAATTCACCCATTGGACCGAATGATTTGTAAGCTGCAATAGATTACATTTTGGGTTTAATACCGAATTAAAGTGTCCCTAAACCCAAGAACAAAAAACAATAGAATTAGTTTATCATTCCTTAGATGTGATGGTTGCATCAGTTTTTTTTTTTTTTTTTTTTTTTTTTTTTTTTCCCTTTATTTTATCCCACATACACACTGAGTGTAATCGTGCGAGTTTAAAACTGGCATTTCAGTACAACATCAGGGGTGATTTGTCAGACATCTATGCAGGTTTGTCACAGATTTCAAGTGTAAGTAAACCCGCCTATCGGTTTCAACCAAGGAAGCTGCCATCTTGGCCTCTGTTTAATCTACAACTGCCATAATGCTGCTCATGTGATCAGGTATGACACCAGCCATTGGGTGGTTTTACGTTTTAGTTGAGAGCACAACCAATGAGAGTGTTACATTTCCAGCTCGTGCCTGAAATGTAACTGTTTAAAAAAAAAAAAAAAACTTAAATGGATGGCTTTACTTCTGCTTTAAAAAGAGGTATGAGGTAAAGCGGCGCTGTTAAACTAAAAAAAAAAGTGAAATAATGGATGATAAAATATGTGATATCACTAAGTGTGAGTATGTAATGTCCAGGTGCAGCTCTGCTATACAATAGCATCCAGTGCAGTGGTAACTGTTGAAAAATAAGGCGCTCAAGTGCTAATGATATAAAACAATGAAAAAACAACAAATGTCTGTTCCTTTTAAAAAAATGTGTTCAAACTATAAACAAATCCGTTGCACTTTTCAGTTCATAAATCCACATAGGTGAACATCTCCAAAAAAAGTGACTGGTGCTTGAAAGAATATTGAGGCATATAAATGAAGGAAAACAGTGACTTTTCACACATGCTCCCCCCTCAGGTCCGCACTCGCCAAATAGATGTACCCCTGCAGGGGTCGAAGGCCTCACAATTGATTTAACTCCATCCTGTGTTCCCTCCTTATCATCCACAATTGTATTGTGCGATCACATATAAGTGCGTAAAAGAGGACATTCCATCATGCAAATCCATATGAATAAATGTATTGAATAAAAGTTCATAAAAAGCACGTTTAATAGTACTGGGAGATGATATACAGCTGTAGGTTCGTTTGTCTGGGGCGCCTTGTGTTCCACAGACCAGAAACTCCAAACCGAAAGTGACGTAGTGATGCTATCAGCTCCGCCCCTAATGCGCAGATGTCTATTGAAATCGCCCCCTTTAGTCGCCAAAAGTAGTGCAGGAACTACTTTTGGTTATCGGTGCGGTGCCGCAAAGCCGGCGTTGCACCGATTCAGGCAGTGCCATTACCGGCAATTATCTCTGATTTGACATGTCAAATCGGCCCAATGTGATCGTGGGCTTAATCTGGTAATCCTGCTATAAACAGCCATTCCCTCTTTTTTTTTCATAATGGGGGAGATGGTTTTTAGCCTAGAGATAGCGGGGAACATTACTGATAACTTGGTCCAAGCTGTAACAATATACCATGCCTGGAATTCATTTTGCATTCTACTATAGGCGCGAGTAGACCTACATTTTTGAATCGTGACCGTATTCCATCTACTATTTATAAACCACATGTCTGCTTATTCAGATCTAAAAGTAAAAAATACTAGAAAAACCACGATAAGGTGTATGATAGGTTGCTGCCGCCCTCCAAGTCCCCAGCCCCCACCAGAAGGCTGTGGATATACAACTGTTTTATACAATAATAGGGCCCTAGGCGCTACCTCAAAAGGATGTTTTATGAGCTAGACCCGTGAGTTTATGGGGATCCTCTAAACCCTCTCTATTAGACGAGATCAATGACTCACCTACACCGAGGGAAGGCCACAAAATTTCCTCCATTAGTGAGATTACACTAGTATGTCTTATCGGGCTACAAAATCTAACTGAGGCTACCAAGATTGTGTACAGTATTCCCCTATCTTGGGTGCATATACAGTAGGCACTAAGAATAAAATAAAAATAAAGGTAACAGTAAACGGGAAAAAACACTCCGTACTCTACATACACCCTATTATTATGAACCAATACTTGATATTGGGATGCATTAGACCACAGAGATGTAGTACATAATTATAAACACAGATGAAAAATCTGAAACACAAAAAGTCTGAATAAAATTACTGTGTAAATCTAATCATAAATGTGAAAATCCTTAGTCAAGGTGTTTCATTAAGTCCACAGTGTATATGTCCACGTCCAAAAAAAGAGGACAAGAAAGTATCACTATTACCTCCAATGTGACACTAAAGGCCAAATGGTGTCCAAAAGTGTGCAAAAATGCAAAAAAATGTAAGAGTGCAAAAATTGTGCAAAGGCTCCCGGATACAATATTCAATATTCCTTAAAGTGCAATGTGCAAATTATGCAAAATATGAAAATCGAGGTAAATATAAAGTAAACAATCGGTTTATGATAAATCTCCAAACGGAGGAGGAGGTGTGCGTTCCAGCTGCGCTCCACGCGATCTGCAGGCTGGGAGTGACGGATTCTGTGTGGCTCCGTTATACGCGTTTCGTCAGACTTCCTCAACGACGGTCAAAGGGGGTGGGGGACAAAGATCTGGTGAGTGGGGACCCAAAAGGGAACGAGCACGTTAGTCACTGGATCTGTTTGAATGAGCACCAAAGTGACAACTTTTTGATCCGTTTGGAGATTTGTCATAAACTGATTGTGCACTTTATATTTACCTCGATTTTCATATTTTGCATAGTTTGCACATTGCACTTTATGGAATATTGAGTATTGTATCCGGGAGCCTTTGCACTTTTTTTTGAACATTTTCTTGCACTTTTTTTTTGCACTTTCTTACATTTTTTTTGCACACTTTTTTGAACACTATTTGGACTTTAGTGTCACATTGGAGGTATTAGTGATACTTACTTTCTTGTCCTCCTTTTTTTTGGACTTGGACATATACACTGTGGACTTAATGAAACACCTTGACTGAGGATTTTCACATTTATGATTAGATTTACACAGTAATTTTATTCAGACTTTTTGTGTTTCAGATTTTTCATCTGTGTTTATAATTATGTACTACATCTCACTGGTCTAATGCATCCCAATATCAAGTATTGGTTCATAATAATAGGGTGTATGTAGAGTACGGAGTGTTTTTTCCCCTGTTTGCTGTTACCTTTATTTTTATTTTATTCTTAGTGCCTACTGTTTATGCACCCAAGATAGGGGAATACTGTACACAATCTTGGTAGCCTCAATTAGATTTTGTAGCCCGATAAGACATACTAGTATAATCTCACTAGTGGAGGAGATTTTGTGGCCTTCCCTCGGTGTAGGTGGGTCATTGATCTCGTCTAATAGAGAGGGTTTAGAGGATCCCCATAAACTCACGGGTCTAGCTCATAAAACATCCTTTTGAGGTAGCGCCTAGGGCTCTAATATTGTATAAAACCGATCTAAAAGTGCTTGTCAAGAGGGATGTGTTGCAAGTTCCTTTTTCACCCTTAATGTCAACCTGTGGTTTACTTTTTAAGTGGAACTTTACGCTCCCAATCAACATTGATTATTTTTAATCCTTTTGTTGCTAGCATTTGTAAATGGTTAACATCTACTTGTTTTAAACTTTTATTTTTATTTTTTTTACAATTCTTCAGTTACTTCCTGTTTCCTCCTTAGGCAAATGTCATACATCCCAGGTGTTTTCAGGAGGGGAGGAGTAGGGGTTTTCTCGGCTAAGCACACTGTCCTGCATACATTCAGGCACTAAGGACAGGAAGTAAATGCTACATGAATCATTTGCCCTTACTCAGGATGGCCATGACCAGAAATGCTATGGGTGGATGGATTGGGGGTTTGCTTTGAATCTTAAAAATGTAATTTAAATAGCGCTTTTGGTTCTCTTGTGCTCAGAAGCCATGAAGGTCAGCTTTTAATATTGGCCCCACCAGCAGCCTAAAGCAGAGCTCCACCCAAAAGGTGAAGCTCTGCTTGTTTGCACCCTCCCAGAAATTTGTTTAGGTGAGAAAATTGCTGGATCCCTGGCCAGGTAAGTGTCCTTATATTAAAAGTCAGCAGCTACAGTATTTCTAGCTGCTGACCTTTTACATTTTTTGGGGGCGCCTGTAGCTCCTCTTTAAACTCCTAACCTTTTCTTCCTTCTGCTGGTCCTCTGATTGGATGAGGTGGAGAGGCAGGGCAGTGGCCCCATAATGGGCTCCTTATCCATCCATTCAGAGAATGCCTTGATTTGCATTGAGAAACATGCAAGGCATTCTATGGATTGACATGTAGACAGTGCTTGCCAGCTTCCATGGGGCTTGTCCAGGTATGGCACATGCATACTTTCATTGGTCTAAGCTGGACCAGTGTAACTATGCAGAAAAAGCTATACCTATAAACTTCAGCTTTAACCATTCCTTTCTCATCTAAACAAAATTGCTTTAGAAAGTGTGTATGTATAGGGTCTGTAGGTTTGTTCAGTGGAATCTGTAAGTCGGAACAGGTACTTTTTTTTTTTTTTTTTTTTTTGTTTGCTTTTTGGATAGCAGTGAGAAGGGTTAACACCCCTATAAGGTTTGTTTTTCTGTCTGTACCCCTGATCAGAATATTTCGCCTCACTTTCTGTCCCAATGACAATTGGTTTTTGAACATTATGGGTTATTGTGGAAACTAGCCTTGGTAATGAAGCATCAGTGAAGACCCCTTTTTCCCATAATTTAAAAGTGTGAATTTCCGTTCCTAGGGGTAGATTTCCTCTCACTTCCTGTTGTCTCCCTCCATTTATAAGTCAGATGTTTGTAACTCGGGGACCGTGTGTGTGTGTATATGTATGTATATCTATATACAGTGTATGTATGTATGTATGTATGTAATATAGCACTGCCTTAACCCTCTTGGGCATGGAGTACACCAAAGTTTCACAGGTTGCCACTGGAGTCCTCTTCCGCTCCTCCATGACGACACCAGGAATCTGGTGGATGTTAGAGACCTTGCACTCCTCCACCTTCCGTTTTTTGAGGATGCCCCACAGATTCTCAATAGGCTCTGCTTCAGTGTGTCGCAGTACATTTTGGCACTCATGGTTCCCTCAGTGAACTGTAGTTCCCCAATGCCGGTAGCACTCATGCAGCCCCAGACCATGACACTCCCACCACCATGCTGGACTGTAGGCAAGACACACTTGTCTTTGTACTCACCACCTGGTTGCCATGACACACGCTTTACACAATTTGAACCAAATAAGTTTATCTTGGTCTCATCCGACCACAGGACATGGTTCCAGTAATCCATGTCCTTAGTCTGCTTGTCTTCAGAAAACTGTGGGCTTTCTTGTGCATCATCTTTAGAAGAGGCTTCCTTCTGGGACGACAGTCATGCAGACCAATTTGATGCAGTGTGCGGTGTATGATCTGAGCACTGACAGGCTGACCCCCCACCCCTTCAACCTCTGCTGCAATGCTGGAAGCACTGATACGTCTATTTCCCAAAGACAACCTCTGGATATGATGCTGAGCACGTGCACTTAACTTCTTTGGTCGACCATGGCGAGGCCTGTTCTGAGTGTATCCTGCCCTGTTAAACCGCTGTATGGTCTTGGCAATCGTCTTATAGCCTAGGCCATCTTTATGTAGAGCAACAATTCTTTTTTTTTTTCAGATCCTCAGAGTTCTTTGCCAGGAGGTGCCATGTTGAACTTCTAGTGACCAGTATGAGAGAGTGAGAGCGATAACACCACATTTAACACACCTACTCCCTATTCCCACCTGAGACCTTGTAACACTAACGAGTCACATGACACCGGGGAGGGAAAATGGCTAGTTGTGTACAGTTTGGACTTTTTCACTTAGGGGTGTCCTCGCTTATGTTGCCAGGGGTTTAGACATTAATGGCTGTGTGTTTAGTTATTTTGAGGGGACAGCAATTTTGCACTGTTATACAAGCTGTACACTCACTACTTTACATTGTAGCAAAGTGTAATTTCCTCAGTGTTGTCACATGAAAAGATATTTACAAAAATGTGAAGGGTGTACTCACTTTTGTGAGATATAGTGTGTGTGACCTATTTGTAGACCAGCTTGAATTTATTCTTTTGTATGGATAGATTAAAACATAACCACCTTTGTTCTAGTTACTGTACTTGCTTTTCAGTAACTACCTAGTAGTTCTGAGCATATGAGAATGTGCCTGTTTCTGCTTTTGTGTGCTCTAGCTGTGTATGACTCAATAGGAAGTGAACCCACACATTTCTATATATGGTATATTGGCTTCAACTCGCAGTCAGGCGGCCTCTCAGCATGTTATAGGAACAAAAAACCATACCTATGAGATCTTTCATCAGATGTTTGAAAGCAAGTAACATTGTTTCTTGAAATATGCTAATCCAGGCCAGAAATTTGCAGGAATTGTAGATCTAGTGATATATTGCTGGAAATAAAGAATATGTATGTTTATGAAGTGTTTGTGAGGACGATAACTAGAGTTTTAAGATCTCAAATGCAGCTTCCAGATTCCATGAAGGGGCACAAATACCATATTTCTGTGTACTGTATGCTTATCTGTATGGAAAAGGAGAATATTGTTTAACCACCTTAGCCCCGGAAGAGGTGGCTGCTGAATGACCAGGCCATTTTTTGCGATTCGTCACTGCATCACTTTAACTGACAATTGCGTAGTTGTGCGACCTTGCACCCAAGCAAAGTTTACTTCCTTTTTTCCCCACAAATAGAGATTTCTTATGGTGATATTTGATCGCCTCTGCGGTTTTATTTTGCACTATAAACAAAAAGTCACAATTTTGTAAAAAAACGTTTTTTACTTTTTGCTATAATAAATACCCCGCCCCCCTCAGTTTAGACCGATATGTATTCTTCTACATATTTTTGGTAAAAAAAAATCACAATAAGTGTAAATTGATTTGGTTTGTATGTTTCTAACTAGCGGGAGGGGACTGACTAGAGGAAGTGACGGATCGTGGTTCCTAGCTAATAGGAACACATGATCTGTCACTCCTTTCAAAACAGGTAAGTGTGTGTTTGTCCTGTTCTGTATCTCCTGCTCGCGATCGGTCATTGCGACCCTCGGCCATGAGCACTGGCACCCCCACTGTGCAGCGGGTGCGCGTGCCTGCTATCCCGATCCCGCGAGCCGACATAGCTATGACGGTTCGCAGGATTGTGCCAACCTACCGCAGTAAAATGACAGTGGCTGGTCGGCAAGCTGTTAAACTTTTTTTACCCTCTTACTGTTTAGCAGATTTATTTATTTTTGGTCAGAATGACTATCTGCCAAACTATAAGGCCCCTTTCACATGGAACGGATCTGTCCAAACAGAATCCGCCTGCTCAGCGGGGATACTCTCTGCTGATCAAGCGGATGACAGGTCCTGTCTGCTCAGTTATGCAACATGGACAGAGCCTGCTCTCACCTATGGGTTGGTTGGATGGAAATGGACCATAAGGTATTTCCTGTGCCTGGGCAGCCTACAGCTTGTCATTGACATGAGTAGCTGTGTGCCGCTATACTCGTGTGTACAGTGGTGCTATCGTAAACACAAGTACAGCAAACAGGCTATGCCAAAAAAATAGTAAATATTCTCTTTTCTTGCAGATGCCAGTACACTGTACTCATGTTTATGATCGCACCACTGTATACTCGAATACAGTGACACATGGCCATTCATGTCACAAGCTGTAGGATGCCTGGGTGGAAGAAATATTTTGGGAATTACTGGTACAATGAATGGGCTCAGCTGGCCTGTGTGCAAGAACTCCTAGAGCAGTGGATGAAGTGTAGTACTAATTTGCAGCCTGTAAGCCAATAAATGGCAGCTTACGTAAATCAAGAATAAAGAATAAAATAAAAAAATAAATGTAAGCACTGCCATAGGTAGACCAACATTTGGAACAAATCTGTCTGTCTCCTAAGAACTTTGGTGCCTGTGGGAACTGTTGCTCTTAGTCTTGTGGGAGCGATTCCCCGGCGACATAGCTCGTGCATGAGGCCGCTAAATGTCCGTCCTCTGGGATAAGAAACCAAAATTAATATTTCCACTCGTCCCACCCATAACCAGCTGTTCATTCCAATGCTTCATAGTGGGATATATATTTATGCATGCTGCTAGTCTATATTCCATTTGTAAACATTTTCTGAGAAGTACGAAATCCACTGTAATGAGCCTCCATAATACAGCAGTCTTTGTTGGCAGTCATCAGTATGCTGTAAATAACCATGTAGTGTAAACAGTGTTGCTGCCTGGCTAGAACTTTTCTACATGGCCGCAGATTGGTGATATTTTTTAATTGTATGTGTGTGTGATATATTAACAAAAAAAAAAATAACCTGCCATCCAACATTTGTTGGCTGAAAGTTGGACAACAGTTGTCTGAAGGAGCGTACTAACGGTCGGATTTTAGGCAGTCTGTCATCGCACAATTCCCTGCCCACAATCGGATCGTGTGTACGAGGCTTTAGGCCAGCCATACACGGAGCGAATTTCTTTCCTGCAACCCGTGGTTGCAAGAAAGCAATTCCATTTGATTCATGTATGGCTGGCTTAAGCCTTCGTGCATCATACATTGTACATATTCTGCAGAGCTCATACCCACAACATATTCCAGCATTCCTGTGCTCTGAATGAGGGTCTTGCAATTAACCTTTTGGTCAATCTAGTTCCAGAACTTAATGGTTACAAATTAGGATGACGGAGCATACTTATTAAATTGTTGACTGGCTACAGATTCATTTATTTCAGCTATCATTTCTACTGCCCTGCACCGCTGTGTATAATAGCGATGCCAGGCTGAGACATTGTAGGACCGACGCATATCCTGTGGGATTTGTATGAAAATCCAAGTCTGCCTACAGAATATGGGACTGCTGGGAGGTATAGTGCTGTTGCCACTTTAATGTAGGCTGTGCCTGCTTGCACTCCGGGGGGGGGGGGGGGGGTGTGTGGCTGCTTTTGCCATTTGTAATAGAATTAGATTTCTAGATTTTGGCTTCAAGTAAATTAGTCAATACCTTGTCAGCATTTGCTGGTTTTGTATTTAATGTTTTGTCTGTTTTTTTTTTTTTTGTCTTCAGTTTGTGAAATGTGGCTATGCTGGATCCAATTTCCCAGAGCACATCTTCCCAGCCCTGGTCGGACGGCCTGTCATTCGCTCCACAGCGAAAGTGGGAAACATCGAAATCAAGGTAAGTGTTAATTGAACAACTCTATTTGTGTTACTGGATTTGTAGTTGCGATCCCTTAATGAAGCTGCATTAAAAAAAATAATAAAAATTGGGTTATTTTAAAACGCAATGTGCCATTCTGGTTAACAATCTAATATTGCACATTAGAACAGCATTTCCCAACTACAATCTTTGAATCCCACAGCGGATCACCCACGAAAATAGAACTGTCCATTAAGGTATTAGACTTTTGCCCAACATAGAGGTTGTGTAGCATTCCCTGTGCGGAGTATGGGCCTGCTGGATGGGGTGTAGTGCTCTGTCACCTTAAATTAAATGACATTTACCGATCTTATGTCTACAATCTCATGTTTATGGTTGCTTGCAGACAATGCCAGTGAACTGCATTGGGAGAGGGATTGGAAAACTCTTTAGACTGGATAGAATATCTGTTTCAATGTGTTCACAGCAATAAATGTTTTCAACTGAGTGACATTTTGAGTTGCCCTGCAGAGTCTTTAGTCTATAGGGAGTTTGTGCCTGAATTTCTAAGTTAGCTGTTTAGCCTATAGGGCACCCTTATTCTTTCACAGCTGATTTACTCTGCGTCACTAGATCAGTCATTGGTACAACAGAGCTCACCTGGTGAATTCTTCAAAACCTGACCTACTCGTGCTTAGTCCTCATTCACACTGAACTGATTTGTCATATAATTTGACAGGTCAAATCGCAGCCTTCCAATCAAGGCGCCGATGACTTTGCGGCACCTCACATATATGTGAGACCCTAGGGAATAAAATGTCAATTGCTGCAATATTTTGTCACACTGTATATGCCCAGCGGTCTTTCAAACGCAATTTTTTGAGAACAAAAAACACGTCATGAATAAAAAAAAAAGAAACCGTAAAGTTAGCCCATTTTTTTGGGGGTTTTTAAAGTGGTGGGCCAGCTGAATTTTTAAAAAAAAATTTTTTTTTAATTTTTTAAGTCAGCAGCTACAAACACTGTAGCTGCTGACTTTTAATAAGCACACTTACCTGTCCAGGGTGCCTGCGATGTTGGCCGTCCTGTCCCCCCGCTCTCGTTCCCGGCGCCACCATTCCAACTAAGGGAAACAGGCAGTGGAGCCTTGCGGCTTCACTGCCCGTTTCCTACTGCGCAAACGCGAGTCGTGCAGTGCTTTGGGACGCACACAGTTCCCAGAACACACCTCGCCACCTTCCCCAGAGGACAACGCGAGGAGGAGAAGACTGAAGATCACCACGGTGTTGGAAGTGGCAGATTAGGACGATCTGCCTAGCAACAGCTATTTCTGGCAAGTTAAAAAAAAAAATATATTTTTTTGTTCAGATTTTTAGGGACATTTTTATGTAATTGTTTTTTTTAGGATGGCCCTCCACTTTAATGTGAAAGGGGATGTTACGCTGCGAGAATCGTGATTTATTTTCTAGGCAAAAAAAATTGTCATTCTCATTTTAGCCAGAATTGTGCAGCTCTATTGAACAGGCCAATGCAGTGGAGGATCATGAAGCTACAATTGAAACGACCTATTCTCATTATATAAAACAAATGCAATAAATATTAACTAACAGGCTTCCAGCACCCACTGCTTTAATATACTGCTTTAGGCCCCAAATGTGGCATGCCTCCAGGTCAATTGAGTCTCTTCTGAGATGGACCCGAGTTCCTTTTGGAAGGTCTTGTGACCTTTTCCCCAAGCTACTTTTGCATTCCTATTGATTTGAATAAGGAGAAATGGAGTTCTGATAAAAACAAATGCCTTAATACTTCTCTATATCCATGATCAGGACCATCAATGCACACTAATCCACTCTCCTCGCCTTATCTAGCTGATGAGATCAACAGACCATTCATAGGCAGAGATCCCTGCACACTGATCACTCCACCTTGTATTGGTCATTGCTACTGGCAAACCTCTACGTCCTTTTTTCCATGTTCTTTTATAGACTGTTTCTTCAACTTTTTTGCGGTTTATCATATTTTTATAATTTTACTTCTCTTTTCTTTTATTAAAACCTTCAAGTAGAATAAGAAAAAGATGGTAAGCAGCTGAGACTGAATGCTTGATGAAGTTTGTGCCTTTTTCTTAGTAATGCATATTTTGTCTAATTAACCATATCTGAAAATTTGTTTTAACATCAAGTGAGATTCTACTTGTCTCTGCACGTTTTCGTTTTCTCGATTTGCAGCATGTCTGTTAATTACTCTCACAACCCAACCTTGTGAAACTGTGTTAGGTCAGTTATGCAATATCGGCAAGCAATATCTCCTGTCTGAGCTCTGCTAACAATTTCTGCATGGTGTGGGAATGAACAAGTAATCTAGAAAGAGCAGTTCTGAAAATATTTGCAGGTGGTAAGTAAGCCCCCCCCCCCTGCGATGTCTGCGGGGATACCCTTGATCGTCTCACGGGGAGGAAGAACAGGGAGATGCTAATGTAAACAAGCATCTCCCCGTTCTGCCTAGTGACAGTGTCCCTGAACTCTGCTTCCTGTGATCGAGAGCAGAGATCAGTGACGTGTCCCACGTAGCCTCGCCCCCCCCCCCCCAGTTAGAATCACTCATCAGGACATAGTTAACCCCTACACTGCCCCCTAGTGGTTAACCCCTTCATTGCCAGTGTCATTTACACAGGAATCAGTGCATTTGTTAAAGCACTGATTGCTGTATAAATGATTGCTCAGTTTAGGCTGATTCGTATTCTTCTACATATTTTTGGTTAAAAAAAATCACAATAAGTGTTTGATGTACTGATTTTCTGTGTAAATGACACTGGCAGTGAAGGGGTTAACCACGGCGTGTTGCTAACTGTGGGGGGTGTTGCTGTGTTTTACACATCACTGATCTCTGCTCCAATCACAGGGAGCAGAGATCAGTGTCGCTGTTGCTAGGCAGAACAACGAGATGGATGCTTATTTACTTTAGCATCTCCCTGTTCTTCCTCTCCGTGAGGCGATCGCGGGTATCTCTGCGGCGATCGAGTCTACGGGACCCACGACTGGACTCTCGGAGCTTCCAGCAAGCACGCCACCACCACCACCTCTTAAAGGGCAAGGTACAGGTATGTGAATCTGCCTGTACGCGCCCTTCTGCTGTCGTATATCAGCGTGAGGTGGTCAGGAAGTGGTAAAGGAAAAATGGTCATTTAAAACTGATCGCAGCTATAATTGTCGAGTCTTGGCAATATAGATGAAACTCCTTGAAAATAACAGTACAGGTTCCCCCCAGCCCATTACCAGACCATTTGTATCTGATATGACTATTAACGGCAACACCGATCCAAAAAAAAGAAAAAATCCATACCAGGCCCCTCAGGTCCGATATGGATATTAAGGGGAACCCTGCACCAAAAAAACAAATGTATGCCCCCCCCCCCCCCAAATCCATAACAGACCCTTATTCGAGTATGCAACCTGGTAGGCTGCAGGAAAAGGGGGGTGGGGGGAATGAGAGAGGCCACATGCCCTCAACATGGGGAGGGTGCTTTGGGTCATCCCCACAACCCTTGGCCGGGTGATCCCGCCCCCTCTGATGCCACAGGGAAGCCCCTGCATCCTTGAGCAATAATTTTTGCTTCTCAGATGAGGAAAAAGACTCCAATCATCTTTTTAGCTATCTGCATGGAGGGAGTCTTCCCAATAACCATAGTGCTATTGTACTGTGAGCTGTAAATCTACAATTATTAGCTAGAATTCCCTGAACACAAATGGTTATTTCAAGGGTTCCTCCATGTTAAAGGATGACAGACTGATTTGAGTGATTCCAGCTTTCAAGGGCATTGGTATGGTATATACAGAATTACATTGGTCCATGCGGGACCAATTTAACTATGTATAAAATTTCCATACCAGGAATTCTTCCTTAAGTGGGATTTTATTCTAGCAGTTAGAACTTTAATTTTGTAAAGAAAAACTTGACTAATTACTAACCTGTCTGCAGGTCTTGCACTAGGGCTGCACCGATACCATATTTTTATCGGAGAGTATGAGTACAGATACTTTCGGTCATATATTCACCGATATCCAGTACTGATACCTTTTGTGGTGCAATTTGAGCCCATACAAAATGAATGTGCTCAAATTGCACTGCATAGAATCACATGAGATTTGAACAGCGATGTGGTGCGATTCCTTTCCGACTCTTATGTGGTTTCCTGCAGCGCTCCCGTGTGAACCCAGGCTGAAGTCTCGAAGACAAGCCTGGGTTCACACAGGATTGGTGTAGGAAACCAAATGCTAATCGGGCAGGAATCGTACAGCATTCCTGTATAAATCGCATGCACTTTTTGCCGTGTTTTTTGAGACCAATTATTTTGTGTGGGCTCAAGTCGCATCGAAAAGTTATCAGAGCGTTATTGTGAGTACTCGTGAAACTACTCAATATCGGCAACTATATCTATATTGGTATCGGTGCAACTCTATCTTGCACGTTGCCTTTTTCTTTTGCAAATTTATGCTATTGGTAAAAAAATTTTTTTTTTTGTTTTGCTTGTTTGAAGTTATCCTATAAATGACCCCCTCCCTTCCCAACAAAGTTCCCATACTCGCTCCTCCCAGATCCACACCGTGTGGCCAATCGGGAGCTGTAGAACAGTTACCAGAAACGCTTAATTACTGCACATGGTTAGACAAAACCTTTTCACATCTCTCTGGAAGTGCCAGCTGTCATTGGTTTTCATAGTAGGGGGTCTGTCCAAAGGGTGCATGGAGAATATGAGAAATGAGGAAAATGGTTTGAAAGTGCAGAGAATGGTGTCTGTTTTCGTCCATGTATGAGGATTCTACCTGTGTAATAGAAAGTCTACCTTACATTGAAAATAACACATATTTCCTGCATTCCAGGCTAGCAACTTCTTGTTGCTACTTTTTTACAGCACCAGGTTTGACTAGTTCTGGAATGTAAACAGGAATTCTTTAATTTATTTATTTTTTTGTCGGCCTCAATGAGCAAGCTTATGCTTAAATAGCACATCCAGTGCAAAAGTTGCCTGAATCTACTTTGTGTGTATGTGTGTGTGTGTGTATGTGTATATGTGTATATATATATATATATATATATATATATATATATATATATATATATATATATATATATATATATATATATATATATATATATATATATATATATATATATCTCTATATATATATATATCTCTATATATGTGTCAGGCCAGAGAGTTGGGTGGTGACGTTGATTTGTTTTGAAGATGCAAACTGTCACTGTTCTCCTTGAACCTAGTACACACGATCAGAAAATCGTACCAAAATATACCACTTTTGAAATAATCGTTCATACAGGGCTTTCGTCCTAAATTTATTAGAAGGGACAAATGCAACTTTTTTTTTTTTTTTTCTCATACGATTTTTGTTGGATCAGTATAGATTTTGTGCAAAAATACAATGCATGACATCCCTTCCAAATTTTTATTCTGTCGTAAATAGTGGGGCTGATATTGAAATATGGCAATCAACACTGTAATATAAACATGAAATGACACCCTGTGACAAGTGAAAGTCGCTGTGAACATTAGTGACAGAAGTGATACAACTTAAAGTCCATAAAATAATCCAAATTTTGACTGACTTCAAAAATATCTTTCTATAGCAGTTGTAATATTCCAGATCTTCCACCACACCGCATGTGAAAGTGCTTCCGCTCCCCTTAAACGCACTCACTGGCTTTAGGTGCCTTGCACTCTCATGCTCGGCATATACACTTTTACCCTGAAAGGGTTAAATTATCCCACCAATATCCAACCGTGCACATGGAAAAAGAGCTCTCCACATGAAAATAAATTATGTCCTCCAATACTCTGATAACGTTTAAAACAATTTAATGAATAAAAGAAAATCTCTAACTATTGCACTCGCATAGATCCAAATAAAGGAAGCTTAAAAACAATCCTCCTGTTATCAGCAAATGGTGGTATATTGTGGTCACAGCGAACCCGCGGTGTACTATCTGTATCTCTGCCCTCACTGACTCGGATCATCAATTCGGTTTGAAGTCAGATGTCACAGCTGGTTGATGTAAAGCCACACCTGGACACATTTCGTTATCACAACTTATGGGATTGCAGTTGTGATAACGATACGTGTCTGGGCGTGGCTGTAGAACAGCAATCCATGAGTAAGCTGTGATGATGAAATGCGTCGGGACATGGCTGTACAGCAACCAGCTGTGACATTTGACATTAAGACCCCTTTCACACCGCACCTTGCGTCGGCGGTAAAACGCCGCTATTTTTAGCGGCGTTTTACCGGCGGATTTGCGGCGCATTTCGGCCGCTAGCGGGGCGCTTTTACCCCCGCTAGCGGCCGCGAAAGGGTTAAAACCGCCGGCAATATGCCGCAATAGCGGTGTTTTGCCGGCGGCATTACAGCGCTGCCCCATTGATTTCAATGGGCAGCAGGGGTGGAGGAGCGGTAAACACACCGCTCCTTCACCGCTCCAAAGAAGCTGCTGGCAGGACTTTTTTCTGACGTCCTGCCAGCGCACCGCTGTAGTGTGAAAGCCCTCGGGGCTTTCACACTACAAACAATGGTGCAGCTTCTTTAGGGCGTTTTGCAGGCGCTATTTCTAACGCTATAGCGCCTGCAAAACGCCCTGGTGTGAAAGGGGTCTAAACCAGAAGTGACAAAATTTGGCTTATTTTATGGACTTTAATTTGTGTCACTAATGTTCACAGTGACTTTCACTTGTCACAGAGTGTTATTTAATTTATGTTTTTATGTTACAGTATTGATATATTTGAATATCAGCCCCAATATTTACTTTTACATTTTAGGTAGGGGGTAAAATACACTCTTCATTTTGATTTATTTAGAGTGGCAGCTTTAATCAAATCTCCCCTAGGAGCGCAGTGGTAGACCTTCGGTTGTGGGCATGTTAAACTTGCTGACCATCTGTTAGACACATTAAAAGAATGAAAGGCTCCCAGGTGTAGTATGTACCCTCAAAGCGGAGTTTCACCCAAAAGTGGAGCATTCCAGACTAAAAGATGGATCCTCTTTCATGTTGGCAGCAGTTGCCCATGGCTGTTTGTGTAAAAGCTACTTCACAAGGTTTTTATGTGACTTTGTGTCCCATAATAATATTAGTGTGTCACAAAACTCTCTAATTGCAAATTTATTTTTTAAATCCCTCACTAGCAGATGCGTTTCAGTGGTGTCTGAAGGCAGCATTATTGAAATCCTATTTCTTTATCGCTAATGGAAGTTTTTTAGTGATTTGTCACCCTTTGTTTTATCAGTTGGATCCTGAATTCTGTATGGCTGGAGTATGAAAATTGGTCATGTTGCTCAGCTAATTCACTATCAACGCTCGGTACACAAAGTACATCACAGGTGTGCCCCACCATCAGAAGAGCTTTGCACCTTTAAAGTCTTGCAAACTAAAAAAAAAGGATTGACTGTATTGTGCTAAAACACCTAAAAATGCATGGGTTAAAGCGGTGTTCCTCTTGGGTAAAAAATGTTCATGTAAGGACCCTTGCCTGTCCTGGGAGCCCGTCCCATCCTTCAGGTCTGGGTGCAGGTGCCGGCATCATTACTAAGGGAAACAGGAGTGAAGCCTTGTGGCTTCACAGTCTGTTTCCTAATGCGCATGCGCAAGTCGTGCTGCCCTTTCTGAATGGTCCCTCCTGTCTTCTGGGACCTGTGTGTCTTCCAGAAAGCAGGGGGGGGGGGGGGGAAGGAGGAGGGGCTGGACTTTGTGTAGTTCACTGCGATCTTTCCCCGGTAATGGGAGCAGATACCTGGACTGACAGGTATCTGCTCCCCCCCCACCCCCCCTCCCCCCCGAAAGGTGCCAACTGTGGCATTGTGGGGGTGGTAGTAATCTGGTCAGTGGAAGTTACATTTATGGGTGTAAATCCGCTTTAAGATGTGTAGCATTGAAACAAGGTTGGAGAACTCTTCATGTGATGTAGATGCAGTACCAGGTGTGTTTTTAAAGCTGTGCAATGATCTTAAAGTGATTCTAAAGGCATTCCAATCATTAATATAAAAAACCTTCTGTGTACAGCAGCCCCCCTCAGCTCCCCTTATACATACTTGAGCCCCATCTCGATCCAGCGATGTGTACGAGTGCTTCGGACATCCAGGACTCTCCCTCCTGATTGATTGAGACACAACGACGGTTCATTTGGCTCCCGCTGCTGTCAAAAGTCAGGGAGCCAATCAGGAGAGAGGGGCGGGGCCTAACCACGGCTCCATGTCTGAATGGACACACATAGCTGCTGCTCGGCTCGGGCACCCCCATAGTAAGCTGTTAGCTGTGGGGGCACGCAACAGAAAGGAGGGGCCATGACAGCTGGCGAGGGACCTGAGAAGAGGTGGATCTGGGCTACTCTGTGCTAAACCACTACACAGAGCAGGTAAGTATAACAGGTTTGTTATTTTTAAAGAAAAAAATACTTTTTAGTATCACTTTAAGTTGTATGTGAAGCTGTTATTCAATCATCAGAATCTGAGCTGAGGACACAGAAAAAATAGGTTAGCTAATATACTATGTATGAATATTTTACCTTGTACAGAAATCCATAGCTGTATGTGTTTTTATTGAGCATTGTCTCTGCATTCTCAGGACCTCATGGTTGGAGATGAAGCTAGTGAGCTCCGTTCCATGCTAGAAGTAAACTACCCCATGGAGAATGGTATTGTTCGGAACTGGGATGACATGAAGCACTTGTGGGACTACACATTCGGGCCTGAGAAATTGAACATAGACACCAGAGACTGTAAAATCCTCCTAACAGAGCCCCCGATGAACCCAACCAAAAACCGTGAGAAGATTGTCGAGGTAAATCG
The DNA here is from genome assembly GCF_037356315.1 of Lithobates pipiens. NCBI lineage: Eukaryota > Metazoa > Chordata > Amphibia > Anura > Ranidae > Lithobates > Lithobates pipiens. The sequence goes on along the minus strand of NW_027507758.1, from coordinate 103,639,952 downwards.
TTTTGATTCTACTTTGTTTATAATCTGTGCAGAATTGCATTAGGTGAAAGGACAATCCTCTGGTAATTGGATAATCTAATGGGACTTGTAATTCCTGGTCTCTGATGTATGTCTGTTGCATAGGAAAAACCGTGATCTTATTCCTACAGTTTTGTTAGGGCTGTTCTTTTTTGTAAGAGTCCTCTTCATGTGTCTCTTTCACTAGGACTGAGATCTGGAATGTAGGTACCACCTGTAGACCTAAGTTGAATATAATGCCGTTATATGAAATTTGTACTTTTACCAACAATAAAAAGTCCAAAAAGAATTTGATGGAGGCCATCTTGATTCCCCATGGCAGTGTGGGCTCTCTTAGGACTGCTGGTCACAGTACGATGTTGCATTCAATGGTCTACAGGTCGCAGCAGTAGCTGTGCCTTGTGGGGCTAGCGGTCGCTACAGACTAATAGCTGGTTGGACTACAGTTTGCTTTAGTGCCTTCTTTGTGGGATTACAGATTGCAGCAAGTATTAAAGGTCAGCACAACCTTTCCTTTTGGGTGTGGAGAAACAGGTAGCTCTTCGTATAAAATCTCCTGGGGTAACCAGCACGTTGATGCTGAATTGTGCCCTATGCGTTGACTTAGATCTATGTTTCTAGCAAGGTTCCCTATATACAAATGTCAGTAGGCAATGCCTCATTGATGGCAGAAGAGGGGATGTAGGGGGTGAGGAATCCCAAATACCACCTTCAACTAGGGAAGAACCTTGACACAGTCCGCTGTGCAATGTTTCCAAACAGTTTGCAATGTTCCTTGCAGCTCTAACTCCCTTCACCTATCTGACATCTCCACTGCTTCTGGGCCACATTCCTGCAGTTCCTTTGCTACAAGGGAGAAATTTATAATCTATCGCTGGGGTACAGAAGCAGCACTTTAGGACACTTGTTGATTTGGCCTGCCTTGGTTGTAAGTTGAAGTGCCTCCCCTTTAACCCCCCCCAAAGCTAGGCTAAGCCTACAGTTCTAAAACCTGCTGCTTCTAAAAAAAAATTCCTTTTGCTAATCTCTGGACTCAAAACACAAACCTCAGTCCTGATTCTGTAAAAATCCAAGAACTCCAAAACTTAGCTTGTAAATAAAAGTTCCTCTTCCTAATGAATTGGTGCCCCTACTCACTCGGGTGAGGAAATGTTTGTAGGCCTTCACGGATGTTTGGCAGTGTGACATTGCAGATCAGTGGGTACACAATATAGTGACTTGTAGCTACAGAGCTTTCCCCCTCTATGCCTTATGCTTTCAAATGTTTCTTTGAATTTGAATGTGCTTGAATGTGCTCTTTTGAAAGCTCTCAATTATCTTCTATCTCAAGTTGTGATTTATTCTGGGGCCAGAGGGCAAACGTTTTTGAGGTTTCTAATCAAACCTTTTCACACTTCCGAAAATCAGGCAGTGATGTTTGTCCCGTCTTGGATCTCAGGAGGCCAGATTAGTGATTCCCAAGCCCCCGCCCCCACCTGCCTGCCTCAGACAAATGTCTTGCTCTGAGGGTGCAGGTTGAGGTTCTCAGAAGGTTGACCAGTCTCTCAATTTTCCTTTGCATGAGGGTTCTGGAAAATGGTAGCCTCCTTTTTTGAGGCAGTTTCCTTTGTCCAGTTTTATTCCAGGCGCCTCCAGTGGTCTTAAAGTGATTGTAAAGCTTTAAAAAATGTAAATGAACGTTATACTTACCTGCTTTGTGCAGTGGTTTTGCACAGAGTGGCCCTGATCCTCCTTCTCGGGTCCCAAACTGGCACTCCTTCCTCATGTCGGGTGCCCCCACAACAAGCGGCTTGCTATGGGAGGCACCTGAGCCGCTGCGCTGTGTCCATTCACACATGGAGCCCCGCGGTTTGCCTCCACTCACTGGCTGTGATTGACAGCAGCAGGAGCCAATGGCTCCTGCTGCTGCCAAAAACCAATCAGGAGTGCAAGTCTACGGAAAGGCAAGGCTCTCATGGACATTGTTGGATTTTCCAGTGTCGTAACCCTCATCTGTCTCTGGAATGGTGGATGATCTAATGGATGTAGAAGCTGGGAAATTGTTTGACCTGGAGGGTCCTGATGGGCTGGGGTGGAATTTTGGATAATATCGCAGTGCAGGGAACTTTATCACCCAAAGAGAGGTTGTTGCCTGGAATTGAGGGTGATTTGCCTTTCCCTACTCTGTTTGGTTGCAGCTGAAGGGCTTCCTTTATGGGTCTAGTTGGACTGCTCGGGAGGAAGTGCATTTCATCCGGTCTTGAGCAGAACGCTGTCTGTTTTCTGCACTGCCTGCTGTCCACATTCCAGATGTGGTAAATTAGCAGACAGATCTTCTCAACTGTCAGCAACTTACTTCTGGGGAGTGGGCTCCTCACCCAGAGTTATTTCAGGTACTCTGCCAATGAGGGGAAACCCTACATCAGTGGTCATCAACCCTGCCCTCAGGGCCCACTAACAGGCCAGGTTTTATGTATTACCTTGGGGAGATGCAGGCTGGAATACTGCAATCAATGAGCAGCAAATGATATCGCCTGTGATGTATTTCAGTTCTCTTGCAAATCTGGCCTTTTAGTGGGCCCTGAGGAGAGGGTTGATGATCACTGCCCTAGATGTAAATTTTCTGGCGTCCAGACCAGTCCTTCTTAACCTCCCTGGTGGTATGATTCAGTCTGGAATAAGGTGCTGAAAGCGGTACAATTATTTTGCATGGAAATCTGGCGTTTTATTTTGTAGTCCTGTAATTCTTAGGAATAACGCTCTGAAATCTCTTCAAACCAGAGTCTAGCAGACATCCTGGGTATGATAAAGTTTATAATATAATAAAGAATAATAAAAATTATTCAATAATGTAATCAAATCCCCAAAAAACTGAAAAAGGGACACTTTTTGGTTGCTATGGACAATCTCCAAATTCCAGGCAGAAAAAACAGTATTTATAATATAAAAGTGCATGCAGGGCACTGGACAGACCACTAGGGACAAAGGGGGTGTGTCATTTTGTAATACAGCACTGTAATCTGTAAGATTACAGTGCTGTGTGTGTTTTGTGTCTTTTAACTTTTTTGAATTTGCCGCCGTTCTCCGCTCCTGTGCGCCATAACATCGCAGGGAACGGAGCTCGGCGGCATTTGGCACTGTGAATCGAGCGGAGGACAGCTGGATCACACAGCGCGGAGTACATCGCTGGATCCAGGGGACAAGGTAAGTAAGTCTCACTGTGTCCTCCCCTGCATCGAGCGATGCGATCCCGAGTCTGGCTCGGGGTTACCGCTCCTGTAATTAAAATCCCAACCCGAGCCAGACTCGGGATTACCGCCAGGGAGGTTAATTTATATGTGACCATTGTTACAGCATCTTCCTAGCCTTTAGAAAAGGTGGTTCTCCAATATCTTAAACATGCCTGTGGGCGACCCTTGGATCTGACTGATTTTCTATTCCAAGGTACAATCTTCCACCCTCCTTTTACATTCGCTGGCTTTAATGGCATTGGTGTTGAAGCCAGAGTGGGTCTTAAGAAATACAGGAGTAACTGATTCGGTCATTCCTGCCCTACTGAATGTTTGAAAGATGATTTTAAGGAAGCTTCAAAAAAAACTTTTTTTTTTTTTTTTTTTTAGATAGAGGATTTCATTCTCACGAGTGTGCCATGGGTTGCCTCTAGGTTTTACTGCAATCTGGTGTTAATCAGAGTTTGGCCTTAAGTTCGATCCAAGAGTCAGATTTCCATCTTGGGGGTCCTTTTTCAAAAATGTTACTTCACATTTCTTAAAAAAAAAAAAAATAGGAAAATATTCAGCGCTGACACATATGAATATAAATAAAAGTTGAACTGCCAGCAGACACTCGAGGTTAATTCAATCAATACCCCAAATAAGCATAAAATAAAAACAGTGCTGCGCAATTCATTAAATGTCCATAATCCGTAAATATCACTAAAGTCAGAGTGTATCCACAATATATGTTGTTAAATATAGTCCAACAGTGTATTCATAGCATGTGCTGGAAGGGACGAAAAAAGTCTAAGGTGAATGACAACCAATTTTCTACCAAAGTTGAGCCGCCTTCACCGATGTGTTGTACACCCAAAGTGCTCTGTATATAGATATCTCCTTACCAGATGATGTTGACCTTTTTACTTAAAAGAAGGTCAAATATAGCTTTAGCAAGATTTTGCTTGCTGCAATACAATGGGGATTGGGTGGGATACCCATACAGGAAAACCTTGATTCTCCTCCAGATAAGCCAGGAGGTATATGGAAAGGATACAAAAGGCCAAAATAGTGTAATCCAGTTTTATTAAAAATCTGAAAAAACAAAAGCCAAATGGCTCCTTACTATAAAAAGTTCCTTAGCCCGGCACTGAGGCTGTTCGGCGTATCTCCAGGTCTATGGGAAGCTCCGTTCTCAGTGCAAGGTCTGGCGTGCGCTCAACCGCTAGCCACGGATAACCAGACTGACCGGAAGTGCACAGGAAGGATTGTGTAACCAGGTACGCCTTGACTTATGTTTCGTATCACGTCTTCGGCCTTTTGTTTTTTACAGATTTTTAATAAATAGGATTACACTATTTTGGCCTTTTGTATCCTTTCCATATACCGCCTGGCTTATCTGGGGGAGAATCAAGGTTTTCCTGTACGGCAAGGTTTTCCTATACACTGCAGAGTGACCTATTTCAGGTCGAATGTTGGAGGTAAGAGGCCATCTTTGTGGTGGAGGGATCACAGTCACCAGACCTACCATTCTTTATTGTGTTTCACCGCATCAATCGGTTATACTGTCTTCACGAGCACCAGTTGGGACTGCTTTAGTGATATTTACTGATTATGGACATTTAACAAATTGCGCAGCACTGTTTTTTTATTTTATACTTCACGTTTCTTCGTGAATGCATTTGTGCAAGGCATTATGTTTATTTTTCCACCAGGCAAGGCCCCATGGAACCTCCACTTTAGTACTTTCTGTATTGCAGAAATCTTTTTTAGCCAATCCTAGGTTTAACTGTAGTCCTTCTGACTCGGGAGGTAATTTTTTTTGGTCATTACTTTGGTTCGCTAAGTTTTGGAATTGGCTTTTCAGCCAAGGAACCATTTCCTGTTGCTTTATTGCGACAAGGTGGCTTTGTCCTCCAGCAGTCATTTTTACCATGTGGTTTTTGTTCCATCTCAACCATGGAGTTGATGTTTTTCTGTCCTAAGCCTCCTGATACAGGGCATCAAGGTTCTTTACACTATAAATGTGGTTTGTGCTATTCGTTTTTTACTGTGTTTTCCTGCTTCCTTGTAACATCTCTGTGAGCTCCCTAATATCTTATTTTCCCCCCCTCACTTCTGTTTCTTTGAAACGACCATTGCATGGTAATTGTGATGGCATGCATTGCTCTATGCACACTACAAAATCTCAGTCTATGAGCCTATTCCATTTCTAGAGTGAGAGAAAGAGGGTTGAATGCTCTTGGGGCCCCATACACACAGGCTGAATATTGGGCGATATTGGCCGGCTCAGTAGTAACCGTCTGCCATTTGGCCCGTGTGTACGGCAGCGGGTCCAAAGGGGCTTGACTGAAAGGGGTCTGCCAATGCGTATATGATAAGCACTCGGGGTGTGCCCCCCCCCCCCCCGCCAGAACACAATAGCTTAGTGGGGAGATTGCTGCACTAACATTGGATTGTTGGAACAGAATCTCCCCCCGAGCTCTTCGGAATTTTTTTTTTCATTCTGTCCGCTGTGTTGAACAGAAACAAAAAGAAAGAAAGATGGTGTGTACTAGGCTTTACAATGGAACAATTGAGAATTCACGTAGCTATCCTCTAACTGGAAGTTGTAACACAGCAGCAAAAAAGAAAAAAAAATATGCAATTTTGAGGAAGCTCAGAGAAATAGAATGTACTTTGAGTTAAGAATATGTACTTGGATATTTAATTTTAAACCAGAGTTTAGTCACTTTTTTATTTAATTTTTTTAACCAAACAGGCTAATTTTACCAACTACTTTTTTTTTGTTTTTTTTATGTAGGTTATGTTCGAGACCTATCAATTTGCAGGGGTTTATGTTGCTATCCAGGCTGTTCTTACATTGTATGCACAAGGTAGGTAATCAAAGTACAGGATTTGCGCCTTTTTTATGGTTTGCTTTCAAGAATGCTTTTGCTTATAAAGAAATATTAGATACATTGAAGAAAACTATTTTTTAAATGTACCTGATGTTTTGATCCAGTAAGATAAACCCAACATGCTCATCAGTTGCATTTTCTTACATAACTTTATAGCAGAATCTTTGCAAATGATACATGAAAGACTAACAGTTGAATCGTTAGTATTATTGGTGTTTTCACTTGTCACAAGTGTACATGGAAGCGTGACAATGTATAATTACTTCTCATCCTACGCAGTTAACTAGCCCTCTCCAAGAAATAAACGCACAAAAACCCTATCCAGTTTCCATGGTGACTGCAATTTACTCCATTACCCTGCTGAACGGGTTTTTATTCACAAAGTGTACAGCAAATGCCACACACTGCTAGGCCCTGAGACTGGCTTTTTAAAATGTCCCTGCAATACTGGTAACATCACTGAATAGAATGTATGTATGGACATGCATAGGTGTCTGATATATCTGCTGCCCATAGTGAGCTGTTTTTTCCCCACTTATGTTAATTGGCTATAGAACTTCATTCTTCCTTCTTCATTCTTCATTCTTGACTGTAGGGTTATAGCACCACCTTCAGGAGTAGCACATTAGGTGGAAAAGAACAGGCACAGCATCACCTATGGGTAGTCCTAGTTGGTAGTTAACATCCCCTCTGGCTGTTTTTTTGGGTCAGCTGGTACAGGGCCTTGGGTATGTATGTGTTGCAGCCTTAGATGCAGCCCCTGTGCTTTCCAAGCTCTGTCTCGGCTGTGCTTCTCTGACATGTGCTCTGGCTTAAAGCGGAACTTCAGTTAATTTTTCCATCTAATATATCTTATGCACTTGTTTTAACTTTGGATAGTAAAACATGTTTTTTTTTCTGCCAGTAAATACTTTACACAGCCCACTTCCTGTTATTGTCTGGTAAAAAATCTAGGCTTATGACATCATGTGCAGCTCTCTCTCGTGAGAGTTTGCCAGAGGGAGCGGGGATGAGTCGGAGGACCAATGAGAGCTGCAGAGCTGGAGGTGTGCCTTGTAAACAGGCAGCAGCTTCAGCTGCCCACAGTTAAAATTGTTGCAGCCAGACTTGATAGAGGGAGATTTTCTGCATACTTGGCAAGTACAGAATCGGTGTAAAATTGGTTGGAGGGAAGATTCAGAATGGCAAAGATGTAAATTACAAATTATTTGAACAGACGTTTATCAGGCTCCTTGGGCAAAGGATCACAGCCTTCAAAGTGTCCCCGAATGGCACTACACGCTCCTGGACTCGCAAGCCACGGTGTCCACCTCCGAGGTGGTTTTGCGTGTGCAGCTTTACAGGAGGGTCCTGCAGAAGGAGACCAATCTCCCACTTCCTTGGACAACCAAATCCCTATGACCACCAGGGCCTACCTTTTTCTGGTGGTTTTGGTCTTTGGCTTCTCTATCTCTTGCTCTCTCATCTGGCATGGCCGAGAATCTACTGGCCTCCTGCCACAAAAGGAGGGTGTTGAGTTTTGTGGCAAGGGATCTCCTGGCGGATGTGACTAATGCTCTGGTGGTGCCTTGGAGCCATTAGCAACTCCTTTACTTTTCCCCCTCTCAAGCTTCTCCCTCATCTGCTGCGTGGGATGAAGGGGGATCCTGGTCACTCTGGTGGTTCTAAATTATCCTTGGCGATCCTGGTACGCTAATGTGGAGCAGCTGCTTGCCATCATCCCCTGACAGTTTCCGCTGCGCTAAGTTCTTCTGTCCCCAGGACCAATCTTCCATCCTGCTTTACCATCTTTGGCTTTGACGACTTGGCTATTGAATGAAGGTTCTGAGGAACAGGGGTTTGTCGGATTCTGTGATTCATGAATCTACTAGAAGTGCACAGAAATTTCAGCCGCCGAACATTATCGGCCAAAAACTGTATTTTTGGTATCAGCCGGAAGAAGAAAAAAAAAGCAGATAAAGGGCCAGGGTCCGCCCCCGGGTGCCACCCATTGTGGGAGTGTCATCCTGACGCACCCAATCCTCCACTCCTTCCTCCTCCTCCTCCTGGTCGTCCTCCCTTTTCCTCTTCCTCCACCTCTTCCTCCACCTCTTCCTCCACCTCTTCCTCCACCTCTTCCTCCACCTCTTCCTCCACCTCTTCCTCCACCTCTTCCTCCACCTCCTTTCTCCACCTCCTTCCTCCACCTCCTTCCTCCACCTCCTTCCTCCACCTCCTTCCTCCTTCCTCCTCCCTCTTCCTCCTCCCTCTTCCTCCTCCCTCTTCCTCCTCCCTCTTCCTCCTCCCTCTTCCTCCTCCCTCTTCCTCCTCCCTCTTCCTCCTCCCTCTTCCTCCTCCCTCTTCCTCCTCCCTCTCCCCCTCCTCCCTCTTCCTCCTCCCTCTCCCCCTCCTCCCTCTCCCCCTCCTCCCTCTTCGTCTTCCTCCTCCCCCCTTTACTCTTCGTCTTCCTCCTCCCCCCTTTACTCTTCGTCTTCCTCCTCCCCCCTTTACTCTTCGTCTTCCTCCTCCCCCCTTTACTCTTCGTCTTCCTCCTCCCCCCTTTACTCTTCGTCTTCCTCCTCCCCCCTTTACTCTTCGTCTTCCTCCTCCCCCCTTTACTCTTCGTCTTCCTCCTCCCCCCTTTACTCTTCGTCTTCCTCCTCCCCCCTTTACTCTTCGTCCTCCTTCTCCTTCTCCTTCTTCTCCTTCTTCTTCTTCTCCTTCTCCTCCTTCTTCCTTCTTCCTCCTAGTCTTCCTCCTCCTCCCTTTTCTCTCCTCCTGCTCCTCCTCCCCCCTTTCCTCTTCGTCTTCCTCCTCCCCCCTTTCCTCTTCGTCTTCCTCCTCCCCCCTTTCCTCTTCGTCTTCCTCCTCCCCCCTTTCCTCTTCGTCTTCCTCCTCCCCCCTTTCCTCTTCGTCTTCCTCCTCCCCCCTTTCCTCTTCGTCTTCCTCCTCCCCCCTTTCCTCTTCGTCTTCCTCCTCCCCCCTTTTCTCTTCGTCTTCCTCCTTCTCCTCCTTCTCCTCCTTCTCCTTCTTCCCTCCTCCTCCTCCTTCTTCCCTCCTCCTCCTCCTCCTCCTCCAACTGAAACTGAGGACTGCATTTTTGCCTTTCTTGCACTAAAGGTGCCAATAATGGCCAACAATAAATTCATATTCTTTTAAATTGATTTTAAAAAGTTGGATATAATTCAATTTATATAATAAAATACTTGTCAATTTTCGTTATCTGTTTTCGGCCTAGTGTATCCTTAATTTTCGGTTTCGGCACCAAAATTTCCATTTGGGGCACCTTTAAAATCCACCTCTCTGAAAATCTATCACTGCACATGGAATCCTTACATTTCGCGGTGTGTGTGGCAGCTCGTTGTCTGATCTTGGCCTTTTTCCTACAGACGTCAGAAACTGATCTTGCGTTCAGTGGGTTCAGCGTATATGCTTGTGCACGCTATTGTCCCAGAGGGACCTGAACCAGGTTCTTTCGGTTCTTCAGCAGCCTCCCTTTGAGAACATTAGTGCTCTTCCTTTTTACTTACACTTTCTCCCAGAAGTTCGTTTTTGGTTGCCAACACAAGCTCTTGTGGCCTTGTCCTATAAATCTCCCTTTTTGGTTTTACACGGGGATAAGGTGGTTCACCATCCTCCTTCCTTCCTGTTTGACTTTAACCTAAATGAGGACATTGTTCTGCCTTCCCTGTGTCCACGCCTTTCACATCCTAGGAGATTGTACTGCACTCCTTGGGTGTGGTCAGGTTGGTTTGTGTGTACCTGTTTGTATGGCCTCCTTTCATAGCTAGGCTAATTTTTGTGATTATGGACAGCTCATGAAAAGCCTTATTGGCCTTCTCTGCCACTATTTCTCGATGAATCAGGCAGACGTTTGTCCAGGCTTATGCCATTAAGGGTCGGGCTCCTCCTTTCCTTGTTATGGCAAACTCTACCAGGGCCTTCCAGGATTCTAACAAGAGCCCCGTGGGCATTCTGACATCAGGTGTTGTGTATCTCAAGTATGCAAGGCGTCTACCTGGTCATCCAATGTTACAAAGTTGATGTTCTAGCATCTTCAGATACGTGTTTTGTCCGCAAAATCTTGCAAGTGGCTGTTTTTGAGGTTCCGGGGTTTTTGGTTGTTGTACTCTGGGAAAATTTTATGAAGATCAGACGTTTTTTTGTTTTGCACACTACCTATAGGACCAAGTGAATATGGCACTTAGTTCCGTGTAACTGTGTCCCTTGTCTCTAAACAGCATGGGTGATCGGGTTCCCCCTCCACACACGCACACATCCAACAACACTGCTGGAAAAGAATCCTATTTTATTTATTTTTTTCACAGCTCTGGTCTGGCAGCAGGGGCCATTCCAGACAGATGAGCACTGCCACTCTCAAAAAAGATCACAGCCTTGAGCGTTTTGTCTTTGGGGGCTACAGTGCTATTTGAGCTTTTAGTTTTATGAATGAGCCATCAGCAATGTTGGGCTGTGTTATAAATAGCCCTCACCTTACATTGCTGATCACTCCATTAGTCGTGAAAGCTCACACAGTCCTTCTGTACTTTGCGATCCATCGGTCGTGCTGTGTACAGTATGTGCACAAGTAAAAGGCTGGCAAACAGAGAGCCACAGCTCTGAGTGATCTGGGTCCTATTATGAGTGAACGATTAGTGTGAAGTCCTGTAGCTGCTGACTTTTAAAGTGGTTGTAAACCCTTACAACACACTTTGACCTACAGGTAAGCCTAGATTAAGGCTTACCTGTAGGTCCAAGAAATATTTCCTAAACCTATACGGTTTAGGAGATATTTGCCCGAAGACAGGCACCGCTGTCTACGGCGCATGCGCCGTAGACATCGGCGCGCACTGAGCGCTGAATTTTCAACGACAGAGCTGCCGCACGTGTCGGCTCCTGTGCTTCGCTGAATGACAGCGGCGGAGCGGCCAGATCCACCGAGAAGATGGATGCGCCAGACTACAGGGGACAGCGGTGACTTCGCTGGCTCCTGTGTCAGGTAAGTGACACATAATGGACTACTATGCGATGCATAGTAGTCCATTATGCTTTGCCTTTGCAGGGAATGAAAGAGGAAGTAAACTCATCAGGGTTTACTTCCTCTTTAATAAAAACACCTGGTTGTCCAAGGATCCAGCACCATACTCGCACAAGGTAGTTCAAAGCTAGCCTCTGGGTTCCAAACGCTGTCATGCTAACTCCCCCCCCCCCCTCCTCCGGTGTGTCACATTTGGCTACTTTCAGGGGGGAGGGGGTGCAGATATCCCCTGCCCCCCCCCCCCCCCGCAGTCTCCTGGGAAACGCATAGGTCCCAGGCGATAGTAGGAGCAGTTAAGACGCTCAGTGCTACGCGGGCATGCGCAGTAGGGAACTTAAGCCGCAACGCTTCACTTCCTGATTCCCTCAGCGAGGTAGGCGGCAGCAGCTGCCGAGAACCGAGCGATGCTTCGGCTTTCGACACCGGCTTCGGCTTTCGTCACCGCTAATAAATAAATGTCCATTTATTAAAAGTCAGCAGCTGTAGTATATGTAGCTGCTGGCTTTTAAATTTTTTTTTTTTTTTTTTTTTTTTTTTGCTGGACCTAATTTTTGACAAGTGCAGAAAGTGCTCACACCTGGAGAAAAAAAAAGTCTGGGCAACCTGCCAAGTATAATCACAACACTGAATAAGTAGAAACAAAGTATCTTTTTGTTCTTTTACCAAAGGAAAGAACTCCAGGTGTAAATGAAGGAACTTTAACCATTTAAAGCGGAAGTAAACCCATCGATCTAACAGTTTGAAAAAACACGGCATGCCGGAAATGTTAACTGTCACATTGGTTGTGCTCTCAACCAAACTGTCAAACCATCCAATGGCTGGTGTCATAACTGATCACATGTGCAGCTTCATGGCAGTTAAAGATTAAAGGGAGGCCAAGATGGCAGCTTCCTTGGCTGAAAACGATAGGAGGGTTTACTTCCACTTTAAAGACCAAACCTTTTCTGACATTTTGTTGATTACAAGTAAAAATCATTATTTTCTGCTAGAAAATTACTTGGAACACCCAAACATGCAATATTTAATGTCGCACCGTATTTGCGTAGTGGTCTTTCAAACGCTATTCAAAAAAAAAAAATACTTTAGTGAATAAAAAAAAACTAAACTTAGCCCAATTTTTTTTTTTTTTTGTATAATGTGAAAGAAGTTACACCGAGAAACGTGATCTTTATTCTAAGCAATAAAATTGTGTTTCTCATTTTAGCCAAAATCATGCAGCTCTACTCTATGGCTATATCTGTAACTGCTTGTACACATGTAGAAGCAGGTACTTTACACAGACCCACAGAGGTGATCTTTTACTATTCTAAAGGGTGGGGCTACAGCCAGCCTATAGAGCTGTGTCTAGGGAACAGAGCCACCGATCAGTGGGACCTATGATAATATGCATTTGATCCCCCTAGAGAGAGAAATTTAGGGAATTTAGTTTTTTTTTTTTTTTTTTTTATACAATTTTATGCAGCTATAAACACAAAATTTATTTTAATGCAAACCATGTTAGTACCTCGATTTTTGTCTTGGCATCACCCTCTTCAGTTCCAATACAGCACGCCTCAGACTGGAAGGTTGAAAAGCAGCACAAGAAGCATGCTGTTAGGGAGATAAGAACAGAGGATGTTTGTTTCTGTCTTCTGCTGCTTCTTTTACTGTTCAGACACAGGCTGGGGGAGAGACCAGACCTGTAATTCTTACTGAACTCCAGCAGAATAAAATTGGGCATCCAACCCTGCCATACAGGGCTGTGATGTGTGCCAGATCTTTGTAAATCTTAGGGTTTGATAGACAGAAATAGAAATCCTTTGGCAGTTGAAGCCTCTCTCACTAAGGGCCTGTATTGAGTGGCTTTTGTTCATATTGTCGGGTTTTGCTTTCTTATACAAGTCTATTGCAATGCAAAACCTGCTTGAAGCAGGTTAGAATGTGGTCAGCTGTCAAAGGCTTGCATCTCAAAGTTGGCCTATAAAGGATACCACTTAAACTCAATTTTTTTCTTTTATTTAACATCAATTACTACGTTTTTGGGTCTAAGATGTTTCAGAGCCTTAACGTTTTCATCTTACAAAACAAACAGACTTATTTAAGAGTCTCCAGGTTGGAGCAGATATTGCAGTGGATAAATTGAGGGAAGTTTTCCCTGAAGGGAACACATTGGACGCCCAGCAAGAGCACAATGGCAGCTGAAGGCATCAAGTGTGACCCCACACCAAATCGACAAACAATCTATGCAGAAAAAAAAAAGCAACCGCCCCAATTTATAACTAACCTTTGCAGCAAGGTGCACATGGAAGGGCAATGCATATCATGCACACAAACTTCCCAGCACACATACCAGCTATCCTGCAGACAAACCAAATTGACCCTGTCTAACAATTCACTTTAAAACAGTTTTTTTGCACACATTTGCAAATATATGTGTAAGCTGCGGTGCCCATGCCAAGGCCTCTCTGTATACTGCATCTGTTTCAAGGATTTGCAAGGCTGCCCCATTGTCTTCTGTTTATACTGTGTCAAAGTTTTATCTGGTGGATCTTCAAGCCTCTGCTGAATAGGGTTGCCACCTTTTTCTTCAAGTCAAACCCGAACACTTTAGCACAGCAATTATTTTTTTTTATGGTATAAACTATACATATTTTTTGCTATTAAATAACATTTTTAATCATATGAAGTTAAGAACAAGAGTCCCCCTTTACATCTGAACTCGCAGAGTTCCCTTTCACTGTAAAGGGCGACTCTGCAGACTCTGATGTAAGGGAGAACTCTAACATAAGGGATGCTCTAGGAAGCCTGATTTAAGGGGGAAACCTGAGAACTCTGATGTATGGAGAAGACTCTGATGTAAAGGGGAAACACTGTGGCCTCTGGTGTAAAGGGGAAATCTGATGTAAGTTGTGCTCTGAGAACCCTAATTTGCCTTGGTGTACTCATTCAGAGACAGGAGAGAGAAGGGGGGGAGACTTCAGTCACAGACAGGGATGGATGGTGAGATCACTCACCACCTCTCATCCAGATGTATCTGAGGCTGCTGGACTTCAAATTTTCAGCCCCAACTTACTTTCCTATTCTGGGGCTCAGCACCAGGGATTGGAGTGTGGGCAGACAGGGGGTTAGGGGTGGGGGGGGGGGGGGGGGGGTGAGGAGCAGATCGCACCCTCTTTCCTCAACCCTAGTGAACTTTGGCAACAAGGTGCTTCACGCTTTTATCTGAGTGTTTATGATCTGTTGACCCTTATTTTTTGTGTGCCTGATTGCTTATGTTTTGCTATGTTGTTGCCCACCCCTTAGTTTATTGCTGGGGCTATCCAATGATTTATGACTTCCTGTACAATTAAAATAATGGGAATTTTGACTTGCCAATGAATTCCATATCCTGGAGTACAGCACAAGACACAAGTCCCTCTCCTCTGTCCTCTGTTTCTCCTTGCTTGCTGGAAATTTGGAGTGCCATGGGGTGGGTGGGTTATGAAAGTGCAATGGAGGTGTTCACAAACTAGGCTTTTGCCAGTGTTCAGTCACCTGAACGTAGCAGCATATACAGTGGTGTGAAAAAGTGTTTGCCCCCTTCCTCATTTCCTGTTCCTTTGCATGTTTGTCACACTTAAGTGTTTCGGAACATCAAACCAATTTAAACAATAGTCAAGGACAACACAAGCAAACACAAAATGCAATTTGTAAATGAAGGTGTTTATTATTAAAGGTGAAAAAAAATCCAAACCATCATGGCCCTGTGTGAAAAAGTGATTGCCCCCCTTGTTAAAACATACTATAACTGTGGTTGTCCACACCTGAGTTCAATTTCTCTAGCCACACCCAGGCCTGATTATTGCCACACCTGTTCACAATCAAGGCATCACTTAAATAGGAGCTGCTTGACACAGTAAGGTCCACCAGAAGATCCTTAAAAGCTACACATCGTGCCGAGACCCAAAGAAATTCAGGAACAATTGAGAAAGAAAGTAATTGAGATCTATCAGTCTGGAAAGGGTTATAAAGCCATTTCCAAAGCTTTGGGAATCCAGCGAACCACAGTGAGAGCCATTATCCACAAATGGCGAAGACACGGAACAGTGGTGAACCTTCCCAGGAGTGGCCGGCCACCCAAAATTACCCCAAGAGCGCAGCGACGACTCATCCAAGAGGTCACAAAAGACCCCACAACAACGTCCAAGGAACTGCAGGCCTCACTTGCCTCAGTTAAGGTCAGCGTTCATGCCTCCACCATCAGGAAAAGACTGGGCAAAAATGGCCTGCATGGCAGAGTTTCAAGGAGAAAACCACTGCTGAGCAAAAAGAACATCAAAGCTCGTCTCAATTTCTCCACAACACATCTTGATGATCCCCAAGAATTTTGGGACAACATTCTGTGGACCGATGAGACAAAAGTGGAACTCTTTGGAAGGTGTGTGTCCAAGTATATCTGGCGTAGAAGGAACACTGCATTTCATAAAAAGAACATTATACCAACAGTAAAATATGGTGGTGGTAGTGTGATGGTCTGGGGCTGTTTTGCTGCTTCAGGACCTGGAAGAATTGCCGTGATAAAAGGAACTATGAATTCTGCTGTCTACCAAGAGATCCTGAAGGAGAATGTCCGACCATCTGTTCGTGTACTCAAGCTGAAACGAACTTGGGTTCTGCAGCAGGACAATGATCCTAAACACACCAGCAAGTCCACCACCGAATGGCTGAAGAAAAACAAAATGAAGACTTTGGAGTGGCCCAGCCAAAGTCCTGACCTGAATCCTATTGAGATGTTGTGGTATGACCTTAAAAAGGCCGTTCATGCTCGAAAACCCTCTAATGTAACTTAATTAGGACAATTCTGCAAAGATGAGTGGGCCAAAATTCCTCCAGGACGCTGTAAAAGCCTCATTGCACGTTATCGCAAACGCTTGGTTGCAGTTGTTGCTGCTAAGGGTGGCCCAACCAGTTATTAGGTTTAGGGGGCAATCACTTTTTCACACAGGGCCATGATGGTTTGGATTTTTTTTCACCTTTTAATAATAAACACCTTAATTTACAAATTGCATTTTGTGTTTACTTGTGTTGTCCTTGACTATTGTTTAAATTGGTTTGATGTTCCGAAACACTTAAGTGTGACAAACATGCAAAGGAACAGGAAATGAGGAA
Source organism: Lithobates pipiens (assembly GCF_037356315.1). Lineage (NCBI taxonomy): Eukaryota > Metazoa > Chordata > Amphibia > Anura > Ranidae > Lithobates > Lithobates pipiens. The sequence continues at coordinate 103,623,699 of NW_027507758.1, read as the reverse complement.
GGGGGCAAACACTTTTTCACACCACTGTATTACCTTTGTTCTGACTTCTCCCCTGCAATGTGCTCCAGGACGCGAAATTTACTGCTAAGTTAAAATTCACATTTTTATTTTTGCTCTGCCTCGAATTACTACTTTTTGAAAGTATAAGCAAGCCCGTAAGTTGATGCACATACTGTTCCAGATCGGTCCAACCTTATCTGCCAAAGTATAGGTTGCTAGTCCAGCTCGTGACTGAGAAAATCTGGCCTCAGTGTGAAAGGGGTCTTGGGGGTGTACTCACTTTTGTTGCCAGCAGTTTAGACATTAATGGCTGTGTGTTGCGTTATATTGAGGGGACAGCAAATTGACACTGTTATACAAGCTGTACACTCACTACTTTACATTGTAGCAAAGTGTCATTTCTTCAGTGTTGTCACATGAAAAGATACAATAAAATATTTACAAAAATGTGAGGGGTGTACTCACTTTTGTGAGGTACTGTATATTTGTAATCCGAAGTATGGAAAAAGCTCTTGGACCTACTTCTCCATTTAGTCACAGGAGTGCACTTAGTTCTGTAATCCTGTAACCTAGATTCAGCTGACAGCGGGCTGAAGCCAGAGTCTGTCAGAGATCCTGACAATAGTATCGGGTTCCACCCAGATGCCTGACCGGCAGCTGGCTCAGCTTCTCAGCGCACCATTGAGCATCTGAACCTGAGCTAACCGTTCTGCCACCTCTACAGTGCAACGCTCCAGTGAGCGCTGGAGGGGGAGAGTGGACCCAAACCTGAGCCATCGGTGGCCTTTTATCTCTCAATTCTTGGCGTTGAGCCCGTCAGCTTGTAGTCCTCAATGAACTACCAGGGTGCTGTTGATTGCTCTAGTAGTAAATTGAGTCTTTTTGTCATTGTGTAACTACCTGCCAGTTACACAATGAGGTACAGGCAAACGGCTGCACGGACAGTCTGCAGGACCATGGCGTTACACCCACGATCTGCAGTGCTTTCAAAGGGTCCTAACAAAAAAGAATGCCTACAAAAAAAGAGCAGTTTATTTATTCGTGCATGCATACATTAATTTATTAATTTTGGAAATGTGGTGATATCCTTTAATTTTTCTGAAGCGATAACAGAGAAACATGTCCTAATATTGCTATCGGACAGAGATACACTGGTTCATTAATAAAAGGGAGTCACATCCCACTCAAAGTTTAAGCTATTTCGATTCTAATTTGTGGATTAAATATCCAGTATACTTGCATAGTTACATAGTAGGGTTGAATAGACACCAGTTCAACCTGAGTGAGTGTCTACAATTGTCCCTATCCCTGTACATTGTACACTCACATCAGTCCCTACCCTCAAGGAGCTCACAATCCAAGGTAGCAGCAAGAACACATCTCTACACCATTTCAGAGCTACAACTCTCTCATATTTTATATTTATGGGTTGATTCAGGACATACCCACCACACAGAGGAGAGGTAGAGAAGAAGAAAGCTTTGAAAAAGAAGCAAAATGTTTGTATGTTCGGATTGCAGATAGGGAATACTGAAAATACTTAAATAGAGCATATAGGATTGCCAAATTGAAAACCAGTACTACGTTTTTCCAGGATAAACTTGTTTTTTCAACTAGATATAGTATTGAGTTTAATGAGATGGGGAATATGATTGAGAGCTATTTGCCTATGCTTGATCAAGTTTTATTCTGAATCTTAAAGCGGGAGTCCGCCGGGACTTCGCGTTTTTTTTTAATTTTTTTTTTTAAAAGCCAGCAGCTACAAATACTGCAGCTGCTGACTTTTAAAATAGTGACACTTACCTGTCCAGCGCGCCCGCGATGTCGGCACCCGAAGCCGATCTGTAGATCGTCTCTCGGGTGCTGCCGCCGCCATCTTTGGTATGAGAATCAGGAAATGGAGCCTTTCGGCTTAATTTCCCGGTTCCCTACTGCGCATGCGCGCGCTGCGCAATAAGGACGGTCCCCGCTACCTCTGGGATCTGTGTGTTTTCTCAGCAGGCAGCGGGGCACTTGCGGAAAGGGACGGGTACTTGCGGAAAGGGGCGTAATATACGCCCCTTTCCGCAGAGAGCTATCCCGGAAGTGGTTGCAAATACCTGTACTGTACAGGTATCTGCACCCCCCCTCCCCCCTGAAAGGTGCCAATTGTGGCGCCGGAGGGGGGGAGGGTTCCGATGAGCGGAAGGTCCACTTTAGGGTGGACCTCCGCTTTAATGTGATGTCGTGTTTGCTGTTATTATTTTAGCTGATTTTGAATGTTGTCTTGAGAATAGATTGAGGCAGTTTCAGTTTTAAAGAGGTTTGGCTGTGGTAACTTACATTTTTTATATCGGTCTCACTTCTGCTGTATTGCATTCTGTATGGATATGTTTCAATAAAGAAGTTTGGCTTTATTGGAGTGCAGTTATCCACCTACATACAAGCCCCTACTATCAGGTAAAGAATAAGTTGCATCAATGTTTCATATTCCTACTACAGTATATGCCTGCTGTACCATGTACTTGTATGAAAACATATCCTGTTCTTTGTATTGCTTCCTTTGTGTGAAATCCCTGGTATTCTGACGGAGAACACATTGTGGTCCGTTCCCTACCTATGCTAGGAACTCAGCCTTCTTACCTTGAATGATTAAACTTGTCAAACTTTTTTTGTTACACGCACACACACACGTTTTGCTTTTCATTTCTATTTTAAACTGAATTGGTTCTTTTACAAGGTGAGGGTCTACAATCACTTATGATTGTAAAGGCTGAATTATTTTTGGCTCTCACTGCTGTTAGTCATTCAGTGAGCCAATAAAGAGGAAGCGGGGCCGAGCCATGGCTGTCTTATGGACGCATGAGATGGGCTTTAGCGCGAGTACGCACGTGCTAACATCGCAAGTAGCTTGCTATTGGGGGGCACTGGTCCAGGTGGGAAGATCCAGCGGCACTGGTAAGGAACCTGAGAAGATGATGATCAGGGCTGCTCTGTGCAAGGCCATTGCACAGAGCAGGTAAGCATGACATGTTAAAAAAAAAAAAAACACACCCTTTATTATCACATTAAGCGTTTTGTTAATTACACTTCTAAGCAACAGCTCACAAGTTAATTGGGGGCAACAAAAACATTTATTGGACTACTTATGAACAGTATGAGTGTGACTACTCCAGGTGCACCTGTATCACAATGTAACTGTTTCTGCTTCCTCTGCAGGTCTGTTGACTGGAGTTGTGGTAGACTCCGGAGATGGGGTCACTCATATCTGCCCAGTTTACGAAGGTTTCTCTCTGCCTCATCTCACCAGGAGACTTGACATTGCAGGCAGGGACATCACTCGCTACCTTATAAAGGTAAAATAATGGAGTACCTTATTCTCTATAAACCCTAATTCATTGCATATAAGTGCAGCTTTTTACTGTGCTTGTAGCTACTCATGTACAAATTATTTATCTGTAATTATGAAGTTTCTGGTTTTCTGTTCAGGAAACGGAGTTTGCATAAATCACACAGGTTAACTCAAGACAATGTATAGTTGTATAATACAGTCATTTCCAGAATATACAGAAAGGTTTTGAATTTTATGTGCTTTTCATTTTGTTTAAAATCTGTAATGAAAATCATTGTGATAGGGTTCTCTGGGTACTACAAAAACACTAATTTGAGACCATTGTGCGATCTTCCAACACACGCCTCCGCAGCTACTTATGTAGCTCTTCTATAGTTTTAACGTGAGAAGTTCTCCTTTAAACATGCACTAAATTCAGGATTACTGGATCTTTATCACACTTGGAAAATGTTTGTGGCATTGATTGCCCTGCAGCAGTCAACATGAAATTTTCATTATGGTTAAAATGAACAGATTTCCCACAGATGAGTGTCGTGTATACCCATGGGCTGCTGGAACGTAGATAAGGGCTGTATTATAACCTTTCAGATGTGGTGTACCACTTAAGTGCTGAGATTGACCAATCATTGGCTTAAAATAACTACTGTGAAATCATTTTAGAAAACAGTCTGTTGATGGGAAATATATTTCAAATGTCATTTATAGCCACATTTTGTGTTTTTAATCAAGTCCATAGAATACATAGACACAATTTTAAAAAGTATGAAATCACTCATGAATTTCATGCAAGATTTATCAAAATAGCACAACATTAATGCCTTATTTCACATAACGTTCTTTTTATCAAAATGTACATTTATTGAAGAATCCTCAATATACAGTAATTTCTGTACCAGCCAGGCGTCTTTTTAATGTGTTGTGTAGTAGACCTGTGCAGAGTAAAATATTTCGTTTCGGAATTTCGTTTTCGTCTGAAAACTTAATTTATTTAGTTACTCCCGAAATTCGTTTTTATTTATTTCGTTTTTCGTTCAAAAATTGCATTCGTTCGAAAATCCACATGAATCACGGTCGAATCTGTCTTTGAAGGCTTATGGTGTCTGTCGAATGTATAAAGAAGATTCGACGGAGCTAGTATATAGCATACTTTAGAACCCTATTAAAGTCTATGGGACTCCAACGTTCAAAATCTAAAGTGCTCATTTTAAAGGCTAATTTGCAAGTTACTGTCCTAAAAAGTGTTTGGGGACCCGGGTCCTGCCCCAGGGGACATGGATCAATGCAAAAAAAAGTTTTAAAAACGGCCGTTTTTTCGGGAGCAGTGATTTTAATAATGATTAAAGTGAAACAATAAAAGTGTAATATTCCTTTAAATTTCGTAGGAGGGGGGGGTTGTCTATAGTATGCCTGTGAAGGGGGGCATGTTTCCCGTGCTTAGAATTGTCCCTGCACAAAGTGTCATTTATGCAGGAAAAAAAGTCCTTTAAAATCACTCGCAGCTATTATGAATTGTCGGCTCCCGTAATACAGAGAACACTCATTGAAAGTCATTGATAAAAATAAAAAAATAAATAAAATAAAAAAAAAAAGCGTGGGGGTCCCCCAAATTCAATTACCAGGCCCTTCAGGTCTGGTATGGATATTAAGGGGAACCCTGCCTCAAATTTAAGAAAAAATTTGACGTGGGGTTCCCCCTAAATATCCATAACCAGACCCTTCAGGTCTGGTATGGATATTAAGGGGAACCCCGCGTCAAATTTAAAAAAAAATTGACGTGGGGTTCCCCCTAAAAATCCATACCAGACCCTTTATCCGAGCACGCAACCTGGCAGGCCGCAGGAAAAGAGGGGGGGACGAGAGAGCGCCCCCCCCCTCCCTCCTGAACCGTACCAGGCCACATGCCCTCAACATTGGGAGGATGCTTTGGGGGTCTGTGACCCCTCAAAGCACCTTGTCCCCATGTTGATGAAGACAAGGGCCTCATCCCCACAACCCTGGCCGGTGGTTGTGGAGGTCTGCGGGCGGGGGGCTTATCAGAATCTGGAAGCCCCCTTTAACAAGGGGACCCCCAGATCCCGCCCCCCCCCCCCCCGTTTGAAATGGTAAGGGGGTACAAAAGTACCCCTACCATTTCACAAAGAAAGTGTAAAAAATGGTTAAATAAAACAAACACACTTTTGAAAAATTCCTTTATTAAAAATAAAAAAAAAAAGATTCCAGCGGCGGTAATCCACTCTTGCTATCCAGCGACGGACGGTCATCTCTCCAGCGATGTCTCATCTCATCCAGCGCAGCGAATCCTCCGTCCTTCTTCTGTCTCCGTGGAGGAGACACTGCAAGGATTCCGGCGGCTGACGTTTCTTATATACGGAGGGCGTGGCCACCCGTCACCTGACCCCGCCCCCCCCCTCTGACGCAAGGGGAAACCCGGGGTTCCCTGTGACGTAGGGGTGACCCGCACCCCTCTGATGTAACACAGGCAGGTTTCCGTTACATCAGAGGGGGGCGGGGTCACCTATACGTCACGGGGAACCCCGGGTTTCCCCTTGCGTCAGAGGGGGCGGGGTCAGGTGACGGGTGGCCCCGCCCTCCGTATATAAGAAACGTCAGCCGCCGGAATCCTTGCAGTGTCTCCTCCACGGAGACAGAAGAAGGACGGAGGATTCGCTGCGCTGGATGAGATGAGACATCGCTGGAGAGATGACCGTCCGTCGCTGGATAGCAAGAGTGGATTACCGCCGCTGGAATCTTTTTTTATTTTTTTATTTTTAATAAAGGAATTTTTCAAAAGTGTGTTTGTTTTATTTAACCATTTTTTACACTTTCTTTGTGAAATGGTAGGGGTACTTTTGTACCCCCTTACCATTTCAAATGGGGGGGGGGGCGGGATCTGGGGGTCCCCTTGTTAAAGGGGGCTTCCAGATTCTGATAAGCCCCCCGCCCGCAGACCTCCACAACCACCGGCCAGGGTTGTGGGGATGAGGCCCTTGTCTTCATCAACATGGGGACAAGGTGCTTTGAGGGGTCACAGACCCCCAAAGCATCCTCCCAATGTTGAGGGCATGTGGCCTGGTACGGTTCAGGAGGGAGGGGGGGGCCGCTCTCTCGTCCCCCCCTCTTTTCCTGCGGCCTGCCAGGTTGCGTGCTCGGATAAAGGGTCTGGTATGGATTTTTAGGGGGAACCCCACGTCAAATTTTTTCTTAAATTTGAGGCAGGGTTCCCCTTAATATCCATACCAGACCTGAAGGGCCTGGTAATTGAATTTGGGGGACCCCCACGCTTTTTTTTTATTTTTTTATTTATTTTTTTATTTTTTTTTATTTTTTTTAATCAATGACTTTCAATGAGTGTTCTCTGTATTACGGAGCCGACAATTCATTATAGCTGCGAGTGATTTTAAAGGACTTTTTTTCCTGCATAAATGACACTTTGTGCAGGGACAATTCTAAGCACGGGAAACATGCGCCCCTTCACAGGCATACTATAGACAACCCCCCCCTACGAAATTTAAAGGAATATTACACTTTTATTGTTTCACTTTAATCATTATTAAAATCACTGCTCCCGAAAAAACGGACGTTTTTAAAACTTTTTTTTGCATTGATACATGTCCCCTGGGGCAGGACCCGGGTCCCCAAACACTTTTTAGGACAGTATCTTGCAGAATCTTTTCTCTCTGTCAAATCTTTTTTCTCTGTCGAATATTTTCTCTATATAATCTTGGACTAATAGAGGTAAGGTTAGGCACATTCGAACACAGGTTCTATAGACACAGATTGTTGTCAGAGTCATGTCGAATCTCCTATTCTATATCGAACTGTTGTAACAATGAAAACGAAAATAAAGCATTTATTTATGTCGGATCTTTTGTTTTTCGGATTTTGTGCTTTCGTTATCGTTTGTCAAAACGAAAATAGCTGAAATTCGGACGAAAATGCATTCGGACGAAAACGAATGCACATGTCTATTGTGTAGTAGACATTCTAGCCACATTTTTGGCAACACTGTCATATTACATTTGGAATGTTAATGTTTTTTATATTCAATTTTTTTTATTTTCCGATTCTTCAGTCTATCCCTCACTATCTTCTAATGCAAGCATAGAAACGTGTATTTGGATTGCTGCAACCCTAGTCAAAACTTTTGAAGCCGTATCCAGACCCCATGCTGTTGGAATGGCCTGTAATGTTGCATTGAGCGTTTAGATCCTGCGTGGGCACTCAACTTGGCACTTGGTGCAATGCGTTGTATAGCACTCTAGATAACTCAGGTCCAGGGCCATGGTACATCACTAAGGAACCCAGTCCCTGTAGACGTATTTTAACGTAGGTTCACTGTGATAGATGGAGCCAGGATTTTATTTACAGTCCAGCGTGGTGATCAATTAAGACAGTCGCCCTGCATCTGAGCATTACTGTAAAAATCAGGGCTATGTTTGGAATGTGTTCACCTCACAGTGTAACTTTTTCAAACTTGGTGCTCAAGTTCAAATGTTCTTTAACGCCACTTCTGCATTGAGCTGTTAAAGAACTTGGGCACTTCCTCCTGTCCTTTTGCCACCAGGATTCCTTGAAGTAGGTTCTTCAAATGGGTTTCTGTGCACTTCTTTCAGTTGTGATAATTATATGCCACACCCTAATCCATGTGAGCCTCACAAGGAAATACCCTCACTTGTAGCTGTGGGAGAGATCAGGTGAGAGAGAGTCAATGTAAAATTGCAGGCAAACATTCACTCTGCCAAAGGCCTGCACAACACTTGAAGCAAACAAACCAGGGATTCCCATAGAGACTATGGCCATGGGCGTATAACAGCTGTATTAAAGACACACGTGGCTTGACTTTGAAAAAAATCTACTTTATTAACAAAATTTCATAAATATGATGATACTCTCACCCCCAAGAAGTTAAAAATAGGACCATGTTGTCTCTCTAAAACACATAAAAAAATGCATAACCTCAACCAGGTAGATTTTCAGACTGAAGGATGTGTGAAGTGAAGATCCAGTTGGACCCTAACAATTCCCCAGCCCCCAGGAGAAAGCAAAAATCTACCTATCAAAAACTGGCAATTAAACTGGGTAAGCATTGTCTAAGCAGTGAATATCACTATCGGGCTATGTTTGGCAAGAAACAAAACCGTAACATGCAATAAACAATGATACACACCGAAGCCACAGATGCTCCAGCTGGCTGGGAGGAAAACTGTTGCTGTAACCAAGTGGATTAAAGTAAACTATTGGAAGCGTCGTCTTGTCTTCACGACAAGGGTAATATAGAGATGTTGTAAATGCCGTTACTCAAGCATGAGAGTTTTGAGGTTGGTGTCAGTCTCCAATATTACGCTGCTGATGGTAAACAGACTGCACAAATAGGCAACTTGTACTGTACTATCAAACTATGTAGAAATCATGAGTTGAAGAGTTGACCATTCTCTTGCCCTAATTGGACCAGAAAATTGTGGATAAGGACACAGATGGAATGCTTTTTCAGATATGATTTAGTGGTAGACCGCTATTGGAAATAGCAAATCTGTACGTAATGACACAGCATCTGTGGCGATACGTCCCTTGCACTAGAAAAAGCACCAACTCTATTACCAGTCCCAGCATCTGGTTCTAGATTTATTTTATGCATTAACTTTCCTCCATTTTGTTGGCAATGTAAAGTGCACTGTCAAAATTTAAGCGTGTAAGCTTTTATAAAAGTATTGTGTATGTATAAACAAAAAGTGGCAAAAAAAACTTTTGAAACCAGTGAAACAGTCTGAAAAGCACATGTCCTCCAATAATAAAAAAACAAAAGTACTGGTGCAAAGAACCTCTAAATGATGGGTTCAAAGTTTATACTAAAACAACCTTGGTAACAAAAAACACATATGAAATAAATGAGTCCATCTATGCATCATCTGCTATATCAAATAACAGTGACCATCCAAAACTATGCACGAGTCAAAGTTCAGTGCAAACATTTCCAAAGATGCTTCACCACCGTGCTAAGGAATAGATGGTAGCCTCCCACATCCTAATATCCTAACGGGATCTATATGCGTGTGTCTCCGCAAAGGCAAATCGGTTGTTGATCACTTGCTGGAACTCATGCTGAACACCGGCTCCACCTGCTGATGTAGATACCAACAGGACCCATATGTGTGTGTCCCCCACCAGAACAATTCAGCTAGTTGCGATCAGTCGCTGGGCTTCACATTGGACACTGGCTTGAAGTGCTCAAATGTAAGCATATTGGGGAGGTAGAAAAAAAAAAAGCTCATAGTGCACTAACTTTTTAAAACAAATGTGCATTTTAATAAAAAAGTTACACTTACAAAAAAATGGGTGAAATGGCAAAATAGTGTGAGCATGACCTCCTGCAGTACGGTCTATGCTCTAAACTGACACGCTGCTAGCTCCTTGTCTGACCCTTTTCCCCTGAATAGGCGTCACCTGGGATTGACCTTCATTTTGCTCTTTCGGTATGAAGAGACCTACAAAACCCTGAAAACCATTCCCTGTCCATGCACCTATCGTATGTACAGTTTGAAGACTGGTTCACTTCTGAAAAATGTTTCACTCCTTTTAGTGAACTCTATCCAGTGGAGGCCAAATTCACAAAAGTCCACTATACATGTATTCCTATTAAACGTGCCCTTTCTTTCAAAGTTTCTGCAGATCTAAAGTTTGAGACACTCCTAAACGCTCTATTTAATCTTTGAGCCCCAGCACTGCAACCAGCACTCGCTATTTCAGTATGTCAGTCTGCAGCTAACTGGGCTGGAACAACTAACAACCCTGTATTTCTGGATAGTGCTGTTACAAAACAGTTGCCTTCTGTACCTTTCTGTGTAGATGCCGTAGAACATGCCATGACACATTTTCCAGAATGGCTGTAATCTCCATTCACATGCGCAGAATCCTATGGCTAAAGGCTTGGCAGTTTGGTAAGGCATTTGAACAATTTTTATCAGAGGTCACATGTGAAAAGGTTTTACTTCCACAGCAGTAGGTCACAAAAGCACCTTCTTTAGGAGCCCCTAGTGCCTCAAAAAGCAGAGCACCTTACCGCTCTAATCAAGCTTAGATTTCAAAACCCAAGTTCAGCCCCTCCTTTCTTCACAAGGCCATCAAGCCTTCTCCAAGGTCCCCTTTACAATCAAGGGGTACCCTCACTTTATGAGTGAGGGGGACATCTATTACTCAACTCTTCCCTATTTTTTTTTTTTTTTTTTTTCAGGGTCTTCCAAAGTGCACTTCTTGGACCTCCTTTTTCTCGAACTACACCTATTTCTGGGTCAGCTGATGCCTCCCTTGGCTTTCAATACCATTTCTATGCTGATGATACCCAAATCTTTGTAACCCCTCAGCTCATTCCATCAGTCTCTTGCATTACTAATTTACTGACAGACGTATCAGTCTGGATGTCACAGCACTTCCTCAAACTCCAATCTATCCCAAACTGAGCTCCTATTTCCTTTCCCTCTTGCCTCCTCCACTTTCTGTCGAGATTGATGGGACAACTAATAGTCTGTTCCCGCATGCCTGGGTGGCAAGGGTAATCCTGGACTTTAAATTCTTTTTGACCCCCAATCCAATCACCGTCCAAAGCTTGCCGCCTCAACCTTTGCAACAACTCCAAAATACACCCTTTGCTAATCAATGACACCGCTAATCTAAATTTCTTCCTGGTTATCTCTTAGCTCGACTACTGAAGCTCCCTCCTCATTGGATTAGCTTTTACACAGGCTATCCCTCTTTCAGTCCATCATGAATGCTGCTGCCAGACTCCTCCATCTTACCAACCATTTTTTGTCTGCCGCCTCCCTCTCTGCCAAACCCTCCACTGACTTTTGCTCGCATAATAAATACAATTTAAAATACTAACAACTTACAAAGCCATTCACAGCTCTGCCCCTGGCTACATCACTAACCTAGTCTTAAAATTCCAACCAAATTGTTCTTCTCAAGACCTCATGCTTTCTAGCCCCCTTGTCATGTCTTCACATGCTTGTCTCCAAAACATCTGCATCCTCTGGAACTCCCTACCTGAATTTGTCCTGCTATCTTTTACTATGTCCACATTAGGTGATTTCCTGGAAAGCCTTCTCTTTAGAGAAGCTTATCCTGCATTCACCTAACAACTGTACTTTTATTTTCTCCATCAGCTCATGCCCCACAGTTTATTCATTTTTTATTTTATTTTTTGTATCATTTGACCCTCCCTTTTAGATTGTAATCTCTAATGAGCAGGGCCCTCTAATTCCTCTTATATTGCAACTCTGCTCTCATGTTCTAAAACACTGTACAAACTGTTCTGTATGAATCCTGAATAATAATAAAAAGCAATATATAATCTGTATGTTTGCCTTAATAAATGATCATTGACAGCGGTGTTGGGTAACACACAGATTCCACAGTGCCATCTTGTGGTAAAAATTGATAACAGATGCAGTAAATAATCTAGTTTAACTTACAGAATTTCACTAACTTTTTTTTCATGAATCCTGTATTTAATTTTACCAATACTGTACATATATAGAAATGTGCAACTGGGTCTGCCTACCTTGTGGGTTAAACAAAAACTGAACAGCTTAGAAACCCATGTTGCGTTCATGGTGCTTCCTCCAAAATAACCAGGCATTGGTGTACTTCATTTTATTTATGAAATCCTAATTTTTATTTTTTCTTACCACAGTCGTTTAAATTGACAGACTTGCTTAGCTCACACTACATTTGCATGGACCTTTTTCAAGTTGTACAGTTTTATTATAATAGTAATTGTTTTTATATGAGGAACTCATGACTTTGGCACAGCAAGCAATCTTCCTGTTTAGGCATTTGAATTAGTTTACGTGTTTCATATTTAGTTTTTTGCACATGAGGAATGATTTTTAGCACACTAGATCACCTAATTGGATTTCATTTCTTGCAGTTACTTTTGTTGCGCGGGTACGCCTTCAATCACTCCGCAGATTTTGAGACTGTGCGTATGATAAAGGAGAAGCTCTGCTATGTTGGTTACAATATAGAACAAGAACAGAAATTAGCACTAGAGACCACAGTGCTTGTGGAATCCTACACAGTAAGTATTAGCTGGCCTGTATACAGTGCTTTTCAAGTATCTTACATATCCGTGTATGCTTAAGCCTAGCACTCACCGGTAAAATATCGGACGGCATCGGCTGGTTCAATAGAAACTGTCTGGCACTCGCCCCATATGTAATGCAGCCGGCATGGCCGGAAGCAGTCTGCCAATTGGGGGCCATCCCCCTGTCAGAACACAATAACACAACACTGGAGATCGTGTTACCTTTGACACTTTGTGGAAACCAGTGACACTAATACAGTGAGCAGTGCTAAAAAATATGCACTGTCACTGTACTGACACTGGCTGGATCAATTTAAGGGTTTACATCTAGGGCAATTTAAGGGTTAAATGTGTGCCTAACTAGTGTTTTTCTGTGTACAGTGAAGTGCTTTTACCAAGGGATGTGCTGGTTTTTATTCTCTCCTTTGCAGGGAAACCATATTCAGCGCATCCCTGCGGACAACGGCGCTCTGCATTGTTTACATATGCAGAGCTCTGTTCTGGGTCTTTCCCCCACCGATCAGCAAGTGCCGGCAGACGTCCTTTGGCTGGAACCTGCTGATCGACTTCTGCTGTGACTAATCACAACAGAAGCAGCATGCCAGTGCCCCCTATGCAGAAGTGTAAAATTGTTTGTTTTTATACAGTATCTCACAAAAGTGAGTACAGCCCTCACTTTTTTGTAAATATTGTGTTTTTTTTTTTATTTTTTTATTTTTTTTAAATGTGACAATGCTGAAGAAATTACACTTTGCTACAACATAAAGTAGTGCAGTCTACAGCTTGTAAAACAGTGTATATTTGCTGTCCCCTCAAAATAATTCAACACATAGCCATTAATATCTAAACCGCTGGCAACAAAAGTGAGTACACCCCTTAGTGAAAATGTCCAAATTGGGCTCAAAGTGTCATTCTTTTGTGTGGCCTCCATTATTTTCTAGCACTGACATTCACCAAAGCTTCACAGGTTGCCACTAGAGTCCTCTTCGACACCTCCATGAGCTGGTGGCTGTTGGAGACCTTGCGCTCCTCCACCTTCCGTTTTGAGGATGCGCCATAGGGTTTAGCTCTGGAGACATGCTTGGTCTGTCCATCATCTTTACCCTCAGCTTCTTTATCAAGGCAGTGGTCGTCTTGGAGGTGTGTTTGGGGTCAGTATCATGTTAAAATACTGCCCTGAGGCCCAGTCTCTGAAGGGGAGGGGATCATGCTCTGCTTCATTATGTCGTAGTACATGTTGCATTCATAGATCCTTAAATGAACTGTAGCTCCTCAATGCCGGCAGTACTCATGCAGCCCCAGACCATGATACTCCCACCACCAAGGTTCACTGTAGGCAAGACATGCATGTCTTTGTACTCCTCACCTGGTTGCCGCCACACACGATTGACACCATCTGAACCAAATACGTTTATCTTGGTCTCATCAGACCACAGGATATGGTTCCAGTAATCTATGTCCTTAGTCTGCTTGTCTTCAGCAAGCTGTTTGCAGGCTTTCTTGTGCCTCACGTTTTTAGAATAGGCTTCCTTCTGGGACAACAGCCATGCAGACCAATTTGATGCAGTCTGCAGCGTATGTTCTGACCACTGACAGGCTGACCTCCCACCCCTTCAACCTCTGCAGCAATGCTGGCAGCACTCGTACATCTATTTCCCAAAGACAGCCTCTGGATATGACAGAGCACGTGTGCTCAACTTCTTTGGTCGACCATGGCGAGGCCTGTTCTGAGTGGAACCTGTCCTGTTAAACTGCTGTATGGTCTTGGCCACCGCACTGCAGCTCAGGTACAGGGTCTTGGCAGTCGTATTATAGGCTAGGCCATCTTTATGTAGCACAACAATACTTTGTTTCAGATCCTCAGAGTTCTTTGCCATGAGGTGCCATGTTGAACTTCCAGAGACCAGTATGAGAGAGTGAGCGATAACGCTAAATTAACACACCTGCTCCCCATTCACAAGTGAGATCTTGTAACACTAACAAGTCGCATGACACCGGGGAGGGAAAATGGCTAATTGGGCCCAATTTGGACATTTTTACTTAGGGGTGTACTCACTTTTGTTGCCAGCAGTTTAGACATTAATGGCTGTGTGTTGAGTTATTTTGAGGGGACAGTAAATTAACACTCTTAGGCCCCTTTCACACTGTCGGACCGTTCAGGTCCGCCTGTCAGTTTTGACGGCGGACCTGAATGGGCGCTCAATGCTGGTCTATAGAGCGACGGATGTCAGCGGTGACATGTCCGCTGACATCCGACCCTGTCCAATCCGCCAAAAGCAGACTGATGGCCCTACGTCCGGATCCGTTGCTGGCTGATCGGATCGGGTGAGATCTGATGAAAACGGACATGCTGTCCATTTTCATCTGATCTCTCCATAGAAACCAGCGGCGATTGACAAGCCCCTCCCTGCTCAGTGAGCAGGAAGGGACCTGTCATCCGCTGGCTCAGCGGAGATGAACAGAGAGATCTCCCACTGAGCTGGCGGACAGAGGCGGACTCCAAGGCAGCGGATCCGCCTCATGGGAATGAAGCCTTTTACAAGCTTTACACTCTCTACTTTACATTGTAGCAGTGTCATTTCTTCAGTGTTGCCACATGAAAAGATATAATAAAATATTTCTTAGTAAGTCTTCTGTAGGGCGGTTGGCAAGTGGTTATAAAGGGGCAAGCTATGCAACACTAATGCTTCAGTTTTTGATAGATAGTTGGGACATTTAACTGTCCACCAACACTTATCTTTCAGACCCTTAGATACCAAAATCTTAGCTACTTCCTAGGTCTGCACACCTGTCCTGCAATTACAGGGGAGGCCTTGGAATTTTATTTTAGTATGAGTGATATCCACCGTGTTAGGTGCAGGGTACAGAGAAATAGAGCTGGGAACAGTAGTAGAAAGGTCTGACTGCTGGAGTCTACCAGTATATACAGATATATGCCAGTGTGTGCCAGACACCAAAGATGACCATAAAATCAATTTTTTTTGTGACAGACACAGTGCTTTTTTATTGAGAACCATAGGATTATATCGCCCCCTACAGCAGTAGGACACTAGGCAGAAAAGACTCGACTACGCACATGGGCCATTCTAGATGATATACACCACCCCCCTCTCTGCTATAGGCCTTTAGATTTTTTTTTTTTTCTGCCTAGTCAGGAGTAAGGATCTAGTTCCCTGCTAGTTCCCGCGAATCTCTAGTCCAGGCAAGTTTTATTTGTTTTCCTGGATTTTTGCAATCGGTTGCCGGACTGGGCAATGGGCTGGACGCTTGATCCAGTGGTCTCCCCAATCTGGCCAGCGAGCGCATGCAGAACGCCGATATGTGCTAGATCAGCCGCGATATAGCTCCACTGGACGGGGCTGGCCCTGCGAGTTAAACGTCTCACAAGTTCATTGACAGACACAGCATCCACCCCTCTATGGAGTTTTTAATGCTTCTGACACTGCTTGTGACAAAACTGAAGGCCTATAGCCGAGAGGGGGGTGTTTTAAATGGGACAAAAAATTTAAAAAAAGGTAGTGCTTGCAGTTCTTTTTACTGTACAACACTGCAGTTTAGTGATATGAACAGACCTATTAATGATCAAAGCATACTGCCTTTTTTGTTAGGACTGTGTTGGGAAAAGGCTGCAGCCCAACACACTTGGTGGAAACATGTCCTTAAGCACCATTCACACCTATGCAGTTTGCTTTTGAGTGTTTCTGCAGTGCTGTTTGTGGGTTTTACCAAAATTTGCATTTAGCGTTTTTTTTCTTTTTTGGGTGCAAATTTGTTGGGCAGATTAAAAAATTTAAATTGCGGTAAAATGCACTACATGCTCTTCTGCTTCTCCGTTGCTCTATTGAACCAAAAAAGCACAGGTTAAAATCACCAAATGTTTCCTAAAATGTAGAGGCACAACAATGTATTGATGTGAAGGTGTTCCTTAGGAATTCATGTTAAAAATTATTTCTTGTTTCTGCAAAAAAAGCATGAAAAAACGCATTGGTGTGAACCAAGCCTTAAAGAATTGGTATGGTCAAAGCTTTTCTGGGATTTTTTTTTTACACTCCTGTGTCCCAGATTCAGCAGCCCACTGTCGGCTGACATCACAGAGCTGGTCCAGGCTCTGCAGGGATTCTGACAGTCATGTCAGGATCCACCCACCTACAGCTGCTGCCAGACACCCACCCCCTTTACAGTCCATAGCTCCAGTGAGTGCTGGATGGGCAGAGCAGAGTGGTGGCTGGCGGTCACCATTTTCTGCTCAGAGTGGACCCAAGCACTGAGCGAGCAGCAGTCTTCTCTCAGCTCTCGATGTAGAGCCAACAGATGACAGCTGGAGCATCAGATCGAATGGGGGCAGGGAGGAGGATACTGATGCATAAGCTTTTTTGAACTCAATGCAAGGATTGCATTAAGGTGTGTAGGTTTTATAACCACTTTAACTTGACCCCCTTTTTTAACTGCTGTACAGCTTAATCCTAAAATTGTGTTCTTTTTTTTGATGGAAAAACAAAAGTCTTAAGTTACTCACATTTGGGTGAGGCTTGCTCTGCAGTTCCATTTCACTTTAAATTTACTATAGATGTTTTTACCAAACTTTACATAAATGAACACTGGCTATTAGAGACTCTGTCACACTGCCTGTTTTTAGATCAAGGTTTTAAAGTGGAGCTCCACACAGAACAATCTTTCTATTGTGTTTTCTGGCCTCAGAGCAGAGATTAAATAGTGGTCATGTAACAGTGCCTTTTTCGTTTTGAAGTACTTCCTTTATGGAGTGGGGGTCACTGCCTATCTCCCCCATCCTATTCCCTCCCAAAGTTTAAGTAGGATATTCTAATGAGATGGAAGGGTTGCTTCTAGGGAAGTGTGTGGTAACGGAGGCGAAAGGAACTCCCCTGTTCCCACCCACAGCAATGCCATTGCCTATCCCTGCATGCCAAAGGATTCATGGGACATGTAGTTCTATAAGGTGCATATACACCAATCGCATTTAAAGTGAAGCACCTCACAGCACCCTGCTCTTGGATAGTGTGAGGATATCTTTTGCAGCCGATGAGGTCTAAGGTAATGCAATTTTAGTTCTCTGGGTACTTTAACCAGTTGCCGACCGCCGCACGCCGATGTACGTCGGTACAATGGCACGGGCAGGCATAAGGACATACATGTACGTCCCTTGCCTCCCGCGGGTCGGGGGCCCGATCGGGCCCCCGCCCGGTGCCTGCGGCGGTCGGTATTCGTTCGGGAGCGATCCCGGACGAGGGGACGGCCATTCATTCATGGCCACCCCCTCGCGATCGCTCCCGACGAATAGAAATCCCCGGTGACATCACTTCCTCTCCTGTAATGTAAACACAGGAGAGGAAGTGATGTATTCTCTCCTCCGTGTCGGTATTTTTCGTTCCGACACGGAGGAGAGCGGATCAGTAAGTTGCACCAACACTCTACACACACAGTAGAACATGCCAGGCACACTCACACCCCCTCTTTACCCCCCGATCACCCCCCCAATTACCCCTGCCCCCCAGTCACAGTGACACCAATGTCATTTTTTTTTTATTTTTTTTTGCATTGGTGTCATTTGTGACTGTAATAACTGTTAGGGCAGTTAGAGTTAGCCCCCTTTAGTTCTAATGTACCCCCCTAACCCCCCCAATAAAGGTTTAACCCCGTGATCACCCCCCGTCGCCAGTGTCACTAAGGCTGGGTTCACATTGCAGCGGTTTATGAGAACGAATGTGATTCGCACCGCACTGCAGTGCAAATCACATCCGATCTCTGTGCGATTTGAGTTCAGCCATTCGCCGCACCCGCCGCAAATTCGCACGGGACCCTTTTTTTGGCCCGCAGCAGAATCGGATCGCATGGGTGTTCACACCATGCGATCCGAGTTTGCAGATCGCACTGCGATATGCGAACTGATCTGGGGGTGTCAGTAACATTTCACTGACACTCCCAGCAGTTCGCATAGGGCAGTGTGAACTGCCGCCGGGAGGCATGCGATGCGGGAACCCGCCGCAGATTCGCGGCGTTTCCGCATCGCTCCAGTGTGAACCCAGCCTAATAAGCGATCATTTTTCTGATCGCCGTATTAGTGTCACAGGTGACGCTAGTTAGGCAGGTAGGTATTTAGGTTCGCCGCAGCTTTTTATAGCGCCAGGGACCCCCATATACTACCGCATAAAGCCCCCTGATTGCCCCCTAGTTAACCCTTTCACCTGTGATCACCATATAACTGTTACAGGTGACGCTGGTTGGTTAGTTATTATTTTATAGTTTCAGGGCACCCGCCATTTATTACCTAATAAAGGTTTAACCCCCTGATCACCCGGCGGGTGTCATTTGTGACTAATAACTGTTAGGGCAGTTAGGGTTAGCCCCCTTTAGTTCTAAGGTACCCCCCTAACCCCCCCAATAAAGGTTTAACCCCGTGATCACCCCCCGACGCCAGTGTCACTAAGGCTGGGTTCACATTGCAGCGGTTTATGAGAACGGATGTGATTCGCACCGCACTGCAGTGCAAATCACATCCGATCTCTGTGCGATTCTAGTTCAGCCATTCGCCGCACCCGCCGCAAATTCGCACGGGACCCTTTTTTTGGCCCGCAGCAGAATCGGATCGCATGGGTGTTCACACCATGCGATCCGAGTTTGCAGATCGCACTGCGATATGCGAACTGATCTGGGGGTGTCAGTAACATTTCACTGACACTCCCAGCAGTTCGCATAGGGCAGTGTGAACTGCCGCCGGGAGGCATGCGATGCGGGAACCCGCCGCGCATTCGTGGCGTTCCCGCATCGCTCCAGTGTGAACCCAGCCTAATAAGCGATCGTTTTTCTGATCGCTGTATTAGTGTCACAGGTGACGCTAGTTAGGCAGGTAGGTATTTAGGTTCGCCGCAGCTTTTTATAGCGCCAGGGACCCCCATATACTACCGCATAAAGCCCCCTAATTGCCCCCTAGTTAACCCTTTCACCAGTGATCACCATATAACTGTTACAGGTGACGCTGGTTGGTTAGTTATTTTTTTATAGTTTCAGGGCACCCGCCATTTATTACCTAGTCTCACTAGTGTACCCCTAAATTTAGGGGTGTCTACTTTCCAAAATGGGGTCATTTGGGGGGGGTTTGTGCCATCTTGGCATTTTATGGCCTTTAAAACTGTAACGCCCTTAGAAAGCCTGAAGGCGGTGCTTGGTTTTCGGGGCCCCGTACGCGGCTAGGCTCCCAAAAAGTCCCACATATGTGGTATCCCCATACTCAGGAGAAGCAGCAGAATTTATTTTGGGGTGTCATTTCACATATGCCCATGGCATGCGTGAGCAATATATCATTTAGTGACAACTTTGTGAAAAAAAAAATAAATAAATAAAAGTTTGTAATTTTCCCGCAACTTGTGGCAAAATATAAAATATTCCATGGACTCAACATGCCTCTCAGCAAATAGCTTGGGGTGTCTACTTTCTAAAATGGGGTCATTTGTGGGGGTTTTGTGCCATCTTGGCATTTTATGGCCTTCAAAACTGTAATAGGTAGTGAGAAGTGAACTCAAAAATTTACGCCCTTAGAAAGCCTGAAGGCGGTGCTTGGTTTTCGGGGCCCCGTACGCGGCTAGGCTCCCAAAAAGTCTCACATATGTGGTATCCCCGTACTCAGGAGAAGCAGCAGAATTTATTTTGGGGTGTCATTTCACATACGCCCATAGCATGTGTGAGCAATATATCATTTAGTGACAACTTTGTGTAAAAAAAAAAAAAAATTTTTTTTTTGTCATTATTCAATCGCTTGAGGCAAAAAAATAAAATATTCAATGGGCTCAACATGCCTCTTATCAATTTCCTTAGGGGGTCTACTTTCCAAAATGGGGTCATTTGGGGGGGTTTTGTACTGCCCTGCCATTTTAGCACCTCAAGAAATGAGATAGGCAGTCGTAAACTAAAAGCTGCGTAAATTCCAGAAAACGTACCTTAGTTTGTAGATGTGACAACTTTTGCGCAAACCAATAAATATACAATTATTGACTTTTTTTTTACCAAAGACATGTGGCTGAATACATTTTGGCCTAAATGTATGACTAAAATTGAGTTTATTGGATTTTTCTAATAACAAAAAGTAGAAAATATCATTTTTTTTCAAAATTTGCGGTCTTTTTACGTTTATATCGCAAAAAATAAAAATCGCAGAGGCAATCAAATACCATCAAAAGAAAGCTCTATTTGTGGGAAGAAAAGGACGCAAATTTTGTTTGGGTACAACATTGCATGACCGCGCAATTACCAGTTAAAGCAGCGCAGTGCCAAAGTGTAAAAAGACCTCTGGTCATTTACCAGCAAAATGGTCCGGTCTGAAAGTGGTTAAAATAGTCGCCAGTTCAGCTTTAAAGCCCATTCCCCAGAACGTCTACTGGTCTTTTTACAGTACTTCTCCAGTGTTCCTTCCCCCGCCACAAATCTAGTTGTTGGTGCTTACAGGAAGTGATGATGTCACATCCTTTGTCATGTGAAAGTGTTCCTTCCTAGCAATTCGTTCCTAGGCCCAAATGCTGCATCATGGGAGGAAGTCAAAAGCATCTCCTTGCTTAAAAACACCAATTTTGCATCAGTTGTGACAACTTAACGAGCAGCAGAGGAATGATCTGCAAGTGAATGGATTTAGTTCAGTCGGTAGGTTCAAACCCTGTCACTTTGTCCTAAATGGGCAGGGTGAGAGGGTCTCTTTAAATATCCCCCAAAAAACCTCACTGAAAATCCCTAACCAGTAAAAAATATGAAGGGTTGCATTTGTAACTATGCTTGATTTTCATGCTAGAAACGTTTGCCCATTTGCTTTATTTTTCCTGTTTCTTTTTAGAATGTTCTTCTTTTTTTTTTTTTTTTTTTTTTTCTTCTTTTTTTTTTCAAACGTTTGGCATAAAAAATAAATATTCCCTTTTGTAAAGCAGAGTAGCATGTTTTCATATTGCAAACCTTTTCTTTTGTTCAGTATTGCTTAATCGGCTTCATCTCACAAAGGGATCAAATGCATAAATGGATGTATACAAAGTACTGGAAATATTAACGTTGGTAATGTTTCTGAAAGAATTGCCAGGCGCATACTATAAGCTTGTCGAGCGGACAAATACAAGGTCCCTCTGACACCAGAGGGCACAATAAACTTTTCTGCTAATTGGGCCTGGAGTAGCACAGCAGTTTCAGAAATAAAAGGTGACATTGTAAATGTTCATTTTTATTTTATTGCACAGCTTCCAGATGGCAGGGTTATTAAAGTAGGTGGAGAGCGCTTTGAAGCACCAGAAGCTCTGTTCCAGCCTCATCTTATCAACGTAGAAGGCGTTGGCGTTGCTGAGTTGCTGTTCAACACCATCCAGGCAGCTGACATTGATACTCGGTGAGTTTTTTTTTTTTCTTCTACTTGCTTCACTGAAAGGTTAACAGCACTGGCACTGGAATCATGCATGTGCAGTCATATGTAGCAGAGCACTTTTTTCAACCACCCCTTAAATGTATTTATTTTTTGGGGAGGATGGTTTACAGCAGTGGTTCTCAACCCTGTCCTCAAGTACCCCCAACAGGCCATATTTGCAGGTTTTCCTTTATCTTGCACAGGTACTTTGAATCAGTCAATGGCTTGGTATTTTGGACACCTATTTTATCGAAGAGAAATTCCCAAAACATGGCCTTTTGGGGGTACTTGAGGACAGGGTTAAAAACCACTGGTTTACAGCATGACTAAAACCTGTATCTGTATATGTGAGCATGTAAAAGGTTTATGTAGATGTCAGATGTGACAGTAATTACTTTCTTGCTTCTCTGTTTCTAAGTATGCCGCCATACTTACAGCTGTATAGAAATGTAAGTTTAAAATGTTGTTTTAAGGCCAAGCACCAGTCAGCTTACACACAATATGAGAGCCCCCCACATTATCTCATACAATGCATGAACGTGGCCTTTGCTCTGCATTATACGCAATCACATTTGTGATGATAGTATCCACACGACCAAACGTGGAGTGACTTTGTGATATCAGACATGTATATTAAAAGCAGTGGAGGGTATAGCCTGCTGGACTGTGGAATAATGACCTATTGGGCATGTAATTCTCTCTGATGGATGCCCCTAGACTAAAACACATTAGGACATTAAAGTTGTAGTAAACCGCTGGCTTTTTATTTTTCTAAACCTTTAAGGCAATGCCTTAATATGATAGTATGCATCGCATAATACCACACTATGTGAAACTTGCCTTTCAACAAAGCCACCCAGCAGCGCTTCCATCTTCACCGGTGGTCTTTTTGGGTTCATGGACTTCAGCTGTGTGGCCGGAGCAACAGTGATGTCACTCCCACACATGCGTACGTGGGAGCCATCGTTGATGGCCCAGGACTATGAAGGCACGGCTATGCCGTTCCTTAGAGCGCATTCGTGGTGACGTCACTGGCTGTATCTAAAGTAAATGGCTCATAAACGGTGCATGTTTATGAAATGTTTACTGTACCTATAGGTAAACCTGATCATGAGCTTACCTATAGGTAAAATTCATGCATGGGAGTTTTCTCACATTTTAATTGATGAGGGGATACACCCAGATCTATTTAGTATTTTTGGCTGACCAAAGTTTAGCCTTAATTTTGCATCCTAATGCTTTGTGTTGGCTACCATGTAAGGTAAAATAAAAGATTAATCTTTTATTAAAGCCGTGTCCTAGGTAAAAATTGAACTCCTTTGTAAACATAGGCACACCTCACCCCCCCCCCCCCCCCCCTTGTTTTTGGATATATATATATTGTGTGTGTGTGTGTGTGTGTATTTATTATTTTTATATACCTTATTTTGCAAATTTTATACGGGACTTTCGTCCCACAGCACCGCAGCGAGGTATGTCATTGAGCGGGCTCCCTGGGCAAATAAGTGTCCTTATATTAAAAGTAAGCAGCTACAGTATTTATTAACCATTTTAGCTTGCTTTTTTTTTTTTTTCTAATGCAGAGGCCCTAGAGAATAAATTTACGGGTGTTGCAATTTTTTTATTTCACACAGTATTTGCACAACGGTTTTTCAAGAGCAATTTTTTGGAGGGAAAAGTATACTTCGTAAAATTTTAAAGCAAAAAAAAAAAAAGATAACCTATTTTTTTGGGTTTTTTTTTTTGTAAAAGATGTTACTCTAAGTAAATGGATACAAAATATGTTGCACTTTAACCACTTCCCGACCAGCGCACGACGATGTACGTCGACAGAATGGCACGGGCAGGCATATTGGCGTACAGGTACGTCCAATATTCGATGCCGCCCTGCCATCGGGAGCACGGCGGCGCTCCCGCACTGGTCGGGACCCCCGTGAGTCCGGTCGCGGGACGCGCGGACTCGATCGCCGCGGGCATCCCCGCGATCGTCTCACGGAGCGGCCGAATAGAGCAAATGCTGTGTAGACAACATTTGTCTATTCTGCCTAGCAACTAGTGACGCTGATCTCTGCTCCATGTGATTGGAGCAGAGAACAGTGTACACTAAATGAAAGCCCAACCCCCCCACAGTTAGCACACTTAACCCCTACACTGCCACCCACTGGTTAACCCTTTCACTGCCAGTGTCATTTACACAGGAATCACTGCATTTATATAGCAGTGATTACTGTATAAATGACAATGGTCCCAAAAATGTGTCAAAAATGTCCGATGTGTCCGCCATAATGTCGCAGTCACAATAAAAATCGCTGATCGCCGCCATTACTAGTAAAAAAAAAAAAAATAATAAAAAATTATTAAAAAAATGCTATAAAACTATCCCTATTTTGTAAACGCTATAACTTTTGCGCAAACCAATCAATAATCGCTTATTGCGATTTTTTTTACCAAAAATATGTAGAATACGTATCGGCCTAAACTGAGGGAAAAAAATGTTTTTTTATATATTTTTGGGGGATATTTATTATAACAAAAAGTAAAAAATAATGCGTTTTTTTTCAAAATTGTCGCTCTATTTTTGTTTATAGCGCAAAAAATAAAAACCGCAGGGGTGATCAAATACCACCAAAAGAAAGCTCTATTTGTGGGAAAAAAAGACGTCAATTTTGTTTGGGAGCCACGCCGCACGACCGCGCAATTGTCAGTTAAAGCGACGCAGTGCCGAATCGCAAAAAGTGGTCTGGTCTTTGACCAGCAAATTGGTCCGGTCTGAAAGTGGTTCAAATTTTGAGGAACATAAATGTTACTATCCATAGGTGATGCTGTAAAAGCCTTTACAGGTTACCACTTACATCACTTTTATTGCTGTCACAAACATTGTAAACATCCCTCGTGACAGCAATGGGCATGTGGCAGGTACTTTGTTATTGAGAGATCTGGGGCTTTATAAGACCCCAGATATCTCTTCTGCACTTAAAAGCATTTGCTCACACCAAGATCAGTGTAATCAAATGCTTTTCTTTTTTGAAAATGGCACTGGGGGAAACCGGGTGTGATGTGTATCGCTTCCAGGTTCCTATATCATAGAGATGATCAAAGCCTTTCCAGTCTTTGATCACTTCTATATTCAGCCGGTCAAAGCATCGCCTGCTCCATCGGAACTCCCAGTGCAACGAAAAAATGCCTGTAAAGCCGCTACTTGTAAAAGCAATCCAGCGGCTAGTTGGCCTCTAGGATTGTTTTTACTAGAGAGCTGACCATCTGCTCGAAAAATGGTACTGGGATGATAGCTGCAATTATCATCCCGGTATAACCGATTGATTTCTAGTCAGTGGCAGAAAACCTGTTCTGGGAGAAATCTGTGGGGTGTCTTCTGCTTCTGAAGATACTAGCCTGGTTGTTGGCTTTTAATATTTGCTGAGTAACTGTCAAAAAGCATGAATTGAAGACAAGGGAATGCCAGAAACTGCTGATAAGCATAATTTTTCTTGATGCAGTATGACAGCTGGGCAAGTACAATTTCTTTTCACCAGGAGCCGGCAACAACCGATTGCTTACACCGGTCAGTGCAGGTTTCTGTTATTGAAAATAATATTTCACTCCCCACTATGCCCTCTTTAAAATCTACCTATAGTCTCTTTGCCTATTCATCCATTAAAGTCAATGAAAATGAGAAAACTTGTTTAGTGACCCTTTAAGGCAGTGATTCTCAACCAGGGTTCCATGAAACCCTGGGGTTTCTCCAGAGGTTGCTAGGGGTTCCTTCAGCATTGGGCAATTTTAAGTTCCCATTGATACCATTGACCTTTTTAACTATCTGTAAGGAGGTAATTCTTCCCACTGACCATCACACTAATGTATCAAGAGTTTTTAGCAGGGGTTCCCCGAGACCGGAGAACTATTTTCAAGGGTTCCTCTGTGTTGAAAAGGTTGAGAGAGGCTGCTTTAAGGAATGCTTCACTTGGTGTTTGTAATCCTAAAAAAAAAAAAAAAAAAAAAAAAAAAGAGAGCGCTTCTGTTCCCTTATGGCAGGTTAAACAGTACAGTGCTTGTGCTGTCTAACCTGCCCCTCTCTAAGCTGTAAAAAATCTGTCTGATCTTGCCAGTTCCTGTGTCCCCATCTGTGCTTACCATGATAATCATGGCTGCTGAGCCCTTATTACCATGGTCAGTTTATGTGGTACAGTCATCCGCTGCTCTCCCCTCCCCCTCCCTGCCTGTCAGCTCCGTGTGTCTGTCTCTCTGCGTCCCATCCCCCCATGTCCCGCCCCCCCCCCCCTCGCTATTGGTTGTTTAACCACTTGAGATCCGCGCTATTGCCAAATGACGGCATTAGCGCGGATCTACTTTTCCGGGACTACGTCTATTGACGTCGTCCCGGTTACGAGCGGCCTGCGCGCCCCCTGAGGGGCGCGCGCGGCGCGCTCTGTGATCGGTGAGTCCACGAGACTCGCCTGATCACCGATCCGTGCAAGGGGTCGATCCCGACCCCTTATCACGTGATCAGCTGTCAGCCAATGACAGCTGATCATGTGACAGAACGGAGCCGGTAATCGGCTATTATTCCTCCTCGCGCTGACAGCGCGAGGAGAGAAAAAAAAAGCCGATCACCGGCGGCCGTGATCGGGACATCAGTCCCGATCACGGCCAGTAATACAGCTGACCACCTGCCTCCTGCCAGTGCCCACCTGCCCACCGCAGTGCCATCCTGAATGAAAGTAAGTGCCCCCCATCAGTGCCACCCAGCAGTGCCCATAGTGCCCACAGTGCCACCCACAGTGCCACCCACAATGCCACCCACAGTGCCACCAACAGTGCCACCCACAGTGCCCACAATCTTCCTTAAAGGTGCTGCACCCCAGTGCCGCCCATCAGTGCCCAGCAGTGCCGCCCATCAGTGCCACCTATCAGAGCCACCTATCAGTGCCACCTATCAGTGCCCATCAGTCCCATCTATCAGTGGTACGTATCATTGCTTATCCGTGCCACCCATCCGTGCCACCTTATCTGTGCCCATCTGTGCCGATCGGTGCCGCCTTATCTGTGCCTATTAGTGCCGCCTTAACTATGCCTATCAGTGCCCACCAGTGCAGCCTATCAGTGCCCACCAGTGCAGCCTATCAGTGCCCACCAATGCAGCCCATCAGTGCCCACCAATGCAGCCATCAGTGCCGCCTAATCAGCGCACTTCAATGAAGGAGAAAAATGACCCGTTTGCAAAATTGTATAACAAACTATTAAAACATGATTTTTTTTTTTTTTGCATCTTTTTTTGTTTGTTTAGCAAAAAATAAAACTCCGAGCTGTGACTAAATACCACCAAAAGAAAGCTCTATTTGTGGGAAAAAAATGATAAAAATTTCATTTGGGTACAGTGTTGTATGACCGCGCAATTGTCATTCAAAGTGCATCAGCGCTGAAAGCTGAAAATTGGTCTGGGACTGAGGGGGGTTTAAGTGCCCAGTAAGCAAGTGGTTAAAAAAAAAAAAAAGTAAAAAACTTGTCACTGGCAGCCCCTCCATTTTACCCAGACATAAAACGCTCTTAAGTGTTGTGGGGTTTTTTTTTTTTTTTTAAACAAAGCCTCTGAATACTATTTTTCAGATATTTTCAGGCCGGTCTTGACTCCGGGTAGCTCTCCTATTCTGATCCAGGGCTGCAGTAGGAGGGGCCAAGTGGCCACATGACCTCTCCTGTTGACATCAGACATCTCTGCCCCTACCACTGTGGCCCTGGATTGGAGTAGGAGAGCGGCTGGAAGTCGCGTGATCGGCCTAAAAATATCTGAAAAAGGGTATTCAGAGGCTTTGTTTTGAATAAGAAAAAAAAAAAAAAAACACTTGGAGTGTTATGCCTGGATAAAATCAAGGGGCTGCCAGTGAATTTATTTTGACAAGTAACAACCAGTTTAAGAGGGTGATCACACACTTGTATCTTAATCGAACAGCAGAGGACATAGGCAAAGTTATCACTGTCGTAGGGCTATAGGCTCATACCTTTTAGGTGAATGGACCCTGGCAAAGCTTTTGAGGACCCCTACCCTCCTACCCTTTAACCCTACCCCACTCGAGTCCTCAGTTTTTTTGCTTATTTTTTTATGTTCCACAATCAACTCTTCAGCTGTGTCCCGCATTGTCTTCTACAACAGAAGCAGTGCATCCAGATTGGCTAAACCTCAGTAAAACCTTGGTAACTGTACCTGGAACCCATGCTATGGGTACTGCCTTTTTAATGTTGCTTCGGCCATTGGATGCTCCACAGGGCTCACCTTGGCACAAGTTTCTGCTTGCTTTTCTAATGTTTCATTACTAGTACTATTGCTACAGCAGCCATAATGTTATGAGCACCCACCTAATATTGAGTAGGTCCTCCTTCTGTAGCCCAAAAAACTCTGACCAATCAAGGTTTGGACACCACTAGACCTCTGAAGGTGCGCTGTAGTATCTGGCACCAAGCCATCAATAGCAGACCCTTTAAAGCGGGGTTCCACCCTAAAGTGGAACTTCCGCTGATCGGAACCCCCCCCCCCCCCTCCGTTGTCACAATTGGCACCTTTCACGGGGGAGGGGGGGTGCAGATACCTGTCAAAGACAGGTATTTACACCCACTTCCGGGCATAGACTCCCGTGGGAGTCTATGCCTCTTCCTGTCCTGCTGCGCTGTCTGCTGGGACACACACGGGTCCCAGAGACAGCGCAGACAATTCCTATTGCGCTGCGCAACTCGCGCATACGCAGTAGGGAACCGGGAAGTGAAGCCGGTTCGCTTCACTTCCTGATTCCCTCACCTAGAATGGTGGCGGCAGCAGCTGAGAGCCGATCGATCGGCCTCGGCTGCCAGCATCGCTGGACCCCGGGACAGGTGAGTGTCCATTTATTAAGTCAGCAGCTGTAGTATTTATAGCTGCTGGCTTTTAATGTTTTTTTCCCCAGTACAGTCCCGCTTTAAGTCCTGTAAATTGTACTGTGGGGTCTCCATGGATTGGACTTGTTTTTCCAGCACATTCCACAAATACTTTATTGGACTGAGATCTAAATAATTTGGAGGCTAAATCAACCATGCACGCATCATTGTGTTCTTTAAAACATTTTTGCAGTGTTGCAGGGCACATTATCCTGCTGAAAAGGTGCACCGCTGTTAGGAAATACTGGACCGGAACCACGAAAAGCAACAATGTTTAGATAGGTGCTACGTGCCAAAGTAACATCCACATGCATTGCAGAACCCAGGGTTTGCCAGGAGAGCATTACCCTAAGCATCTTGACTCCGGGTAGCTCTCCTATTCTGATCCAGGGCTGCAGTAGGAGGGGCCAAGTGGCCACATGACCTCTCCTGTTGACATCAGACATCTCTGCCCCTACCACTGTGGCCCTGGATTGGAGTAGGAGAGCGGCTGGAAGTCGCGTGATCGGCCTAAAAATATCTGAAAAAGGGTATTCAGAGGCTTTGTTTTGAATAAGAAAAAAAAAAAAAAAACACTTGGAGTGTTATGCCTGGATAAAATCAAGGGGCTGCCAGTGAATTTATTTTGACAAGTAACAACCAGTTTAAGAGGGTGATCACACACTTGTATCTTAATCGAACAGCAGAGGACATAGGCAAAGTTATCACTGTCGTAGGGCTATAGGCTCATACCTTTTAGGTGAATGGACCCTGGCAAAGCTTTTGAGGACCCCTACCCTCCTACCCTTTAACCCTACCCCACTCGAGTCCTCAGTTTTTTTGCTTATTTTTTTATGTTCCACAATCAACTCTTCAGCTGTGTCCCGCATTGTCTTCTACAACAGAAGCAGTGCATCCAGATTGGCTAAACCTCAGTAAAACCTTGGTAACTGTACCTGGAACCCATGCTATGGGTACTGCCTTTTTAATGTTGCTTCGGCCATTGGATGCTCCACAGGGCTCACCTTGGCACAAGTTTCTGCTTGCTTTTCTAATGTTTCATTACTAGTACTATTGCTACAGCAGCCATAATGTTATGAGCACCCACCTAATATTGAGTAGGTCCTCCTTCTGTAGCCCAAAAAACTCTGACCAATCAAGGTTTGGACACCACTAGACCTCTGAAGGTGCGCTGTAGTATCTGGCACCAAGCCATCAATAGCAGACCCTTTAAAGCGGGGTTCCACCCTAAAGTGGAACTTCCGCTGATCGGAACCCCCCCCCCCCCCCCTCCGTTGTCACAATTGGCACCTTTCACGGGGGAGGGGGGGTGCAGATACCTGTCAAAGACAGGTATTTACACCCACTTCCGGGCATAGACTCCCGTGGGAGTCTATGCCTCTTCCTGTCCTGCTGCGCTGTCTGCTGGGACACACACGGGTCCCAGAGACAGCGCAGACAATTCCTATTGCGCTGCGCAACTCGCGCATACGCAGTAGGGAACCGGGAAGTGAAGCCGGTTCGCTTCACTTCCTGATTCCCTCACCTAGAATGGTGGCGGCAGCAGCTGAGAGCCGATCGATCGGCCTCGGCTGCCAGCATCGCTGGACCCCGGGACAGGTGAGTGTCCATTTATTAAGTCAGCAGCTGTAGTATTTATAGCTGCTGGCTTTTAATGTTTTTTTCCCCAGTACAGTCCCGCTTTAAGTCCTGTAAATTGTACTGTGGGGTCTCCATGGATTGGACTTGTTTTTCCAGCACATTCCACAAATACTTTATTGGACTGAGATCTAAATAATTTGGAGGCTAAATCAACCATGCACGCATCATTGTGTTCTTTAAAACATTTTTGCAGTGTTGCAGGGCACATTATCCTGCTGAAAAGGTGCACCGCTGTTAGGAAATACTGGACCGGAACCACGAAAAGCAACAATGTTTAGATAGGTGCTACGTGCCAAAGTAACATCCACATGCATTGCAGAACCCAGGGTTTGCCAGGAGAGCATTGCCCTAAGCATCCCAATGCCTCTGTCAGCTTGCCTTTTTCCCATACTGCATCCTGGTGTCATCTCTTCTCCAGGTAAGGGATGCACACACACCCTGCCATCACATGATTTAAAAAAAAAAGTGATTCATCAGGCCAGGCTAACTTCCAATTCTCTGTGGTCCAGTCCTGATGCTCACATGTCCATTGCAGGCACTTTTGTCTGTGGACATATGTCAGAATGGGCACTGTGACCCAACTGCGGCTATGCAGTTCCATAAAGAAGCTGCAATGCCCATTTTTTTCTACTTTCAACATATCAACTTCAGACACATGTTTACTTCCAGCCTATCCTTTAATGAACACCCAGCAAGGAGGTTATATAATGCCGGCCATACACGGTTCGAATTTCGAAAGAATTTTCTTTCGAAAATCATATCTTAGAATTTTCGTATGAATTTCGCACCATTAGTGGGCTGCAGCAACAGCCGATTTTCGTGCAGAAATAAAATTTGAGGAATCGGACATGTTGGAAATTTTTAGAAAAACAAACGATTTTCTAATCAATGATGGGAGAATCGTGCGAGAAACGTAATAAGAAAAGAAAATGTACGGAGATAAAAGAAAATGTACGGAGAGAAAAGAAGATTCCCAGCCAAGAAAATTATTTTCTGTAGCAACATGAGGTGAAATTGAAGGCTTGGTCGGCTGAATTTCGAAAATCAATGGTGGCATCATCGGATCACAAAAAAAAAACGAATTTTCTGATTTTGAAAAGAAAATTTGTTCGAAATTCGACCGTGTATGGCCTGCATAACTCCTCCTTTCTGCCTGCCAAATACCCACTGCAAGTGTGAGATCTTGCTGTGATTATCTCTTTAGTAAGTATCAACTCTGTTTCATAATAGATGGGTCCACGTAACTATTTAATCTTGGCTATGAGTTTAAAGGCTAAGTTCACCTTTCAAAAAAATTAAATGCAGCCCATTCAAACTACAACAAATCTATGAATGAATGACGTGGCTGTGTGGGTGGAGCCTTGCCCATCCATACTGTTTTCGAAAAAATAACCGTGGGTGTTTTCAACTGCCAGGGGATTTGTAATTCTGTGTTTTTGATCCAGACATCCCTACCAGATGACAGATATGTCTTGGGCTACCCTAGGATTTTTTTTATTTTTATTTCAACCCTAGGATTTTATACAGCAGTTAAACAGCATGCTCAAAGACCTTCTCCACCCTGTGATTGTGCAGTGAAAGGGCAGCACCCTTCCCTTTTTTTTTATTCCCTCTGTTAGATTAATAGCACAGTGCAGTGCAGACCCGACTGGCTCAGTGCTAACCCTTCCTCTGCAATTGCTGGAAGCAACATGAATAATGCTTGCTGATGATGACCAAGAATGGGGTAGAAGATAACCCCTTTTTAGTAACGTCAGGTTAATTCTATTCTCTGTCCTCTTCTTCTCAGCTGCATAGCGTCTAAATATTCCTTGACTTTGGGCCGTGTTATGATGTGTGCGTGTTTAGTGTGTACACCTACATGTGGTGGTCTGCTTTGAGATTTTCAGATTACTAATAGTCATCCCAGTGAGCTTGTCTGCTCAAGCATCACATATAAGTGAAATGTGCACTTTCAATGGGGCTGAAAGGTTGGTCTACATTCTTGTTTAGATTTTCTTACACCATGTATAATAATTTCTTGGTTATCTTTTTTTGTTTTCAGGCCAGAGTTCTATAAGCACATTGTTCTGTCTGGAGGCTCCACAATGTATCCAGGTCTTCCATCTCGCCTGGAGAGAGAACTTAAACAACTATACTTAGAGCGAGTCTTAAAAGGAGATGTTGAGAAACTATCGGTAAGAACTTTAAAGTATCAGATACTGGGCCAGAATTGTTGTATTTAGTAATTAACATTCTACAGTGCAACAAATCACATCACATCCCAGTTGACTTTTGAATACAGTATTTAGTCTTCCCTATGTTAAAGCACCACCAATACAAAAAAAACCCAGTAAACTAAAAACCATATACACCATTTTGTTTGCCTCATATCTTGGCTCTCTTTCCTAATGCTCTTTTGCCCCCTCCTGTCTTTTTTTTTTTTTTTTTTTTTTAAATCATGGCACCATCTTCAAAGTCGATGTCATAAGTGCCTGTCTTTTTTTTTTTTTTTTTTTCCCCTGGGAAGGAAAAGGCATTGGTGAAATTGGCAGCAGATCTCACATGTGGATTATGTTATTTGGTATGGTCATGAATTTACACCTTGCCATTACTTTAGCAATAAGAGCAGCTTGACAGATTGTTGATGCCATTGGTGATGTAGCCTTTCTAGGCTGTTGTAAGGTGTTGGCTATGTCCCCAGTGCTTCAACCAACAAGGAAGTGGGGGGAAAAAAAAACTGAGGAATGCTTTAACTTATCTAATCAGTTTATTTTTGGTGATCGGCATGCAGAGGTTCATGCACAATTTATTACCATTAATGGGTTGGTGATCTGACACTATTTGGGATATGGTTACTGCATTTTGCAGAATAACATTACCCTTTGTATTGTGTATTAAAGACTCTGGAATTTAAAGAATAACAAAACTGCAAAAAAACGAATTATAAATACCTGCTTTGCTGCATGTTTCTCGAATCTTTACTTTCTTGTAGGGCACAGCTGCTGGCAGAATCTTTAGCTTCCGATTCTTCTGGGTGTATATCAGATGCCTGCTTCCCAATGTAGTTCTATATTTCTTTCCACTGAATGCAGCAGGACCAACATGTCCCCTGGGGCACACTATTGATGTGTCTTGCAGGTAGCGTCACAGTACTGCAGCGGAGAGCCAGGCACCCAACACACCCAGAAGTGTATAAAATGAAAAATTCTGCAGGTGTATTTTCTCAGCGAAAGGGTGAAGATTTGAGGATTGCAGACTCAAAGCAATGAGCACTACGAAAAAAAAACAGCGTGGGGTGTCGTCCGTCCCCCCCCCCCCCAGTCCATACCAGAACCTTATTCAAGCATGCAGTTTAGGAAAATGGAGAGGGGGTGGGGGTAAGAGATGAGCGAGGAACCCAAACTCCCCCGGACCATACCAGGCCACGTGCCCTCAACATGGTGAAGGGTTGCTTTTGGGCAGTGGGCATGTTGGGACACGGTCTTCTTGCCAACAACCCTGAGCAGTGGTTGTGGGGGTCTGTGGGCAGGGGGCTTTTTTAGATTCTGGAAACACTTTAAGAAGTGACGTCACAAGGGGTGGATTCTCACACATCGACACCCCCCCCTACTGACCTGCGGGGCTGCATACTTGGATAAGGGTATGGTATGTATTTTTTTTTTTTTTTTTTGCGTGGGGTTCCTCTCAAGATCCCCAGAGCACAAGTCGCATGTCACAAGTTGGATCAGTTAAGATGATGATCTCGACTTCCATTCAAATCAGTGGGTTGAAATCCTGCCCAAGCCTGACCAAAGTAGTGCAGGAAGCATTTTCAAAGTCAAGTCGACACAAGTCGAACCAGTTAAGATGGCTCACGTAGGGAACCATTGATTTTGACATGGCATGCGACTTGTGCTCTGGAAGTTGGAGCACGTGTCAGACCAGTGTGAACCTACCCTTAAAGCTTGGACAGCTGAACCTGCCTGTAAAAGGCTCCTCGCACTTCTGGCCTTCCAAGGAAGATGCAACACGAAAAAAGCACCGCTCTGATCAGTGAGGGAAAATGACATTCAGTAAAGGTTGGCTGTTCCTTCCCAGGTGCTCAGGCTCGGATGTCCTCCCACACATCCATGTAGCATAGCTCAGGCAAACAAATGAAGAGCCGGCCAATCTGGAATAGCTTCTGAAGTTTATTGAAATATGGTTCAGTAAAAGCAAACGGCTAACATGTTTCGGCAACTCTAGCCTTGATCACAGCACATTTAAGACAGAAAAACAATATATCTTTATATATAACACACACACACACGATCAGTCCCCTCCCATTGCTCAATTGACGTAATTCCAAAAAAGTTCATTGGAAACACAGCTGTAAATGTGGGTGGGAAGTTTTCTTTGAATATATCACAATTGTTTAAAATCAATGATCTGGACAATCAATCTAGATGAGGGAATACATGGGAAGATAAATAGTGTAAAAGAAAAAATATATATATTTTTTTTGTATAAACGATACACATTAAATCATCGAACACCTACATGTCCCTTTTTATTTATATATTATCCGGTTATTATATTGGTCCCACGTCATCCCCATCTCAAGTTTTCTTTTTTGTTTTTGTTGTCCAATTGACCTGAAGAGTGTTTTTTGAAGCAGGAATCCCCACACTGCCAGTCTCAAAAGATGACTATCCTCTAGATGTAACTGAAGAGTCACATCAATAAACTTCAGAAGGTATTCCAGAGTGGCCGGCTTTCCATTTTGTTTGCCTGAGCTTCCAAGCAAGATGCCTGTTTGGTTAGGCACTTATCCAATTTTTTAGAGGTCACTGGCAGAAAGGTTTTACTTTCAAAAGCCTCTTCAGGAGAACCAGCTCCTGAAAATGTAGAACACCCGTTTGCACTACCCAGGTTTCAGCTTCAAAGCCCAAGTTCACCCCTTCCCCTTGGCACAAGGCTTGGCCCACTAAATTTTCCCCCAAATGAAGAGGTGCCCTCATTCCCAAGAGTAGGGAGAAGTCTATTAGTTTGTCGCTCTCTGGGTCACAGGCATGCGAGTTCAATCAGTCGTTTTAAGTGGGTAGAGAATTCAGAAGTCTGTTCCCTCTCTGCTTTCTTCTTTCAGATTAACCAAAGGCTGCCTAAGCAACAGATTCCCTCAAATTTTAAAATACTGCAAGGTCAGAACAACCCCAATTCCAAAATAGGATACTGTGTAAAATCTACATAAAAACAGAATACACTGATTTGCAAATATCCTAAACCCATATTTTATTCCCAAAATAAAACATCAAATGATTAGACTGAACAAAATGTACCACTTAAAGGAAAAAAATATCATTTTAAAATGGATGGCAGCAACATGTCTCTAAAAAGTTGGGACAGGGCAACAAAAAGCTGACAAACACAAAGTGGTGGTACTAACAAGGAAGAGCTGGAAAAACATTTTGCAACTAATTAGGTTAATTTGTCAGTAACATGACTGGCTATACAAAGAGCATCTTAGAAGTAGTGTCTCAGAAGTAAAGATGAGCAGAGGTTCAACAATCTGAAAAACTGCATCTAAAAATTGTTGAATAATTTCAGAATAATCTTCCTTAACGTAAAAATGCAAAGGTTTTAAATCTATCCTCATCTACAGTACATAATATCAAAAAAACTTGAGATACTCGAGAAATCTCTGTGCACAAGAAACGATGCTGAAACGCAATATTGAATGCCTGTGTTCTTCTGGCCCTCTGACACCACTGCATTAAATAAGCATCATTCTGTGATGGGCATCACTGCATGGGCTCAGGAATACCTCCAAAAATCGCTGTCTGTGAAGACGGTTTGCTGTGCTATCCAAAAATGCAAAGATGAGCCCCATCATGTAATGAAGAAGCTAGATCTGAACATTATCCAGAAACCCTGCCATCTTCTCTGGGCCAAAGCTCTATTAAAATGGTCTGTTGCAAAGTGTAAAACAATATAGTAGTCAGATGAATCGAAATGTGACATTCTTTTTGGACACCTCTAAAGAGCACCCTTAAGTGCTTTCTATCTGCAGACTCTTTGGACATGCCAAGCAAAAGTTTCTTCTAGAAAAGAAAATTCTTTCTCTAGGAGCTCATGCTCGAACTCATAGAGAACCACAGAGATTTCTCTTGGATCTTTAAGTGTTCTCTAGGCCTAATGGTCACTTCCTTCAAGACCATTTTGCCTTTCGCCCCAATTTCTTTCAAGGGCTCTCCATGAAAACATTTTTGATGGCATGGGAAAAGCAGACTCTTTCCCTCAGCTTACCCATGCTACTAACCAGCCAGAAAGAACTATAACACTTAATTTCTGAACCCAGATATGGTGCATTAATAGGGTCGTGGAGCTCTTATTTTCAAGGATTTATGCACATGGGTATAACATACCATTAACCACTTCAGGCCTGGAAGGATTTACCCTCTTGCTGACCAGAGCATTTTTTGTGATTTGGCCCTGTGCCCCCTCAGGAGCGTACGCGGCCGCCCGCCGGGCATGTGCATCAGCTCCTACGTCACGCAGCGGGCGAGCGCCTGCTATGTCTATTTAAAGGGCCGATGTACAGCTATGGCAGTTTTCCCAGAAGACCTAACCTACAGTAGATCCCTGTCATGTTGCTAGGCAGAATCTACCCATTCTGCCTCTTCTCACCACAATCACAGGCCGCTGGCGAACATTAAGTTTGTGGGACCCACGTGCATGCTCCTGCATTGTGTGTGCGCTAGGTGGTAATTTCAAAGGGAAGTCTGGGTTTGCCCATTTTGCCTGCCCTGCCATTCTGCTTACGTAAAATGGTGTGCAGCAGTCGGCATGTGGTTAAGCTGCAGCTGCCCGGATTTTGACATATTTTTTTTTTTTTTTCATTTTTTAATCTTTTTTTTTTTTTTTTTTTTTTTTTATCTTTTGCGTTGAGCGACATTTCAAAAACATATCTTTTGTATTCATTGCTTGTCCCATGGTGTATGATTATGTTGACAGAACTAGGTGATCTCCTGTGAACCCACATGAGAAGTATGGCCAAAAAAAGCTTTGGCCATACTTCACTTTTAGGATAAAAAGAATTTTGACTTGCCTGTAAATTTCTTATCTTTTGAGTACAGGGCAGACCACCTTCCCTTCCTTTCCTTAGTTTACTTTGCATTGCTTGCTACAGATTTCATACACAACTAATATATTCTCATGTAGGGGAGGGGTATAGAGGAGGTGCCCCGGGGTGTTCTCAAAAGGTTGCCATTATCCAGTCACCTAAAGGTATATGCCAATATCCAGTGTGTATGAATGTTGCCTGTGTCCTGTACTGTACTCCAAGATATGGAATTTTACAGGTAAGTTAACATATTTTTTGTTTTTTTAAATTGGACTGTACATCTGCAGATACTATGCCCAAGCTTATTTTGTAGCTCAACATAATATCTGGGCCACATATAAATATTCAAAGGCATAACTTTCAGGAACCACCATCCTTGGTTTTATAATGGTTAAAGAGGATCACCAGTTGTCTGGTCAGAAGAGAATACCTACCAGTCCTTGAGGTTGCCATTGCAAGCTTTCTGCAACAGTGGCAGGTCTGGAGCTAGCACATCAATGTGTGTGATGCTGTATAAGTATAGACTCCAGTAATAGCTGGTCTGACCCGTTTATCTTTTTAAAAAGATATTCTTTCCCTCTCTGCTTGCTGCCGAATGTTTTCCATCCTTTTTATTGATGAAGCAAGCAAGACATGATTGCTTCATTTGAGAGTAGCCCTTAGGCACTCATGAGCTTTGTTTAGAATGGTGCCTATAGATCAATGCAGCTATAACCTGATTGCCAGCATGTACATGCCTTTTAAAGTTGAACAAAGTAGCCATCTTAGCCTTTGTTTGATCTGCAGTTGCCTTGGTGTTGCACATGTGATCAGTTCTCGCTCTGGTCCCTTGAAAGTTTGGTTGAGAGAACAAGCAGCTGTGACAGTTACATTCAAGGCATGCCATGACTGATGACTGTTTGGGGAAACGGTTAAAATCAGTGGGTTGCTTCCCTTGAAAACACGTAAAATGTGAGATGCAGCTAATTTGAACATCTCTTTGCTCTAGGCTAGGACCATAACTGTTTACCTTGGGAATGGGTTAGTTACATCTGATATACTTGTAACTTTGTTTACGTTGTAAACATGCTAGGAATCAGTATTGCAGTGCAGTACCCCAGATATGTCACTGTTGATATGCATAATCTGACATTTTTGGACTAAATTCATGTTGGCTGTTTGCAAAAGAATCATGCTTACTAACGCAGCACCACACCCTATCTCTACACAAGCCCTTTTGTAAGACAGAATTTTATCCATACAGTATTTCGCCACTAGATGGAGTACATCTTTCTGTTTTTTATGGTTTGCTTGGTGGTATTTTAAATCTTTGTCTACTGCACTTGGCATTCAATAAAAATGTTATCTTTCTGTATATTTTTCTTAGTTTGATTGTTAGTAAGATCGTATTACTGCTTCAGAGTTTTGAAAACCTATCTAGTATGTGGTGTGTGTTGTTTTTTTGCTTTGTTTTTTAAAGTGACATTTCAGTTGTTAGTGGAGTTGGTTAGGCTCTCTCATCTCTGGACGCTATCCCTTGTAAAACTGTTGGCATCTCCATAGTATGCCAACACCACAATGGTTGTGTTTAGGCCGGGTGGTGAAAATTGGACTTTTAGGTCCCTCTGTATAATTATAGCTTGATAATTTGGCTCTGTATTGCAAAACTGAATTTTGCAGTGTTACCTGCATTTTATTAATTCAGCGCTTGATTTTACTTGTAGACTCATATTGGTTATTAAAGTGACCTATTACTAAAGGGGGGGGGGGGAGCAAATGTCATTATTTGCAGAAACCAGAGATGCTATACCTACCTTTCTGGCAGCCAGTGTCTTAAAACACCACTGTGATGTTGCTACCCAGCCCCTGCAGGTATTTAACACATCTGGTTGTGTGAATTCCTGTTATCCCTCCCAATAGGCTGTTTCTCCTTGTGCGGGCTCATATGTCACTACAAAACGTATGAGCCAGTGGAAGGAACCACTATGTGCAACTGGGAAAACAAGTATTTTATACCTCAAGTTAGTGTAATACTCGCGCCACCTGGGCAGCAAGTATTTTTGACAGCATTTCAAGACACAGGCCATCAGAAAGGTAAGTAATAGGGCCTTCTTTTTCTGCATGTATTGCGATTTTTGCTTTTTTGACCCTGTAGTGACAGTGACCTGGTAATTTTAAGGTAGTTCTTAATTTTTTTATTAAGACATTTATACTGACGATTATGCCTCCTGTCTTTTCAGAAATTCAAGATTCGTATAGAAGATCCTCCTCGTCGTAAGCACATGGTATTCCTAGGAGGAGCTGTTTTAGCAGACATCATGAAAGACAAAGACAACTTCTGGATGACCCGGGAGGAGTACCAGGAGAAGGGTGTGCGTGTGCTGGAGAAGCTCGGCGTGACTGTCCGATAAATTCCACTGCCAGTTCCAATTGCTTCTCTAAAGCTTTCCTTATTTCCTCTATTGCCAATCTCTGAACTCATTCAGCTACATGACTTGGGAAGGCCTGTCTGTGCCCTTCTGGCCTATTTGGTCAGATTTTTTTTTTTTTTTTTTTGTCCCAATTTCTTGGGGAGGGGGGAGCTTTGTTCAATGTTTAACGTGGCTAAATTAGACTTTCATTTATTTGCCCATTTTCTTTACAAACACAAAGCTTCAGCTACAGAACTATCTGCTCCATTCTCTGTTGCACAGTAGGCTTTTTCACATAGTATGCTGCTTAAAGGCGGCTGGCTTTATCTTCTGCTCTCTCTCTGGGTGGTTTGGCCGCCTTTCAATAAAACGGTTCCATGAAATAGAAGTACATCCTGCGGAAGAATAACTTTGCAGTCTGCTCTGCGGTTTCCCACTGACCCTCATTTCTGCAACATAATAAAAAAAAATGTTTTTTTATACTTCCAACTCCACTTGGAACCCTCATTGCCAATCCACTTGTATCATTTGTTTTGTTTTTATCTTTTTAGTTTTAAGTTTGGATATGTTTATGGTACATTTCCATGCGTTGTAATGTGTATTGGATAGAGGTTCCCCCCTTTTTTTCCTCCCTTTACACTGTGGCTTAACGAAAGCACTTGTCCAGGCGATAAGGTCAGCTGCCAGTTCATTCCCAGAAACAACGAAGATTTAAAAGTTAAACATGTATGTGATAATTTGATAATTTCTAAATATAGAGAATTGTATCTGTAAAGATAAAAACTCTTGTTTGTCTTTATTTTCCCCTGATTTTTTTTTTTTTTTTTAAAGGCAGCACAGTGACTAAAATGCCTCTTTTCCAGTGCCAATAAACTTTTTTTTCTTTTTGATGGGATGTTTCAAATAAGAAAAAAGAGAATATATTAGTTGTGTATGAGCAGTACCAGAGCAGTGTTATGCTGTATTCTGAAGATCAATTGTTTGCCATAGAATTTACAGCGTTTTATTCTGTGCAGGTCTACGCAGAGGAAGAATTGTTTGATAGGTGTTACTAAGTGATGCAGTAGACTTTATTTTTTTTTTTTCTTGGTGGTTTGTGCTTTGCTGTAATGTCTAATCTCATTCATTCTGCTACTGAGCATTTGTTTTGTTTTTTTGCAATCTGGAGCACAAAGGACAAATATGATCAAAGTTGAGCAATAATATTAAAGGGGATTGTATCCATTTAGCTGCAGTCTTTTTAGTTTGGTTATCTCTCAAAACAGGTGAAGCTTGTCCCTTGAGGATTGGATCGATTGTTTAGTTGGGCAAATTCCTGTTTTTGTGGCAACATCATCTCTGTTGCCTATAAGTTCAGCAAGTCACGGAAAACATTAATAGACAACAAACGGCTATCACAATCAGTCAAGGGATAATTTAGCAAATTTTTGTAAAGGGGGAACTGAGAGAACTTATCTTGAAGGTGAAATTTGCAATATGGTAGAGTAACATTTGTAAGGGTCACTGCCCCGAAACTGGGATTTCGGTGTTGACTAGAAGCAGCAGATTTCGCACAGTTCCCAGTCCTACCTGCTGCAACCATTATAATGGGGTTTCCCTTCCTACTGGAGTTATTCAACCATATTCATCTATATGGAGAATAGAGTAGGAGAACCATGACTCCATGGCATGATGATCAATTTTCTTGTAACATGTCACTGGAGTCCTCAGGTTTGGGATAAGGTAGGAATCCAGTTGGTGGTTTAAACAAGTGAACTACAGTACATCTGTAATTTAAATATCCATTTAGGTAAATCCTTGGTCTTTAAAATTGCACAGACTCAGAGTGTTAGTTTATAGCACATTAATAACCCTTTAATTTCTGCTAGGCATGCTAAGCTGGTAGGTGGTACCGGTATGTATTTAGGCAGCAATCTATCTGCTCTGATCTATCAAATATCACGTACACCCTCCCCAGCCTTGCTGTTAGGACCATGACAGTTGGAAAATTTTATTTACTAAACATGTGTAAGGAACGCATGGCTGGTATAAATATTTCTAGCGTTCCCACATATACATTATGATCCTTCAGAAATCAGGGCCAAGAATTGCATCTTAGGTGGTTTTTCTTTTTTTATTCCATAATTTCTATGTCATGACATTTTAAGGTAATTTTTAAACTAATTTGGAATAAATTGGTCATTCTACTTGAGCTCCTTGTCATCTTTCTGAGTTTGGAAACAACTGGCACTTGCTTTCTGGCATTTCGTCATTCACCCATTGTGCACCTAGTGTAGTGGGTGGTGATCTCTTCTTAACCTCACCCTCTATAACCTGTGGATAGCTTGAGAGACCCAAAACATTTTCTTCCTTATTATACTCAAAAACGATAAATATACCAGTGCTTACAGCTCTGTTAAAAATTGTGTTTTTAAGTGTGCAACTCCAGGCAAGTGGATTCAATATGCTATTTAAATACATATATTAGAGCAGATTTACCTGCAAACGGATTAGTATTTATGATGTTCCAGGACCTGATGCACGTTGTGGTTGATTTACTAAAACTGGAGAATGAAAAATCTGGTGTAGCTGTGCATAGTAGCCAATCTGCTTCTAATGTCCGCTTGAT
Organism: Lithobates pipiens; assembly: GCF_037356315.1. Classification (NCBI taxonomy): domain Eukaryota; kingdom Metazoa; phylum Chordata; class Amphibia; order Anura; family Ranidae; genus Lithobates; species Lithobates pipiens. The sequence continues at coordinate 103,581,296 of NW_027507758.1, read as the reverse complement.
CGGTTAAGCTTTTGACAAAAAACACAACCTGGGAGCTGATTGGTTTCTATCCCAAGTTGCACCAAATTGTGCGCTCTCCAGTTTTAGTCAATCAATCCCATTATATGACCAAAAATTTGTAGACACCTGGCCATCACATCCATATAAGCTTGTACATCCCCTTCCAAAATAATGTGGATGTTGGTGTAGAGTTGGCTCCCACTTTGTAGACCTAACAGCTTCCACTCTTCTGGTGAGGCTTTCCACAAGATTTAGCAGGGTCTCTGTGGGAATTTGTGGTTATTTAACCTAAAGAGTCTATGTAAGGTCTGGTACTGATGTTGGGGCAGAAGACCTGGCTATTCTTAAAAATCAGACTTAGCTGGGTAAATGCAGCATCGGTCCCCTGCTGGCTCTAAGACTGAGAACTGAGTGATTAAACATTGCTGTTCGCTCTGTTCTCGGTGTTCCGTAAGCAGAGAGCTGGTGACTGTCAGTCACTGCCTCATTGGATTGCTGGGCTGTGGAAGGGGTGGGAGCAGCTTGCTCAGGCTCTCAACAGCTCGCTGAGAGGCTGAACCAGGTGCCAGTCCAATCAATCTGGGTGAATCCCGACCATATCATGCTCTTTCCCCAGCCTGGACATGCTCCGTGATGTCAACAGACAACGGGCTTCAGCCCACTGTTGGCTGAAATGGGTCACAGGAGTGCAGAACAAACTGCACTCCTGTGATCCCCAGGAGAAGTACAACAAACAAGCTTTGGCTGTTGTCTTTTAATCAGCATTTTCACCATTTTCAGCATTTCACTACAACGGTGTTAATAGGATTGATGTCAGTGCTCTGTGCAGGCCACTCAAGTTACTCCACAGCAAAAATCACACCATGTGTTTATGGAGCTGTCTTTGTGTAAGGTTGAAAGTCTAGAGCAACTTTGCAAGCTGTGGCATTAACACTTTCATTTAAAGAAGTATGGGTATTTAAGGGAAAAAAAAATATTATATATATATATATATATATATATATATATATATATATATATATATATATATATATATATATATATATATATATATATATATATTATATATTATATATTATATATTGTGAGGGGGTTCGCTCGGTAGCGGGTGTGTGTGTCCCCCTGGATGGGTTCACAACACAAAGTCAGGCACAGCAGACAGCGGTGTAGGTGCAAAAAATAAAAGATACGGTTTATTTAGGCTACATGCAGTGATACATATAACAGCCAAACAAAATAAAACAAGAAAATAAATCCTGGTCAGCTTGACCTCTAACTACACACGTAGACTCCCTGTCTAACAACTGGGTGCAGCCTTGTGCTGCCCCAGTCCCTTTCTCTATTGTAGGGGTTTGCCACACAGGCGTTAACTCACCGCACAGAACAGATCTCAGACTCCCCAGTCTACACACACAAAACTGGTTCCAGGATGGAGCATCTCCCTATGCATGCTGGGGTTTTTTGTAGAGGTCTTAATGAGCCCACTTACTACAGCTGGGCTCATTAACTCTTCCCCTCTAATTGTAAAAGTCTGCATAAAGCCTGAATCTAGGGCACACATTTCCCATCCTGAATACAACCAGGTGATTTTACCTGCGTGCTGCCACATACCCCCCCCCCCCTCTTGTTTCAACCTTGGGGTTGTAACACAAGCAGCCAGACACGCATGTATCCGAGACAAAGCATCCACATTCCCCATTTTAACACCAGGGCGATGCTTAACTGTAAAGTTAAATTCCTGTAGGGCCAGGAACCACCTATTTACCCTTCTATTGGTCTCCTTGTTTTGAGCCATCCACTTTAAAGGAGCGTGATCAGTCACCAGGTCAAAGTGCCTACCTAGCAGATAGTACCGAAGGGAATCTAGAGCCCACTTCACTGCTAAACATTCCTTCTCAATCGTGGAGTAATTTACCTCATGGGATTTTAACTTCCTTCTGAGGTAAATGACTGGGTGCTCTTCCCCGTTCCAGACCTGGGATAACACTGCTCCTAACCCAACGTCTGATGCATCACTTTGTACAACAAAGTCCTTAGAGAAGTCTGGTGAGTACAACACTGGCTGGCTACATAAGGCTGTTTTTAAGGACTGAAATGCTTCCTCAGCCTCTGGGGACCATTTAACCATAACCGACTCTTTCCCTTTTGTCAGGTTGGTGAGGGGCACAGCCTGAGAAGCAAAATGGGGAATGAATCGTCGATAATAGCCAGCGATTCCCAGAAAGGCTCGTACCTGTTTCTTGCTGTTGGGACGTGGCCAACTCTGTATGGCCTCGACTTTATTGACTTGGGGTTTTATCACCCCCCTCCCAATAGTGTACCCAAGATATTTGGCCTCCTCCTGTCCAATGGTACACTTCTTTGGATTGGCCGTAAACCCGGATAGAGTCTAGGACTGCTTGTACTTTTGGCAAATGTGAGACCCAGTCTGTGCTATGGATAATCACATCATCCAGGTAAGCTGCAGCATATTTCTGATGGGGCCTCAGAATCGTATCCATTTTCCGCTGGAATGTTGCCGGTGCATTCTGTAACCCAAACGGCATTCTCTTATATTGGAATGCCCCATCTGGGGTTACAAACGCAGTTTTCTCCTTGGCCGACTCGGCCAGGGGAATTTGCCAATACCCTTTGGTGAGATCAAGAGTTGTCATATATCGGGCTGTTCCCAGCCGGTCAACCAACTCATCTATACGTGGCATGGGGTAGGTGTCAAATTTTGTAACTTTATTTGTCTAAAATCGTTACAAAACCGCCAGCTCCTATCAGGTTTGGGCACTAGTACAATAGGACTGGACCAGTCACTCTGGGACTCCTCTATCACACCCAATTCCAGCATCCTTTGAACCTCCCCACGTATTGCCTCCCGTCGGGCCTCTGGTATTCTATAAGGTTTTAGTTTTACCCTTTCTCCTGGCGGGGTGATAATGTCATGCTCTACGCCAGATGTTTGTCCCGGAAGCTCAGAGAAAATCTCTTTGTTACGAAGTACAAACTCTTTAACCTCCTGTTGTTGGGGTTTCGATAAGGTGTCTGCTATTCCAACCTCAGGAACTAAGCAATCAGGCTGTACTTGTGACAAAGTCTCTGCGACTAGGGATTCCCTATCCCTCCAGGCTTTCAGCAGATTGACGTGATAGATCTGCTCCGGCTTTCGCCTTCCTGGCTGTCTAACCCTGTAGTTCACCTCACTAATTTTTTCAATTACTTCATATGGACCTTGCCATTTGGCCAGAAATTTGCTTTCAACCGTAGGGACTAGCACCAAGACCCTATCCCCCGGGGAAAAAGTACGTGTCTTGGCCCCACGGTTGTACACTCTCTGCTGTGCTAACTGCGCTTGGGTTAAATGTTCCTTTACAATTGGCATTACCTGTGCAATTCTATCTTGCATCAGGGCGACATGCTCAATCACACTCCTGTGAGGAGAACTCTCATTTTCCCAAGTTTCCTTGGCGATATCCAGCAGCCCTCTTGGGTGTCTCCCATAGAGCAACTCGAAGGGTGAGAAACCCGTAGAGGATTGGGGTACCTCCCTAATGGCAAACATCAGATAGGGTATTAGACAATCCCAATTCTTTCCATCTCTATCCACCACCTTCTTTAACATTTGTTTTAGGGTTTTGTTGAATCTTTCAACCAACCCATCTGTTTGGGGGTGATACACAGATGTACGCAATTGCTTCACTTTGTACAACTTGCATAATTCTTTCATAACCCGGGACATAAAGGGTGTACCTTGGTCCGTAAGCAGTTCCTTACAAATACCCACGCGGCTAAAAACAAGGGATAGCTCTTTGGCTATGGTTTTGGCCGAGGTATTTCAGAGAGGAATTGCTTCCGGATAACGGGTGGCATAGTCCAATATAACCAAAATGTACTGATGCCCCCTAGCAGACTTCATTATCGGACCTACCAAATCCATTGCGATCCTCTCAAAGGGGACCTCAATGATAGGAAGAGGTACCAGTGGGTTACGGAAATGTGGCATAGGTGCCGACTTCTGACACACAGGGCAGGAGGAACAATAATTTTCTGTTTCCTTCATGACCCCAGGCCAATAGAATCTCTGCAATACCCTCTCTCTGGTTTTCTCTGTCCCCAGATGACCTCCCAGAATGTGTCCATGAGCCAATTCTAACACCAACTTCCTGTAAGGTTTGGGCACTACAAGTTGCTCAATGGTTTCTTTTGCCCTTTGAGCCACTCGATATAGCAGGTCCCTTTCCATAGTGAAGTAAGGATAAGGGCAAGTCTTATCTGGGTTCACTAACTCGCCATCTATTTTCACCACATTTTCCCGTGCCTTTATTAGGGTGGGGTCTTTTAACTGTTCTGTGGCAAAATTTTCCCTGTGAACCTCAAGATCCGAAAACTCCACAGACGGCATGTTTTCATCTGAGGATGTTGGCTCCTCCCCAGTTTCTCGAGTTTCCCCCGCCAATACCGACAAGGGAAATTCAGCAGAGTCCTCACCACTCCCAGAGGAATTCTGGTCATCTTCCTGGTTTATAGGGGGCACCAATGGGGGCCTCAGGACAATCCCAGAGTTCCCAGAATTTTGGAAAATCCCTTCCCACAATAGCATCATGTGGTAACTGAGACACTAACCCCACCTGATGAGAGAGGTTACCTTTGGGGGGTCTCAAAAAACACTGAAGTTACAGGATACTCTCGGGTGTCCCCATGCACACAAATAACAGCCACCCTGTTCTTCCCAGAGACCTCTGTAGTAACTAATTCAGCTTTTATCAATGTTACCAGGCTACCTGAATCTAGCAACACATCAACATGTCTACCATTAATACACATTTTACATAAATGTTTCTCAGGTCCCCGAATGGCAGTGCATGCAACTATCGCAAACAGCGACTGACGTCTCTCCCTTATAAAGTCACATTGCATAGGCTCATCCACAACTGGGCAATTGGCTGCAATATGTCCCTCTTGCCGGCAGCGGTAGCAAATAATTTTTTTCGCTGCCTCTTGCAGCATGGGCTTCCTGGGCTGCTCCCGCCAGACCTTAGGTATAACTCCCACCCTCTCACTCTCTCCACCCTCACCCCTTGGAGTCATCTTACCCGCCACTGGGGATGATCTGGTCTTGGGGGGGAAAGTCCGTGAGTCCCTGGAAGAGGTGGTCAAGTTTTCTGTAGCCAAGTACCTCTCAATCAGATCCACAAGTTTATCTGCATTTTCTGGGTCTCCATGGCTTACCCATTTTTGGATGGCAGTAGGAAGAGCTCTCAGGAAACGATCCATAACCACACGTTCCACAATGTTTGGTGCGGTCAAAATCTCTGGCTGCAGCCACTTCCTGCTCAGGTGAATGAGATCATACATTTGAGACCTGGGAGGTTTTCCAACCTGAAAAGTCCAGTTATGCACACGCTGAGCCCGGACTGCCAGGGTGACACCCAGCCGTGCCAATATTTCTGCTTTTAGCACCACATAGTCTTTTGCTTGGTCAGGCTCTAGGTCATGATAAGCTTTCTGCGATTCCCCAGTTAACAGAGGGGCCACCAGTCCAGCCCATTGCTCCTTAGGCCACTTTTCCCTTTCAGCAGTCCTTTCAAATGTGGTCAAAAACACCTCTGGATCATCCTCTCCAGTCATTTTTGTCAGTAAACGGCTCACACCAAAGGTTGCGGTATTATTGTACCCACTTGCTTCATTGGTCTGCGGACGTTGCTGTATCAATGTCTCTATTTGCTGTTGAAATTTCTGCTCTTGCTTCTGCAACAGGTCTATGAAGCGGGCTTCAGATCGCTGCTGGGCTTGTTGCTGAGCTTCCAAACTCTGCTGCAAAGTTGCATTTGTCTGCTGCTGATTTGCATTTGCCTGCTGCTGGGCTTCCAAACTCTGCTGCAAAGCTGCATTTGTTTGCTGCTGGTTTGCATTTGCTAGAGCCAGCTGTCTCAGTATCTCCTCCATGCTGGCCTTAACAACAAAAAAAAAAAAAAACTGCCAAAATTCTCCACCAACTGTGAGGGGGTTCGCTCGGTAGCGGGTGTGTGTGTCCCCCGGGATGGGTTCACAACACAAAGTCAGGCACAGCAGACAGCGGTGTAGGTGCAAAAAATAAAAGATCCGGTTTATTTAGGCAACATGCAGTGATACATATAACAGCCAAACAAAATAAAACAAGAAAATAAATCCTGGTCAGCTTGACCTCTAACTACACACATAGACTCCCTGTCTAACAACTGGGTGCAGCCTTGTGCTGCCCCAGTCCCTTTCTCTATTGTAGGGGTTTGCCACACAGGCGTTAACTCACCGCACAGAACAGATCTCAGACTCCCCAGTCTACACACACAAAACTGGTTCCAGGATGGAGCATCTCCCTATGCATGCTGGGGTTTTTTGTAGAGGTCTTAATGAGCCCACTTACTACAGCTGGGCTCATTAACTCTTCCCCTCTAATTGTAAAAGTCTGCATAAAGCCTGAATCTAGGACACACATATTTCCCATCCTGAATACAACCAGGTGATTTTACATGCGTGCTGCCACAATATATATATATATATATATTATACTCTCCTAGGTGGATTCAGTATTGGTTGGATGCTGCATCTGTCTCCTGCTGCACCCAAGACCAAGAACCGACTGATCAAAGACAGCTTGTCACTTGGTTCTCAGTCTTCAGAGAGTAGAGAGCTGGTGCCTGTCAGCCACTGACTCTCCACTCTGCCCCTCCAGTGCTTGCTAGAATTCTGAGCTGGGAAGGGGGCAGGAGCCACTGGCTCAGGCTCTCAGCAGCGTGCTGAAACACTGAGCCATCTGCCAGTCAGGCATCTAGGTGGATCCCGATATTTAAGTCAGGATCACGCCAGACCCTGGAGCAGCTGAGTGATGTCAGCCCACAGCAGATTTTAGCCTGCTGTCGATAGAATACAGGTCACAGGAGTGCAGAAATAAGTGCACTCCTGTGACCCACAGGATAAGTATGGCCAAAAGAGCTTTGACCTTGCTTTTCCTTTTAATGGTATTTCTCAGTGGCCACTTTGAGTGCACCAAATGCCTTTGGTATTCACTTTCAAATGTAGCCTTGACATAATCACTAGATTGCACAAAGAGCAAAGCTGTGGGAGGGACCCAGCAGGATCCATCCACTACAGGCTGGCTTAAACTACAGTAAGGGGTGGAGACAAGACCAGTCACGCTGCACAAGGAGAGAGGGAGAGTGTGCATCAGTGACTGGTATTTATTACAGGTCTTGCACAAAGGTAAGTTATCACACTGGATTGCTGCACAAGTCTGGAAGAAATAAACGGAACACACAAAGATTCATGTAAGGATACACATTTTTTGTATTTAAACAATATTTGCTTATCTTGGAGTTCAGCTTTAACAGTGCCCTTCAGTGGAAACACCTGAATACAATAATTTTGGATATTTGTTCAATTACTGTTGGCCTTATAATGTATATGTTGGTGGTCGGGTGTCCAGAGTTTTTGCAATATAGTGTTTATACACCCCTACCAGACAATAGAACTAGGATTTTTTTTCTACTGCATTTAGGCTGGGTTCACACCGGAGCGATGTGGGAACGCCGCGAATCCGCGGCGTTTTCCCGCATCGCATGCCTCCCGCCGGCAGTTCACACTGCCCTATGCGGACTGCTGGGAGTGTCAGTGAAAAGTTAATGACACCCCCAGATCAGTCTGCATATCGCAGTGCGGTCTGCAAACTCGGACAGGAATCGGATCGCATGGTGTGAACACCCATGCGATCCGATTCTGCTGCGGACCAAAAAAGGGTCCCGTGCGAGTTTGTGGCGGGTGCGATGCGAATTCAGCCATACTATCTGTATGGCTGAACTTGCATCGCACAGAGATCGGATGTGATTTGCACTGCAGTGCGGTGCGAATCACATCCGGTTCTCGCTTCCGCAGTAGCGTGAACCCAGCCTCAAAGTGTAAGTTTGCCTTTACGGTCCTGCCCTATCAGGAACCAGAACGCCATTTCGCTGGTCCAGGCATTCAAAAATCCCTGCAGCTTAATCTCCTTTCCGTACCTCTCGGCATGTATGAACATGAGGCGTTCTAATCAGCACCGTCACGTGGATGGCGTTGACCAATCAGAATCTGTCCTGTCAGCGAATCCCTGGACCGATGAAGCGATGTTCCAGTTCCTGACAGACCAGGATTGCAGGACTACAGAAAAGTGGGAGGGGAGTCCAGTGTAAGGCTACCTTACAGATTTTCTGTAAAGGTGAACTTACTCTTTAAGGAATACAGATAGGTAATTTCTCTGCCCCGAGCCTGTGATTGGACAGTGAAGGCATTACTAGTTCCAGAATGTTTCCTGACAGCTTATATGCACTGCAGCACAACTGACTGGCCCTCAGTTTTGCCTTTACCACACTCAGTGTGAGAGCAACTGTGCAAGGGATTAAAAGTAGAGCTTACAACCTCCAAATTAGTTTTTTAGTTGCAAATAAAATGCATTCTATATATTTAATGAGACTATAACTGCATTGTTTTGTGTTTTTATATATTTGCCTGGAGTTGAGGGCTTGTGAAGTCTCTGGGTTTTTCACCCTTATGCATTAAGGTGAAAAACCTGTGCTGCAACTGCACCCAGACCCCCCCCCCCTTTTTTTTTTTTTTTTTTCTTCTTCTTCTGATCCATCCCAGCAAAGTGCACAAGGCCAGCGGCTCCAGGCACTGTTACTGGCCACATTGGACAGATTGATGGCCATTGGCTCCTGCTGCTTTCAATCCAGTGACACAGCAGTGGGGGGTGGGGCTGAGTCCTACTGTCTGTGTCAATGGACGCAGCAGCAGTACTTGGGAGCGCACAAACCCACACGGGCATATCCATGGAAAGAGGCTCTCTGGGGGGCACCCGACAAAGGGGAATAGCCACAGGTGCATCCCATAAGAGAATTGGGGGGGCTCTATGAAAAACCCTTGCACAAAGCAGGTACGTATAACATGTTTGTAAAGTTTTTTTTGATTTTTTTTTTTTTTTTTTTAAATAATCACTTCAAGTCTTAAATGATAGAATTACCTAGACATCAGTAAATCCTGCTTCAGAATCAACTTCTTGGTGTGCTGATTTTCTCTTTAAGCCTCATATTTGCAAAAAAGTTAAACCAAGGTTCTAAGACAGAGACATCCTGATATGGGACTTTAAATCCAACTTTAGATTCTACTACTTGGTGTGCTGGTTTTCTATTTATAGCTGGATTTTGTAGAGTACCACTGTAAAGCCATGGACCCACCCTTCAAAAGGGTTGCCTATGGATGTCTGTGCACTATGGTGCAATGAATTGTCTAGAAATCAGTCTAGTATTTGAGAAATATAAAGCACAAAATCTTTGATCTTTTCCTCTCTTCTTGGTGGTGGTGTGAAGCAGCGACTAGTATCCATTACTCAATTCAATGAAAATAGTGATGTTTTCCATTGGAAAAGAAGCCAACTTGCCAGGCTCTTTGCACTTTCAGGTGATGGTGGCATTTAGCTTTGAATAACAATTGACAAGATTCACCCAAGCTATTTCTTGCTGTATTGGCACTTTGTCCAAGGCCAGGTACCGGAGCCTTCAGTGGTTACAAATGCTGCTCTGTTTAGGTTGTACTGTGGTGTAATTCCTTTTTGCTTTAAATTCTTCAAGGATTTTTTTAAGGTGTTTTGGTGTAAAGTGCCTGATTTTTGAGTTGTCACTCGAACAGGAATAGGTGGGATATCTTCCAGTGTGGGATGCTTGTTCCAGTGATAGCTATCTTTAGAGAAAGACTTTACTTGCTTTAGAGACCTCCCCATTTTGTCTTGGACAGATAGAAAAATCTTCCCATTTAGACACAAATCGCAGCCAAATAAAAAATAAAATAGGGATTTTAACCTTCTGTATTCTACGTGTAGGCAACCCTGGAGCGATGGAGATCTACCTGAACGACATGAAAGTGAACAAAGATCACCAGGGTCCAGTGTTTTTTTTTTTGGTGGGGGGGGGGGGGGGTAAATATATACAGTTTATAAACACTATCGAAGAATTAAAAACTGGAACATGCTCAGCTTAGTAGATATGACAATGGCTGGTCTACACAATCTCAGGCTACAGAAAGCGCCACAAAAGGAGGCCCTCCATACAGAATAAATCCCATAGGGTGATGAACAGAAAGTAATACAGAATGGATTTTAATGACGTAGGCTGAATGACACGAATTTCTGAGTCACTAACTTAGACCAAGTATAGAAATAAATTCCAACATTAATTCTGTGTAAAGCATTAAGGGTAGACTGTGTCCACAACCGGGCAACTAGCATTTTCAGAAGGAAGCCAGCTTTGTCCCCCAGAAATTTCTCATGATGGCTTCATTTTAATGAAATCCTGTATCCAGAGAAATAAAAAAAAAAAAAAAAAGCTTCTATTCGCCATGTAATATGGCACAGACATCACATGCTAGAAACCGCTTTAGTCACATGGCTGTCCCACAGTAATACCCATCTGAAATTTGCATTTTGCCCATCAAGGTCTTTTGGTTTATTGCTAAATCGAAGTTTTCTTTGCTGCTGTTTTCCTACAATGCTGGTTATCTGGTTATCTTTGGCTTCAGTACTTTTGGATTACTTGCCTGGAACAAGCAAAGAGCTATTTAATTTTTAAGTTTAAAACTCATGTTATGCATTCAAAAACCTTAGGGTTGGTATGATAGTCAGCCAACCAGCATTTTTGAAAGGAGAGATCCAAGGGTACATTCACACGTTCTACAAATTCTAATGCACATGTAGGTGTGACTTTCATGAGACTTTTGAGGGTTTACATTGGAGTATATGGCTCACAAGTTGCATGAAAGTTGAACCAAAGTAGTGCAGGAGCTACTAAGTCGCACATGTGTACAGTACTCATTGGAAAACCATGGGGTATGACCTATCATGTGACTGGGGTCCAAAGTCGCATAACGAGTTGCACAAGTGTGAATGGTGCCTTAGCGCAGGTTCCCTATATAGTTGTATATTAAACAGATTATCACAAATGATGGGTAACCTCACTCAAGGTTCAGCAGATCCCCATTATATGCAACTAGTACAATACTGGTCACTGCAGCCACTGCTGTTTTTGTCAATAATAGAACGTTGCATGTTTGTTCTAATATCTGCTTGGCTGAAAGGGTAACCTTGCTTCAGACTTGGGAGAGCAAGTCTAAAACCAGTTGTCTTCTAATCTGGTGGTTTGCCATTTGAGACCCTGCAGTGCCAGCTTTACTAAGCTAAACTGTGATTGGAACACATTTCTACCTGATGTTTAGCATTCATACATGCATTATCTCAACTTACAGTGCCTAGAAAAAGTATTCATACCCCTTTTATGTGATAGAGCAACACAAAGTGGCACATAATTGTGAAGTGGAAGGAAAATGATACATTTTTTTATTTTTTTTTACAAATATTTGAAAAGTGTGGCGTGCATTTGTATTCAGCCGCCCTGAGTCAATACTTTGTAGAACCACCTTTCCCTGCAATTACAGCTGCAAGTCTTTTTGGGTATGTCTCTACCAGCTTTGCACAGCTAGAGAGTGAAAATGTTGCCCATTCCTCTTTGCAAAATAATTCAAGCTCTTGTCAGATTGGATGGAGAACATCTGTGAACAGCAATATTTAAGAATTTGCCACAGATTTTTAATTGGATTTAGGTCTGGCCCAGTCAGTCCATTCTAACACATGCATATGCTTTGCTATAAACCATGGTGTGTCCACCGTGATGTGCCAAAAAGTTAAATTTGGGTCTCATCTGAACAGAGCACCTTCTTCCACATGTTTACTGTGTCTCCCACATGGCTTCTCGTGAACTGCAAACAGGACTTCTTATGGCTTTTTTTTTTCAACAATCGCTTTCTTCTTGCCACTCTTCCACAAAGGCCAGCTTTGTGGAGTTAATGATTAATAGTTGTCTTGTAGACAGATGTCATTTTACATCTTATGCCAAATGAACCCAATGTGAATGTGGGCTTAGAGAAGATCTGTAAAGAAGAGTAGACTAAAATCCCTTCTGAGATGTGTGCAAACCTGGTCACCAACTAGAAGAAACGTCTTGCCTCTCTGCTTGTCAATGAGGGTTTCTCCACCAAGTACTAAATCATGTTTTGCTTGGGGATCAAATACTTATTTACTCACTGAACTACAACTTAATTTGTAGCATTTGTTTTATGTGTTTTTCTGGATTTTTGGTTGATATTCTATCATTTAAAATATACCTATGATAAAAAATATAGACTCTTCATTTCTTTGTAAGTGGGGAAATTAAGAAAATCTGCAGGGGATCAAATAGGAAGACCACTTTCTGGTAAAGAGTCAACAGGAATTTCCCCGATGTTCTCAAACGGCGGTTTCTGAAGTGCCAATAGCACCAGGTTCAGATCCCACGGGGGCAAACGTGGACGCATCGGAGGGGCTACAGGCCGGACCCCTTAAATAAAAGTGCTCACTAGAGAGTGAGACGCCAGGGGTCATTGGGGAAAAAAAAACAGCCAAGGCTGATATTTGTCCCTTAATGGTGCTTAAAGCCAGTTTCTGGTCTACTCCTCGCTGTAGGAACAGCAGGATCCTGGAAACGGAATAGGTGCCACCCCTTCTCCTCACACATGGAGATGTAGGCCTTCCAGGTAAGATTTCCGCGCCCTCAACATAGTTGAAATCACTGAGTCCGACAGGCCCTGGTTCCTTAACACCTGGCTTTCAACAGTCATGCCCTTAAAACCAGCAATGGTAAAGCAGGATGGAGAATCGGACCTTGACACAGAAGGTTTTCTTGCAGCAGCAGTCGCCAGGGAGTGTCTGCCACAAGGCGTACTAGGCTGGCGTACACCGAGGCCAATCTGGGGCATTCAGTGTCACTGGAATCACCTCGACCTCCACTCTGCAGAGCAGAGGTGGTAACAGTTTTAGCGGAGGAAAGGCATAGATCAGTCAGTACTGACCCCATGGAGCCACCAGCGAGTATGCCCAAGGATCTCTTGTCCTAGATATGAATCTCGACACCTTGCGATTGAGACGGGAGGCCAGAAGATCCACTGCCTGCAAGTTTTCTACTCCCGGGATGTAAATGGCCAACAAGGCCGATCCATGTCCTTCTGCCCACTGCAGGATCTGAGCAACCTCCCGTGCTGCAGCCGAGCTTCTTGTTCCTCCTTGATGGTTGACATATGCCATCGCCGTGGCATTGTCCATCTGGATCCTGATCGGAAGCCCTCTTAGTCTTGTCGACCATGTGGAGAGGCATAGCCTGATCGCTCAGAGCTCGAGCACATTGATCGGCAGCTTGGATTCCTCCCCCGACCAGAGGCCCTGGGTCGACTGTACTCCCAGTACTCCACCCCAGCCGGTCAGACTGGCGTCCGTTGTGATCACTATCCAATGCAGAGGTAGGAACAACTTCCCGGACCGAAGTGCCGGGGACCTCAGCCACCATAGCAGGGAGTCCCTGACTGACTGCCTCACCCGAATCTGTCAATCCAGGGCTAACAGAGATTTGTCCCATTTTGTCAATATCTCCTTCTGCAAGACTGGTGTGAAACTGGGCATACAGTACCGCCTCGAAGGAGGCCACCATGAGGCCCAGGACTCGCATTCAGAGGCGCAGCGATGACCACCTGCAGTTCATCAATAGTTTTACCATGGCACCGATAGTCTGCAGCTTGTCTGAAGGGAGAAAAACTCTTGCTTCTACGGAGTCCAGCAGTAAGCCTAGGTACTCCAAGCACTGAGTCGGTATAAGCACCCACTTTGAGGTTCAACAGCCACCCAAATTCCTGCAGGATTTGCATGTTGATCGCCACATCCCCCTTTTACTTCTGAGACAGAAGCTGCTCTCAGGAGGAGATAGTCTAGGTAACCTACGATTGCAATCCCACATTATCGCAACAACACCAAAATTGGAGCCAATACCTTGGTAAAGACTCGGGGTGCTGATGCCAAGTCAAAAGGGAGCGCCACAAACTGGTAGTGGGCTTCCCCTACTGCAAATCACAGAAACCTCTGATGCCTGAGGCTTATGGGTATGTGCAGGTATGCATCCTGGCTGTCCAAAGATGCCAGGGAATCCCCTTGATGGAGTGCAGTGACTACTGAGCGAACTGATTCCATTCTGAACCTCTGTACTTTTACAAAGCAATTGAGGGCTTTCGGGTCCAAGGTTGGACGTACCCCTTCCTTTTTGGGGACTACAAACAGATTGGAGTAGAACCAATCACTATCAGGCACAGGCACTATCACCCGCGGCTTAGCAAGTCCCTTACTTCCCCTAATAGAGCCTCCCGGGGAGCCGGGAGCAAAGGGTATGCTGGAGGGGAAAAACCTGTTTGGTAGCCAAGAGAGAAACTCTCTTGTAGCCAGAGGAAATCTGTTCGCAGACCCATTGGTCGGACAGCCGAGAGGGCCACCGGGCTGCATACTCCCGAAGGCGACCCCCTCTCCTGCGTGATGGGTGGGGGAAAACCATGTGGTAGCACTTTTGCTTGTTAGGCTTGTGGTTCCAGGGATGCTTTTGTCCCTCAGAGGTCGGACTGGGAGCGTTTACCCGAAGTCTCGGACGGACGAAAAAGCCTCTTTTGAGAGGAAAATGTGGGCCCTTGCCTGCGGCGTGGACTCCTTGGTCTTCCTGGCCTGTGGGAGTAAGTTGTTTACGGTTGTGGGGTAAGGTACTCTTCCCACCTGTGACATTCTTAATAATGTCATCCAATGTGGCTCCAAAGAGCCACTCACCAAGGAAGGGTAGATCCATCAAGGCATTTTTTAGATGCCTGGTCTGCAGACCAGCATTTTAGCCAAATCGGGTGCCGCTGCACCACTGCTGACACTGAAGCCCTGGAGAGCAAAGGAAGCGTATCCAGGGCTGCGTCACAAACGTACTTAAGGCTATGCAGTAACTCGTCTGCTAGTTCCACGAAGACAGGAGAGGCCTGCCGCTTCGCAATTCGCGGTACAAAAGTTTTGCCTATTCAGCAAGTGTCTGTGACACAAGGGCTGTGGCCAGTACTGGTTGTATTGCTGACCCCACAACCGTAAACAAGGAAGGGGCCACTGCCTCGGCCTTCCTGTCAGTAGGGTCTTCAAAGGCAGGAGTCCCCTCTACCGGAATCGTGGTTACTTTGTTTAGCCTGGATACTGGGGGGTCCACGACTGGAGGAGCCGAACAATTTTTAAGAAGGCTCTCCTCAAAGGGGTACCGCCATTCTTTTAGGGACCGAGAAGGTCCGTTGCAGGTTTCCAATTCCTTGTATATGAACTTATCGAAATAAGTCACATACGAAACACCTTAGGTGCAGGGCTGGTTTATGGGACCCAAAAGGGGCCGCTAGAGGAATCTGCTGTATCCTGAATTTTCAGGGTATCACGCACAGCTGTGATAAGTGCTCCAACTAGCAATTTGTCTTGCGCGGACCCGAGTGGGGACTCATCCTCGCTCTGGTCAGCATCATCTGAAACGGAGCAGGGGCCGCCAGTCTGTGTCTGCATCAGTGCTTTCCCCGGAGGATGGGGGGGCACGGGCTGTTTTTTTTGTTTTTTTTTAACCACCTTTGCGCCCGCACACCGCCTCCACCCTGGCAACAAACATTTCAAGGACCGCCGACAAAGCATCCAAAGGCACTGCACTGTTTGCAGACGAGCCGGTTGCAATTGCAGGGAGTTCTGGGGAAGAAACACCAGTTTCTAAAACCATGACCCACCCTGTCTGCCACCGTTGGGGACATAGGACAGGTGCACAATCCCACCTAGTTGCTGCAGACTGAGGGGCTCAGGACTCACCACCCCAACCGAGTGCTGCGCCATTCAGTTTACAGGTTTCTGCATCTAGTATCAGCTACCAGGGCTCCTAAGCAGCAGGGGCCAGCGCCGAGGCTAAAAACCATGCTGGGCTACAACAAAATGGCTGCCCTGTAAAAGGGACCCTGACCATGCTTTCCACTGAGGCACACCAAAAATGGCTGACAAACAACTGTACACAGTGAAAGGACAGAGAAAATGGCGGCAGAACAGCGCTATGGCGATCAGCACATGCAGACACCCAGCGGGGAGACCACAGACACCCAGTGCAGCCCCCAATCTAAGGTGAGAGTCCCCCAGGACACACACACACACACACACACACACACACACACACACACACCCCTGCCCAATCCCCTTGAGGCAGGAAGAGCTGTACTTACCATCCGGATGAGCTGGGGACATCCCATCACAGACCCACTCTCTGAGCAGTACGGGGTGGCTGCTGGCCACGGCACACTGTGACAAGGACATCAGTAGTCCGGTCATATGTGTGCCCCGGAGCGCTGTGCTCACCGGACGCCCCTGGAGCCTGAGGGGCATGGCGTGGCCGACCCAGTGCATAGCTAGGGTCTGCACACGCTCGATGGCCAGGCTGAGGAGACTACAAGGATCTAGATTATCCAGCCTGTCACCCAGCCAGCTGTTCATAGCAGATCCCAGGATCTTAAAATCTTGCCCAAAAGGCAAACCTTCAGCAAAAAAAATACCAGAACCAATGATCCCACAGGGAGCCTAGGTCCATCTCCTTCACTAGGCAGAAAAAAAAATGAGCTGCAGGAAGCAGGCTGAGGTGTTATTACCAGAGGGACTACCCCCTGGGTGGAACTGTAAAGTTCTGTTTTTTCACATATATGTTCTGCCTAGTCCTCTCCTGAAGGTGGCGTAATAACCCTACGGTCAAGATTACTGGAGCTGTGTCAGTCAGTGAACAAAAGAGAAAACAGTTTGATCCTGTGATAGACTTGTCTGGCACTAAAAACAAGGTTGGCGTTGGCTTGGTGGCTCAGGAATCTGACTTTAGACTCTAGAGAGGCAGGGGACGTCCTTTTTTTTTTTTATTATTATTTTTTTTTTATTATATGATCTCTTGGGAGATCTTGGCAATAGATACCAACCTGTCAATCTAGGGAGGAGCCCTAGGAAACCTGTCAGTGCAAGGGACTTAGAAAGCATAGGAATCTCAGCTCCCAATCAACATTTTTGAGCTTTGGCTGATCTGGCTGTGCCTGCTAAGTTCACAATTCTGACTGGAGGGTCATCTACATACATCAACTATCAGGGAGGAGCCAGAAGTCTCACCACAGCCAGAGAGGTAGAATTAACTGTCCTGGGCAGCAGAGCATGGGTCAAGTCCTGGGGGAAAAAAGTGTGGGAACTCCCACCCAAGATCCACTCCCCCACCAAACAATTATATGCACAAACGCTTCAAAAGTGATATTTTTCATCCAATTTTCATATTGTGTGTATGAAGCTTAACTGTTAGTACTGTTGGATAACACAGGGTTAAACCGTAAGGTCATAAATTAACTGCACATTATCTGGACAGAATGCTTGGGGAGATAGTAATGTGTTCCTGCTTAGGAGATGTATGTTAGCTTGGGGGGCTGCAAACTCTGCAGGGCTCCAACACACACTCGCTGCTATTCCAACCCTTCACATATTTCCACATAAACTTCCCTCCTGGCATTAAACTTTGCCAGGTGTTGTTCTCAGCTTACCACCCCAAACTGATGTTCCTCCCTCAGCTCCCCTCTCTCCCTGCACGTCCTGTGAGCATAATAGCTGCTCTACCCGTCAGCTAGCTGTGATTGACAGGTAGATCGAAGCGGAAGCTGTCATGGGGCCCCCTACTGGCAATGCCTGAATGGTCAGGTGTGCGGCACTTACTATTGCGAGCTGTGTCGGCGGCTGCTGGTGTAGCACCTGCCACACAGCTCGCATACTTCGTCTTGCAGGACGCGGCTGCTAATGGGAACTGAGTTCCTGTTGTGGAAAAAGTACAGGAACTCCGTTCCCATGCGTTCCCACAGGACTTGAGCCCTGCAGCAGAGGTTTACCTTCCAGCCATGCCCGCTGTTTATATTTTAGGCACTGGACAATTTGCAACTGACCGTGCCTGGTGTGGAATGCTGGATGTGAATCTCCTGGCTTCCAGGTCCAACAACAATGTAAAACAATTTGTTTCCAGTTACAGAGATCCTCTAGCAAAAGCAATAGATGCTTTGGTGGCTCTTTAGGGTCAGTACAGCCTGATTGCTTTTTTTCTGCTTGAAACCCCTTTCGTGGCTGCTCCACAAGATATATATGTAGGGCATTTCAGTGATCTGAATATTCGGATTAAATTTGTCTGAATCCAATTGAATTAAATGGTGAGAGGCTCAACCAGTAGTAGGGTGTTACCAATTAGTCAGTTGAGATGGGATACCTCCAAAGAAATTCACTGGAATATAGCAAGGGGGGGGGGGGGGTTATGATAAAGAGATATCCCAAGAACGCAATAAGGAAAATCCACCACGGTATATCATTGGAAATATCTAACAAGCTTTATTAATCTTCAAATAGTAAGTTAAAAACCAAGTTAAAAAATAGCATTAGCAATAGACAGAAATAGCATTAATGTGGAGTAGTGTACCCAAATACCCAACAATAAAAAGAAACACACACATACAAATGGACAATGTTGTCACAAAATGGCGCCAGACCTTCAAACCACATGCACACCCAGTACCCAATGTTATTCTTTGGTGCTGCTTTCGTATTAAGCCACAAATCTCGTTATCTGTACACACACACCTCACATGGATCATATAGAACCTGGATAGGCTAGTAAGCTCATGGCTAGATATCTATTAAAGACTAAATATTGGGACCAGTGTCCGTTAGTTGATAGCCTGGAAAGGCCACTGAAACAGAGCCAAAGACGCACAGTGCAGTACGCTCCGCAGCCACAACGGAGATATGTGAACCGGCTCCATAGGGAGCCAGTCACATTCTCCTGCTATTCGAATTGGATGCGGAGAAAACCACATCTAATTTGCATAGGTGAGAACCTGGCCTCAAGGTGTAATTTTTTTTTTTCTTTACACATAAACAAGTACATATGTATACATTCGAGCGAACATCTTAACAAAAAGTCTTCGGGTTTCCAGTCAGTATACACAAAGTGACATGAAACCCTTATGGAGGCTAGGTATATGTATACATTTAACATAATCCAGTATTATAGCCTCATCCCATAAATCAGGGGGCAGGTGGTATGGTACAATCTGAACTAACCCAAGAATCCCAAATATTTTTTTTTTTGGTCATAAAACAGAACTATACATATAAAGTTTTGTACATTTTTAGTCCTTTATCATCAATATATCCTAATAGGCATTGCAGGGGGTTACATATATTAGGTATCTGAGCTAATAAAGGCTGTAACCTCTGACCAGAACTTTCTAATCGGTGTTCATTACCACATTAGATGAAAGAACGTGCCATCAGCCATGCTACACCAGGAGCACAAAGGGGAGGGTAGTCTATGAAGCAAGCAAGGTATAAAGTAGGACCTATATAGCAATTTGGTTTGGACCACCCTATCACGGGATGTAATGGCAGAGGCAACCTGGACAGGAAGCACTTCCTGCCAGATATCCTCCGACAGCTTGGATATGTCAGATTGCAATTTACTTTCAGTGGCACAAAGCCTGTTGGTCATGGTGTGGAGTAGAGTTTTATAGTATGTAGAAACAAGTTTTCTATGGGAGGGATCAGTCAATAGACGTCCAATCAGGGGAGGTTGGATATCTATGTTATGAAGGCCATCTATGTTATGAAGGCCAAACTGTGTTGCGGCAGTGTGATGTATCTGTAAATATTGGAAATATGTTGTGGGAGGGAAACCGAAGTCTATTAGAAAGTCTGCAAAGGAGCGGAACATGTCTGAAAATAGATGCAAGATTATTTTCACCCCCCGTTTAAACCAGAAACCTCCATCCAATCTGCGGAAAAATCCTTGCAACTGTGGGTTGCCCCAAAGTGGGGCATTCGGTGAGTGTGCGACCTGTGAGTCGGATGGCAATAGTTTAGAAAGTTTAAATATTCGTAGGTTCATTTCTAGTACAGTTGTACCCCCTATTCCCCTGACATTCTGTGTATGAGGTTCTGGAGGTATTCAGAAGAGGTTAGTATGGATGCCTCCAAAGCAGTGGCTACATTGTTGGCTTCAGGATAAAACCACCAATGCACATGTGCCAATTGCAAGGCCACATAATAGGTTTAAAGGCAGGGAAGCGCCAGACCCCCTTCCAGAACAGGTAATTGCAAGGTATTTTTCGCGATCCAAACTGCTCCTCCCATCCAGAGAAAGTTGGTGAAGATGGAGTCTATCTCTTTAAATTTGGTTTTGGCAATATACAGGTCCTTCTCAAAAAATTAGCATATTGTGATAAAGTTCATTAATTTCTGTAATGTACTGATAAACATTAGACTTTCATATATTTTAGATTCATTACACACAACTGAAGTAGTTCAAGCCTTTTCTTGTTTTAATATTGATGATTTTGGCATACAGCTCATGAAAACCCAAAATTCCTATCTTAAAAAATTAGCATATCATGAAAAGGTTCTCTAAACAAGCTATTAACCTAATCATCTGAATCAACTAATTAACTCTAAACACCTGCAAAAGATTCCTGAGGCTTTTAAAAACTCCCAGCCTGGTTCATTACTCAAAACCGCAATCATGGGTAAGACTGCCGACCTGACTGCTGTCCAGAAGGCCATCATTGACACCCTCAAGCAAGAGGGTAAGACACAGAAAGAAATTTCTGAACGAATAGGCTGTTCCCAGAGTGCTGTATCAAGGCATCTCAGTGGGAAGTCTGTGGGAAGGAAAAAGTGTGGCAGAAAACGCTGCACAACGAGAAGAGGTGACCGGACCCTGAAGAAGATTGTGGAGAAGGACCGATTCCAGACCTTGGAGGACCTGCGGAAGCAGTGGACTGAGTCTGGAGTAGAAACATCCAGAGCCACCGTGAACAGACACGTGCAGGAAATGGGCTACAGGTGCCGCATTCCCCAGGTCAAGCCACTTTTGAACCAGAAACAGCGGCAGAAGCGCCTGACCTGGGCTACAGAGAAGCAGCACTGGACTGTTGCTCAGTGGTCCAAAGTACTTTTTTCGGATGAAAGCAAATTTTGCATGTCATTCGGAAATCAAGGTGCCAGAGTCTGGAGGAAGACTGGGGAGAGGGAAATGCCAAAATGCCTGAGGTCCAGTGTCAAGTACCCACAGTCAGTGATGGTCTGGGGTGCCATGTCAGCTGCTGGTGTTGGTCCTCTGTGTTTTATCAAGGGCAGGGTCAATGCAGCTAGCTATCAGGAGATTTTGGAACACTTCATGCTTCCATCTGCTGAAAAGCTTTATGGAGATGAAGATTTCATTTTTCAGCACGACCTGGCACCTGCTCACAGTGCCAAAACCACTGGTAAATGGTTTACTGACCATGGTATTACTGTGCTCAATTGGCCTGCCAACTCTCCTGACCTGAACCCCATAGAGAATCTGTGGGATATTGGGAAGAGAAAGTTGAGAGACGCAAGACCCAACACTCTGGATGAGCTTAAGGCCGCTATCGAAGCATCCTGGGCCTCCATAACACCTCAGCAGTGCCACAGGCTGGTTGCCTCCATGCCACGCCGCATTGAAGCAGTAATTTCTGCAAAAGGATTCCCGACCAAGTATTGAGTGCATAACTGAACATAATTATTTGAAGGTTGACTTTTTTTGTATTAAAAACACTTTTCTTTTATTGGTCGGATGAAATATGCTAATTTTTTGAGATAGGATTTTTGGGTTTTCAGGAGCTGTATGCCAAAATCATCAATATTAAAACAAGAAAAGGCTTGAACTACTTCAGTTGTGTGTAATGAATCTAAAATATATGAAAGTCTAATGTTTATCAGTACATTACAGAAAATAATGAACTTTATCACAATATGCTAATTTTTTGAGAAGGACCTGTAGATTGGTGAGTTACTCAGAATTTATAAAAAGCGTGGCAGAAAAATAATTTTAAAAATATTTACCCTACCTAGCAATGTCAGATTTGACCATATCTTCAGCATGTTCCTTAATCTACCAATAAGAGGGTCCAGATTAATTTTAATGTATGAGGAGATGGGATGCTATATCAAACCCCCCAGATAATGAAAAGAATGGATGATCTGTAGTGGGCATGCAGGAGGTAACACTATGGAGGCTGTCTGGTCTATCATAAATAAGAGATTTGTCCCAGTTAACCCGGAAACCTGAGAAATGACCAAACCGCTGGATAATATCCAGCAGGGCTGGGAGAGACGACTGAGGGTCTGCCAAATATATCAGCATGTCGTCTGCATAAAGGGATACCTTTTCTTCCAAACCCTCAATCGTCAATCCCACAACCGCCCCACTGGATGGATCGTATTAGTGCTGCAAGGGGTTCTATCTCCAGTGCGAACAGCAGCGGCGACAGAGGACACCCCTGTCTGGTGCCTCTCCTTATTAGAAAGGGATAGCATATGGAAGCATTCACTCTGTCTAGCCATAGGTCCATGATACAGTAGTTGTACCCATCTGATAAATGCGCTGCCAAATCCAAATTTACCCCCCACTTCTAATAGATACATGAGCGCCCAGGGCCAAAACCCAGAGAGCCCATGGTATCATGAACCACCTGGTAAAAAACCTGCGCAGATTAATGTAGGTTGATTGCCCTGGGATAAATTCAGTCTGATCTGCTCCAATAAGGATAGTAATGACTGTATTCAATAGCCGGGAAAGCACTTTAGCTGGAATCTTTACATCTGAGTTGTTTAGCGAAATCGGTTGGTGTTATTCACAAAAAAGGTGATCCTTATGGGACTTGGGGATAAGGACGATCAGCGCCCCTGACATACAGGGCGGCAACTGTTCTGTCTTTAGGGCCTAGTTATAGGCCTGCAGCAAGTGTGGGATCAGTAATTCTCTAAGATGCATGTACTGCTCTATGGGGAATCCATCTAGTCCCGGCGTTTTATTTCTGGCAAATGACTGGATGGCCTCCCCTATTTCCTCAGTCATTAAGGGAGCATCAAGCAATGAAGCCTAATGCCGCATACACACGATCAAACAATCAGGTGGAAAAGTCCGGCGGACTTTTTTTTTTTTACCCAAAAGACTCGCATTTCGGCGGACAGTATGGCCGTGTGTTTGCCAGTCCGCCTTACTTGAACGGTCTTTTCCCGCCCGGAGCTCTAGCTCTTTTGCAAGCGGTGGCCCGGTCTTCTGTCGCCGATGCCACTGTCACCGTCTTCTATTCTTCTCTTCTGGAGATGTTGCCTCGTTGCTGTCTCCGGTCACTATGACAGGACACGCGGTGACTTATAGAGGGACATCACCGGATGATGTCCCTGCCCATTATGATGTCTGGGACTGTGACATCATAATGGGCGGGGAAATCATCCGGTGATGTCGCTATATAAGGTGCCGCGTGTCCTGTCATAGTGACCGGAGACAGCGATGAGGCAACATCTCCAGAAGAGAAGAACAGAAGACGGCGACAGAAGACCGGGCCACCTCTTGCAAAAGAGCTAGAAGAAAGTGCGGTGGCCCGGCAAGAAGAACCAAAGAGGGGGACAAGACCCCCGAAGTTGGAAGAAGAGGGCGGCGGCGAAGAAGAAGGCCGGGCTCCTCCGCTAGTGAAAGAGATAGCAAAAGAGCAGAAGATAGCGGAGGAGTCCGGCGAGAAGTCCCCCGAAGACAGAAGAAGACCCCCGCAGCTGTGCAATAAACTATTTTAACCCTTGTGTGTTTTTTTTTTTAAAACTTTTTTTCACAGGTGAATGGGTAGGGGTACATTGTACCCCATACTCATTCACATAGGGTGGGCGGCCCCCCTTATTAAAGGGGGCCCACGGATTCCGATAAGCCCCCCGCCCGCAGACCCCGACAACCAGCTAGGGTTGTCGGGAAGAGGCCCTTGTCCTCATCAACATGGGGACAAGGTGCTTTGGGGTTGCGGGTCCCCCCCTTCCCCGAGGCACCCCCCATTTTGAGGGCACTCAGCCTGGTATGGCTCAGGAGGGGGGGGGGGGGGCGCTCGCTCGTCCCCACCCCCTTTCCTGGCCGGCCGGGTAGCGTGTTCGGATAAGGGTCTGATATGGACCTGGTAGGGATTCCCCTTTAAGTCCATACCAGGTGATTTTGAGCGCGGCTCCAGGTAGCCGGGGCCACCGAAGGAGGCATCGCTGGCCCCGGCTACCTGGAGCCGTGCTCAAAATGAGCGGACTTTCCTCCATGTGTGGGGGGGCGAGTCCGTTCATTTCAAAAGTATGGCAGACTTAGTACGCCGTACTTAGTCTGCCGCAAAAGAACCGTGTGTGGGCAGGTAGCTCATTCGGAAAGTCCGCCGGATAGTCTGCTACGCGTGTACGCGCCATAAGGGTCCCGCAACTTTGGTAGCGAGATGTCAGATAGGTAGTCATCTAATTCCACAACAGTGTAGTGAGATCTAGAGGAGAAGAATATGGAATAGAATGTAACAAATGCCTCCATTACCTCTGTGTTTTGTTCAACTATGGTTCCCTCTGAGTTCTTAATTCTTGGGATGTTGCATGGCTGAGAGTCAGGTCTAGAGAGATATGCTAACAGGTGACTATTCTTGTTGCGAAACTCAAAAAGCCGCTGATTCTGATATAGCCATTTTTTGAGTGCACTCCAGGAGCACTAGATCCAACTCTCTAGCCCTATGTCTCCAAGCAGCATGTGTTTCAGGAGTGGGAGATTTACAATATGCGGTCCCAGCCTCCCTAAGTCCCCCTTCTGCGTCCACCTGTCTGGACTGAGATGCCTTACGGGCCTGCCCGATACCTGCAGCGAAGGAGCCACGCATGGTGGCTTTAAAGGTATACCACACCACAGGGATGGAGGTGCTCTGTTGGTTATCCAATATTATTTCATGTTCACCAGGCTCTGATCAACAACAGCCTGGTCAGCCAGCCATAGTGGGCTCAGCCTCCACATTCTATAAGAAGAAGGTGTTCCCAGAGCGAGGATTAAAGGAGAGTGATCGGATACCACTCTAGGGATGCGTTTAACCTCAGACACCATATTAAGCATAGCCGATGAGACCAGGCATAAATCAATGCGTGACAGTGTACTGTGAGAATCAGATTGGCGTCCACATGCTTCCACCTCCAGGCCTCCAACAGTTCAAATTGAGTCAGAGAGACATCTAAGGGCATTGGGGGGGGGGGGGGGGGTGATGTAGAGCATTGGAAACCTGTCAATGCAGCTGTCAAGGACTTTGTTGTAGTCACCAGCTATCAATATAGGGCACTCTGCAATTTCCAGCAGGGGAGATCGCCACACTAACATTACTTGTGCTAATACGGCGATCTCCCAGTTTGTTTTCGTTGAGGCCAACTGGGTTAAAGTAACAAAACATTTGTAGTGTTTACCCACCCTGAGTTCACACTGATGCGCTGTGTGAGAACGCATCTGATTTGCACTGCAGATTGTATGGCTGAATTTGCATCGCATACAGAATAAAGTCGTGCAGGACCCTTTTTATGATCCGATTCATGTCCCAACTGACAGTTCGCACTCTGATATGTGAACCGATCTGGGGGTGTCATTAAAGCAGAGTACCACCCATAAATAGAACTTCCACCAATCGGAATCCTCTCTCCCCTCTGGTGCCACATTTGGCACTTTTCAGGGGGAAAGGTGGAGCAGAAACCTGTCAAATCCAGGTATCTGCTCCCACTTCTGGGGAAAGATCGCCACACATTGCAGCGAACTATTTAACGTCTGTACAAAAAGCACTAAACATGCATAGGTGTGAATCCAGCCTTAGGCCCCTTTGACACTTATTTTTTAATCAGAAAAGTGTTTATTGAGCATAAAAAAAAAAAAGATATATAATCAAGTACCAAATGCAACAGGCACCAAAAACAAGAATATCACATCTGACATTACTTTCATGCAAGCAGTGCCCACCATTTGATTCAGCAGTTAGAGCCCATGCAGAAATCCTGGTGAGGGGACCAACAGGTCGGCCCGAGAGGGAAGTTTGTGGTGCCCGCCCACGTGGACATATAAAGGGCTCATAATACTGTTATTATTGGCCAATAAAGCATGTTAGGAGACATCTAACAATTGCATGGGTCACACTGAAGGCAGCGGCATGGCTGAGGGTCAATCCTGTTCTGTGCATGTGGTCATGTCTTCCAGCCACCTGTCCCAGATTTTATTATACTTGGTTGGGCAGCCTCTGTGCAAGTACAACAACTTTTTGTAGGGGAAGTTGGCGTTTACCGCCCCCTTCCATTGATGAATGGTGAGGGGGTGGGGGGTTGCCCTAATCCAGGTGCGAGCGATTTGCATTCTGGCGAGGAATAGTGATTCCTTTAGGAATATATTGAGGTACTTCTCCTCTTCAGGTATAGAGAGGATGCCAAGTAGGCATTGTCGGGGGCAGAGAGATAGAGAAGAGCCCATGCAGTCGTGGAGGAACTTGACCACCTGTGACCAGTATTCCTGAAGTCTTGGGCATGACCATAATAGATGGTAAAATTTACCTTGTGGGTCTACACATTTGGGGCACGCCGAGCTGTTTGAACTTGAAGTACGACTTCAATGAGCAGGGATGCGACTTTGATTACCAAATAATTAGGGGGAACTCCACGCCAATTTTTTTTTTAAACTGCCATGGGTTCCCCCTTCATGAGCATACCGGGCCTTTCCGACTGGTATGGATTTTAAGGGGAACCCCCACGCCCAAAATACGGCATGGGGTCCCCCCCAATATCCATACCAGGCTCTTATCCGAGCACCCGCCTGGCTGGTCAGGAAAGGAGATGGGGATGAGCGAGCAAGTGCCCCCCTCCTGAACTGTACCAGACCTCATGCCCTCAACATTGGGGGTGGGTCCTTTGGGGTAGGGGGCCCTGCCCCCCTCCACCCCAAAGCACCTTGCCCCCATGTTAAGGACAAGGGCCCCTTCCCGACAACCATTTGCCGTTGGATGTCGGGGTCTGCAGGCGGGGGGCTTATCGGAAACTGGGAGCCCCCTTTAATAGGGTGGGGGCTGGGATCCCACTTATGTGAATGAGAATGGGGTACATTGTACCCCTACCCATTTACCTGGGGGGAAAAAAGTGTCAATAAAAAAACACACTCGACAGCTTTAAGTAATTTATTAGGCAGCTCCAGAGGTCTTCTTCTGACTTGGGGGGTCTCTTCCGACTTCTCTGTGTCTTCTCCCGCTCTCTGATTTTTCTCCAGCTCTCCGGTGCCTTCTGTCTGGCTCCTCCGCTATCTTCTTCCAGTTCTTTTACTAGCGTTGGCCCAGTCTTCTCCATCGTCTTCTTCCCTCTTCTCTTCTTCAGACGTTGACACGACACTCTCCCGCTGTAATGCCGTGTGCGCAGCAATTTATATAGGCTTGGTCACCGGGTGATTCATCTGTGGCCCGTCCCTTTATGAAATCACAGCCCGGGGCATAATGGGACTCTGACGTCATAAGGGGCAGGGTCACCGGGTGGCATCACCCGGTAACCACGCCTATATAAATTGTTGCGCACCGTTCACACGGCATTACAGCAGGAGAGAGCATTGTGTCAACATCGGAAGAAGAGAAGAGGGAAGAAGACAATGGAGAAGACCGAGGCAATGCTAGTAAAAGAGCTGGAAGAAGATAGCGGAGGAGCCCAGCAGAAGGCACCGGAGAGGCGGTAGAAGAGGCCGGAGAAGTCTGAAGAGACCCCCGAAGTCGGAAGAAGACCCCCAGAGCTGCCTAATAAAATGCTTTAAAAATCTGTCTAGTGGGTATGCGGCATGGTATGGTTCAGGAGGGGGGGTGCGCTTACTCGTTCCCAGCCCCCTTCCTGACTGACCAGTCTGGTGCTCGGATAAGGGTCTGGTATGGATTTTGGGGGGGACCCCATGCCGAATTTTTCGGCGTGGGTTTCCCCTTAAAATCCATACCAGACCGAAGGGCCCGGTATGCTCATGAAGGGGGAACCTTTATGCACAAGTCGCATGCCAAAGTCGGATCAGTTAATACAGAATCTGACTTTAAAAAAAAAGTAGTGCGGGAACTACTTTGAAGTCGGCACAACTTAAAGTCGTGCCAATATGAATGGTAGTCATTCAAAATCATGGAGAATGACTTGTCGTGCGATTTTGCAATACAAAATTGTGGGACAAGTCGTATAAGTGTGAAAGGGGGCTAACTGTCCATCCCTTAAGCCATAGCAGCTAGTAATGAAGCCTTTGATTTCTAAAGGTACTGTAATGATAGTCATAGACTGGTTATGGGAGACAATTAGAGATAAGTATCTCCTGCATTATATCAGTCTCCAACTACTCCTGCAATATGTCTGCAGCCTGTAATTGTCTACTGTAGCAATACGTAACGGGGCCTCCAAAGTGTGGACTTCTACAAGACTTTATCTGGCCTGCAGCTGATGTGAGCAGGCTGAGGGTGCCAAACAGCTTGACTGCTCTGATGGGGACTCTGATGTAAGGCGGTCTCTGATGAGGACACTATTGTAAGGGAGGGAACACGGATGTGGACTCTGGTGTAAAATAGCCCATGCCTCCAACAGTGCTATTGTGTTCTGCCAGTTGAAGGGCGCAGGTCCCCAGTAAACCAGCTGAGATTCGATCCATGTATGGCCAGCTTAAAGGGGAATGCATCCTGTGCATTAAGGTGAAAAAACACCTGGCAGTGACCGGCCCCCCAGCCCCCTCGTTTTACTTACCTGAGCAACGTATTTTTGTCAGTGGAGACACGCTCTTCCTCTCTCCACGAGGTCCCGGCTTATGATTGGATAAATTGATAGCAGTGCAGCCATTGGCTCCCGCTGCTGTCAATCAAATCCAAAGACGTGAGCACCGGGGGGGCGGGGCCGAGTC
Source organism: Lithobates pipiens (assembly GCF_037356315.1). NCBI lineage: Eukaryota > Metazoa > Chordata > Amphibia > Anura > Ranidae > Lithobates > Lithobates pipiens. The sequence continues at coordinate 103,552,590 of NW_027507758.1, read as the reverse complement.
TGACATTCGTGTCTATGGAAGCAAATGCTGCACTCGGGAGTGCGCCCGCAAGGTAACCCTCTTGGGGAGTGCTTCTCCTAGGGGTTATCTGATGTGGGGAGGAGCCATGGCAGCCGCCGGGGGACCCCAGAAGATGGGGTTTGGGGCCACTCTGTGCAAAACGAGTGGAGGTAAGTATGACATGTTTGTTTTTGTTTTTTTTTTAAACTAACCCTTATGCCATGTAAACATGACTGGACTAGGTCCGACGGTCTTCCCGATGGACTTTCGGCCGAGTTCCGGCGGACTTTCTGAATAAACGGACTTGGACACACACAATCACACCGATGTCCGATGGATTCGAATGTGATGATGTACGACTGAACTAGAATAGGGAAGTTCATAGCCAGTAACCAATAGTCACCCTAGCGTCGGTTTTTGTCCGTCGGACTAGCATACACACGAACGGATTTCTCGGTCTGGCGGAGTTCCGGTGGGAAAATTTAAAACATGTTCTATTTCTAAAGTCCGCCAGATTGTTGGCAAGCAAAGGTCCGATGAAGCCCACACACGATTGAATTGTCCGACTGACTCGTTCCGTCTGACCTTTGCAGTCAAAAAGTCTGGTCGCGTGTACGCGGCATTACAATCACTTTAAGCCCTTGTACACACGGTCGGAGATTCAGACGGAATGTGTCCTATCGGACCATTTTGTCAGATATTCCGACTGAGTGTTTTCTCTATCGGACTGTTTCCGTCGGAATATCCGACGGACCAACTTTTCCAACTTGCCGGTAAAATTTTCAGACAAAATGCTCCGATCGGACATACTCCGATCATGTGTAGCCTACTCCGACGGACAAAGTGCCACGCATGCTCAGATCAAATTCCTAAACCAAAGCTATTGGCTACTAGCCTGAACGTAGTCCCGTCGTAACGAAATAACGTCATCACGTTATGTACAATCGGATTTTCGGACAACTTTGTCCGGCCGTGTGTATGCAACAGTTTCGGACAAAATCCGTCGGACAAAATCCAACGGATTTGGTTGTCAGAATGTCCGACCGTGTGTACAAGGGCTAAGGGAAGGCTCCTAAGGTGGACTCTAATATAAGGGGGCTCAGTGGGGGACCCTAATGTTAGGGGGGGCATTTCTTTGTTTTATTTACATTGTTTCTCTTTTGTTCTGAATCATATCGTGCGGTTTCCAAAAATTACCCAAATAAAACATATTCACTCATTTATTATTCATTGATTTATAACCCTGATTTTTTTTGGCTCACGAATATTTGTAAAATATATGACGTGGCTCTCATACTGAAAAGTTTGGAGACCCCCATTACATGTGTGGCCCCTTGGTGATTTCAAAGGCTTCATTGAAGGCCCCCTATATTTACAAGTTGGCCACCACTGCTTTCAGCCCTTAAAGACAGCCACAGCCCTTTATAGTAAGTGCTCTGTTAGCGTGCGGAAAATCTCTGATCTTTGCCGTTTTGCACTTGGATCCTGTCTGCAAACAGAGGAAGAGACATATTTCATTTCTGTTAGGAAGAACTTTTTGTGACGTTGACCAACTGTACTTTATGATTTGTAAACTGACATGGCCTTCCTGTCTATCATTTCCCTGAAATGGTCTGGAAGCTGCCAGTGGTAGGATGTATTCACTCATCTGTTCAGGCTTCACTTGTACCATTCACGGATTATGCTAAAGTTTTGTCACCTATGAACCCAGTTCCTTCCCCTCTTTATGTGTCATCTGGGAATTGCTCCATCTCAAACATTGCTGCCCGTAATGTGTCTCATGCACTAGTACTGCTCCAGGTACTTCCTCTGATGTATATTAGACGCGAGCCTGTGTAAAAGTACCGAGTGTGTTTTTCAGTGTTAGATGACAGGCTTGCCTGTTCCAATCAAGCTTTGCGTGCGTTTATTTCTGTACATCTTCCATAATTTCTTTCCATACGCCCCCTCCATTCTGCTGCATTATCTTCTCATCTCATCCCTAGCCTGCGTCATGTAACAAGAAACTAGATTCTGATTCTAATTCTTAGACTACATTCACAATGGACTCCTGTGTTTGGTTTAGTGAAACGCAGGAGAAATTCCATAGGAAATATAAGAAAACTGTATGCTTCTCAGATCAAGTTCTCCTGCATTTGCGTTTAGATGCGTATAGACCCGTACAGAGTATCAAAACTGCTTCAGAATTCAATTTTCTCTATGCAAGTCGCAATACTATAGATTGTAGGCTCTAACAACCAGTACCCTCTGATACTGTCAGAAACCATGAAATCGGGCCGAGACAGAAGTACAGTTAAATCACACTTGTTTAAACGCTTGGTAACCAGCCGCTGCAGTTTTACTGCAGCAGGTTGACTCCGCTGTGCAAAATTGCGTTATATTACATGATCTTGCAAGGGTTGCATAGGCGGCGGTTGCACGTGCCCGCCGCAAGCTCCATGAGTCCGACCGCGGGTCCCGCAGACTCAATATCTGTGGGGATACCCGCAATCGTCTCAAGGAGAGGAAGAGCGAGGAAATGCTGATATAAACAAGCATTTCCCCATTCTGCCTAGTGACAGTACACTGATCACAGCTCCCTGTAATCAGGAGCGGTGATCAGTGTTGTGTCACAGCTAGCCCATCCCCCCTACAGTTAGAATCACTCCCTAGGACACACTTAACCCCTGCACCCCCCTCCTGGTTAACCCCTTCATTGCCAGTGACATTTTTACAGTAATCAATGCAATTTTATAGCATTGAACGCCGTATTAATGCCAATGGTCCCAAAAATGTGTCGAAATTGTCCAATGTGTCCACCATAATGTCACAGTCACGATAAAATTGCTGATTGCCGCCATTACTAGTTAAAAAAAAACTATTAATAAAAATGCCAAAACCCTATTTTGTAGACGCTATAACTTTTGCGCAAACCAATCAATAACCGCTTATTGCAATCTTTTTTTATCAAAAATATGTAAAAGAATACGTATCGGCCTAAACTGAGGAAAAAAAAATTGTTTTTTTTTTATTGATTTTTTGGGGGATATTTATTATAGCAAAAAGTTAAAAAATATTGCTTTTTTTTCAAAATTTACGCTCTTTTTTTGCAGATAGTGCAAAACATAAAAACCACAGAGGTGATCAAATACCACCAAAAGAAAACAAAGAATTTCTCCCGCACTCCTGAAGGAGTTATTGATATATCATGGTAGGCCTTTTTTGTAAGAAAAAAAAAACGGGGGAGGGGTAAAGAAAAATTTGAAATAAATGTGGAAGTTGATCGTGCGTGTCCCGCTGCCTAAACTGACCTGGGGTGGTCTGAAGAAGGATGAATGGAAAAAAAGAAAGAAAGAGGAAGGGGTGTGATTAACCGCTAGGATCAAGACAATACAATTTATTCAAGTGCAAAGTAAACAAATGCATATATAAAACCATAAAAAAGTTCCTACGTTTTCGTAAAAGCTGGGTTACAAAATATACACATTAAAAGTTTAAAAATTAGACATGCCCATGCAAGGGCAAATACTCAAATGGACTGACGCGTTTTGGGGAATTTCCCTCTTCATCAGAGCCTTGCAAAAAAGGGGAACAATCTGTATAGTGCAGTAGACCACCATGAAAGGACCAGCTAGTTGGGAGGTATGTCACATGGTGAGTGATCAGTTTTCCTACGTTCTAGACCTGTCCACATCCCAATGCTCTAAACAGAATAGACATCAATGTATACATAGTAAGGAGCACCTATTAAAGTTGGGGTTACATGCTACACAATACAGACCAGAGACATGTAAGTTAATATGTTAAAATACATAAAAAACATAAAATATAGGCCTATTAAAAAGTTCAAGTGTTGAAGCTTTAAAACAGTAAACAATTCAAAAGCATTTCAAAAGTCTTTACATATACATCTCTGTGCACGCACACACAGTCACATAAAGTGTAGATATATACGCACAGGAATTGATTAAACTAACCAACACATGTGCATGCAATCCTACATAGTATGCACATGCATGAACATGCATGCATGCGCATAAAGTGTGCACAAAGGATGCACACGCAGAGCCATATGCGCAAAGGTCTCTACATATACAACTCTGTGCACGCACACACAGACGCATGAATTGTATGCACATAGATATACATGCACAGGGTTTTATTTTTTAATAGGTCTATATTTTATGTTTTTTTATGTATTTTAACATATCAACTTACACGTCTCTGGTTTGTATTGTGTAGCATACAACCCAAACTTTAATAGGTGCTCCTTACTATGTACACATTGATGCCTATTCTGTTTAGAGCATTGGGATGTGGACAGGTCTAGAACATAGGAAATCTGATCACTCACCACGTGACATACCTCCCAACTAGCTGGTCCTTTCATGTTGGTCTACTGCATTATACAGATTGTTCTCCTTTGTTGCAAGGCTCTGATGAAGAGGGAAATTCCCCCAGAAATGCGTCAGACCACTTTGAGCATTTGCCCTTGCATGGGCATGTCTAATTTTTAAACTTTTAATGTGTATATTTTGTAATCCAGCTTTTATGAAAACGTAGGAACTTTTTTATGGTTTTATATATGCATTTGTTTACTTTGCACTTGAATAAATTGTATTGTCTTGATCGTAGCGGTTGATCACGCGCCTTCCTCCTCTTTCTTTTTTTCCACTTAACCACCAAAAGAAAGCTCTATTTGTGGGACGTAAATTTTGTTTGGGAGCCAAGTCACCCGACAGTGCAATTGTCAGTTAAAGCGATGCAGTGCCGAATCGCAAAAAGTGCTCTGGTCTTTGGCCAGCCAAATCCTCCGGGGCTGAAGCGTTTAATAATAAAAGTAAAAAGAACAAACTTCCTTTTGTAAAAAAAAAAATGTAGTCAAAACATAGCCAAAGTTCAGTAACCGGAAAGGATAGTCAGCCAAGCCAGAAGTCAGGGATCAATGTAGTTGAACAGCAAGCAGGATCTGGAGCCAGAAGGGATGTCAGAAAAGCATGTCTTGAACAAGCGCAGGCGATAGTTTCTGTGATGTTGTCCAAGGCGAAGGCAGAACCTCTGAACTGGACAGCTTAAGTAGGCAGGACTGACGAGCAGGATATCATCAACAGCTGAATAACTGTGGAAAGATAGGAGCTGGCAATTAGCGGCCAGCTGAGCGGCCAGCTCAGAGAAGGAAGGGCTGAGCCCAGCCCTGACAGATCCTTCTTGTATTGAATTGCATTGTAACTTTAATTTCTCTCTCTATTTTGTAGAGTGTTGTGCAAACTGTTGTTGCCATATAAATCCTGTATAATATTAATAGTAATAATAATCATTGCATGCATTTAGTTGTGTTTGGAAATGTTCTATAAATGCATGCATGTCATTGCCAGTGTGAATGAGGCCTTATAGATATACTGTATACCTACTGTTCATCATGACAAATGATTTGTTACACTGCAGCTTCATTTGTGACTCATTCTCCTCTGCAGCATTATATACCCAGAGTGTAAATTCGTTATTCCAAGTCTGCAAGTTCCCATGCATAGACTCATCTCTAGTCTGCTAATTGGACTGTTAATTCCCCCCCCCCCTTACCCTGCACAGATATAACCAAATAAACTCCATACCTTGCTATCCCCCATCACCTGAAACATGGGGAAAAGCTTTTTGAAGTACTATTGAACAGTGGTGACACTCCCACTTGCAGTCTGATTTCTGATGTGCAGGGAATTATGGGAAGGTAATTTGATGAGAGGGGTAATGTCGTTTATAGTATTTGAGATGCTTTAAAACACCGAAATCTACTACTGCAGAATTTTCATTCTGAAAATGCTAGTTGCTAGTTGCTTGGTTGTTTATGTTGAGTCTCTAGTTTTAGTAAAACAACTTACCTGAAACCATACCTCCCAACTTTTTTAGATGGGAATGAGGGACACTTATCAGAAAAAGTATGCAGGCATAGGACACACCCCATTGCCACGCCCCCTTAAGGATGGGTTCACACTGCTGCGGTGACGAGATCGGATGTGATTCGCACCGCACTGCAGTGCAAATCACATCCGATCTCCGTGCGATGCAAGTTCAGCCATACAGATAGTATGGCTGAATTCGCATCGCATCCAGCCCAAACTCGCACAGGACCCTTTTTTTGGTCCGCAGCAGAATCGGATCGCATGGGTGTTCACACCCATGCGATCCGATTCCTGTCCGAGTTTGCAGATCGCACTGCGATATGCGAACTGATCTGGGGTTGTCATTAACTTTTCACTGACACTCCCAGCAGTTCACATAGGGCGGTGTGAACTGCCGCCCGGAGGCATGCGATGCGGGAATCCGCAGCGGATTCGCAGCGTTCCCGCATCGCAGCAGTGTGAACCCAGCCTTAAAGGAGAATTGTACAAAAAAAAACAAGATTTGTTAAACCCACAAGTGCTTTTTTTTGCCACTACTATTCATTTATATTGGCTTTTGGAATTCACAAATGTAGCAATTTATAAATCAGAGGAAAGATTTAGCACTGGAAACACAAATGAGAAGGAATGAAGGAGAGAGGGACATTGCTTCAAATCAGGGACAGTCCCTCGAAATCAGGGACAGTTGGGAGCTATGCTGAAACAAGAAACCAGAAATCTATTCTGGGTGATTGTTTTAGGAAAGTCACACAAAAATGACTGGATGAATATAAAAGCCGCACAACTAGCATGATCAGAAAGAGGCTAGCCATCGCATCCATCATAGTTCTGTATCAAAAGGTTTACTTTAACATACATTTAATTAACCACTTGACTTCCGGAAGATTTACCCCCTTCATGCCTAGGTCATGTTTGCGATACGACACTGCGTTACTTTACCTGACAATTGCACGGTCATGCAATGCTGAACATAAATGCAATTGATGTCCTGTTTTCTCACAAATAGAAATTTCTATTGGTGGTATTTAATCACCATTTTTTTTTTTTTTTTTAACGCTATAAACAAAAATAGACTGCCAATTTTGAAAAAAAAAAAAAACAATATTTTTTACTTTCTTCTATAAAACATATCCAATAAAAAAAAGAATAAAATAAATCAAATTTCTTCCCAATAAGTGCATATTGATTGGTTTGCACAAAAGTTATAGCATCTACAAACTATGGTGTATATATACTGGATTTTTATTTATTTATTTTTTTTACTAGTAATGGCAGCAACTTATAGCAGGACTACGATATTGCAGTGGACAAGCGGACACTGACACTTTTGATACTTTTTGGGAACCAGTGACGCCAATAAAGTAATCCATAAAACCAAAAATATGCACTGTCACAGTACTGACACTGGCAGGGAAGGGGTTAAAGTTCTAGGGCGCTCAAAGGGTTAAATGTGTGCTCGTGCACTGTGTGAGGTGCTTTTACTTAGGGAAGTAATGGATTTTATTCCCTGTTTTGCGGGGAAAGAAAATCCATTACTTCCCCACTGACAGGACAGAGCTCTGCCTTGTTTACATAGGCAGAGCTTTGTCCTGTGTCTTCCTGACGATCGGCGGGTGCTGACAGTCATTCACTGGTTGGCACCTGCTGATCGGCATCTGCTGACAACACAGCCAGGTCGCCGATGGGGCTCTTCTGCGCCCCCCCATCCGGGAGTGCCGAATCATGTACCTAGTTCATGATCCGGCACGACAGAGCCGCCTTGCTGCCGTACATATAAGTGATACGGTCAGCATGCGGTTAATCGTTTTAACCTTCAGTTCTTAGATAACTGCGAATGAATGAATACAAAAAGTTCTGTGACTGGACAAGGTGGAGAGCGTGACATCACAACTCCGCCTCTTCACCTCATTCAATCAGAGAATCATTATCTAAATGGAGCCCGTGCAGAGCAGCCGACATTGCATCAGGCCAGTCGCTCAGCATGAGACCCGAAAGCAAGTGAAGATCATTGGGGTAGTGGTGTCTACTCCGGTGATTTCCAGCTTCCATGGGCATCAGCCATGTATGGTATATATACAGCTATCTTGGTCCAAACTGGACCACTGTAACTAAAGTACGTAAAAAATATCCATACATAGAATTCCTCCTTAACCACTTCAGCCCCGGGAGGTTTTACCCCCTTCATGACCAGGCCATTTTTTGCAATACGGCACTGCATTACTTTACCTGACAATTGCGCTGTAATGCAATGCTGTACCCAAATAAAATTGATGTCTTTTTTTTTTCCTACAAATAGTTTTCTTTTGGTGGTATTTGATCACCTTTGGGGTTTTTATAATTTGCGCTATAAACAAAAAAAGAGCGACAATTTTGCAGAAAAAACAATATTTTTTACTATCTCCTATAAAACACATCCGATAAAAAAAATTTATAAAATCAAATTCTTTCATTAATTTAGGCCAATATATATTCGGCAACATATTTTTGATAAAAAAAAAAATCCCAATAAGCATATATTGATTGGTTTGTGCAAAAGTTATAGCGTCTACAAACAATGCAATACTTTTATGGAATTTTTATTGTTTTTTTTTTTTACTAGTAATTGTGGTGGACAAATCAGACACTAAGTGACACTTGACATTTTTTGGGGACCCAGTGATACTAATATAGTGATCAGTTCTAAAAAATATGCCCTGTCATTATACTAATGACACTGGCAGGCAGGGCTGGTGCAAGGATTTTTGACACCCTAGGCCAGTGATGGCAAACCTTGGCACTCCAGATGTTTTGGAACTACATTTCCCATGATGCTCATGCACTCTGCAGTACAGTGGAGCATCATGGGAAATGTAGTTCCAAAACATCTGGGGTGCCAAGGTTCGCCATCACTGCCCTAGGCAAAAACCTAATTTTGCCGCTCCCATTGGCTCCACCCCCTTTGCCCTGCCCATGTGACAGGGGGTGGCGCTTTACTGGAAGCAACGGCTTTGCTTCCTCTAGCGCTGGCTCGAGCGCTGCGCCTCTAGTTACACTACCTGTCTGAGGAAGCAGCTGCCTGAGACTGAGTTAGTTACATGCTGCAGCCTGCAGAGCATGTAGATGCAGAGGGAAACCAGCGGCCGGGCTCCCCTAGGTAGCAGTACGCCCTAGGCGGCTGCCTAGATTGCCTAGTGGTAGCACCAGCCCTGCTGGCAGGGAAGGGGTTAACATCAGGGGCAATCAAAGGATTAAATGTGTCCCTAGGGAGTGCTTCCTAATTGTGGGGGAACTGCTTGCTTGTACTGTAAGAAGACAGAGATCTGTGTTCCTGCTTAGCAGAAACACAAGATCTCTGTCTTCTTCTCTCACAGAATAGCGATCTGCTTTGTTTAAATAGTCAGATCGGACTTCTGTCTTCCTCTGGAACGATCAGCGGGTCCCAGTGGACATCAGGTTATCGTACACATCGGGAGCAGGCCGCTGGTGGTGCGCGTGTGCGCTCCAGACTTGGAAAAAAAAAATCATGTACAGGTCCGTGATTTTCGGTGCCCTGCTGCAGCATATGTATGTGGGGCGGTCCTTAAGAGGTTAAATGACAGTGAAAGTTAGGTAGCCCTATGGAAAATTCTTAGGAAAGACCGGAGTCCTGCGGGATTCAAAACAAGAACACCAAGTCACACTAATCAAATATAACAGGAGAGGAGATCCAGACATTCTTGCATGGGGTGCAACTACAGCCAAAAAAAGGTACAAGAATGGCAATGAAAGAGTGGGAAGGAAGAATTCAATGTAAATCTATGACAAGGGGATGTTTAACTAGACAAATGTTGTGTTTCACAGCTATGGAGGCCGACATTCCCAGCTGTCCTCACCTCTCCTCAGGACTTCCTCTTGGACCACCTGTTCAGAAATCTTAGTAAATCATTTCCTAGACATGGCTACATCCCTGCATATCATGGTAAACTGCACAAAACATTTCTCTGCCGATAGCTTGTTCCTTGTGTGATTCTTTTTTTCCCCCCTGAGTTGCCAAGGTAACACGGAGAAGTTTAAAGTGATTAAATCATGATACGATTTTGCATGATTCACAAAGATAGACCTCAGATAGGACCTTACCATTGTGTGCTTGTAGGCAAGTGCAACAGCAAAACAGATACCCTTTAAATGTATTTTTTTTGTTGTTTTTTTTTTTTTTTGCTAGGAATGGCACAATCAGCAACTTATAGTGGGACTGCAATATTGCAGCGGACAATCTGACACTAACTGACCAGTGACACTACCACAGTGATCGGTGCTAAAAATATGCACTGTCACTGTACTAATGACACTGGTGGAGAAAGTGTTAAACATCTAGGGTGATGAAAGGGTTAACTGTGAGTATTTTTGTGTACAGTATGTGCTGCTTTTACAAGGGGAAGAGATGGATTCTATACACCACATCCACTTCTTCCCTTTCTACCCCTCTGCAGAACTGAACTCTGACTTGTTTACAAAGGGAGAGCTTGGTTCTGAGTCTCTGCCTGAGGATCTTCAGGTGCCAGTGGACATTGAGTGCCTGGCACCCACTGATCAGCTTCTGCTGTGAATAATCACAGCAGAAGTGGCCTGCCGGCTGCATGTGTGTACCTCCTGCAGGTGGAAGTGTAGGATCACGTATGTATTATGTGTGTATATATATATATATATATATATATATATATATATATATATATATATATATATATATATATACACACACACACACACACACGTGATCTAGGGCAGAGCTGCCACCCTGTAACTGCCATAGGGCGGTCAGCTAGTGGTTGAGCTGGCCAGGCTTTTTTCAACCTGCAGGCTGTACAGTGTGGATGGGTGAATCTGCAGTGCAGGCTATTTTACTCTGACAGACGACACTGGCGGTGGTCAGAATCGGGCCAGTGCAAGGATTTTTGTCTACGCAGGCCAAGGTGCTTTTTTTTTTATTTTACAAGCCTAATGAAAGCTGTCTTAGGTGCTCCAAGTGTTTCTATTACATTCAGCTGACAGGGAGTGATGCCAGCTTTCACTGCTCTGATGGACATGTGAACAAGTGCCCTTCATTAAATTAATTTAGCTAGCAGCTCACCATGCCAGAGATGGTGGGAGGCAAGAAGTGGGAGCCGCAGTCAGCAAAGCACGTCATCGGTTGCTAGGACGCAGTCGGTCCTATAAACCCATGACTAAAAAGAAGATTGAAGTGGGCAGAGGGTGAGAGTACAGACATGCGGGAAATCGCACATTTTATCCATTGAGATTACCCCCACTGAGTGAAGTGGATTCAGATTTTACCTGATTCCCCCCCCCACCCCCCCCCCCATTCCTGGCGCCCTAAGGTAGCAGCCTTATGTTGGTGTCAGCCCTGGTCAGAGTACCTGAACAGAGGTTGTATTTGATTGGTTGCAAATGTTCAGTCGGCAGTTATCTGCCCAGCTTCTTAAATTTTTTTTAGCTGAAGGATGTCAGACAGGAAGGGCCACCCATAAAGCAAACCGAAACAGGCTGAAATTCTCTCAGTGTATGACCAGCTCTAGAGGAGTCTCCTGACTGCCGGTCAGCAAAAATGCAGCTGTTTCCGCAGCCAGATCTTGACTAACTGACTGCATGGTTCTTTGGAAACTTTAGCTGCAATCCCTTTTTTCCTTGGAAAGGACTTATGCCCTGTACACACGGTCGGACTTTCCAACGACAAAATCCATCGGATTTTTTTCCGAAGGATTTTGGCTCAAACTTGTCTTGCATACACACGGTCGCACAAAGTTGTGGGAAAATCCAATCGTTCTAATCGCGGTGACATAAAACACGTACGACGGGACTATAAAGAGGGCAGTAGCCAATAGCTTTCATCTTGTGATTTATTCTGAGCATTCGTGGCACTTTGTCCGTCGGAATTGTCTACACACGATCAGAATTTACACAATTGGATTTTGTTGTAGGAAAATTTTAGATCCTGCTCTCAAACTTTGTGTGTCGGAAATTCAGACGGAATAAGTCCGATGGAGCCCACGCATGATCGGATTTTCCGACAACATGATCCGAACGCACATTTGCCGTCAGAAAGTCCGACCATGTGTACAGGGCATAAAATTGGAAGTTAACTTCCATCACTGACTTTTACTTATAGGTAAGCCTATAATAAGGCTTACCTAGCGGTAGTGTTTAGGAGATATTTACTGTACATGCAGCCACCCGTGCCACTCCTTCAGAGCCCTGTGCCGTAAACAATGGCTCCCACATGCATGCACGAGAGTGATATCATCGTGGCTCTGGTCAGTCACAGAGCTGGAGTCTGCGAATCCCCGAAGAAAGATGGATGAAGATGGAAGAAGCCTCCAGCTATGACATCTCGGCGGGGGAGGTCTTCGTTTTAAGGTAAGTTTAACATAATGTGCTAGTATGCGATGCATACTAGCACATTATGGCTTTACCTTGCAGGATAAAAAAAAATAAAAAATGTCCAGCGGTTTACAACCGCTTTAAAGTTGAACTCCAGCCTTGCCTTTATTCTGTACAGTTGTGCAGGCTCCTTTGATGTATCGAAGATGCTTGCTTTGATTTCACTGAAGAATGTGAACCTAACACAATGAAAAGTGGATCTCCCCTTGAAACGTGTCAGCCTTTTAGAAGGTCCTTTGACCTGCTGGGAACATTCTCGGTGGCCTGGTCGTTTTGTGTCTACTATGGACTGTGATATGCTATTTTCATGAATGTGTTTGTGAGTATATTTCTTTTTACACATTATTAACCACTTTCAGACCGGACCATTTTGCTGGTAAATGACCAGAGGTCTTTTTACACTTTGGCACTGCGCTGCTTTAACTGGTAATTGCGCGGTCATGCAATGTTGTACCCAAACAAAATTTGCGTCCTTTTCTTCCCACAAATAGAGCTTTCTTTTGATGGTATTTGATTGCCTCTGCGATTTTTATTTTTTGCGATATAAACGTAAAAAGACCGCAAATTTTGAAAAAAAATGATATTTTCTACTTTTTGTTATTAGAAAAATCCAATAAACTCAATTTTAGTCATACATTTAGGCCAAAATGTATTCAGCCACATGTCTTTGGTAAAAAAAAAGTCAATAATTGTATATTTATTGGTTTGCGCAAAAGTTGTCACATCTACAAACTAAGGTACGTTTTCTGGAATTTACGCAGCTTTTAGTTTACGACTGCCTATCTCATTTCTTGAGGTGCTAAAATGGCAGGGCAGTACAAAACCCCCCCAAATGACCCCATTTTGGAAAGTAGACCCCCTAAGGAAATTGATAAGAGGCATGTTGAGCCCATTGAATATTTTATTTTTTTGCCTCAAGCGATTGAATAATGACAAAAAAAAAAATTTTTTTTTTTTTTTACACAAAGTTGTCACTAAATGATATATTGCTCACACATGCTATGGGCGTATGTGAAATGACACCCCAAAATAAATTCTGCTGCTTCTCCTGAGTATGGGGATACCACATATGTGGGACTTTTTGGGAGCCTAGCCGCGTACGGGGCCCCGAAAACCAAGCACCGCCTTCAGGCTTTCTAAGGGCGTAAATTTTTGAGTTCACTTCTCACTACCTATTACAGTTTTGAAGGCCATAAAATGCCAAGATGGCACAAAACCCCCACAAATGACCCCATTTTAGAAAGTAGACACCCCAAGCTATTTGCTGAGAGGCATGTTGAGTTCATGGAATATTTTATATTTTGCCACAAGTTGCGGGAAAATTACAAACTTTTTTTTTTTTTTTTTTTTTTTAACAAAGTTGTCACTAAATGATATATTGCTCATGCATGCCATGGGCATATGTGAAATGACACCCCAAAATAAATTCTGCTGCTTCTCCTGAGTACGGGGATACCACATATGTGGGACTTTTTGGGAGCCTAGCCGCGTACGGGGCCCCGAAAACCAAGCACCGCCTTCAGGCTTTCTAAGGGCGTAATTTTTTGATTTCACTCCTCACTACCTATTACAGTTTTGAAGGCCATAAAATGCCAAGATGGCACAAAACCCCCACAAATGACCCCATTTTAGAAAGTAGACACCCCAAGCTATTTGCTGAGAGGCATGTTGAGTCCATGGAATATTTTATATTTTGCCACAAGTTGCGGGAAAATTACAAACTTTTTTTTTTTTTTTTTTTTTTCACAAAGTTGTCACTAAATGATATATTGCTCACGCATGCCATGGGCATATGTGAAATGACACCCCAAAATAAATTCTGCTGCTTCTCCTGAGTATGGGGATACCACATATGTGGGACTTTTTGGGAGCCTAGCCGCGTACGGGGCCCCGAAAACCAAGCACCGCCTTCAGGCTTTCTAAGGGCGTTACAGTTTTGAAGGCCATAAAATGCCAAGATGGCACAAACCCCCCCCAAATGACCCCATTTTGGAAAGTAGACACCCCTAAATTTAGGGGTACACTAGTGAGACTAGGTAATAAATGGCGGGTGCCCTGAAACTATAAAAAAATAACTAACCAACCAGCGTCACCTGTAACAGTTATATGGTGATCACTGGTGAAAGGGTTAACTAGGGGGCAATCAGGGGGCTTTATGCGGTAGTATATGGGGGTCCCTGGCGCTATAAAAAGCTGCAGCGAACCTAAATACCTACCTGCCTAACTAGCGTCACCTGTGACACTAATACAGCGATCAGAAAAACGATCGCTTATTAGGCTGGGTTCACACTGGAGCGATGCGGGAACGCCACGAATGCGCGGCGGGTTCCCGCATCGCATGCCTCCCGGCGGCAGTTCACACTGCCCTATGCGAACTGCTGGGAGTGTCAGTGAAATGTTACTGACACCCCCAGATCAGTTCGCATATCGCAGTGCGATCTGCAAACTCGGATCGCATGGTGTGAACACCCATGCGATCCGATTCTGCTGCGGGCCAAAAAAAGGGTCCCGTGCGAATTTGCGGCGGGTGCGGCGGGTGCGGCGAATGGCTGAACTCGAATCGCACAGAGATCGGATGTGATTTGCACTGCAGTGCGGTGCGAATCACATCCGTTCTCATAAACCGCTGCAATGTGAACCCAGCCTTAGTGACACTGGCGACGGGGGGTGATCACGGGGTTAAACCTTTATTGGGGGGGTTAGGGGGGTACCTTAGAACTAAAGGGGGCTAACCCTAACTGCCCTAACAGTTATTAGTCACAAATGACACCCGCCGGGTGATCAGGGGGTTAAACCTTTATTAGGTAATAAATGGCGGGTGCCCTGAAACTATAAAAAAATAACTAACCAACCAGCGTCACCTGTAACAGTTATATGGTGATCACTGGTGAAAGGGTTAACTAGGGGGCAATCAGGGGGCTTTATGCGGTAGTATATGGGGGTCCCTGGCGCTATAAAAAGCTGCGGCGAACCTAAATACCTACCTGCCTA
Organism: Lithobates pipiens; assembly: GCF_037356315.1. Classification (NCBI taxonomy): domain Eukaryota; kingdom Metazoa; phylum Chordata; class Amphibia; order Anura; family Ranidae; genus Lithobates; species Lithobates pipiens. The sequence continues at coordinate 103,537,330 of NW_027507758.1, read as the reverse complement.
ACTAGCGTCACCTGTGACACTAATACGGCGATCAGAAAAATGATCGCTTATTAGGCTGGGTTCACACTGGAGCGATGCGGAAACGCCGCGAATCCGCAGCGGGTTCCCGCATCGCATGCCTCCCGGCGGCAGTTCACACTGCCCTATGCGAACTGCTGGGAGTGTCAGTGAAATGTTACTGACACCCCCAGATCAGTTCGCATATCGCAGTGCGATCTGCAAACTCGGATCGCATGGTGTGAACACCCATGCGATCCGATTCTGCTGCGGGCCAAAAAAAGGGTCCCGTGCGAATTTGCGGCGGGTGCGGCGGGTGTGGCGGGTGCGGCGAATGGCTGAACTCGAATCGCACAGAGATCGGATGTGATTTGCACTGCAGTGCGGTGCGAATCACATTCGTTCTCATAAACCGCTGCAATGTGAACCCAGCCTTAGTGACACTGGCGACGGGGGGTGATCACGGGGTTAAACCTTTATTGGGGGGGTTAGGGGGGTACATTAGAACTAAAGGGGGCTAACTCTAACTGCCCTAACAGTTATTACAGTCACAAATGACACCAATGCAAAAAAAAAAAAAAAAAAAAAAAAAATGACATTGGTGTCACTGTGACTGGGGGGCAGGGGTAATTGGGGGGGTGATCGGGGGGTAAAGGGGGGGTGTGAGTGTGCCTGGCATATTCTACTGTGTGTGTGAGTGTTGGTGCAACTTACTGATCCGCTCTCCTCCGTGTCGGAACGGAAAATACCGACACGGAGGAGAGAATACATCACTTCCTCTCCTGTGTTTACATTACAGGAGAGGAAGTGATGTCACCGGGGATTTCTATTCGTCGGGAGCGATCGCGAGGGGGTGGCCATGAATGAATGGCCGTCCCCTCGTCCGGGATCGCTCCCGTACGAATTCCGACCGCCGCAGGCACCGGGCGGGGGCCCGATCGGGCCCCCGACCCGCGGGAGGCAAGGGACGTACATGTATGTCCTTATGCCTGCCCGTGCCATTGTACCGACGTACATCGGCGTGCGGCGGTCGGCAACTGGTTAATGATACCACTTGGGTAATGCGCAAAGAGGCAGCAAGTTAGATACGGCCTGCCCCAATTCCTGGCTGGAGGACATCCAGCATCTTCTTATCCAGCTTTTACTGCCCCTGGCTTGCCCCATTTATTCACTGGATTTGATACCACAATTTGATATTACCTAGGGTGGTCTGCCCAGTGCCGGGACAAGGTCACCCAGAGCCCAGGGCAAACATGCCAAACTGCACCCCCCGCCCCCAAGGTGTATGAGCATTATGCGTCATCAAAAATCCCCCCCCCCCAAAAAAAACTGAGCACTAATCTTTTTCACCCCCTAAGCATAAATCCCCTCTCCTCCCAGTGCAAATCTGTTCCCCTGCTGAAATAACCCTTCCCAGCACAAATCTTACCCCCCCACCCCCCAAATCCCCCCAATTCAAGAGCCCCCCCCAAAAAAATCACTCCTTCTAGCACAAATTATCTACCCCTAAGATTACCCCTCCCAATAACCCCACTGCAAATCCCCCTTCCAGCACAAAGCGCCCCAGTCATCCCTCCTAGCACAAATCTTCTTCCCCCATTCCTTCTCAACCCTAAATTTTAGCATACCCCCAAATTTCCCCTGCCAGAACAATACTTACTCCCTGCTGCCCCCCAAATCCCCCTTTCCAACACAAATCCCCTCCCCCCTATTTCCTTGTGGTGCCCTCCCACCGCCCATGATACCACAGTGCCCAGGGCAGCCGTCCCTCCTTCCCACCCCTTGTCCCAGCCCTGGGTCTGCCTAGGAAGGTCAACTCCTCCAGACTGACATCCACCATCAAGGCTAGTTGATATTGCATAACTGTTGCCAAGAGCCAGTCCACTTCTGAGAGCCGAGTAAAGTAGTGAAGCAGCATGCTTTGATGTTTTTAGGAAGCCATATTACAGCACCCTGTTGACGCCTCCCACCATCCATGAGCTGAGCTAACTGCATTGCATAGCAAAGTACACAGACCCAGTAATGACATCAATCCACAATTAGGTATGTAAAGAAAATAGAAAAAGGTTTTATTTACAATCGGATAGACTTTGTAATGACACTATCCACTGTCGTAGTCTTGCTTCACACTTTCCTGTAACAGTAGCTGTTCAGACTGTCCTAAATGACTGTGCAGTCCAAAAGGCACCAGAGTAATGCAGGCCATACATTATGCAATTTTCTTTTCTTCAACTACAGGTGGGGAAAGAGACACGGGGACATGGAAGTGACGTTTTACACCACGCTTCTGGGTCAGTAACAGGAAAGGGGGAGGGGGGGGTAGTGAACAAATATTGGCTGGTCTCCACCCCCCCCCCCCCTCTCTTTCCCTCCACTGCAAACACCATGCTGGTTTTGAGTCTGGCAATGGGTACGCAGAGCCAAGAAAACATTTCAGGGGCACATGGGTGACTCACAGTAATGGGGGTGTGTGGAAGCAATTGGGCGATTGTGGTCGCTCCTGATGACGTCGGAGTGATGAAACATGTTGGATGGGGCTTGTTGCGTCATTTCCATTTTTGAGCTTTCGGTCAGTAGAATGCAGGTGGTTTTAGGAAGTAATATACCGTATTTTCCGGCGTATAAGACGACCTTTTACACTTAAAAAAACTGGGCAAAAAGCAGGGGTCGTCTTATACGCCGGGTCAGCTGCTGGGATGCCTTCTGGATGTCCGGTAATACTGTATGTAGCTTCGGCTACATACAGTATGTACCACTGAGCCAATCCCAGTGAGCGATGTATTCAAATGAATACAGAGCCTGCTCGGATTGGAGTAGCAATCTCTGCCAATCCGAGCAGGCTACACACAGTAGCCTGCTCCGATTGGCTTTGAGAGTGAGAGAGGCGCGGGCTGATGATGTTACAGCCTCCGCCAATCCCAGCAGGCTTTGTATTCATTAAAAGAATACATTGCTCGCCGTGATTGGCTCCAGCACCATAAGAAGGAAGAAGGAAATGGCTCCAGCAAGAACGAAGAAGAGGGATATGAAGCGTCGGAAGCCTCGGAATGGGGGGTCGTCTTAAACGGTGAGTACGGGCAAAACATTTTTAAAACCTGTACAGTTAGGGGGTCGTCTTATATGCCGGGTCGTCTTATACACCGGCAAATACGGTATGCGCAGTAGCTTTTGTAATGCAAACACTTATCCTTGTAAGTATTTTAATTGTTTTTAAACTTCTAATAAATATGGAATCCTGCTATTGGAGGCTGCCTCTGTCTTGTTCTCTCCCTCACATGCACACATCTCGAGGAGGAATAACAGCAAGTACTCCAATGCAGTGGACCTATAGGATTACAAGTAGTGGAGAACACCTGTATGCAAAGCGTTTTAAAGAAAAGGTCAAAAAGCTCTGGTGAGTGCGGTACAACAGAAAGGGAGCATGGAGTGTTGCACTGAGCACAAAAGATTTGTTGCACAAGTCCCTTTATTTACAGGTGGATTCCTTATTATGTCAGAACTTTGATTAATTGTACTGTTCATAAGGACTAAGCACAAGTCACTTTACACTTTTATGTATATATATTTGCAAGTTTGCACTCACATTTGTTAGAATTTTGGAGTATGTGTAATGAGATGAATACTAATATTGAAGGGGCACTTTGTTTATAATTTGTATAACAGTTAACCGCTTGCCGACTGCCACACACAGATGTACGTCGGCAGAATGGCACAGGTAGGCAAATGGGCGTACCTGTAAGGCCCTTTAAATTTTCAGAAGCAGTGATTGCTGTCATGTCAGTGGAAGCCCATCCCCCCACAGTTAGAACACCTCCCTAGGACACACTTGATCCCTGATCGCCCCCTAGTGTTTAACCCCTTCCCTGCCAGTGTCCTTTACACAGTAATCAGTGCATTTTTATAGCACTGATCGCTGTATAAATGACAATGGTCCCAAAACAGTGTCAAAAGTGTCCGATGTGTCCCCCATAATGTCACAGTCATGATAAAAATCGCAGATCGCTGCCATTATTAATATAAAAACATAATAATAAAAATGCCATAAATCTATCCTCTATTTTGTAGACGCTATAGCTTTTGCACAAACCAATCAATATACGCTTATTGCGATTTTTGTTCCCAAAAATATGTAGTACAATACATACTGGCCTAAACTGAGAAAAATAGTTTTTTTCTAAATATTTTTGGGGATATTTATTATAGCAAAAAAATAAAAAATATTGCTTTTTTTTTCTAAATTGTCACTTTTTTTGTTTATAGCACAAAAAATAAAAACCGCAAAGGTGATCAAATACCCCCAAAAGAAAGCTCTATTTGTGGGAAAAAAAGCACGTAAATTTTGCACAACTGCGCAATTGTCAGTTAAAGCGACACAGTGCCGTATCGAAAAAAGTGCTCTGGTCAGGAAGGGGGTAAATCCTTCCGTGGCTGAAGTGGTTAATTGGAGTTTTTTTGGATGCACTCATTTGCAGTCACATAGCACTTTTAATAGCAATTATTAGGTTCGCACATAGCACCTTTTTGGTTTTCATACCAAAATTCTTTGATTGCACAGCCGCTCTGTCGCTTCTATCTGACAGCCGGCAGTTAGCTTGTCAGATTTACAGCCTGAGGCTGCGACTGTAAACCCCTCCTGCGACCAACATACAACATATCTCAGTGGCGGTAAAAGGGTAATGTGACTGAAAAAAAAAAATGGTTGAGAAACGCTGGCCTAATACATAAGCTTTTTATTGCAGCCACTTGGAGGTGCAGAAGACTAGTGTTCTGTGTTCATTCCTGCATCATGTCTGCACTACTCAGAAGTAATGTCAAATGTGATTTCTGGGTTGTCACTTGTAGCGAAGAAGCATGCATAGTGAACAGGGAATACTGAGAGTCACTGAGAGACTCTAATGCCTTGTACACACAGTCGGACATTTAGGACAAAAACAAAAATTTTGTCCTAAACTGTTGTTGCATACACACGGTCGGACAAAGTTGTCGGAAAATCCGATCGTTCGGAACGTGATGACGTTCGTTCGTTAATACGGGACTACGTTGAGGCTAGTAGCCAATAGCTTTGGTCTCGTAATTTGATCTGAGCATGCGTGGCACTTTGTCCGAATTCCGAATTCTCTACAAACGATCGGAAAAAGTCAGATCGGATTTTTTTGTCGGAAAATTTGAGATCCTGCCCTCAAATTTTTTCCGGCGGAATTTCCGATGGAAAAAGTCAGATAGAGCCCACACACAATCGGGTTTTCCGACAATATAATCCGATCAGACCTTTTCCGTCGGAATTTCCGACAGGGCACAGGGTACAGGGCATAAGGCTGGATTCACACCTATGCAGTTTTAGTGCTTTTTTTCATTTTGCAGATTTGCACTACAGTCTATCTAACATTCCTATGGAACACGTTCTGTAGTGCAAATCTGCAAAATGCAAAAAGCACCAAAAATGTATAGGTGTGAATCCAACCTAAGTGGCTCCCTCACAGCCATTCCAGAAAAACAGGGACGGGTAGCTGGAGACTGAAGAGGATAAAATGAAGGAGCTTTGACAATATTCCCCCCAATGTTTTTTTTTTTTTACTGCACCCCCAGATCAGACAGGCTAAATCCAGCCCTGTCCTACATAGATAAACTGCCTTGTATTTATTTCACTGAATGCAAGACATTAAATCAGAAGAGAAGAGATTATGACGTTCATCCATACTGTCTCCATTAAAGGAATGCCTCACAATCAGTGAAAAGACTTTATATATACACTATTTCACAAAAATGAGAACACCCTTCACATTTTTGTAAATATTTTATTATATCTTTTCATGTGACAACACTGAAGAAATAACACTTTGCTACAATGTAAAGTAGTGAGTGAACAGTTTGTATAATAGTGTAAATTTGCTGTCCCCTCAAAATAACTCAACACACAGCCATTGATGTCTAAACCGCTGGCAACAAAAGTGAGTACACCCCTAAGTGAAAATGTACAAATTGGGCCCAAAGTCTCAATATTTTGTGTGGCCGCCATTATTTTCCAGCACTGCCTTAACCCTCTTGGGCATGGAGTTCACCAGAGCTTCACAGGTTGCCACTGGAGTCCTCTTCCCCTCCTCCATGATGACATCACAGCACTGGTGGATGTTAGAGACCTTGCGCTCCTCCATCTTCCATTTTAGAATACCCTACAGATGCTCAATAGGGTTTAGGTCTGGAGACATGCTTGGCCAGTCCATCACCTTTACCCTCAGCTTCTTTATCAAGGCAGTGGTCGTCTTGGAGGTGTTTGGGGTCATTATCATGTTGGAATACTGCCCTGCAGCCCAGTCTCTGAAGGGAAGGGATCATGCTCTGCTTCAGTATGTCACAGTACATGTTGGCATTCATGGTTCCCTCAATGAACTGTAGCTCCCCAGTGTCAGCAGCACTCATGCAGCCCCAGACCCTGACACTCCCACCACCATATTTGACTGTAGGCAAGACACACTTGTCTTTGTACTGCTCATCTGATTGCTGCCACACACACTTGACACCATCTGAACCAGATTAGTTTATCTTGGTCTCATCAGACCACAGGACATGGTTCCAGTAATCCATGTCCTTATGCCGCGTACACACGATCAGAATTTTGGTCGGAAAAAACTGATGGTTTTCCCGACGGAATTCCGACGGGATTTCGTTCAAGCTGTTTTGCATACACACGGTCACACCAAATTCCGACTGCCAAGAACGTGGTGACGTACAACACGTACGACAGGACGAGAAAAAGGAAGTTCAATATCCAGTAGCCAATAGTTTCCATCTCCAATCTGAGCATGCGTGAGTTTTTGCGTGTTGGAATTGCATACACATGATCGGAATTTCCGATAGAAAGTTTTTCCATCGGGAAAATTGAAAACATGCTCTCAAATTTTTGCTGTCGGGAATTCGGCCAGCTAAATTCAGATGGAGCATACACACGGTCGCATTTTCCGATGAAAAGCTCTCATCGGTCTTTTGCTGGCTGAAATTCCGTGTGTACGCAGCATTAGTCTGCTTATCTTCAGCAAACTGCAGGCTTTCTTTTCCATCATCCTTAGAAGAGGCTTCCTTCTGGGACGACACCCATGCAGACCAATTTGGTGCAGTGTGTGGCGTATGGTCTGAGCACTGACAGGCTGACCCCCCCACCCCATCAACCTCTGCAGCAATGCTGGCAGCACTCATACATCTATTTCCCAAAGACAACCTCTGGATATGCCTCTGTGCAAGTGCACTCAACCTCTTTGGTCAACCATGACCAGGCCTGTTCTGACTGAAATCTGTCCTGTTAAACCGCTGTATGGTCTTGGCCACCGTGTTGCAGCTCCGTTTCAGGGTCTTGGCAATCTTCTTATACCCTAGGCCATCTTTATGTAAAGCAACAATTATTTTTTTCAGATCCTCAGAGAGTTCTTTGCCATGATGTGCCATGTTGAACTTCCAGAGACCAGTATGAGAGAGCGATAACACCAAATTTAACACACCTGCTCCCCATTCACACCTGAGATCTTGTAACACTAACGCATGACACCGGGGAGGGAAAATGGCTAATTTGGCCCACTTAGGGTGTGTACCCACTTTTGTTGCCAGTGGTATAGACATTAATGGCTGTGTGTTGAGTTATTTTGAGAGGACGGCAAATTTACACTGTTATACAAGCTATACACTCACTACTTTACATTGTAACAAAGTGTAATTTCTTCAGCGTTGTCACATGAAAAGATAGAATAAAATATCTACAAAAAAATGTGAGGGGGTGTACTCACAATTGTGAGATACTGTATATAGCATTTTTTTTAAATCACATTTATATATATATATATATATATATATATATATACACACATATACACACACACACACACACACACACACACACACACACACACACACACATATATATATATATATATATATATATATATATATATGTATGCATCTAGTGAGAAAAAGTTAGAGATGTATATAGCTCTGCTGTTGCAATAGAAATATATTTGGTTAAAGAATGTGTATATCTTTATTTTAAAATGGCCACTAGGGGTGCCATTTCTTTTAAATTCACGAACAGCCATGGACAAAAACGACATGATTTAGACTAGAGCATTTTCTTAGTTTGATTACATGCATGAAAGTTTATCTCAGGTGCCTCCTATGTTTATTTTGGGCATATATCCTTGTAAGTATATATTATTGCTTTTCAAGTAATGCCTTTAGATTTTAAAGCTGAACTCTGAGAAACCTAAAAGTCCTCAGCCCCCTGCAAGGGTTAACTGCGTGTATACACTCGCCGGCCACTTTATTAGGTACACCTTGCTAGTAACGGGTAAGAACCCCTTTTGCTTTCAGAACTGCCTTCATTCTTCGTGGCATAGATGGAAAAAAGGAGCCTAGGGCTACCCCAAAAGTTGCCCTTGACCAAATGGAGAAATGGACTATCTTGGTACCCAAGGATTTGACAGTGGTTCAAATAAAAATTAACATTTTATTAGTAAACATTTTTGATAAAAAAATGGAAAGAATATACAAGTTCAATCACTGTAAAAACAGTAGTTACAGCCGTGCAACATTATTGATTTCATAGGGTCATTAATCCCCAATGAATGCTGGGGATACTAATTGTGGCAGATCTTGATATGGTCCTCTACATGTTTCACGGTGTATACCGCTTCCTCAGGAGGAGTCAATCAATGTTATCCAAATAACCCAGTGGGTGATAGTAGCAGCACGGCAGTGGCACCCGAAGGTAATCCCCCCACGGCCGACACGGGGCACACTAATAAGCGCTCAAATCTAAAAAATCTGATGTGCTTAGACATCCAATATAGCTACCCGGGGATAAAACATGGGCTAGATTCACAGTCACCTCGCTGAGTCTAGATTAGGGGGTATCTCAGCAAGAACTGAGCCCTGTGACCTGCCCTAAAAGCCGTGTATCCCCGGGAAGCAGCTGCCGATTCATAGCATAGATTAAACATGGTGTTGGAAACATTCCTCAGAGATTTTGGTCCATAATGACATGATAGCATTGTGCAGTTGCTGCAGATTTGTCGGCTGCACATCTATGATGCAAATCTCCAGCCACATCCCAAAGGTGCTCTATTGGATTGAGATCTGGTGACCGTGGAGGCCATTGGAGTACAGTGAACTGATTTGAGCTTTGTGACATGGTGCATTGTCCTGCTGGAATTTTCTTGTTCTTAACTGACAGGAGTGGTACCTGGTGTGGTCTTCTGCTTCTGTAACCCATCTGCTTCAAGGTTCAATGTGTTGTGTGTTCAGAAATGGTATTCTTCATGCCTGGATTGTAACAATTGGCTATTTGAGTTACTGTTGCCTTTCTATCATCTATCATCATCTATTTCTTTCTCAAACCAGTCTGTCCATTCTCCTTTGACTTCTGACATCAACAAGGCATTTTCCTCCACACAACAGCTGCTCACTGGATATTTTTATTTTTTTAACCATTCTCTATAAACCCTAGAGATGGTTGTGCACGAAAATCCGAGTAGATCAACAGTTTTTGAAATACTCAGACAAGCCTGTCTGCCACCAACAACTATGCAATGTTCAAAGTCACTTAAATTCCCTTTCTTCCCCATTCTGATGCTCAGCTTGAACTTCAGCAAGTCATTTTCACCACGTCTAGATGTCTAAATGCATTGAGTTGCTACCATGTGATTGGCTGATTAGCAATTTGTGTTTCCAAGCAATTGAACAGGTGTACCTAATAAAGTGGCTGGTGAGTGTATAGCTAAGAAGACCAGATACAACAGTTTTACTCCCGCAGGCTATTCTGAGGCTTCTAGCCCGTCCCTGTGGCCTCCTATGTCCCATGCTCAAGTGATCTATGGCGCTCTGACATCATCAAGGCAGATGCAGGGTCCAAATCAATTAGGTCAGGTCCATCATGGTCCATGTTCATCAGGTAAGTAAAAGTGCTTTTCCGGTCCCCTAGGCACAAATCAGTAGTTAACCCTTACAGTACAGGCACAGCACGGAAGACTTTAATTATTCCAGGCATGGGGCTTTCAAATAACTAAAATAAGTTGAAAGCTGGTCGTAACATAACACACAGTCTGCATGTACAATCCCCTTGATATTTGGCAACAAATGTGTAGTGTGAGGGACTGCCTGATAAGATATTGATTGAATAGGTAGGCATGCATATTGCAAAGCTTTTAGAAAATCTAAAGCAGATTTTTTTATGAATTTTCCCTTTCCAGTAGAAGCATAGTTGTTTGGCCAGCTCAGGGATATACCGTATTTTTCACTCCATAGGACGCGATTCCCCCCCCCCCTCCCAAAAAAATGGGGGGATATCTGTGCGTCTTATCTAGCAAAAACTGACCAGGCCTCCCCCCCTCCTGTCGCCGCCGCCATGTTACAATACCGGGCCAGCCATCTCCCACGATTGCTGGGCAATCTCCCGGCTGGGCCTATCACTCAGCCCCAGACAGAAGACAGAGCAGCCGAATGGAGTACGACCGGGGCAACCACTCGGGCTGTTCTGTCTTCTATCTGAGTGACAGGTGGATGTGATGATGTCCTCGCCAGGGAATGCCAGTCTGTATGAGGGGGAGGCCTATAACATAGTTCTGCCTCCTAGATAGGTTGAACCCTGATCCAATGATGCATTAAATCAGTGTGATGTGTATCATAGGAGGCGGGACTTTGGTACAATGGGCACCGGGATATTCGACTCCGTGTAGTGACAGAGCTCTGTGTGGTAAGGCTGCATTTCATTGGCACAGGTCAGGCTGAATTTCATGGGCACTGGTAAGGCTGCATTTCATGGGCACTGGTCGGGCTGCATTTAATTGGCACTGGTCGGGCTGCATTTAATTGGCACTGGTCGGGATGCATTTAATTGGCCCTGGTCAGGCTGCATTTAATTCGCCCTGGTCAGGCTGCATTTAATTGGCACTGGTCGGGATGCATTTAATTGGCCCTGGTCAGGCTGCATTTAATTCGCCCTGGTCAGGCTGCATTGAATTGGCACTAGTCGGGCTGTGTTGAATTGGCACTGGTCAGGCTGCATTGAATTGGCACTGGTCAGGCTGCATTGAATTGGCACTGGTCAGGCTGCATTGAATTGGCACTGGTCGGACTGCATTTCATGGGCACTGGTAAATATTTTAGTACACTATTTGGTTCAGAATATTTTTTTTCTTATTTTCCTCCTCTAAATTTAATTGGCACTGGTCGGGCTGCATTTCATGGGCACTGGTAAATATTTTAGTACACTATTTGGTTCAGAATATTTTTTTTCTTGTTTTCCTCCTCTAAATTTAATGGGCACTGGTTGGGCTGCATTGAATTGGAACTGGTCGGGATGCATTGAATTGCCACTGGTCGGGCTGCATTTAACTGGCACTGGTCAGGATGCATTGAATTGGCATTGGTCAGGCTGCATTTATTGGCACTGGTCGGGCTGCATTGAATTGGCACTGGTCGGGCTGCATTTAATTGGCAGTGGTCGGGCTGCATTTACCGTATTTATCGGCGTATAACACGCACTTTTTCCCCCTTAAAATTGGGGGAAAGTCGTGGGTGCGTGTTATACTCCGATCCCCACTGTCTGTGAGTCTAAAATACTGAGCGCCACCGAAAAAGACAGAGCGCCGCAGAAAAAGACCGAGCGCCGCCGAACAAGACATAGCCGACTGCTCGGCTCCGCTCGTAGTCCCACCTCCCTGCTGTTTCTGGAGCGAGCGCTGACGAAAAAGACCGAGCCGACTGTACTGTGTACTTGGCTCGGCTCGGCTTGCAGTCCCGCCCATACTGGGCGGGACTGCGAGTGGAGCCCAGCCAAATACACAGTACAGTCGGCTCGGTCTTTTTCGTCAGCGCTCGCTCCAGAAACAGCAGGGAGGTGGGCACTGGTCGGGCTGCATGGGCAAGGCTGCAAACGGCGCTGGGCAAGCTGCAAATGACACTGATCATTCTGCAATGATAGACAAGGCTGCAGATGCACACTGATAAGGCTGCATAGATGGGCATTTAAATGTAAGTTTTTTTTTCCTTAAACTTCCCTCCTAAAACTTTTTTCCTTAAAATGCCCTCCTAAACTTGGGGTGCGCGTTATACGCCGATCCGTGTTATACCCCGATAAATACGGTAATTGGCATTGGTCGGGCTGCATTTAATTGGCCCTGGTCGGGCTGCATTTCATAGGCACTGTAAATATTTTAGTACACCATTTGATTCAGGATATTTTTTTTCTTGTTTTCCTTCTCTAAAACCTAGGTGTATCTTATGGTCAGGTGCATCTTATGGGGTGAAAAATACGGTACATTAAAGCTTAGGACGAGGTCAACAAACAATATACATTTATCACAGCAGTACAATGTCACATAGCTCTGTTTGCACTATGGGGAACTATAAGGGAGTGCACTGTATACACTGAATAGGTGAGTTCGGGTCCTGAAGCTGTATTTCACAATGACTAAGCAGAAATCTTTACCCTTCTTAAGGTGGAAGAGACTTCATTTTTTTCAGTTGTCAGAGGAGACAAAGAAATGATTTGTGTGAACACTTCCCTGTCTCTGTGATGTCGGAGGATCGGATCACATGGCTTTGCTAGTATTTATGGCCCAACTTATATAAAGTGTAACAACTTTAGAACTTTTATACAAGGTGTTCACACCAACATAAGCACGTGAATGAAGAGCTGTATGAGTGAATGAAATATTCTACAGCTTGATTTATCAAAAGCACAGCTCTTCTACTGCCCCGGGCTCTGTACTGAAGCACAAGTACTGGGTGACATTTTATTAAAGCTGAACTCCACATACATGCCTCACAACTTTTTGAGATGGGAACAAGGGACACCTATTAGCAAAAGTATGTAGGGATAGTACACCCCCCCTTGCCACACCCTCTTAACTTCAACCCTGAAAGGTTTTCCCTCCTTAAGGACCAAGCCATTTTTTGCATTACGGCACTGCATTATTTTAACTAACAATTGCGTGGTCGTGCGACTCTGTACCCAAATAAAATTGGGTACAAATCGAGATTTTTTTTTGGTGGTATTTGATTTTTATTTTTTGCGCTATAGGCAAAAAGAGACTGACAATTTTGAAAATATATATATATTTTTGACTTTCTGCTATATTACATATCCAAAAAAAAAAAAAAATAAAAATATATATATATATATATATATATATATATATATATATATATATATATATATATATATATATATATATATATATAATGTATTCAACAGTTTAGGCCGATATATATTTTTCTACATATTTTTGGTAAAAAAATAAAATCGCAGTCGAAATCGAATGTTGAAAGCTTTATACTAACAGTTAATCGACCAATCATTCCTCATACAGAAGTTTTTGTATTATTTCCTTATCGTATGTGTGGGCCAGTCTTTGATTGTGGAAGGAAACCAAATGCAAGGACAGGATGAACATGCAAACTCCATGCAGCTAGTTTCCTGACCAGGATTCAAACCAAGAACCCCAGTACTGCATGGTATTACTTCAAGCCTCTAATTCACAGTGCTGCTCTATAAGGCTGTGGTAGGTGCAAAAAACTGTCCCTACACCTATGGGGAAATCTATAAATTGTCCTTCCTAGTATGAGTTAATATATATGAGGAAAGTATCTTGCAGCTAATTTCTCCAAGTTTTGTTCACACATATCTGGATGCTGAAAAGTATCTAATACAGTGATACCTCAGTTCACGAACACTTCTGTTCACAAACAACTTGGTTCGCGAACAGAAGAGTTCACAAAAAACTGCTTTGGTACACCAACTCTGCTTCGGTTCACGAACACGAGCCGCGGCCATCTTCCCTGCTCTGACACGTGGTCGCGACTTCATGTGGGTGAGATCACGGTCACAGAGAGAGACGCTGAAAATGTACTGTGAAGACACTTACAGTATTGAGAAGCTTTTTGGTGTGCTTTTTAGCATTTTTCAGTACTGTACTGTACACATCCCTGTGCACACTTGCTGTAAAGCTTTTTTGTGTGCTTTTTATAACATACTCTACTGTACCGGACATCCTATATGGTTCCAAAGAAAATTCTGAGAAAGCACAAGCATGGTGGTAAGAAGAAAGTGCGGAGGAGTAATGAAGGTAACAAGACTGTTCAAAGCAAGCATGTTGTTGAAAAGAAAGTGCAGAGCGGTAATGAAGGTGACAAGAATGTGCAGAGCGTTAATGCAGGTGACAAGAATGTGCAGAGCGTTAATGCAGGTGACAAGAATGTGCAGAGCGGTAATGCAGGCGACAATAACCGCCTTCCACCTGCCAGAAGTTGTCTCAAGCAAGCTTAGTGTTCTCACTCTTCATACTGTATTGTATTTTGTTTCATATTTTTGTGATTCAAAAACAAAAATAAAAGAATGGATTAACCTGATTCACATTAAACCCTATGGGAAAATTTGCTTAGGTTCACGACCAATTCCGTTTGTGACCAGAGTCGTGGAACGAATTAAGTTTGTGAACCGAGGTATCGCTGTATCTGTTTTTAGGAGGCATTCTCTTTCTCCTTTCCTTTAAGTGTCAGATAGTCATCATGCACTCAAAATCCATTATCTACTAGTAAAATATGGTAACGAAGTGAAACTAATTAGATTTAGTTGCATCTGTCAATTGTCAACCATGTTATAGTTGAGAGGTCACACAAAGAGTGCACATCAACAAAGTAAATGAATATCAAAGAAGAGGCAGGAAAAGGAGCCATCCAGTTTACTAAGCCAATCAACAGAGTGGAAGCTTCCTTTAAAGCGGAGTTCCACCCATTTTCCAAACTTTGTCTGTGCTGCATGCTCTTACATTGTACTTTTGACAATGGCCATTTATTTTTTATTTATTTTCTTGTAAATACCTTAATTTTCCTTTCTTGTTCATCACTTCCGCCCCTAATCGCCTAGGCGTTCCTGGGATAGCGTTGTCATGTATCCCAGGAGTCCTTGCGAACCGCCTATTGCTGAAATCTTGTGTTTTTTGGCATATAGGAAGGGACACGAATTGGCAGAGTTTCTGTTTTTCTTCCTCCCCGGCTGATGTAGAAAGGCTTTTGCTTGTAAGTTCGTTGTGTGTGACACTCTCATTTATTGTACTGTAACTGTGCAGGGAGAGAGGCGCTGTCACAGTTCTTAGATGATGTCGGGTGGGCGGAGCTGAGCAGCTATCGAGCAAGAGCCAATAGGATGGTGTCAGGGTGGGCCACTACGTGTATGCGGCTCTGCCCTCTTTCTTAAGAAGCCCAATAATTGGCTGTTATTCCATAGCTGCTCAGCCCCACCCACCCCGACATCAACAGTCAATTATTGGGCTTCTTAAGAAAGGGAGCGGAGTTGCATACACGTAGTGGCCCATCCTGACACCATCCTATTGGCCCAGCGATCCTGGTGCATTCCCAGAATAATCCGACTTAATCCGACTTGTATCCTTGCCTGTGTTGTGATTGACAGATTGCTATAGCAATGGGGTGGGAACTTCTGCCAACGCAACATTGCCATAGCAACCTGTCAGGAAGAAGGACGGTCTTCCTAAGGCATTACTGAGCATGGGCGAGGTTTGATGGTGCATGATGGGTAGACAGCTGCACAGAAATCCAGGAAATTGACACTAGAGGGCTTCAGATGCCCACAACTGAAATGGAACCTGCCTGATTCCAAGATCAGTAAGTAATTAACTATTTTTAAACAAAGTAATAGCGCAAAAAATATGACATGTTAGCAATGTTCATTTACAGATCAAGACAGTTACAGCGCAGTCTTTAAAAAAAATGTTTGGGAGACTGGATCATCGCTTTAAGGGCCCATTCACACAATTTGCAGTTTCAACACAAATACAAAGCAATTTGCCTTGTTTTCTATGATTACTATACACACAACGGCATTGTGTTGGCGTGTGCTGTAAAAAAAGTACTGCATGCATTACTGTTTTTTAGTTTAGCACTTTGAGATGCAAGCTACCACATCACAACGCAGCTGCAGTGAATACAATTGATGGAACTGTCACTTGTGACAATTTAATAAAATTGTAACCAATAAAAAACAAAGTAAAAATGAACAATGCAAGATGCTGGGATTGAGCATCAGCACTGTTCCTCCCAGCACACACCAGCAGCCATACCTTCAGCACAGCTTGCTGGCTGAACTTCAAACAGCTATACAAGGCAAATTAAAGCAGTCCTGTACTAATTAATACATTTTTATTTCATTCATTTTTTTAGACATGCTGATCCAATTTATAGCTGTTTTTGATCAATAAATAGATGCTCTGCAGACCAAAGAATACATTTGAGTTGGAACTTGTTTGGCATCAAGCTATATGCGAGATTGAATGACGATAATATTCTTTATACATCCACTCCTTTGCAGTTATATGATTTAAAATGATCTTGTGCGATCCTATTGTGTTTTTTGTTTTTGGGCCTGTACTAATCAATAGATCAGTGACTTCATTTTTCAATGCATGCAGCATAAGTTCTCAAATCTTACTTTTTATCAGTCATGCTCTATACTGCAGAGCTCGGACTGTGAGGAAGATGCAAAACAAGGAGCCAATCCGTTCTGCTGCAGTGTTATGCAGGCCATAGACTGTGCAAATTTCTTTCCTGCAATTACAGATTGCAGGAAAGAAATTTGCACATTTCCCCTATTAATGCTGACAGGGGAATCCCTCCTCTCAGCAGGGTGGCGGTGGAAGCTGTCCCCGCTAGAAGACTGTGATCATTGCTAGCGGCTATAGCGGCCGCTAGTGATAATTACAAGTAAATCCAGCGGGCTAGTTGTACCCAAGTTGATCTATTCATGCTGAACCGGCTGGGATTAGAACTGTCTCTGGCCTGCCTTCATGTGCTGATGAGGTACATTCTGATAGAGAAAACAGGGTGACAGATTAGCTCATCGGAATGCTCCTTTTTCTCAGAGAATAGACACAAGAACTCCCCCTTTCGGAGTTACCCCTTGTCTCTGCCCCTACCTACCTCAGAGCATCGTTCTTTGGTTCCACCCCCCCACCCACCTCCCAGTACTGCCCCTTTTAGAGAATACAGAACCAAGTAACATTTGTGATATTAAGTAGTTTGTATGGAATTTGTTAATGATAACAAGAAAAGCAGTAAAATAGATCCCCTACAGCAGGGGTGTCCAAACTTTTTTCAAAGAGGGCCAGATTCGATGAAGTGAACATGTGTGAGGGCCGACCATTTTGCCTGACATTCTTTGAACCATTAAAATTCGGTCATTCGAGCACTCATACCTGGCCCAACAAAAATTCTTGTGCCTTTGTCGCGCTCGTTTGCCCGACACACAGACGCATGCTCTGTTCTTTGGGGGTACCGTTAAGTCTTAATGGTACCCCACACATTGGAAACATGGGGTGCTTTTGGTGCAGCGCAATAAAAAAAAAAAAAAGCTCTGGGACTTCTTTCCCTGCATTTTTGTGGGTATGGAAGCCCATTGAAATGCATGGGCTGCCCTACACACAGCATGCAGCCATGCAGATGTGAGCCAAGGGCTTATTGGAGGGGCAGTAAAACTACATGGTTGAGCTGTTTTTACCACCCCCAACTTCTCCCCCTTTAGCTGCAGAGGGAGCAGCTGGGAGTGTACACATGCTGTGGCTGCAGCTGGAGGTATGCTCAGGGTGAATGGGCCTGCACTGCAACTACCCCGCAAATGTGTGGACTGCACAGTTGCGGTATAGTGATGCTACATTTACGGGCTTAAAACAGGTGGTGAGGAGGCAACATAATGCCTCTTTACCACCTTTCAAATGCCTCTAAAAAGCGATCTGTATATGGATTGCTTTTCAGAGGAGCAGCAATCCTGGCTGCTATCACACACACAAGCACCACAAAAGCAGTTCTGATGGTACAAGAATGGGGGGGGTCTGGATTAAAAGTAACACACATGCATACACATACACACAGACATACACACATACAGACACATGCATATACTTACATACATACAGACACATGCACACACACACATACAGACACATGCACACACGTACATACATACATACATACATACAGGCACATACACGCACATACATACAGACATACATACACACACACACACACACACACACACACATACATGCACACAGATACATACAGACACACATACAGACACACATACATGCACACACATACAGACAGACATACACGCACATACATACAGACACACATGCACATACGCATACATACAGACATACATGGAAACACACACACATGCAATCATACATGCACAGACACACACACACATGCACACACACACACACACACATACACAGACAGACATGCACACACACACATATAGACACACATGCACACACATACATACAGACATGCACACACATGCACAGACACACATACATACAGACACACATACATACAGATACACATGCACACACACACATACATACATACACACATGCACACACATGCATACAAACAGACATGCACACACACACATACAGACAGACATGCACACACACATACAGACACACATGCACACATACAGACACACATGCACATACATACAGACACACATGCACATACATACAGACAGACATGCACACATATACATACAGACACACATGCACACATACAGACACACATGCACACACATACATACATACAGACACACATGCACACACACACACATACACATAAATGAAGCCTTTTTAAAACGAATCTAGCTTGTAGTACAGTACCTTTCCATTCCATTTCCTCATTCAGCCGGGTACTGCACTGTAGGGGGAAGCAGAGAGCACAGCACACTCCTCTGCACTTTACTTTCACTTTTGAAGCCGACGGAGCTTCACACAGTGCCGGGGATCGGCTCATTTGACAGCCCTGATCCCGCAGCACACCAGGCGGGCCGTTCAAAACCGGACTGCGGGCCGCGATTGGCCCGCGGGCCGGACTTTGGACATGCCTGCCCTACAGCCAATAACAGTAGACCCACCCCCAGCAACAATAGATCCTCACAGCAAAAATGAACCACCCACAACAAAATACCTCCCCAGAAACAATAGACCCCCGACAGCGACAACGGATCTCTCCGCAGAGAGCATCAATAGACCCTCCAGCAGCCAGCTACAACAGACTGCTCCCTCAACAGTAGATCTCTCCCAGCAACATACCACCCACCCCAGGAACAATAGATTCTCCAGTAGCCAGCATCAATAGACACTGTAGCACAACCCAGCACCCCTTGCCATTACATACATTCAGTCCTGGAGGTGCCGGAACTGTGTTCCCATTGGAAAAAAGCCCTGGGCGAGGAGGAAGGACGAGATCTCTAAGCATTACTTAACTGCAGTACAGAAAAAAAGTTTGGTCTCCTGTCCTGTCTGAGAGGGCTATCCTATGTGATGGGTCTGTGTAAATCTCAGAGCTGAATGGACAGAAAAAACAAATGCTTTGGCAGGTAATTATCTCTAATACATTATTATTATTTAAGGTACTTATATAGCACCATCAATTTATACAGTGCTTTACACATACATTGTACATTCACATCAGTCCCTACCCTCAAGGAGCTTACAATCTAAGGTCCCTATAATTCGCATTCATATACTAGGGCCAATTTGGACAGATGCTAATTAACCTACCAGCATGTCTTTGGAGAGTGGGAGAAAACGGGAGTACCCGGAGGAAACCCATACAGGCACAGGGAGAACATGCAAACTCCAGGCAGGTAGGGTCATGGTTGGGATTTGAACCAGTGACCCTTTTTACTGCTAGATAAGAGTGCTAACCACTACACCACTGTGCCACCCACACACCATTGTGTATGTGTTTGTGTATTTTGCCTGGAGTTCAGCTTTAAGTTACCTTTTAAAATCAAATTTATGTTAAATTAAAAAAGTAAAGCTTTTCCCCCTTAGCATTAACATCAGGCTGGTGATGTCACCAGGACTTATTATTTGGAATGTTGTGTAACTCCAGTGAAACTTATTGCTCAGGACAGGGGATTAACAGAAGTCAAGTCACAACAAGGAGATCGTGAGTCAAAAACACAGAATACATAATATGAACTGGCGCCTACATTATGTGAGAAGAAAGCCATCTAATACTGTGTAACTGGTAGCATTGTGATGTTTGTCATTGCGCTGGGTACAGAGTCATCTAATAAGGATGAAAACAGAGACAATCCTTGGTATGGTTTCCCCAGTGTAAATAAGGAGAATTACACGCACTGTTTCCTTTATCCCTTTACCCAACATCAATGGAATGTAGATATCTGAAAAATTGACCTTCATGGACTCCTGGACCTCCATATTTTTTATTTTACATCTTGTACATTTGTATTGTAGCACTGACCCCCAAGGAGCTGCTGGTTTGATTGGGCTTACTGTTACCTTCTTGACCTCGCCTCCGTCTAGGGGTTTCCCGTGGTAGATGGCCCAAAGAACTGCAGAAACTGATACTGGATCCTCTTTTTGGGATATTTATTTAAAAGATAACACAGTTTCTCAATGAAGGGTAGAGGGTTAGGAAGAAAGTTCAGGTACTTTTGGAACTGCAAAAATAGGAATGTCTCTCACTATAGAAATCCAGAGAATTACAGTTTCACAACTGGATTCTTACAACCACCAGACAGACCTCCTCTCACTAGGCCTAGCAGCCGGTAGGGTGTTAAGTAGAGCAAAGTCTCTGCCACAGACTTGAATGTAACTGAGGGACATAGATAAATTTAGAAAACTATGATACGGTACCAGTATCTCTCAGCCGTTCCGGCGATACCGTATGAAAATAGATTTGCAAAGTGTCCTTCAACTGAGCCTCCAGGCTCCTTCTCAGAAGCCAGCCTTACGCATGGCCTTCTCCCAAAGAGTCCTCCCCTGGATGCTTCTCCAGTTGCTGATCCTCTCCCTAGATGAGACAGCACCGGACCACCTTAGAATCATATTGGCCTCATATCCATTCAGGCCAGTCCCTGCAGTTGCTTCACCTCAGTCTATCCAGCCCCGAGGCTCAGAATTGCATGGATCCGCACCCCAGGCCAGGAGGGCCACGGGGGCTGGTCAGAAGGACCAGGACCGAACAGACGGAAAATCTCCTCTTGACCGGAACCCAGAAGCACATGATGCCAGTATCTTAAATACCCTCTCCCAGAATGCACAGCAAGACGACACTCCCACTGGGCTAGTTCCGAGAGAAAACAGGCATTCAATGCACCCAGCCAAACTGCGTTCTCACACTTTCTGGTGGTGACAGCGACACCTGCAGCCAAGGAGAACTCAGAGCAATCCAGCTACACTGGTACTGAAACCATAATTTGGCAAAATTAGCCCTAAAACCCAACTGTGGTTTTAGGAATATTAATATTTAAAACAAATAGCGCATGCTCTTCAGGAGCCAGCACTACATAAGATGCAGTGGTGCCAGATATAGTAAATTCATCTTGTCAGATTGGATACCATGGTTCAGAACAGAAGCCAGATTTATATGCCCTGCTCCCTAAACATACATTACTTTTTTTGTATTAAACCAGTGGGTTAAAACAAACCGAAAAACAAAAATGTATTTGATTCCCTGCAGTATGAATGTGAGTTAGGAATCTTAGCCCCTGTACACACGGTCGGAGATTCTGCCAACCAAATCCGTCGGATTTTGTCCGACGGATTGTGTCCGAAACTGTTGCATACACACGGTCGGACTAAGTTGTCGAAAAATCCGATCTTTCAGAACGTGATGACGTAATTTCGTTATGATGGGACTACATTCAGGCTAGTAGCCAATAGCTTTGATGTAGGAATTTTGATCTGAGCATGCGTGGCACTTGGTCCGATCAAAATTCGCTACACATGATCGGAGTATGTCCGATCAAACCAGTTGGTCGGGAAATATTTCCAACATGTTGGAAAATTGGGTCCGACGGATATTCGGACGGAATCAGTCCGATGCATACCACACACAGTCGGATTATCCAACGACACGGTCTGATAGGACACATTCCAACGGATTTTCCGACCGTGTGTACAAGGGCTTAGACTGTAAGCTCATTGAGGACAAGGACTGATGGGAACACACAATATATATGTAAATTGACAGCACTTTACAAGTACCTTAAAGCGGAGGGCCGGTTATAAAAAAAAAAAAAAAAAAGTCAGCAGCTGCAAACACTGCAGCTGCTGACTTAATAAACACACTCACCTGTCCAGGGCTCCCGCGATGTCGGCCGCCCGAGGCCGACCCGTCCCTCGGCTCTCGGATCCCGGCGCCGCCATCCCTTGTAAGGGAAACAGGCAGCGGAGCCTTATGGCTTCACTGCCCGTTTCCTACTGCGCATGCGCGAGTCCCGCAGCTACTGCGCATGCGCGAGTCCCGCAGCGCTTTCTGAATGGGACGCGCTGTGTTCTGGAACACACAGTTCCCAGAACACAGCGCGACTCATTACCCAGAAGACGCCGCGACGAAGAGAGAAGACAGAAGATCTCCGCGGAGGAGGAAGAGGAAGATTAGGAGAAAGTGCCTAGCAACAGGCATTTCTGGTAAGTAAAAAAAATAATTTTTTTTCATTTTTTTTTTTTAGATTTTTTGTAATTTTTAACATTTTTTTGTTTTTCAGGGTGGCCCTCCCCTTTAAATAAATAAATAAATAAAATCAGGCAGGTACTTGTAGTACATTGTTGATTGTAGATATAAAGATGATTGTGAAAAAAGATTGTATAGTGTTTGGTCACCTTTAACCCATTCACTAAAACCTCATGTAAGCTTTAAAACAATCATGTTTAAAGAAAAAAAAATGCCAATTACGTCTACCTACATAAAAAGAAAAGTGGATCTTATAGCTCCCTTCCCACTGCCTGCCCCATTGCACCTATAACAGCCTCTACTCTTCTGGGAGGTTTTTCAGTCAGATTTTGCAGTCTCCGTAGGAATTTGTGCTAAAATTTGGATCCATGTATGATCAAGCTGGTTGTACAGAAGTCAATCAATGTACAGAAGAGACCTGCCTCACAATTGTCATTTCAGTTCATCACAAGGGTGTTCTAGTTGTGTTTCGGTGCAGGTCACTTGAGTTCCTTCACGCTCTTTACAGTACTGGCTTTGTGAATTGGGGCATGGTCATATAAGAACAGAAAAGAGCCTTCACCAAGTTGCCACAAAGTTGGAAGCACACAATAATGTAAAATATGTGCGGTGGCATTAGCAGTACCCTTCGCAAGAAAGACCCGAACCCAGTAATTTGAAGAGGTGTTCTCATACTGTTCGCCATGTAATTTATATGTAAATATTATACTCCCTTTTTATGTGTCCTTTGGGTTTTTGATTAACCACTTTCAGACCGGACCAATTTGCTGGTCAAAGACCAGACCACTTTTTGCAATTCGGCACTGCGTCGCTTTAACTGACAATTGCGCGGTCGTGCGACGTGGCTCCCAAACAAAATTGACATCCTTTTTTTCCCCACAAATAGAGCTTTCTTTTGGTGGTATTTGATCACCCCTGCGGTTTTTATTTTTTGCGCTATAAACAAAAATAGAGCGACAATTTTGAAAAAAACACATTATTTTTTACTTTTTGTTATAATAAATATCCCCCAAAAATATATAAAAAAACATTTTTTTCCCTCAGTTTAGGCCGATACGTATTCTTCTACATATTTTTGGTAAAAAAAATCGCAATAAGCGATTATTGATTGGTTTGTGCAAAAGTTATAGCGTTTACAAAATAGGGATAGTTTTATAGCATTTTTATTAATCATTTTTTATTTTTTTTTTTTTACTAGTAATGGCGGCGATCAGCGATTTTTATTGTGACTGCGACATTGTGGGGGACCCATCGGACATTTTTGACACATTTTTGGGACCATTGTCATTTATACAGTAATCACTGCTATATAAATGCAGTGATTCCTGTGTAAATGACACTGGCAGTGAAGGGGTTAACCAGTGGGTGGCAGTGTAGGGCTTAAGTGTTCCTAGGGGTGTGTTACTAACTGTGGGGGGGTTGGGCTTTCATTTAGTGAACACTGATCTCTGCTCCAATCACATGGAGCAGAGATCAGCGTCACTAGTTGCTAGGCAGAATGGAGAAATGCTGTTTACAATGGCATTTCTTCCTTTGACCGCTCCGTGAGACGATCGCGGGTATGCCCGCGGCGATCGAGTCCGCGGGTCCCGCGACCAGACTCACGGGGGTCCCGACCAGCGCGGGAGCGCGCCGCCGGCGGCGCACTCCCAACGGCAGGGTGTCAAATTTAAAGGGACGTACATGTACGCCCATTTGCCTGCCCGTGCCATTCTGTCGACGTACATCGGAGTGTGCTGGTCGGCAAGTGGTTAAAGAGCACTTGGTAGACATTAGCAGTATATGTCAAGGTTCTAATTTTTATGCCTGAACAAACCCATTCTTCATGTCCTCCTAATACCTTAAAACACTGTATCTTCTTACACATACATCTTTTTTATTAATTTTTTTGCTACTTTTAAATGAAAAATATTGTAACATGATGGCAAAGGGACTTGATTGTGAGATTGGTGGAAAGATGTGGAGGTGGACAAATTATATTTTTTCTCTAAGAACTGAATTTTCAGTTCCTCTCAATGGATCACTAAGCTGTTTACATCTTTTTTTTTTTTTTTTTTTTTTTTAGCGAGATTGCATGTTGCAAGCGGTGGTTTCCATGGCAATGAAAAATTCTTTATGTAAATCCACGTCTTTTATCCTCTTCCTTCCTGCTTGTTCCTATCTGTGTTTTCTGATTTGACCAGCCAAGCAAAACAGATTGTGCAGTTTGCAGGTCTTGTTGAGGAAGTGAGTTAGTCTTCTTACTTTAAAAGGGTTAGATATTCATGTAATGATTTATATTGTTCTTAATTTTAAGGCCATTCGCACACATATGCAAATAATTTAAGTTCCCAACTTGAAATTTACTTAAAAACGAATTATTTTTTTCACAATTCACCTGAATTCAAGCAGCACATTAGTGGACTTTAATGCCCAGGAGGCGGCAAAGCTTCTGTATTATGTGACTACTGTGATTGGCTCTCACAGCCGTCACATGATCAGGAGGCCCTCCCTGCTGGCTACCAATCAAAAGCCTTGACTGAGAGCTGCCACCATGAACACATATGTGCAGTGGCTCGGTGTTAAAGCTTGCATTTCTTGCCGCCGAATATGTGCATTAAGCGGTCAGCAAGAGGTAAATTAACTCACAGTCCAAGATTTTTATGGACATGTCCTCTATACCTAGACCTTTACAAGCAACATTCATGGTTTACCCTTGGATCTTTAAATAGAAAGCACTCACAAGTTCCCTCTCTTCTAGTCTGATTGCTACTGTTTGAATTGAATTGAAGAGAAACCCATAGAAACCTATGAGGTAGACTAGTTCTGTTTACATAATGCAGAGATTTATGGAAATTCTTCTCCAGTCAGGAGAAATTGCGCTGGTTCTGTGGGGGCAATCAAAAAAATTGCCCCCACAGCCATTCTGTGGGGGCAATCAAAAAAATTGCCCCCACAGCCATTCTGTGGGGGCAATCAAAAAAAAAAACACATTTTTTTTCTCTCTGCTGGGGACAACTAGGACCACTGGAATTGTTCTCTTTATTTTAGGGTTTAAACACATTTTTTATTTATATATCAATTTTTAACAAAACATTTTTTTAATATATTTTTCCCTCTTATAAAGGTGTATTTTTACTTGGTCATACATATTTATGTGCTTATGTTTGATTATAATAATAATAAATTTGATTTATAATGCATTTTCCATCAAAAGATCTCAAAGTGCTACATGGTTACAATCAAAACATACAACTAACATAAATTAAAAAAATTTGTTTAAAAGAAAAGTCTTTAATGCTTTTTTAAAACTTTCAGTTGATTGAAATACCCTTAGACTATCAGGCAGAGCATTCCACAAATGTGGGGCAGCAGTACAAAAGGCCCTATCTCCCATTGTCTTTAATTTGGTTTTTGGAATTTGGAGAAAATTTTATTGTGTTGAGCGAAGGGAATGAGATAAATTTTGCAATCTCAGAAGTTCCTTAAGATAAGGTGGGGCATGTCCATATATGCATTGGTGTGTAAGAAGAGAAACCTTATACTCCAATCCTAGCAGAGACCAGGAGCCAATGAAGTGATTTAAGAATCTGAGTAATATGCTCATGCTTCCGCACTCTCATCAGGATCCTAGCCGCAGAGGTTTGAATATACTGAAGCCTCTGTAGACTCTTTCTCGGAATCCCAATGAGTAGTGCGTTGCAATAATCCAGTCTAGAGGAGACAAAGGTATGAACCAACCTTTCAGCATCAGAAAGGGAAAGAATAGGACGAAGTTTAGAGATATAATAGGACGAAGTTTAGAGATTATAGCTTATTAAAGATTGTAACAACACTTCAAGTGGGTATTCATTCATTAAAATAGCCTCTGAAGGGTTAATTGGCCTCTCCCCAGCTTCCTGAAGAAGCCCAACTGGGTGAAAACCATTGAGGGGGTCTTAGACGACGACATCATGTCCAGTGGCATCACTCCTGGGAATTGACATGCACACCTTAAACTGCTATAAATCCTGAGGGCCGAGAGGGCACAAAAGAATGTGAGTGCATATCTGGCAGGAGACTATTTTTTATATTATTGAGGATTTATGAGTTCCTCACTGTGGTTTTTTGATATATGTCACTGATCTATTCAGGGCTGGATTTCTTGGAGTGGAGTATCGGGTTGGACCCCCTTTTGACTTCAGAACTGTCTTATTTCTTTATGGCATAGATTCAACAAGGTGTTGGAAACATTCCATCATGCCGATTTTGACATGATAGTATCACTTGTTGCAGATTTGTGAGCTGCACATCCATAATGCAAATCTCACATTCCACCACATCCCAAAGGTGCTCTATTGGATTGCAATCTGGTGACTGTGGAGGCCATTGGATTACAGTGAACTCAATGTCTTGTTCAAGAAACCAGTTTGAGATGATCTGAGCTTTGTGACATAGTACATTATCCTGCTGGAAGTAGCCACCACAAGATGAGTACATTGTAGTCAATAGTCATAAAGGGATGGACATGGTCAACAACAATGCTCAGGTAGGCCGTGCCATTTAAATGATACTCAATTGGTATTAAGGGGCCCAAAGTGTGTCAAGAAAATATTCCCAACACCATTACACCACCACCAACCTGAACTTTTGTTACAAGGCAGGATGGATCCATGCTTTCATATTGTTTACACCAAATTCTGACCCTACCATCTGAATATCACAGCTGAAACTGAGATTGATCAGACCAGACATTTTTCAATCTTCTATTGTCCACTTCTGCTGAGCCTGTGTGCAAACTGTAGCCTCAGTTTCCTGTTCTTAGCTGATAGGAGTGGCAGCCGTTGTGGTCTTCTGCTGCTGTAGTCCATCTGCTTCAAGGCACGATGTGTTCAGAGATGGTTATCTGCATATCTTGATTGTAACAAGTGGTTATTTGAGTTACTGCTGCCTTTCTATCATTTTTAACCAGTCTCACCATTCTACTCTGACATAAACAAGGCATTTTCTTCCACACAACTGCCGCTCACTGGATTTTCTTGTTTTTGGGACCATTTTGTGTAAACCTGGGTGATGGTTGTGCATTATGATGTCACATCCTCTGGGACTGTGACATCATAATGGGCGGGGACATCATCCGGCGATGTCCCTATATAAGTTGCCGCATGCCGCGTGCCTGTCATTGTGGCCAGAGACAGCGACGAGGCAACAGCTCAAGAAGAGAAGAAGAGAAGACGAAGACATCGACAGCGGCAGCGGCAACAGAAGACCGGGCCACCGCTTGTAAAAGAGCTAGAAGAAGGCGCGGAGGCCCGACACAAAGAACTGAAGAGGGGGACAAGACCCCCGAAGTCGGAAGAAGACCCCCGGGTGACGACGAAGAAGAAAGCCGGGCTCCTCCGCTAGTAAAAGAGCTAGCAGAAGATAGCGGAGGAGTCCGGCGAGAAGACCCCCCAAGACGGAAGACCCCCCGGAGCAGTGTAATTTTTAAACCTTGTGTGTTTTTTTAACGTTTTTTTCACAGTTTTTTTCACAGTTGAATGGGCAGGGGTTCATTGTACAACATACTCACTCACATAGGGTGGGGGGCCAGTATTCCGGGCCCCCTTATTAAAGGGGGCTCCCGGATTCCGATAAGCCCCCCGCCCGCAGACCCCGACAACCAACGGCCAGGGTTGTCGGGAAGAGGCCCTTGTCTTCATCAACATGGAGACAAGGTGCTTTGGGGTGGGGGGGCGCGTGGCCCCCCTTCCCCTAAGCACCCCCCCACGTTGAGGGCACGCGGCCTGGTACGGCTCAGGAGGGGGGGCGCTCACTCGTCCCCACCCCCTTTCCTGACCGACCGGGTAGCGTGCTCGGATAAGGGTCTGATATGAACCTAGAGAGGGACCCCACGCCATTTTTTCAGCGTAGGGCTTCCCCTTTAACTCCATACCAGGTGACGGGGACAGCGGCGCCTCCTTCGCTGGTCCCGGCTACCTGGAGCCATGCTCAAAATGAGCGGACTTTTCTCCGGGCGGGAAAAGTCCATTCATTTCAAAAGTACGGCAGACTAGCACACACACGGCCATATTGTCCGCCAGACTAGCACACACACGGCCGTATTGTCCGCCAGACTAGCACACACACGGCCGTATTGTCCGCCAGACTAGTACACACACGGCCATATTGTCCGCCGAAATGCGAGTCCGGCGGACATATTTAGGTGCAAAACTACTTTCTTAGTCCGCTGGACTTTTGGGTAAAAAAAGTCCGCCGGAGCCCACGCACGGCGGACTTTTCCACCGGGTTGTTTGATCGTGTGTACGCGGCTTTATGCTTTCAAAGCATTCCCGCTGTGCCATAAAAAGTGCTGTTGTGCTGTGCAATCAATAAATTCTTCAAAAGTGCTGCTGTGATCCATCACCACCACATTAGAAAACTCATCGGCTGCATATGACCACCCACTACTGTATAGAGAATCCCAGCTCTGGTGATAATATATAACATTTAAGTTCACCTTTAATTAAAAAAAATAGCAAGTATTTTTGCAGGTAAAAAATATGTGCATTTATTATTTTTGAAAACAGGAGCCTGTAAAGTTTTGCACCCATGATCAGCAGATTGCAGGTGCAATGTCAGGCTCCTGCACACACTGCCTACAGCTCTGTGTCTGTACCTTTGTACGGGCTTTCAGTTTCAGAGCTGTAGGCAGTGTAAATGAATTATGAGTATGCTGATTAAACTACAAATCCATATGCCACAGAGCAAAACAGGACTTGTAGTTTCTTCATTCACAGATTTCTCTAAATGAGAGACGAGGCTGTGTGGGTGGAGGTCTGACAGTTGCTCCAGTTTCAAAATGTGATAGCGGGTGAAGGAAGAAGAACCCCTGCCAGGTTAATCTCAAATGATACAAAGAGATGGAACAAATGCTCATATATAAGTTGTACCTGTTTATCTGCAGCCCTCCATCCTTTACATCTGTTCAAAGTCCAGAATTTACATAGTATTTCTCAGTTAGAGAATGCAGGATGGGGATCTGTCACACATTGCACAGCAATAGAGCGCAGAGCTGAGTGTAATATCATACATGAGTGGAGGGAATGGGCACCCCCCCCTACACAGTTAAATAGGGAAGCATGCACAGCTGAGGCTGTAAATCACATGCTGTGTGCTGGAGCCATTCTCCCCATCCTCTTGGATGCCTTAAGTCAACATAACCCATCAGAACTGACTCATGCAGATAGTAGAGGAACAAGACAGCAGACAGAAATCACATTAGGTGCTTTGGGTTGAGACAAGTACATGCTATAGAATGATACAGTTCATGCATTTTTAATTTCAGGGGTATACAACCACTATAAATGACTGTAGATAATCCTGCAAATAAACAGGTACAACCTATGTAGGAGGATTTCTTTCATCTCTGTATCACCTGAGGCCAGTCATGTCACTGGGTATATGTGAGGGTTTACAACCGCTTTAATTTACCCACTGCTATATATGCTCTGATATGGAGACACTTAAATACAGAGTTAGGCGCACTCTTTACAGAGGATCCTTGACGTGACAGTACGGCTTCCGCACATAGTTACAAATGTGTGCAACTAAGACCTCTGTTTTTTAGTGTATATTGTTAGATACTGCCATTTGTTTGTTTTTCAGGCTAGCTGGTAAGTGTTCTGGGAACACTTTTGTGTGCTAAGCCATAGGAGTTGTTGGAGACTGAGGACATGCTTCAGGAGACATTCATAGACATATTATATGAAGCTGCTAGAAATCACTATAATAACAGGGAAATAGTGAAACCGATTAGTGTCTGCAGGGGCCCCAAGGGCCACACAAAAAGTGGCAAAGGGCTGCAGCTTGGGCACTAGGGCCTAGGCAGGTTAACACATTTTATGCACACTAAAAATATTTTGCATTCCTGTATATTTATTGTATTCTGAATGGGCTGTCTTAACTTAATACACATTAACCTACCAATAAAGTAAATTTGCCCTTACTGTTGGGGCATAGAAGGTTTTGATAGAAAACTACTGGACATTATGGTTGAGAAACACTGTTCTATACATAGTGCATTATATGAACAACATTTTAGTATGGATGGTTGCAGGGATGAGAAGTGTTGAAGAGAGTTGCAGGGGTGAGCAGTTTTGGGAATGGACTACAGGGGATGCAGAGGTAAGCAACAATGTTAGAAAGTTGCAAGGGATGCACAGGTGAAGAGTACTCAAAGAGAGTTGCCAGATATGCAGAGGTGAACAGTTTTGGAAGAGAGTTGCAAGGGGTTCTGGGGTCAGTAGTACTGGAACGGTGGTGCAGGAGTAAGCATTGGGAGATTGTCTTTTCTCTTTCCTGGGGGGGGTGGATTCGTGAACTGAGAGGGGAGCCCAGCACCCCTGAAACTAGATGCTGAATTACTTACAAGAAGCTGCACCTATGGACTGATCTTGCTCTAGGATTCTGTGAGTAGAGCCTCCATTCTGTACAAGTTACTTCATGGTCCCCACCTGTGAACCTATAGACTGCTCCAGTATAGCCATATCTGTCCTGCAAGCTACTTCATGGTCCTCAGCTGTGAACCTATAGTCTGCTCCAGTATAGCCATATCGTTCTCAGCCGTGAACCTATAGACTGTTCCAGTCTAGCTATACCTGTTCTACAAATGATCTCATGGTTCCAAACTGTGAGTGAAAAACGTTGCTGCTGCTGTTTAGAAAGTTGTCCCCTGCAGAATTGTGTTCAAGCAATTTTGGAGTATTCCACACCACACAAAATCATCCTCCCCAGTTCCTACAAGCAAAAAAATACAGAAAAAGACAAACCCCTAGACTGTTCAGTGAGGTGGAGTGAATGGACTGTTGCTGTGGGCCTGGCTGCCTCTGCACTGTTGTGGGAAAGAACCAGTTAATTTAATCAGCCTCTACAGTGATAGCAGTACACAGATATCCCTTACAGACTGCCTGTCACTCACAGCATTCTACAGAAACTGTCCCTCTAAAACCCACTAACAACTAATGCCGTGTACACACAGTCGGACTTTCCGGCAGAAAAAGTCAGACGCAATCATTTCTTTGGATATTCTGATTGTGTGTCGGCTTCAGCTGACTTTTTTTTTCAAAAATTCTGATGGTCCTAGAAATAGAACATGTTTTAAATCTTTCCCACTGAATCAATTTGTATCTGGAAAACCGTTCATCTGTATGCTGTTCCGACGGACCAAAACCGACGCATTGGCAGCTATTTGCTACTGGCTATTGAAATTCCTTTTTCTAGTCCCATCATACGTGTTGTACGTCACCACGTTCTAAACAATCAGACTTTGGTGTGATCATGTGTAGGCAAGTACGTTTCAGCGGAACTCCGTCGGAAAAAAGTCAGAGTATACGGTCATGTGTACGCAGCATTACAGACTGCTAAAACCAACAGCCATAACTTGGTACCTAGAGACCTACTCTACTATATGGGATCTTTCTATTGTTTTATAGTTGATCACCCATTTCTCCTAAAAAAAAAAGTCACTCTCTTGGCTTCCAAGACTGCTCTTTACTGGTTCTCCTGCTATCTAAATGCTACCTAAGTCACCTATCTAAGTGCTACCTTAGTCACCTATAACTCCACCTCTTCCTATCCTCTTCCTCTTTCTGTAGGGGTCCCCCAAGGCCCTTTCTTGGGACCTCTTTTCTCTATCTACACTTTCTCCTGCAGTGGTGTTGCTATGGGGGGCAGACCACACCTGGGTGACACTCGCCAGAGGGGTGACACCATAGGCGTAGCATCAGAGGTCACAATTGCAACCCCGCCCAGGGGGCCTGCACAGCCTCTCTTACAAGTACAGTGCTGTATGTGGATGGTGGGGTCACCTGAGAAGCTGGTATGTAAGGAACGTGACAACACAAATCATGCTCCTCCCCTGCACATAGGTGCAAGGCGGGACAGGGCAGCTGTGTGGAGGAGGGGGGTTACTTGTTTAAGGGAATAATAACAGAGTAGTACACAGTTGCAAGTGGTACATGGACCAGCCCATCCCCATGTCCTCCCTGCCCCTCTGTAAGCAGGTCCTGTTCTCTCCTCTCATGTCTCCCCCTCCCCCTCTCTCTCCAGGTTAGTCCCAGCTGATCTTGCCTCATCTCCCTTTTCTCTTGTTGTGCCTCCCTGATCTGCTATCCGTCATGGCGAGAGGCCCTGAGTGGGGGTACTTGCCCTCCATCTGGAGATGGATAAAGAGAGAAAAGGTAAGAGCAACGCATGGATGGAGGAGGGGGGATGTGTGAAGGGACTGAGAATACACTACAGTCCGGGACTGTTAAGAGGGAATGAGACTTTGGACCTAGCCTCCCCCTGTACTGGGGATGTCCCATGTGGGGGGGGGGGGGAGTGACAAGAGCCAGCATGGGTGAGACGAAAGGTGAGTCCTGGACTTGCTGGGACTTGTAGTGTGCAGGTGTGACGGACTGGGGTTTATATGGTCACAAAACAGACACCCCAAAGCAAAGTACATATTCATTTTTTTTTATATTTCTAAACATCTCCCTTCTATTCTATTAATAACCAGTAGATGGCAGAGAAGGTACACAAACAGAGTCTATATAAGGCCACACACCATGTGACTGGAAATTAAACTACTTCCAGCCATAAAGTCAGTGGTCATATCTCATGCTGTTTGTGTGATTCTTTGCAGGTATGTACTCTAAATTGTTCCTAATCTGTATTAACCTGTGATAGAAAGATTCCTAAACATCTTGAGCAGATGCAGAAAAAGTCTCAGCAGATTTTATGCTATAGTTTTGCTGTAATTAGAAGTTTAGAACAGCATGTGTCAGAAACAAGTGAACATGAAAATACTGCATTAGTCAGAACAAATGTCTATGATAAACACTAAACCTTTCTAAATAGGTATATTTAAACCTGATTTATTGAAAATGGCATAGATTTATAGAAGCACATGTTTTCTGTTATTTAATATAGAAAAAAACCTATTGTATGTAAAGCTTATGTATTGCATCATACAGACATGCAATGTGCACCATCTAGTGGTTAAAAAAGAGTACTACCATGAAAATATTTGTATTAAAGCAATGCATTGCTAGTATGATTATTGCACACTTAAAGTGTACCAGAGAGATAAAGATAATTATCTATAACACTGAATAACAGGGATATATATGTTATTAAATTTAGTAATGTTCATTGTTATAACTACGTTTTAAAATACTTTCGTTAAAATCGGTATTATATATATTGTTAATGTTTATAAACATGTGACTATAAAAATGTAAAAGATGTATTGTTATGTAAAAATTAAACTACTTCCAGCCATAAAGTCAGTGGTCATATCTCATGCTGTTTGTGTGATTCTTTGCAGTCCACGCCAAGCTGATCACCTTATCTCATCGCGTCTACAATCATCGGCTCTCTTAATTCACATTTTGAGGCCGGTAACATTTTGGGGGCTCGTGTGCCGGGATTCGTTGTGTTACCAGTGAGAAGGAAGCGCGAGACAAGCGTGAGCCTGCTACAGAGCTACAAGGAGAGTCGTGAGAGTCGTCTGCCTCGTGAGTGCAAGTCTTCAGATTGCAACAGAGATGGCATCTCCTCATCGTGCGCTGATGTGGGATATCCAGAAACAAATTCATCTGCTTAATGAAGAACAGCTGCATAGCCTTGCTATTACGCTGGGAGATGAAAGAGACGTGGACGTTCCATCAGTGACTGGTACCAACGAAATGGAACTTGTTGAATTTATTGAAGACTACTTGAGAAGTGATCAGCTGGAAAAGTTGGAAGATCAAGGTATGTCTTACCTACTCATCATCCAAGACAAGATCAATGAACTAAAACTTAACAAGGAAAGTACACCAACTGTGGACATTGCAACCGCTGCAAAAAAAATAAGTAGTGGGACTGCAAGGACTGAACAGGTATCGGAGTTGGTGAGATTAACTAATGTTGTTGCTTTATTGCCACGTAGAGAATTTAAAATGCATGGTGGTGTAATTTCAGATCATGGTTCGGACATGAGTTACAGTAGCGTGTGCAGACAAATTGACGCGGGTCTAACAGAAAAATTCCCTGAATCTGAAATTATACGCACAGTGTTGAGAATAATCAAACCTGGTAATTTTAAAGATATGTTGACTGACAAAGATGATCTTACTGTTGCTGAATTGAAAAGGTTTTTGAAGTCACATATGAGAGAACGAAGTGGTAATGAGTTATTTCAGGACCTTAGCAATGCTACCCAGCAAGAAAGAGAAACAGCACAACAATTTGTTTACAGGCTAGTGGGGTTAAAACAAAAAGTTCTGTCTACATCACAACATGATAGGCAAGAGTTTAACTATGACAAAAAACTGGTGCAAGGCATATTCCTTCATACACTGTATCAGGGACTAAATGAGAAAAATTCTAATGTTAGACGAGATATCAAGGCTTACGTGTCTGATTTGACAGTAACGGATGACTTTATCATAGAGCAGGTCACCAGATCAGTTGATGAGGAAACAGAAAGGCAGAGACGCTTAAACAGTGCACCTAAACATAAACCTCTTACTGTTCATTCATCACAGACACCAGGGAATAGTGAAAAAGACACCTTGCAACAGAGAGTTGAGGGAGATGTTAAAGCAAATCACACTGCATTAATGGAACTAACAACACAGGTCTCTGCTCTCACAAAGAACCTGGAAAAGATGATGAAGCTAACTCCTATTGTTGGAAACCAAATGACTAAGCCACTAACCAATGTTCAAGTTCCAGATACAACTCACTGCAAGCCCAGGTGTGATGATTGCATTAAACGAGAGAGTCAGAACTGCTACCATTGTTTCTACTGTGGTTGGACAGGGCACAGAGCGGTTGATTGCTTGAAGAAAAGAAGGCAGTCGGGAAATGACAGACGGTCACTGGGAAAGGGACAACCAGTGACCACCTCAAATGATCTGTCCCATGCTAAGGTAAACAGGGTATTCACCCACCGGTCAACTAGAACACTCCCAAAAGAGAATGGATTCTCCAAACAACACGTAGCACAATTAATTGGAGGAAAATGCCTACTGTCATGTCGGATGAATGGTGTACCGGTTGACATGTTGATGGATACAGGAGCTCAGGTCAGCATTGTCGGGAAGGCATGGTTAGAAAAGTTTCTACCCAGCGTCTCCATTAGGCACATACAAGATTTACCTTGTGATGACAACTTATCCATTACAGCTGCAAATGGTTCTATCATTCCATTCATCGGGTGGATTGAAGTCTGCCTGGAATTCGAAAGTAGTGGACATGGAAACTCAGCCATTTATGTGACAATGCTGGTGAGTGACTGCTGTAATGACAATCCAATTCTTGGGTTTAATGTTATCGAAGAATTGATCAGAGAAAACCGTGACCGACCAAACAGCACCCAAAACCTGACTATCTTGCTGAGTGAAGCTATGAAAGTAAGACAGAGTGTAGCGAATAACATTGTCAATGCTGTCAGTCAAGCAACTGACCCAGGAGAAATATTCGATAGTCGTATGGTCAAAGTGGGGAAGAAGGGACTCCAGATTAAAGGAGGCGAGCTCTGTGAAGTCAAATGCAGAATTAGAGCGTGGCCGAAAGGAGGAATCATGCCATTTGAACCACTTCCCGAATATCCAGTTGAGGAAGGACTTGAACTATTTCCTTCAGTGGTAGATGTGCCAAATGGGTTCTCTAAACTGGTGAAGATACCTATACTGAACCGTGCTCAACATGACATCTACCTTCCACCCAGAACAGTATTGGGTACCATTTCTCCAGCAGCTGAGATTCTACCATTGTCTCCAAACAAAGACGATGGAAAGGGAATTGACCAGAAGAAAAGGGTGTTTCATGTAAACCAGTTGAATCAAGTGGACACTGGAAATCAGCTACCCACTAACAAATCTGTTAAGTGGCACCCACCTGTCAATTTGGAAGATCTCTCAGAAGAAGAACAGGAGATAGCGAGACAAATGTTATATGATGAATCAGATGTCTTTGCTCGAGATGAGGGAGACATAGGATGCATCCCTAACCTGAAACTGAGGATAAATCTGAAAGATGAAACTCCTGTCCAGAAACGCTACAATTCGTTACCGAAACCCCTATACAAAGAATTGAAAGAATATATCCAAAACCTTCTTGACCGAGGTTGGGTAACAAAATCTTCTTCAGCATACTCATCACCAGTTGTTTGTGTTCGAAAGAAGGACAGTAGCCTACGACTATGTGTTGACTTTAGGGAGTTAAACCGAAAGACTATCCCAGATAGACATCCACTACCCAGAATACAAGATCTGCTGGATAGCTTAGGAGGATTTACGTGGTTCTCAATCCTGGACCAGGGTAGTGCGTATCATCAAGGCTTTGTGCATGAAGACTCCAGACATCTGACGGCTTTCAGCACCCCCTGGGGACTCCTGGAGTGGAACCGTATTCCATTTGGATTAACAAATGCCCCAGCAGCTTTTCAGAGATGCATGGAGAATGTATTAGAGGGCATCAGAGACAAATGTTGTTCTCCATACTTGGATGACGTACTTTGCTACTCCAAAACTTTTCAGGAGCATGTCAATGATATTAGGCAAGTGCTTAGTCGAATGCGTGAGCATGGTATCAAACTTAGACCAAAGAAGTGTGAACTCTTTAAACGACAGATTCGATACCTTGGACGGATGGTGTCAGAAGAAGGCATAAAAATTGACCCAAAAGATCTTGAAGCGGTATTACATTTGAAAAGGAAAGAACCAAAAACAGTGGGAGGAGTCAGATCTTTGTTAGGATTCCTGAGCTACTACAGGTCCTTCATTCAAGATTTCTCTCGACTTGCTAAACCACTGTATGACCTTTTGCAGAACACTGAGAAAGAAACTGCTACATTCATCCCCAAAAACAATCGGAGGGAATCTACAAAGAAAAACGGGAACAAAGCACAAGTGCCATCTAAAACACTGATTCAATGGACATTCAAACATCAAGCTGTAGTATCCAGACTGGTGGACATGCTAACCAATCCACCAATTCTAGCATACCCTGATTTTGACTTACCCTTTGTCTTACACACTGATGCTTCCAATGAAGGCCTAGGTGCTGTACTATACCAACGACAAGGAGAAAAACTTCGTGTTATTGGGTTTGGCTCCAGAACATTGACTCCAGCAGAGCGCAATTACCATCTTCACTCTGGTAAACTTGAGTTTTTAGCTCTCAAGTGGGCAGTCTGTGACAAATTCAGAGATTACTTGTACTACGCTCCAACATTCACCGTTTACACAGACAACAACCCATTGACATATGTATTGAGTACTGCCAGACTGAATGCTGTGGGTCATCGCTGGGTTGGCGAGTTGGCTGATTTCCACTTCGATATCAAGTACAGGCCAGGTAAACAGAATGCAGATGCAGATACACTGTCACGATTTCCGGTGGAACTCACGAAGAATCTGAGTGAGTACACAGAGCTTGTACCATCTGAGGTTGTGTCAGCTATGTGGCAAGGGAGCAAAGCTGTTGACGAAGAAGAGGCATTATGGGTGGCTTCATTGACTCTTCACTCAGAAAGTGATGTGGCCGAAGAATTGCTGAAAGGACAGACAATCTGCCCAATGACTCAGGAGAATATCAGAGCATTACAACAAGACGATACCAACATTAGAGAAGTGGTCTGGCTTAAGGAGAACGACTGGATTCCAAACCACAAAGAAAAGGAGAGTATGACCAGCAAAACAAGACGTTTGATACATGAATGGAATAAACTCATTCGATGAAGGAATCCTCTACCGACACTCTGGAACCCGAAAACAGCTAGTTCTACCAGAAAAGTTAAAACCATTGGTCTTAAGAAATCTTCATGATGACATGGGTCACATTGGTACTGACAAAGTAACCCACCTAGCACGTGAACGATTTTACTGCCCATTTATGCAAAGAGACATTGATGAATATGTGCTGAAGAAATGCAGCTGCATCAAACAAAAGCGTCCAAATATCACCGAAAGAGCACCTATGGGTTCGATTACTACCAGTTCACCTTTAGAGTTAGTATCCATTGATTATCTTCACTTGGAGAAAAGCAAAGGAGGATATGAGTATATACTTGTAATAGTTGACCATTTCACACGCTTTGCACAAGCGTATCCAACTAAGAACAAATCTGGAAAAACGGCGGCAGAAAAGATCTTTCAAGATTTCATACCACGTTTTGGCTATCCAGAGAAACTCCACCATGACCAAGGAAGAGAATTTGAAAACAACTTATTTCAGACATTGCAACGATTGGCAGGGATTTCTCATTCAAGAACTACTCCATACCATCCACAGGGTAACCCAGTGGAGAGACTGAACCGTACTTTGTTACAGATGCTTCGCACCTTAGAGGAAGAGAAAAAGTCAGATTGGAAAGAACATCTTCCACATATGGTTCATGCATACAATTGCACCAGGCATGAAGCCACAGGATACTCGCCATTCTTTCTATTGTATGGAAGATCTCCTCGTTTGCCAATTGACCTAATGCTCAACCTAAATTTGGAAAAGGAATCAGAAAGTCAACCAACATTTACTCAGAAATGGGCATCTAGAATGCAAGAAGCTTACAAAATCGCATCCGAGAATAGCAAAAAATCATCTGCTAAAGGGAAGAAGTACTATGACAAAAAGATAAAAGGAGCACCTCTTCAACCGGGTGATCGGGTCTTAGTACGAAATCTCTCTGAAAGAGGAGGACCTGGTAAACTTCGTTCATACTGGGAAGAATCAGTACACAAAGTGGTAGAAAGAATCAAAGATGGGCCTGTGTACAAAATTCAGCCTGAAAGTGGTAAAAAGACTATTCGAGTACTGCACAGAAATCTTTTACTACCAGTAAATGACCTACCAATTGAAGGACACATTCCAAGAGTACAGATGAAACAAAGGCAATCAAGTAACAGAAAGGATACCAGAATGGATCTGGACCAGGAGGAGGAATGTTCAGATGAAGAAAGATGGTATTATCCTTATATACCAGAGACTACAGAAAGTCATGATTGTGTTGTGTCTCAACCAAACTCTCAAAACGTACAGAAAATCCCATTAAGAGTTTCTGCTGAAGAGTTCTATCCTACAACTACCACACCCAATCTTGAACAAGAACAAAATGATGGAACAGTAGTTGGCGACCAAATCTGGGCTACAGATATGGTGGGACTAGACACTGCAGAATTACCCTCATTAAGTCAAGACTTACCTGTGAACCAAGATATGCAAATGGAAAATGATGTTGATGGAGAAGACTCAACTCCTGTCAGAAGATCTACCAGACATCCTAAGCCTAAAGAGATCTTTACATATGACACACTAGGTCAGCCAAGATACAGACCAAGTCAGGTTCACACCATACAAACTCCTACAATGCTAGCTACTCCCATGACATGCCAGGTAGTTAACGTAGCTCCTTGGTGGCAACAAGTACCTATTTGGGTTACTTAAATCACTAAATAGTGTTCAGATACCAATTGAGTTTAATGTCGGGAGCCATTAACTGAAGGAGGGGAGAGTGTGACGGACTGGGGTTTATATGGTCACAAAACAGACACCCCAAAGCAAAGTACATATTCATTTTTTTTTATATTTCTAAACATCTCCCTTCTATTCTATTAATAACCAGTAGATGGCAGAGAAGGTACACAAACAGAGTCTATATAAGGCCACACACCATGTGACTGGAAATTAAACTACTTCCAGCCATAAAGTCAGTGGTCATATCTCATGCTGTTTGTGTGATTCTTTGCAGGTATGTACTCTAAATTGTTCCTAATCTGTATTAACCTGTGATAGAAAGATTCCTAAACATCTTGAGCAGATGCAGAAAAAGTCTCAGCAGATTTTATGCTATAGTTTTGCTGTAATTAGAAGTTTAGAACAGCATGTGTCAGAAACAAGTGAAAAGTGCATAAGAACATGAAAATACTGCATTAGTCAGAACAAATGTCTATGATAAACACTAAACCTTTCTAAATAGGTATATTTAAACCTGATTTATTGAAAATGGCATAGATTTATAGAAGCACATGTTTTCTGTTATTTAATATAGAAAAAAACCTATTGTATGTAAAGCTTATGTATTGCATCATACAGACATGCAATGTGCACCATCTAGTGGTTAAAAAAGAGTACTACCATGAAAATATTTGTATTAAAGCAATGCATTGCTAGTATGATTATTGCACACTTAAAGTGTACCAGAGAGATAAAGATAATTATCTATAACACTGAATAACAGGGATATATATGTTATTAAATTTAGTAATGTTCATTGTTATAACTACGTTTTAAAATACTTTCGTTAAAATCGGTATTATATATATTGTTAATGTTTTATAAACATGTGACTATAAAAATGTAAAAGATGTATTGTTATGTAAAAATTAAACTACTTCCAGCCATAAAGTCAGTGGTCATATCTCATGCTGTTTGTGTGATTCTTTGCAGTCCACGCCAAGCTGATCACCTTATCTCATCGCGTCTACAATCATCGGCTCTCTTAATTCACATTTTGAGGCCGGTAACACAGGCAGCAGGGGGAGTGAAATGAAGGGACCCCAACACTGGCATAGTGTCAGGGGTGGTAATGGCGGTGCAGTGTTATTTTTGGAAAAAAAATATTGGGGGGGGGGGGGGTGACACCATGTTTTGCTGCACCAGGTGACACCAACCCTAGAGACGCTACTGTTCTCCTGTGCCTTTGGGATGCATAATAAGACTCACAAAGAAGATTGCATAAGATGCATCAACTAAAGTTGAGTAACATTGCTGTTGCTGACGGAAGTGCCTGATCTGCTTTTACGTGCTATGAGAAGTCTTCAGTTAAAAGTTTGGTTTCTTTTGCTAATAAAAAATTACCAAGACTAGGAAAGGCAACTTTAGTAATGTGCATCATTATAATAAAATTATAGTTCCTGAAAAAATATTGTTCTACTACTTTATTCATAATTACTGACATAATGCAAACTCCTGGAAAATCAAGGATCACATCTGAACAGATTGACCCAATATACTTCAAAGGTACAGGACCATTGGAGGAAAAAGTGAGTATAGATCCCCTTAGTTCTGCTTTAAACCACAGTCCTGTGACTCTGCAGCTCTGAGTTTACTTCCTACTTGGGTCCTTCTTCGGCTGCTCATGTCAGTTCTTGCATGATGTGGACACTTCCTATTGGATGTCCAGAGGCAGAAGTGGACAATGTCATCACAAAGAGAAGACAAGAGACCACTGATCTCAGCCGAAGCATCATAGTGGTGGATCAAAGACACCTGGAAGGAAGACTAAACCTGGGCATAGACAAGTCGAAATTCAGCCGATGCAGTAGGGACAGTCCAATATTGATCTGTGCATGGCCCTCTCTGTTCAAAAGAAGTTGAGCCTTAAGCCTCATACACACGATAGGACTTTGTACAAACTTTCCCTTGGATTTTTGTACAAAGGGTGTCTGCCCTGAACTTGTATTGCATACACACAGCAGGACTTTTTCAGCCAACTTTCACCAAATCATGTGTTTTTTCTGCTCTTTACCGCCACCTTTGGTCAACTTCTGTATTGTTGTCTGATCTTTTGCATTGGTTCTGAGCATGCCTGTTTATACTTTGTACAAAAGTCCTATGGTTTTCTGTACACACGATCAGACTTTGCTCCATCGGACTTTTGTTGCCAGAAAGTTTTTCCGTTCGCACAGCCAACAAAAGTCAGATGAAAAACAAAAAAGTTTGTCCGATGGAGTGTACACACGGTCGGATGTTGCTCCAAAACAGCTAATTTGCATGTTTGTTGTCAAAAAGTCTGATCGTGTGTATGGGCCTTTAGATTGACTTTTGTCCAATGGACACACAGGAAAACCTTTTGTCAATCGGTGGCTGCATCCGCTGATCAGTGTATTGAGTTTCTGTTAAGGCCCATATACACGATCAGACTTTTTGACAACAAACATGCAAATTAGCTGTTTTGGAGCAACGTCCGACCGTGTGTACGCTCCATCGGACAAACTTTTTTGGTTTTCATCGGACTTTTGTTGGCTGTGCGAACGGACAAACTTTCTGGCAACAAAAGTCCGATGTAGCAAAGTCTGATCGTGTGTACAGAAAACCATAGGACTTTTGTACAAAGTACAAACAGGCATGCTCAGAACCAATGCAAAAGATCAGACAACATTACAGAAGTTGACCAAAGGTGGCGGTAAAGAGCAGAAAAACCACGTGATTTTGTGAAAGTTGGCTGAAAAAGTCCTGCTGTGTGTATGCAATACAAGTTCAGGGCCGACGCCCTTTGTACAAAAATCCAAGGGAAAGTTTGTACAAAGTCCTATCGTGTGTATGAGGCTTTAGATTGACTTTTGTCCAATGGACACACAGGAAAACCTTTTGTCAATCGGTGGCTGCATCTGCTGATCAGTGTATTCAGTTTCTGTTAAGGCCCATATACACGATCAGACTTTTTGACAACAAACATGCAAATTAGCTGTTTTGGAGCAACATCCGACCGTGTGTACGCTCCATCAGACAAACTTTTTTCGTTTTCATCAGACTTTTGTTGGCTGTGTGAACGGACAAACTTTCTGGCAACAAAAGTCCGATGGAGCAAAGTCTGATCATGTGTACAGAAAACCATAGGACTTTTGTACAAACAGGCATGCTCAGAACCAATGCAAAAG
The DNA here is from genome assembly GCF_037356315.1 of Lithobates pipiens. NCBI lineage: Eukaryota > Metazoa > Chordata > Amphibia > Anura > Ranidae > Lithobates > Lithobates pipiens. The sequence continues at coordinate 103,494,158 of NW_027507758.1, read as the reverse complement.
ATCAGACAACAATACAGAAGTTGACCAAAGGTAAAGAGCAGAAAAACCACATGATTTGGTGAAAGTTGGCTGAAAAAGTCCTGCTGTGTGTATGCAATACAAGTTCAGGGCCGACACCCTTTGTACAAAAATCCAAGGGAAAGTTTGTACATAGTCCTATCGTGTGTATGAGGCTCAAGAATGCAATGTACTGGTGGGAGAGATGCCTCCTTCCATCTTGCTTATGTGGAGGGAGGAATCTGTTAATTTTTTATTTATTTTTTTGTTCAAAAAAACAAACCGCCTATGCCCAGCTTTAGCTGCATGTTAGGAATAAGCTATACACATATACACTTATGTTCATAAGTTTACATACCCTGGCAGATCTTATGATTTCTTGGCCATTTTTCAGAGAATATGATAACACAAAAACTTTTCTTTCACTCATGGTTAGTGTTTGGCTAAAGCCGTTTATTATCAATCAACTGTGTTTACTCTTTTTAAATCGTAATCACAACAGAAACTACCCAAATGACCCTGATCAAAAGTTTACATACCTTGGTGATTTTGGCCTGATAACATGCACACAAGTTGACACAAAGGGTTTTGAATGGCTATTAAAGGTAATCATCCTCACCTGTGATCTGTTTGCTTGTAATTAGTGAGTGTGTGTGTGTGTGTGTGTGTAAAAAGGTCAATGCGTTTCTGGACTCCTGACAGACCCTTGCATCTTTCATTCAGTGCTGCACTGACTTTTTTGGATTCTGAGTCATGGGGAAAGCAAAAGAATTGTCAAAGGATCTGCGGGAAAAGGTAGTTGAACTATATAAAACAGGAAAGGGATATAAAAAGATATCCAAGGAATTTTGAATGCCAATCAGCAGTGTTCAAACTCTAATCAAGAAGTGGAAAATGAGGGGTTCTGTTGAAACCAATCCACGGTCAGGTAGACCAACTAAAATTTCATCCACAACTGCCAGGAAAAATGCACTGGATGCAAACAAAAATCCACAAATAACTTCAGGTGAAATACAGGACTCTGAAAACATGTGGTGTGGCTGTTTCAAGATGTACAATAAGGAGGCACTTGAAGAAAGATGGGCTGCATGGTCGAGTTGCCAGAAGACAAGCCTCAAACCTTCTGGCATAAAGTCATTTGGAGCGATGAGACCAAAATTGAGCTTTTTGTCCACAACCATAAACGCTACATTTGGAGAGGAGTCAACAAGGCCTATGATGAAAGGTACACCATCCCTACTGTGAAACATGGAGGTGGATCACAGATGCTTTGGGAATGTGTGAGCTACAAAGGCTCAGGAATTTTGGTCAAAATTGATGGCAAGATGAATGCAGTATGTTATCAAAAATCACTGAAGGAACATGATCCAAAACACAAGGCCAAGTTGACCTGTCATTGGCTACAGCAAAATGAAGTGAAGGTTCTGGAGTGGCCATCTGTCTCCTCACCTCAATATCATTAGGCCATTCTGGGGAGATCTCAAACGTGCAGTTCATGTAAGACAGCCCAAGAATTTACAGGAACTGGAGGCTTTTTGCCAAGAGGAATGGGTAGCTTTACCATCTGAGAAGATAAAGAGCCTCATCCATAAATACCACAAAAGACTTCACGCTGTCATTGATGTTAAAGTGGGCAATATTAAGGACTGGGGTGTGTAAACTTTTGATCAGGGTCATTTGGGTAGTTTCTGTTGCTGTTATGATTTAAAAAGAGTAAACACAGTTGATTGATAATAAATGGCTTCAGCCAAAACACTAACCATGAGTGAAAGAAAAGTTTTTTTTATCATTCATATTCCCTGAAAAAACGGCGAAGAAATCATAAATTCTGCCAGGGTATGTAAACTTATGAGCACAACTGTATATGGTATGCTAGTTACTGTTATAGGGAATAGGGGAGAATGTGCACATCCCTAATTGAACAATTTTCAATAAAAGACCCTCTCGTGGGATTTTAAAGGGCATGGATTCCAGAAAAAGTGAAGTAATTATATATAAACATATATATTGGTTCTGTCTGTTTATTGACCAGTTGCTACCCCTAGTAATAGTAAAATGGCTGAGCTATCAGAAATCTCCTGTAGCAAGAGGTTAAAATCCCCTGTGTAGCTGAGCTCTTTTATAAAAATAAAAAAAGACATTGAAATTTGTTGGCTTTTTTTTTTTTTTTCTGAAATTAGAAAGTATATTTTGTTCTGATAATTTTACGCATTTATGTATTTATCCATGGATGATATTTAAACCTCTTTTACACAAACCATGTTTATGTCTAGTGACCCTTTTAAGTGAACTCCTGGAAAAATGTTGTGACTACATGCTTACTTTTCCTAATGAGGATTTGCAGTATTTTTTTTTTTTTTTTTAACACTTGCATACATTGCGATGCATTTGATACATAATGCTGCTCTTACCCCCCAGGCTTTGTGACATTCCTGGGACACCATAAGGGCAGCAGAGAATAATAAACACAACTACACGGGGTCTTTTAAAGTGTAATATTTTCTGCGGTCTGGCTCTTTCAGGAGTCTGATCATTATTATCTCCATAGCTGTGTTTACAGGACAGAACTCTGCCCCAGGGCTCAAATCCCTGTTCCTAACATTTGCCATTAGTTGTAAATAGTTTGATGCTTTAAATCTTCAAATACCAAGATCAATGGGAGAACAGCATGTTGGTTTTAATCAACCTCATTATCCTGTAATGCTAACCAGATATTTGTGATCACAAAGAATAAATTATGGGCTAATTTGATAATTAGGTTGCCTGCATCAAAAAGCTGCATGCAATTTTCTGAGTTTCAAAACCAGTTCACATTTAACGCTTATGCTGCTGGCCTGGGGAAGTTAAAGAAAACACGAATACTGGAGGCTGCCATGTCATGATGACTGCTGGTGTAGTGTCACATTTTGCTGCCTATCACAGGATGCTGCGGAAGTGACGTTGCCGGCAAAAATTGCGTACTGCGCATGCGCGATGCGTTCCAAACACTCGCGCCGTGCGTTCCAACATAGTTTCGGCAATACAGTTCAGCGAAACCATTACATAATGTTACGGAAGTGACGTTACACACAACACAAACACTGCGCCGTTCGTTACAACACTAATACTTCCCTTGTTACCTAGTAGGTTTTGCATTGCTGGGACTTGTAGTGCCTATCCTGAGCTACATGCTTCAATGTTCAGTGTCCTCATCCCTATCCCCGAGCTTCAATGTTCAGTGTCCTCATCCTTATCCCTGTGCTTCAATGTTCAGTGTCCTCATCCTTATCCCTGTGCTTCAATGTTCAGTGTCCTCATCCCTATCCCCATGCTTCAATGTTCAGTGTCCTCATCCTTGTCCCCGAGCTTCAATGTTCAGTGTCCTCATCCTTATCCCCGAGCTTCAATGTTCAGTGTCCTCATCCCTATCCCCATGCTTCAATGTTCAGTGTCCTCATCCCCGAGCTTCAATGTTCAGTGTCCTCATCCCTATCCCCCTGCTTCAATGTTCAGTGTCCTCATCCTTATCTCTGTGCTTCAATGTTCAGTGTCCTCATCCTTATCCCCCTGCTTCGATGAGGACACTGAACATTGAAGCTCGGGGATAAGGATGAGGACACTGAACATTGAAGCTTGCGGATAGGGATGAGGACACTGAACATTGAAGCTCGGGGATAAGGATGAGGACACTGAACATTGAAGCTCGGGGATAAGGATGAGGACACTGAACATTGAAGCTCGCGGATAGGGATGAGGACACTGAACATTGAAGCTCGGGGATAGGGATGAGGACACTGAACATTGAAGCATGTAGCTCAGGATAGGCACTACAAGTCCCAGCAATGCAAAACCTACTAGGTAACAAGGGAAGTATTAGTGTTGTAACGAACGGCCCAGTGTTTGTGTTATGTGTAACATCACTTCCGTAACATTATGTGATGGTTTCGCTGAACTGTATTGCCGAAACTATGTTGGAACGCACGGCGCGAGTGTTTGGAACGCATCGCGCATGCGCAGTACGCAATTTCTGCCGGCAACGTCACTTCCGCAGCATCCTGTGATAGGCAGCAAAATGTGACACTACACCGGAAAGGTGGACTTTCTGAGACAGGTACATCATCAGTGTGATATCATATAGGTCTGATCTGCTCCAGAGCTAACTTTGTTCCAGAGAGCCAGGAAAAGGCAGCTCCCAACACTGACATGGGTAAGGCCTCATGGAGCTCAAATGCTCCATTGAGCTTTTTTTCCCAGCCTGTATAAGCATCTCTATGTAAATATGTGTCTGTGCACACATAAGTGCTTAAAGCGTTACTAAACCCACAACAGTAAAATCAGTGTGTATGTGCAGTAAAGCATGCTTGTTATACTCACTGTGGAACCTAATGGGTTAATCCTCTGCATTGTGTAAAAAGGATGTTTGATCCTGTCTTCTCTGAACCTCCCATTCTTTTACTATTCCCTATGCATCTCCTGATAGAATAGAGCATTGATGGCACTCTGCAAATGCTCAGTTTGATGTGTATTGCTAGAGAGGTTTTTTTTTTTGCTTGTGCATGTGATCGCCACAGGTCCAATCGGCACTGTGCAGGCAGAGAGTCAGGTATCACGCATTCTCATAGAACAGTGAGGCTGGGTTCACACATATGCAAATTGGATGCGGCTTTCCCTGCATCCAATTCGCATAGCAGGATAATGTGATTGGCTCTCTATGGAGCCGCATCACATGTTTCCGGGGCAGCTGCAGAGCGCACTACACAGAAACGAAGATTCTGCCCTCATTCATCCCCTAAGTGGAGAACAGGGACGGACAGCGTTGCTGTGTGATCCGGGATCGGTTTAGGGGTGAACCAACCTCAAGGGAGAATAAAAACTCCTCCTACAAGCTTTAACCGGTGCTCAGCCGGACACTGATAGAAGTCACAAGACTGCTATATACTGTTGATGAAAAAGGGTATTTAGTAGTTTATATTTACTAAAACATTCCCATTTCCATGTTCTGTGTACTGTGTACTGTGTGAGTAGAGATATAGTGAATGCAGGGTTCTGGGTTTAGTAACATTTTAAAGGGCGTATTGGAACAGGAGGGTTTACAGTAAAAAAACAAAAACACCAAAGGCGCATTCTTGAGAGGAGCATTACAGAAGATAAAACGCTAGAAAAAAAAAAACAACCTATGAGCATAAATGCATTCCAATGGGCAAAATAAATGAATATTAATTAAAATACTCTACTGGTTAGTAGAATGCATTTACACGCAAAATGCTAGACGCACATAAACGCGTGCGCAATACATGGTTTTTAGCTCATTTTTTATTTATTTTTTGTCACATTTCTGCCATTCTGAAGGACTTTTTCAGATATTCCTTGTGCATGAGGGCTAACAGTCACATAATTGGTTGATGGTGATTTCTTAGGCCGCGTACACACGGGCGGATTGTATGGCCTACTTAGTCCATCATACAATCCGACGGACAGTCCGTCATACTTTCGAATGAACGGACTTGACCACACACGGATAGCCAAACAGTCCGTTGAAAGCTTGCACGATGACGTATACAGCACGTACGACGGGACTAGAAATAGGAAGTCCAATACACAGCAATGCAACCTTCCGCCGTGTAAATCCTTTCTGAGCATGCGCCATTCTTAGTCCGTCGAACTAGCCTACTCACGAGCGGATTGTCCGCTGAAACCAAAGTATGACGGACAATATTACGGAAATTCCGAAATACTTAGTACGCCAGACTGCACGCTGAAAAAGTCCACTGAAGCCCACACACGAGCGGACTGTCCGCTGAAATGTGTTTCGGCGGACTAAGTAGGCCATACAATCCGCCCGTGTGTACGCGGCTTTAGTATATCTAAAGCCAAGAACAAAAATGCTGTATTTGCAGCTTGCCAGTCCTGAAATGTGGTGGCTGCATTAGTTTTAATTTTCCAGCCTTTTTTTACTTTTTGTTTTCAACTGGTGATCCTGCCAGTGACACTCTATTTGTCCTAGGTTGACAGTGCTCACTTGCTGTACCATATCTTTGGAGGTGGAGGAGCATATCACCCCAGAACAGAAAGTGTTTTATGACTACAGTAACCTCCCCCTCTCCTTATTTCCATAACATAAAGCAGAGATGAACAGATATAATAAAATGCTTTCAATGATATATTGACAAGATAGGATTTTGATGAAAGGTCCACTTTACTATTTTTTTCACTTTGTGTATTAATGTTAACAATCAGACGCAAAATCAGTCAGAATAAAAATGACCAGTAAACCTACATATCACACACAAAAATATCACATACGTAAATCTATAGAATGTAAAATAAAATCCATACCCTGGTTAAGCTTGAAAGGGGCATTTACAATGGTCACCTTCTATTTATGTGGCGTAAACCCTTTCTTCAAAAATAATGAAAACAAAAATTGTTTTTAGTTGGTGTAGTTGGAGTTCTTCTAAAACATGATTTCATTCTGAATGGCATACCAATGCACTAAGGCAGGGATTTCCAAACTATCTAAATCTAAACTAAGGCCAGTTTACTGTCTTTCAGACTTGGGGGGGGGGGGGGGGGGGGCAGACTGTGGCCAGCATGAGTAGAAAATGCCCTGGCATCAATGGGAGTAAATAATAACCCATTATTGGTATTTCTGGGAGGAATGGGGCCTCATTGTTGCTATCCGGGGAAGGAGTAGTGTCTTATTGTTGTTATCAGGCAAAGTAATAATGCCCCATCCTTGGTGTCAGTGGCAGGAATTCTGCCCCATAGTCGATGACCCAGATAAACTCAAGCAAATGGATACATTTGACCCCTGGGCTGCAGTTTGGAGACCACTGCACTAAAGCAATGCAATTTTGATGCACATGCATTGCAGTGCACCACCATATGTGCCATTTTTGGTCCATTCCCGTATATTGGCAGCCAATTCAAAATAAATAGGGGGCCCCAGACTTTTTTTTTTTAAATTGAATAATTATAAAATGATTTTTGTTATTAAATTAAATGTTATTAAAATTAAGCGTGTGTGTAGGATACAGAGCAGTTAAGCCTGACTTCAGAGGCAAAGAAAGGAATGAGGGCTTCTGGGAGATGTTTTATATTTCAACTTCTCATATTATATTATCATTCAAATTGTTTGTTTTAACATGACTGTATTATGGAATGTATTACTGTAATACCTTGTTTTTGAGAGACAAGTGGATGGGACAAGGGAAAAGTTTGAAAAATGTTGGAAAGTGCCAGGTAACAGCCCCTATCCCATCATATGGGAATTAAGTTTATGAACAGCGTCAATTTATCAAAGTGGGAGACATAAGAGACAAGCTACCCCCAACCCCCCTCCCCCCCGCGACTGACCCTGACTGGGTCAAGGGGCAAATCCGACACTCCGAAATCCCAAATAGGGTAAAACTTTGTTAGCAAGTTTCACCAAAAATTACAAGATTCGTGCAACTTGGGATAGGTGTGGCCCTGGATCAGAATTCAGAGAGAATGACATAGCAGAGAGTAGGATGAAATTGGCAGAGAGTAGAGGACCTTCCTTTCTAAAGCCTCATACATACAATCGGACTTTGTACAAACTTTCCCATGGACTTTTGTACAAAGGGCGTAGTCCACAAGTTTGTATTGCATACACACGGCAGGACTTTTTAGGCAACAAACACGAACGTAGTGACGTTTCAACGTACTGATGACACTTCAAAAGAGGACGTTCAATTACTCCAGCGCCACCTTTGGTCAACTTCTGTATTGTTGTCTGATCTTTTGCATTGGTTCTGAGCATGCGTGTTTGTACCTTGTACAAAAGTCCGATGGTTTGGGTACACACGAATGGACTTTGCTCCATTGGACTTATGTTGTCAAAAGGTTTGTCCGTTCACACAGCCAACAAAAGTCCGATGAAAACTGAAAAAGTTTGTCCGATGGAGCGTACACACGGTCGGATGTTGCTCTAAAACAGCTCATTTGCATGTTTGTTGTCAAAATGTCCGATCGTGTGTACGGGCCTTTACATATCTTGCAGTAGTGAAGTCGACTCCTAACAAGTGTTTTTTTTGTGTACCAAATCTTTCAACCAGGCTTTTAAAAAGTGTTTTCCAGTTTTGCAAACCTTTTAGCCTTGTTAGGCTTTCCCTTGAGACTTCAGTAGTGTGTTCATTGAGGAAATTGTCAACTTTGTAGGCTTTGCCAAGTTCCAGTCATGTCTCACTCCATCTCAATGGGCACTTTTTATACATGATGAAGGGCCTGCTGATACCTTTCCAGGTGCTATTGTAACAGAATATATTTGAGCATGGTGGTCACTAGTTTTTTGGGAGAAAGGTCATTTAGTATATTAGCACTGCTAAAAAATTATCTGAGAACCATGGAAACCCATGAAAGACTATGCTCTGTGCCTACTGGCTTGAGTGTCCTCAAGGTGATACAGTTTGATGAGTTAAAGATTTTGCAGATGCTAAGTGCAGGAGGAAATACTTTTTGTAAATATTGTAATGTGATGCATTACTGTGATGTATGACTTGCCAGTTCTAATTACCCGTGCAATGTGTATTCTTACAGACAATAAAATTGAGAAAATAAAATCAGACAAGTGTCTTCTTTGGAACCTAACATTTGTTTTTTTAGAACATGTGTGGTTTATCATTTTATCACTTTTTTTATTTGTCATATAGTTTAACTTCTATGTTAGGGGGCCCCCAAGGTCTAAATCTGGCATTGCCTTTATTCATCTGGTGAGGGCCCAAAAATACCTCTGTGACTTCAGTGATGGCTCAGTGATGCCCATTACAGGAACCATGGCAAATGGTTGTGGGCCTAGGTAGAATATAGCATTGCAGTCATGGCTCAAGAGCTTTGGAAATAAATACAGGGACAGCAACTTATCATGCCACTGATGATACTTCTTTCCAACAGCCAAAACAAAAATGGACACAGCTTGAAAAAATATAAAAATTGTGCAAAAACCTCTAAAATCACCAACATATGCTCACGTTCAAATGTAAATGGGGCTAAGTCTGGGTTACCAGAAAATAATTTTGTGGCCTGATATACTCATGCAACAAACATTGGGGGTTACTTACTAAAGACAAATCCACTTTGCACTACAAGTGCACTTGGAAGTAAAGTCGCTGTAGATCCGTGGGGGACATGCAAGGAAAATAAAAAACAGCATTTTAGCTTGCACATGATTGGATGATAAAATCAGCAGAGCTTCCCCTCATTTCAGATCTTCCCCTTAGAAACTGAAATGCCTGCCTAGCAGTGTAGAAAAGTCTTTAAAGGTTTGGTTATTGCAGCACGAATAGGTGAATAACAGATGGACTAAAGCCTACTTAACCTGTCACAGTGTAGCACTTTGCATTGTAGGAATAAATGGTCCTTGTGCTTATGGATGTGTTTTTCCTCTGCTCTGCCTCAGTGTGAACTGCTGCTGGTCTCATTCCAGCAATTTCCTCAATTGCTCATTGTTTTCATGGCTATTTCCTGAATTGCTCATTAACAAACGCAGCCTGATATGATTGTGATCTGGGAAGGGCTGCCTATATAAATAAATACTAAAAGTAGATAAAAAAAAGAGAAAAAATATACACCGTAAAATCAAAGACAGCAGAAGGGGAAAAAAAAAAAGAATAATATAACTACTGGATAATGACTAAACATACATTTGTCAGTAAGAATAAAGTGGGGTCACTTGTTTAGGAAGGTTTGCCCGATGTACACATAAAACAGTGGTCAGATGCATTGATAACGGTGCAAATGTTTAGCTTTTTTATAATTTATTAAAACGTATTATATAATATGGTTCCTGGCCACATGGTTTGCACCCCTTAGCTTGGTAAAAGCTGCCTAGTTGCTCTGAAAGCTTGTTAAAGCCCAACCCCAGGTTAATGAAAAAAATAATTCCCCATCCCTCTTTTGGGTTGTAATACACCTAGCAGCATTCTACCCACTTTTTGTGTGCCCAAAGTGTCAAGGACCAACTCCCCGGAGGCGCATCATCAGGTCGCCCTGGACTCGAAGGGCAATGCTGCAGAGAAGAGCACCATGCCAATATGTGATGCCACTCCTTCTGGCATTCAGAACCTCACCACCAAAAGAGGAAGAGGCCTTTTGATTTTACACAACCAGACTAAAGACATCATGAAAATGGTGTGTATACATATTTTTATTTTATTTTTTAAAGTGAGGTTGCTTGGGTTGTGTCTCACAGAAGGTGCCATCTGTTTACTGAATATCATATAAAGATATAAAGACAAAGCAACCAAGCCATGATGACAAGTTCAACATCACTCTTAACCAGTGTCGTCCTACTTTTTAAAGTGAGGTTGCTTGGGTTCTCCAAAGGTGTGTGTGTGTAGCAAATTGCGGCTGGAATGAGCCTGGATTTTAAACCTGTCATAATGTAGTGGTAGCTATTGCTGATGTGTCATTAGGAAAAGACTAATGACATAAGCTAGCCATACACTTATGGATTTCTACATCTAATAGATTCCTCCAGCCAGGCTAAAACAGTGTGGATGGAGGAATCTCCTCTGCTAGTGATTGTATTTTACCAGGCAATACCTGTGGCTGTCAGAATACCTGTACAGCGTTTGCATCTCCATCCGGCTCCTTTGCGGATTGAGGAATCGACTTTTGAAGAACTGGGTGGTGCTGATAGGGCCACCCATAGCTTCAATTTAAAGTGCCTATGGAAGTCCTTACTCCAGGTTTGGCTTCAGTACTTTCTGACCACTGACCCTAAATACAAGAATAAGAATTCTGACTTTTCTCCAACTCTTATTTCTTGAATGTTTGTTCTGGATCTGTGACTTGAAAGTCATTAAGACAGTGAAAGTCAGGTAACTAGTATTATCAGAAGAAGGCCCTCAAAGTCAAACCTTCTCACGGGACAGTTGTTCTTGGAGCAGCAAGATGGCTAAGCAGTAGTTATCAGCAAAACTCTCTCTTCTCTTGTTGGGCAAAGCAGTGTTCTCAAAGTGTACTGCAGCATGCTGACTGATAACTGATAAAGAAAAATGTGTGTTTAAAACCTCTGAGCTTTATGTACTGTGTATAATACATTGTAAAATAAAAATGTAAAAAGATCACAGGAGGCCGGGGCAAATATTATTCACAAGTTGGCTCTTCTTTTTGTCACCCTCAGTTGTAATGGTTACAAGGATAGGGAGCTAAGTTCACACTTGTTATCTCTCTGAAAAGCGATCCATGGTGGATTGTTTTTCAAAGTTTGGCTAAGTAGCCGCTGTCAGGTGTTCCGAAAGCGATCCTGTCACCAGCTGAGTGTTTTGTTTAGCCAAATTGCCTTTTTTATTGGGACTAATGCACCACAACCATGCCAAGTGTTCGGCTTGTGGTTGTGGAGCGGCCTTATTGACTTGAATGAGTGTGTCTCACAGAAGGTGCCATCTGTCTACTGAATATCATATAAAGACAAAGCAACCAAGCCATGATGACAAGTTCAACATCACTCCTAACCAGTGTCGTCCTACCATCGGGGAAAACAAAAAAGAAAGGGGGATGTCAGATGAGAAGGTAGTGGAATCAATGGGGGGACATCCATATGTGTCCTGATACAGAAAAACCCACGTGGGGAGCAGAAGAGGGAAAAGAAAGCGTTAAGAGGATGGCATGGAACGAAACAACCAAGGAGAGAGGAGAAAGAAGAAAAACAAAAGGGAGGGAGCCTAGGGTCAGGTTAACACTCCAATAGAACGAACCAAGTTTTGTGGAACTGCTCTTTGGTATGGTTCACTTCTGCCATCATGTTTTGCATAGTTCTGATTAAATCTGACCTTACTTATCCAGAGACTAATTGAGGGAGTAGAGGTCTGTTTCCAGCATAGTAGAATGCAAGCTTTGCTGCACTGAGAAGGGGCATTGTTGTCAGTTAGAAGAGAAAGAGAGTGGGGTAACTCCAACTGAGCATGGTCAGTTTGAAAATTATAGCTTGAATTTTGTCCCCGAAATCTCATAGAGCACGACAGTCCCAAAAAATATGTAGTAGACCCTTCATGCTGTTGGCATCTCCAGCAAAGGTGCAAGCACTGTGAAAACTTTTTGGGAACCTTGTACCAGCGAGCTAGCAATTTATAGTATGATTGCTGTATTCTGCTAGAAATCAAGGATTTGTGGGCAAGCTGCAGAATCCTCTGTTTTTTTTGTTCTGAGAAGATCATATTCAGGTCTGTTTCCCAGCAAGTTAGGAAAGGGGAATATAATGACTAGGAGGCTGCGATAGAAGCTTATATGAGATGGACAGACTGAGGGTTACTTACGAAAGGAAAATCCACTTTGCACTACAAGTGCGCTGCACGTGCACTTGGAAGTGCAGTCACTGTAAATCCGAGGGGGGCAGGCAAGAAAAATATAAAACAGCATTTTAGCTTGCACATGACTGGATGATAAAATCAGCAGCGCTTCCCCTCATTTCAGATATACCCCTCAGATTTACAGTGACTGCACGCACTTGTAGTGCAAAGTGGATTTGCCTTTCGTAAATAAACCCCACTGTGTCGAATAGGAGAAGACTCCAGACATGATTGTTCAAAAGCAAGGGGAATAGATGGGAGAATGGAGGCCTTTTAAAAGTTTGAATGAGAAAATGTCTGTGGCTTGCCACAGCTGCAAATGGGGTTCTGAAATAAGTTACATTTCCGATATGGTTTTAAACCCATGTGACGTCTGGAAATGTTGAAGCCTGAGTCGTTCAGACAATCAAAATTTTTGTCCACCAGGCCTGGGGTCAATTTTGGATGACCGATAATTGGGGTCAAGCCCGATGGGTAAGAGTCCCGGAGGATATGTTTCCTACTTTGAGCCAGCACATCAAGACTAACCCCAATCAAGGGGTTACATAGTTGTTAGGGTTGAATAAAGACACCAGTCCATCCAGTTCAACCTGTAGTGTGTGTGTTTATGTCAATAATAAATCCCATAAGGCTGTATGTTGCGATCATTAAGATGCCCATCTATTTTTTTTTTTTTTAAAACTAGCGACACTACCTGCTGATACCACTATTTGTGGAAGGGAGTTCCAAATCCTCACTGCTCTGACAGTAGACGCAGTTTAAGGTTAAACCGCTTCTTCTCCAGTTTCAATGAATGGCTGCGTGTCTTTTAGAACTCCTTCCCACTGAAAGGTTTTTTTCCCTATGCTAGGGTTACCAGTAAGGTATATTTGTATCGCTATCATATCTCCTCTCAAGCGTCTCTTCTACAGAGAGAATACGTTTAAAACTTGCAGTCTTTCCCCATAACTGAGGTCCTCCAGTCCCTTTATTAGCTTTGTTGCCCTTCTCTGGATTCTCTCCAGTTCCAGCACAATCAAGATGAGACTGAACCAAAATCTTGTAGTGGTAGAATTATAGTTTTATCTTTTGGAGTAAATCCCCTTCTTAATGCATGCTTATATTCTTCTGGCTTTGCCTACAGCAGCTTGGCATTGCATGCCATTGCTGAGCCTGTCATCTACTAGGACCCCATTAATGTTTTGCATCCTGGATTCCCCAGAGGTTCTACCCCTAGCCAATAACTGCCATTTGTAATTTTAGCACTCAAATGCATTACTTTACATTTTTCAACATTAAACCTCATGTGCCATGTAGTTACCCACCCCATTATTTTATTGAGGTCCTGTAAGGTTTCCACATCCTGTTGTGAAGTTATCTCCCTGCTCAGCTTTGTACCATCAGCAAACACTGAGACTGAGTTATTTATACCAAACTCTATATCATTTATAAATAAATGAAAGTGGTTGTAAAGGCATAAGTTTTTTTATCTTAATGCATTGTGTGTGCAGCAGCCCCCCCCCCCCATACTTACCTGAGTCCAATCTCTATCCAGCAATGTGCACGAGTGCCTCGGCCATCCGGGACTCTCCCTCCTGATTGACTGAGACACAGCAATGGCACCATTGACTTCCACTGCTGTCAAAGTCAGTTAGCCAATCAGGGTGAGGGCGTGGGGCCGAACCACGGCTCTGTGTCTGAATGGACACTTGGAGCTGCGGCTCGGCTCAGGTGCCCCCATAGCAGGCTGCTTGCTGTGGGGGCACTCAACAGGAGGAGGGGCCAGGAGCACCGAAGAGGGACCAGAGAAAAGGAGGATCCAGACTGCTCTGTTCAAAACCATTTTACAGAGCAAGTATAACATGTTTGTTATTTTTAAAGAAAAGAAAAAACAAGATTAGGATCACTTTAAACAGAATTGGTCCCTGGGCAGATCCTTGGGGGACCCCACTTACCACCCCAGCCCATTCCAAGTGCTCACTATTTATCACCACCCTTTGGACACACCACTGTAATCAGTTTTATATCCAGGTAGATACCCTATGGTCCATGCCGCCAGACCTTTGTAAAGTAAATGTTTATGGGGAACTGTTTCAAATGCCTTTGCAAAACCCAGATATACTACGTCCACGGGCCTACCTTTATCTAGATGGCAGCTCACTTTCTCATAGAATGTTAATAGATTGGTCTGGTAAGAACGATCCTTCATGAATCCATGCTGATTAGTACTAATGATACTGTTTTCATCAGCAAATTCTTGGATATAGCATCCCCTTCAATAATTTACAGACTACTGATGTTAGACTGACTGGCATGTAGTTTCTAGGTATATGTCTCTGCCCCATAGGTGTGTGCAGCCTACTGCATTAGGGTGTGCACCCTAAACATCAAACACAAATACTTTGCTATTATACTTTATTCCAATTCTCTGTGGCCATATGGCACTGTTGATCAACTTTTAAAAGTGCTAGATGCTTGTTTGTGATGTTGCTCCAGTGGCTTAAATGTTTCAGAAGTTGTTGAAATAGGGAGTTGTGACTAAAAAGTAATATGGTTAGAAGATCGGTATGACAGCCAAGCAACTAATGTTTTCAGAAGGAGAGTGGCAATTGCAGCCTTATCACATTTTTTTCAAATCTAGGGTCAAAACTTTTTTTTCATTTTTGATAATGTGTGGAGGAGTTAGGGCAAGTATGTCATGGGTTTTTGTTCCCTTCAGATTTGCCCCCACCCCGACCCCGCTTCCTCTCCTTTCCCTCCCAGTCCATGAAAAGCAAAACTAGCAGATACAGGTCAAATTCTGGTAACTTTCAATTCATTTTAAATCATCTTAAAAGTCTCTCAAACCGATATCAAAAGCACACTGCATCGAATCCCATTAACATAGGTCCTTAGTGAGATTTACTTTCTCTATATGTACTGGAGACCATTGTCATTAGGACACAAAATGTTGCAAAATCCACAATCTAATGCCCCGTACACACATTCAGATTTTCCGATGGAAACTGTTAGATGGGAGCTTTTTGTCAGAAATTCTGACCGTGTAGGCTCAATCGGACATTTTCCATCGGAATTTCCGACACACACAAAATTTGAGCTCTAGATTTCAAATTTTTCGACAACAAAATCCGTTGTTGGAAATTCCGACCGTGTGTACACAATTCTGAAGCACAAAATCAAGCAGAAGAGCCGCACTAGCTATTGAACGTCAATTTTCTCAACTCATCGTACGTCACTGCGTTCTTGACGTTTTGGAATTTCCGACAACATTGTGTGACCATGTGTATGCAAGACAAGTTTGAGCCAACATCCATCAGAAAAAATCCCATGGATTTTGTTGTCGGAATGTGTGATTACAGTTGTCCCGAGAATGAAATAGAGAAGAAAACTTCAAAAGGGTCCTGTTCTGGTAACTACTGTGTAGGCATGGATTTCTAAGCTCCCCTTAGTGCAAGAACGCATGTGAAAGCTGCAATGTGTGATGAAAACAAGAGTATAATACGTTATCTGTATTATTACAGTTTTAAAATGACCAATTCCAAATGTAAGTTTTTCAGCACACAACATTTGAGTACAACATACAACTATGCCACTTTCCAATTTCAACACCATGTCCAATACATATTTTGGACCAGCACTTAATGCATGAAAAACACATGACTGCAGCTGTCACATCTTCCCCACAATATCTATTTATAAAATAACTCATGGTTATCCTGCGTTATGATGCAGCATTTTGCATTTGTCAGTCACACCCTGGAAAAAGTACATGGGCAATTTTTTGAAGTCCTATGATATTTATAACTTGGTACTTAAAACAAGATTTGCACTCTATTTTTATGTTCTGTGGTTCACTCAAGGTTCTGTTTTTCTAGTCTTGAGTCAATTGCTTTTAACTAAAGGAATACACATATGTTACTCTCCCAACAACTCCCAACAAAGTGAATCTATCAGTTTTATATACATATATTAAAGTGTCCACTGACAGTAGAGAAGGTCCTGATGTGACCCAACAACTGCCAACTCTTTGTTCAGATGATCTAGTTGATGCTGCTGGGAAAGTACCAGATAATATCCGTTGGTAATGGAAACCTATGCATTTACAGATAAACAAAAATAATTCTGACTCTATACTTTTAAGCTGGAGCACCTTGAATAAAAGACATGGCCTTTGGACATATATCTACAGTTATTTGTGGTTTGCAGTGATTGTTTGCACCTAGTACATTTTTGAATGATTGGGTCAAAATTGTATTTGATTACTTTTACCTAATGTGTTCATATTTTGAATATTGTCATTATCAGGATATAATATTTTTAACAATTGTTGTCCTTTAAATACCTTACTAATGGGCCAGGTTTATGCTAACCTGTTACATCATGGTACAAGTTATAATGCTGATACACAACAGGCACAAGGTTGCTTCCCCTTCACACTATAGAACTTTCACCACCACCTTTAGCATCTCCAGCAATGCAGTGCTCTGTGTCCTTGTATCCTTTTGCGGGGCCCCCCAACACAGTCTTAGGAGCCATTTACACTATTCCATTGCAATAACACGCACATTATATTTGTTTATGCGATGCCGAGCCATTCATTCTGATGCCGCATACACATGACCAAATTGTCTGGTGTAATTAGTCCGGCAAACAATTCGGCAAACAATCCGCCGGACTTTCTAACGAACGGACTTGGCCACACACGTACACTCCGAAAGTCTGGCGATTTCTAACGCGATGACGTACAGCACGTACGACGGGACTAGAAAAAGGAAGTTCAATAGCCAGTAGCCAATAGCTTCCTTCTCGTACTTGCTTCTGAGCATGCGTCATTCTTAGTCCGCCGGACTAGCACACTGACGAATGGATTGTCCGCTGAAAGCCAAGTCCGGCGGACAAATTTTGAGTCAAAACTACTTTCTAAGTCTGCCGGACTTTACGATGAAAAAGTCTGCTGGAGCCCCCACACGATCGAATTGTCTTGGACTTGAGTTGCAGCACAACGGTGTATATGCATCTTTCTAGGTGTGCTAGACAGACCTATATTTGAACTTAACATAATGCACTCTTTGGTGTGAATGGGCCCTCATGAGAAGTGGGGGATATCCTTGCCTTAATTAAACATAACTTTGATTTTTGGGGGGCTGTGGTAGCGAATAGGGAAGCAGTGCAGGGATGCAAAAAGCACAATGTGACTCTGGAGGGTGTCTGCTATGTACCTATGCTGTTTGTGCCATGGTCTAATGAACACACATTGGTTTGTACACCTGGGCACTGAAATACAGCTTTATTGTATGTTATATGTTGGGTACTCAAGTTTTATTATTTCTGTTTATACAAGGTGCACACAGCCCCACACACAGCCCGTGCAGAGTCCCCCACACTGTACCGAATTCCCACCCCCACAGTACAGAACTCCCCCAGACAATGCAGAGTTCCTCCCCGAGAGAAAAAAACCCCCTCCCACTCAGCACAGAGCCCCCCTCCCCCACATACACACACACACAAAGAGTCCCCCCCTTCCCGCACACTCACACAGAGCCCCCCCCCCCACACATAGTACAAAGCCCCCCACCACAGTACAGTCCCCCTCACACAGTACAGAGTGCTTCCATGACTCCCCTGAGAGTGCCTGAGCTGCTCAAAGAGAAGTGCTGTCACTGTAAACACAGAAGCTGGTAGAGGAAACGAGTAGTGCAGAAAACTTCTTCTGGCTTCTGTGTTTATAGTGACAGATCGCAGAGCTCCATCACATTCTGGCAGAAAAAAAGCCCTGCCATTAAGTTTTGCCACCCAAGGTCTGGGTCTGTGTGTCCTTTCCTCAAATCCTGACTGTTGTTACATTAGGCCCCTTTAACATCGGCCATTTCTGGTCTTATCAGCAAAGAATTTGTGAACAGATCCTCTAGCTGAATAGGAGCAGAACTGAATGGATATCACTTTTGTGACATCTGAGTTCATTAATTATTTTTCTGCTGTAAAAGCCAGAGGTTCCGGACCCATATTAGATCTATGGGTGGTCGGATTAACCTACAATCTGTCATGTTTAAGTCCAAAAAAACGGAAAAAGGTGCAGAACATTTTCGTTTTTTGATTTTTGTTTTTCGGAACAGGTTGGACTTACATCCAGTTGGTCGTAGGCTAACACGGAGCTTCCAATCAGGCCCACCTAAAATACTGACAGGCAGAACTGATTGGTCTGCCCATGTGAATGGGGCCTTAGGAAGGTATTATTGTCTGGTTTCATGGTCAGTCACAAAAGAAAAAAAAAGTCAGGACATAAACCTAGCCTAGTAATTACTTGACTACCATAACAAATTGGCTACTGGAGGTTAAGTATCAGACTGTATTTTCGCCTTCTAGTGCCATTTCAAGGCTTAGCGAGCGGTGCCACGATTAGCAAAAGTCCTATTTATAGGTATTCCAGTGGAAATTTAGGTCCCATACGTTTGACTTCACTGATCCTTGCCCATCTGCAACGCTTTTCCTGAGGCTCTGTTTATCCTAGTCAAAGTATTTCCTTCCTTCCTCTAACTTCATTCCCCTCCGCTCCCTGGAGGGTTGGGGTTTGTATGATCCACTAGCCACAAATCATACAGTCCTGCAGCACAGAGACAGATAAAAGCTTCAGCTCACCAAGATGTGAGCAGTAATGGTAATGTTAAACAACAGAGCTACTCATTGTTTGGCTGATCTGGGAAACATCCTTGAATTCTGCTAGCTACATTAACTGGTTATTAAGTAAGCTGCAGCTGCTCTGTATCAGTTTCACTACAGCATTTGAATGTACAGCTATTCCCAGATGAGATGCACAACAGTGTAACATCTATTTAACCTTCCATCTCTTGAATCTGTCCGTGGCGAATATAAATGCGTCTTGGACGGTCAGCGCTAGACATTCTCTGGTTCCTTCTGGCATTCGATGTTAAGCTATTTTGATGGTCGTGGCGGGCTTGTTCCTTCTTAAGGCAAAACGGGGCTAATAATACACAACAATGTCAAGGACAAAGTGCATTGTGGGACACGTTGCTAAAATTTTATGTTACTAAGCACTGCGTATTTTAATTTGCAAAGTTAAGGCAGGCTCTTTTTAAAAGTAAAAATTGCATGTACTTCTAACGGAACGTGGAGGTTTCAAAATTGGCACGTGCTGTTTGGAAATAGGTTCAGATAGTTGGCCTGGCATTAAGGTTCTCTGTCAGACAGATGCAGGGAGAGGGTTTAAATATGTTTTGTGTAATGTATATGAGCAATCTGAGGCTACAAGCACTCCAGTGTTGGGATGCAGAAACACATCTAGCACCTGTGTAAAAAAAAAATGGTGTCAGCTTGCACTGTCCCTGGCAATCGGTTTACCTTTGGTGAGGCTGTCTGAATAAGCGGCACAAATAAACAGGGACTTCAGTGTCAAGTGAGGAAAGATGCTGGAAAATATCTCACTGTGACTTTTCTCCTGTAGCTTCTTTGAAATTACTTCATGTCTGCAGGCATGTACTGCAGAGATGGCTGCATATAGGTTTCCTAATGGTGGTACCAGCAGACCACGCCTGTGTAATATGCATAGAAATGTAAACTTATATTACGACACGCTTACAATTGATGTCACTGCCCCTGCATGGGCTTAACAGTTGCAATGTCCTCTTTTTTGAAAAACCTTACAAAATTTCATTGAACGAAATGGCCACTTATAGTTTCCATCAGAAGCTTGTGTGACAATGCTGGAGCACAATTGGCAGATAGGGACAGAATGTTGCCCCCTTAGGGTCCGTTCACACAGGGGCGACCCGTCAGGCGACTTAGCCGCCTGACAAGTCGCGTCCCGCTCTATGTAATGGAACCATTCTAATCGGAGCGACTCAAGTCGCTCCGACTTAGAAAAAGGTTCCTGTACGACTTTTGGGGCGACTTGCATTGACTTCTATACAGAAGTCATTTCACAAGCCGCCGCTAAAGTCGGATCCCGGTCGCCTGAGGCAGTCGCGCTGCAAGTCGTGCTGCCTCAGTGTGAACGGGCTCTTACAATGATATGGAGTTCAGAGTATCTGATGTGGATTGGGTGGGAGAGAAGAATGTACGCTTTTGTTATCTTTTTAGTTATTATACTTATTCGGTAGAGTGGAAACTGGCTAGAAACGATCAGTTTGTTTTTATTTTTTTTTTATTTTTTTGCTGTCTAGGTTCTAATGAGTTAAATCCCAAATTAAAAATGGCTGTTTGAGTTTTGAGTATGAACTTGCTCTGTTAAGCTGGCCATACACCTATAGATTATCTACAGATTTTCTATATTTAGATGGAAAAAGTGTGAGATTCCTCCATCCACACAGTTTAGTGAACATGGAGAAATCTGTTGCACTTTTTCCATTTAACCATCGGAAATCTGCAGATAATCTATAGGTGTATGGCCAGCTTTAAGCTGGCCACATGTGGCTTGAATTTCAGACTATTCCTGCTGAAACAGCCAAAATTTGAGCTGTTCAAACTGTCCACTCTTTCTTCTGTAGCCTTTTCATACCCCATCCACAGATCCATATAGTGTACAAGAGATCAATAAAATGAGCAATGAGCTGAGTGAGGAAGCCTTGGAGGAACATATATGATGTATGATAGGTATATGATAATAATATGGCATGGCCATGAGGTCATACAATTTACCAAGAGTTTAAGTTTTAAATGGGTCTGCCCTAAATTGAGACAGCTGTTACCAGGACCCTGCATCTGGCAAGGAACACTGTTGAACAACACTGTCTCTCTTCTCTACCTGTTACCCCTTACTACACACTTTGGATAGAAAAGGTAAATTCTATCTTGCATTTGGAAAGCCTAACCTATGCAGGTAGAAATAGCCCTCTGAGGTTGGGTTCACACTGCCGCACTCAGTGGTTCACAGCAGGAGTCTGGTGCATCTTCAGTCATCATTTCAGGTCTGATTTTGGCTCAAATTTTTGGCTGAATTCGGACCTGAAACAGACCAAAAGATGCATATGGCTCCTGTGGAATTCGACTGGAGTCGTTGCTGAGATATGTGAACCGGCTCCACAGAGAGTCGGTCACAATCTCCTGATATGCGAATTGGATGTGGGGAAACCCACATCCAAGTTGCAATAGTGTGAACTCGGCCTAAATGTTAATACGATCTGGAGAGAGTGACCCTACACTTGCAGTCCCTACTCTAGTTATCAATGGACTTTTCAAAAATCCTGGTCATTAGGATAGATGACTGACCCCCATCCCCTGCCACATTCTATATATCCCAATTTTATTTAACATGCAACCCAAAAAACATCACATGGAACACAGCAAACTTCCCATTATAATACCATTTTTTATTTCTTATATATCTTGCATTTATTTGCACTGTCATTGCATTCTTATTTATATACCAATACTTTACAATGTTCTTTAGTAATGTGGGTTTGTGTTGGTGGTCTATCTCCATTAATTCTATAATTGATGGACTGAGGACCACTCTTTGTGTTCTCCTTGCATGGTAAGTCATGCCACTTTGTTCTATTCTAATGCAATGCACATGTACAAAACTTTAAGTCATGTGTGGGAGGCCCTATCGATATACATAAGGCTATAGCCACATAAATATCAAAATGTCAAAATGTGGAAGTAAATGGGTTTCCTCATGTACCCTAGAACAGGGGAGATAATAAGGAGGTGGGGATATTCAAAATGCCTGACCCCTCAAAATGATAGATTTGGCAAAAACATGCATTTATTATATCAAAACATTTACTTATCCATAAAAACACATATAAGGAACTGCACGTTCCAGTGATTGATATTACCATGAACCATGAAGATGTGTCCAAAGGATTAACACGTTTCGCCTATCTTGAGGCTTCTTCGGGACCCCTTTAATGGTTAGTGATAAATCAATGGTGCAGCTAAAGATAGAAAAACCCAGGGACAAACGAATCTCTATTGGATAATATATACTGTGTTCATTTGGATAATCAAGATATTATCCATATGTTATACTCATGTAGCAGTAAAATATACTAGACACAGGTATCTGGAACAGATATGCCAGCCGGCTAAAATAAATGGTACAATTAAATTAAACAATGCTTTCCTTTGCTAGAATGTCCTCCGGCTGGTGTGAAGGAGGCCATTAAGCCTGTTACACACAACTAGTTTTTGTTTGTTCAACACAGTGGGCTGAACATAAAAAAAACCTGACAGCTTAGGTTGGAGCCGATGTACTAACAATTTGATGTTAGTATAGTGATTTCCCCTGCTGTGCTATTGTGTTCTGACAGGGGGCAGCTCCCTGCCAGAACGCTCCGATTAGCACTCTCAGCCAACAGATCGTGAGCTGGTCGGCAGACCTTTTTTGGTCTTACACATTCAACAGAAGCTGGCTGAACGACCGGCTTCTGCCGGACTGGCTGCAGTATACACGGACTGAATGTTGGCCGGTTTCAATTCACCGGCTGATGCCACCTGGCATTCTGTCCCTGCGTATGTGGCTTTAAGAACAGCCACCACCACCAATACACTAGCCAGGCTCTTCCAAGCCACACAATAAATCCAGCAGCAGAGACTAGAGTAAAATAGTCCCAGGAAAGGGCATATATGGAGAACAATGGCGAACCAGTAGGACATAATATTTTTCAGACACTGCCTTTCATACAATATATTGCCAGGGATGCACTTTGGAAGTCTCTGGACTATGGCATATAAACCCAACCTTGATACCCCATTAGCCACACACTGCACACCTTCCAATGGACGCAGCTTACTGAAATGAATAAAGCAGAAAAGGTAAAGACTTTATGCAAAAAGTAAGAAGATTTAGTCTGGAGGGTGTTTTCTCAGCAAGTTACTGCAAACATCTGAAAAGGGAGAATGAACTCCCCAAGCTGTTTAAATGTGCTGTCCTGACTTGTCTGGCAGGAACACAGTTTGAGAGGATTGTTTCTTAAAACAAGATATTGCTCATGATAGATCCAGATGCTGTCCTCCCATCCAAAAGATGCAGATGTCATTATGTGAGAGGGCAGGAATTTGATGGCTGCTCCCCAGTCTACACCAGAGGTCAGAAGGACATTGGTTGTGTCACCTGAGAGGTTATTATTTATTGTCATTCACTGCTATTTTTAAGGTCTGTGTTTTCTGTAGCCTTAAACACAGGCTAAGCAGGAGAGGGTTGAGGTTATGGGGCTGTAGACAGCCTTAAATAATATAAACAATAATTTAAAGCGTAACTCCACTTTTGTTGAGAAAAAAACATTCCCCTCTGGGGATCTATGTACATTGCGAGGATTATAAAAACCTTTGTTGCAGATTCCTACCTTTTGTTATGCTGAAGAAATCCCTGTTTGTCCCTCTGTGCCCATGTGCTCAGTAGGTCTAATGGGAGGGGTTTCATAATTATCAATCAGCTGTGCAACTGCAGAGCACTAACGAGGAAATCTGCTGGGCCTACATCCCTTTAGGGGGATGATATTTTTGTTGCAGGGGATGCTTGAAATCTGACTTGTATCTTAGGCTGACTTCTGGGGAAATTGGTGAGCCAATGGCACAAGCAGGAAATGATGTTTCTGGGGGGCGTTCTGTACACATATGTATACAGAACACCCCCAGGTAGCCATATTGCATTACACTTTCAGAAAATTACAGCAGCTGCAGATTGAAAACGAAAGGTCATTTTTAACATTCAATTGCAATATGACTTGTGTCGCAATTATATACGCTATGTCCTTTTTCCTTTATTTGCTATTTTTTTTCCTCACAAAAGTAGAGTTACCCTTTACATTGAAATACATTTTACAATAGAGTTTGTTTGGATGAAAATGGCCATCACCTATTTTGTTTTATTATATTAAAATAATGACATATATTAGTCAACCTTAAAGCGGAACTTCACTCTAGCAATCAATATTGATTGTTTTTAATCCTCATGCTGCTAGCATTAGTAAATAGATAGGGAAGTATACCGTATATACTCGAGTATAAGCCGAGATTTTCAGCCTCTTTTTTGAGGCTGAAAGTGCCCCCTCGGCTTATACTCGAGTCACCGCTGTCTGACTGCTCGATCAGCGTATCGAGCAGACAGACGGCGGACATTAAAATTCAAAAGCCGCGCCTCCTTCTCCGCCTCCGCCTGTGATAGGCGGAACACTGAATTTCCCAGCAGTCAGTGTTCCGCCTATCACGGACATCCGTTCATTCTCATACTACGGACGAGTATGAGAGGATGTCCGTGATAGGCGGAACACAGGCTGCTGGGAAATTGAGTGTTCCGCCTATCACAGGCGGAGGACGGAGGCGCAGCTTTTGAATTGTAGAATGGCCGCCGAGAAGAGCGGCGATCCATCGGCACGACACGGGACGGAGGAGGCACGGGACGGAGGAGGCACGGGACGGAGGAGGCACGGGACAGAGGAGGCACGGGACAGAGGAGGCATGGGACAGAGGAGGCACGGGACAGAGGAGGCTCGGGACGACGGCGGCTCGGGACGGAGGCTTGGGACACAGGTAGGCTGGACACACACACAAGGCTGCACGGACACACACACACACACACACACACACACACACACACACACACACACACACACACACACACACACACACAGGGATGGATGGATGGATGGATGGATACACACACACACACACACACACACAGGGATGGATGGATGGATGAATACACACACACACACACACACACACACACACACACACAGGGATGGATGGATACACACACAGGGATGGATGGACGGACACACACACAGGGATGGATGGATGGATGGATGGACACACACACAGGGATGGATGGACGGACACACACACAGGGATGGACGGACACACAGGGATGGACAGCCATGTCTCACCCTCGGCTTATACACGAGTCAATAAGTTTTCCAGTTTTTTGGGGGTAAATTGGGGGCCTCGGCTTATATTCGGGTCGGCCTATACTCGAGTATATACGGTATCATATTTACTTGTTTTAAACTTTTTTTTTTTTTTATTTCTTCAATTACTTCCTGGTTTGTGGCCTAGGCAAAGGATGCCATACATCCCAGGAGTCTTCAGGAGGGGAGGGGAGGAGGAGAGGTTTTCTGTTAAAAATTACCTTTCCTTTTCAATCTGCAGCTGCTGTAATTTTCTGAAAATGCAATGCAATATGCACTCTCTTGCATGCATAATTGAGCTAAGGGCAGATGGATTCCAGGAAGTAAATGCTACATGATCATTTACCCTTGCTCAAAATGGCCACAGCCATTAATGATAGGAAGGTGTTTTTCAAAAGTGATTTCTCAACAAAATAAGGAGGCATGGATGGGTGGGAGAGTTTGCTAAATAGTGTTTTTGGTTTGCGGTACTCAGATGTAGTGAAGATCCACTTTAAGTAAAAGAAGCAGCGATTTGGCACGTGTTGTCTCTTTGTCTGGGGAGCTGAGCCTAGAAGGTTCCACCATGCCACATGTGGGGGAAACAAAACACCTGGCTACCACATTCTTGCTCCTGTGAGTTAGGCCCAGTAGATGAAGAGTGGACCTTTTTCTGATGGGACAATCAATATAATATTGTACTTGGTTTGGTTTCCATTAAAGCTATTCAGTGTCATAGATGTCAGCAAAGGTTCTCATGACAATGACTGCCATACTGGAAGATAATGCTGCTCAGCTGTCAGTGGAGGATTACCAGCCCTGAGTCATTTCCCAGGTTGCTACCTTTGCATTCTCTTCAATAATCCTCCTGAGTGAATGTTACTGTCCTTAATTACCCCATCCTAAAAATTACCAGCCCAACAAATATATATTAAACCTTTTTCTGAATGGGCAGCATTATTTTCAGGTCCAAAAAGAAGTATGACTTTACTAGGTGGATTTGGTATTGTGTGTAATTTTTGGCAAATGGGGGGTATAGTTTGACTACACTGGGGCGGGAGGTGTGTCGGATTTTAAGCAGCCCTTTACCGTCGGATTTGCGGCGCTATTCGGCCGCTAGCGGGGAGGTTTTAATCACCGTTAGCGGCCGAGAAAAGGTTAAAAACCACCTCTGCAAGAGGCTCTTTGCCGATGGTATAGCCACACTGCCCCATTGATTTCAAGCAGGACATTTTTTAGGCCCCTTTCACACTGGGGCGGGAGCAGCGTCGGAGGTAAAACGGCGCTATTTTTAGCGGCGCTTTACCGTCGTTTTAGCGGTGGTATTTGGCTGCTAGCGGGGCAGTTTTACCCCCCTGCTAGCGGCCGAGAAAGGGTTAAAACCACTGCAAAGCAATGCTGCAGCAGCGCTTTTCCGGCGGTATAGCCAGGCTGCCCCATTGATTTTAATGGGCAGGAGCGCTGAAGGTTCACCGCTCCAAAGATGCTGCTAGCAGGACTTTTTTTTAGAGCCCTTTAACACCGAGCCGCCCCAGGTGTCGGTGCTAAAGCAGCGCTATTTTTTTAGCGCCACTTTACCGTTGTCTTAGCAGTGCTATTTATATAGGGAAACATATTGGTTAAAACCACCCCGCTAGCGGCTGAAAAGGGGTTAGATCCACCCGCAAAATGCTGCTGGAGCGGCGTTTTGCCAGCGGTATCCCAACGCTGCCCTATTGATTTCAATGGGGAGCAATGGTGGAGGAGCAGTGAGTTCACCGCTCCTTCACTGCTCCAAAGAAGCTGCTGGCAGGACTTTTTCTGACGCCCTGCCAGGGCACCGTTCCAGTGTGAAAGCCTTGAAAAAGTATTCATACCCCTTGAAATTGTGCATATTTTCTCATGTTTACAACCAAAAAAGTAAATGTATTTTATTAGAATTTTATGTGATAGACCAACACAAAGTGGCACATAATTGTGAAGTGGAAGGAAAATGATAAATGGTTTTCACATTTTTTTACAAATAAATATCCGAAAAGTGTGGCGTGCATTTGTATTCTTCCCCCTTTACTCTTATATCCCTAGATAAAATCTAGGGGAACCAATTTCCTTCAGAAGTCTCCTAATTAGTAAATAGAGTGCACGTGTGTTTAATTTAATCTCAGTATAAATACATCTATTCTGTGAAGCCCTTAAAGGTTTGTTAGAGACCCTTAGTGAACAAACAGCATCATGAAGGCCAAGGAACACACCAGACAGGTCAG
Organism: Lithobates pipiens; assembly: GCF_037356315.1. Taxonomy (NCBI): domain Eukaryota; kingdom Metazoa; phylum Chordata; class Amphibia; order Anura; family Ranidae; genus Lithobates; species Lithobates pipiens. The sequence continues at coordinate 103,466,804 of NW_027507758.1, read as the reverse complement.
GGATAAAAATGTGGAGAAGTTTAAAGCAGGCTTAGGTTATAAAAAAAATATCCCAAGCTTTGAACATCTCATGAAGCACTGTTCAATCCATTATTCGGAAATGGAAAAAAAAATGGCACAACTGTAAATCTACCAAGACATGACCTTCCACCTAAACTGACAGGTGGGGCAAGGAGAGCATTAATCAGAGAAGCAGCCAAAAGGTCCATGGTAACTCTGGAGGAGCTACAGAGATCCACAGCTCAGGTGGGAGAATCCGCCCACAGGACAACTGTTAGTTGTGCACTCCACAAATCTGGCCTTTATAGAAGAGTGGCAAGAAGTAAGCCATTGTTGAAGGAAACCAGAAGAATTCATGTTTGCAGTTTGCGAGAAGCCATGTGGGGGACACAGCAAATGTGTGGAAGAAGGTGCTCTGGTCAGATGAGACCAAAATTGAACCTTTTGGCCTAAAAGCAAAGTGGTGTATACCAGAAAACTAACACTGCACATCATCCTGCACACACCATCCTTATAGGGAAGCATAGTGGCGGGAGCATCATGTTGTGGGGATGCTTTTCTTCAGCGGGGACAGGAAAGCTGGTCAGAATTTATGGGAAGATGGATGGAGCCAAATACTGGGCAATCTTAGAAGAAAACCTGTTAGAGTCTGCAAAAGACTTGAGACTGGGGCAGAGGTTTACCTTCCAGCAGGACAACAACTCTAAACATACAGCCAGAGCTACAATGGAATGATTTAGATCAAAGCATATTCATATGTTAGGATGGTCCAGTCAAAATCCAGACCTAAATCCAATTGAGAATCTGTGGCAAGACTTGAAAATTGCTGTTCACAGATGCTCTCCATCCAATCTGACAGAGCTTGAGCTATTTTGCAAAGAAGAATGGGCAAAAATGTCACTCTCCAGATGTGCAAAGCTGGTAGTGACATCCCCAAAAAGTTTTTCAGCTGTAATTGCAGCGAAAGTATACATATTTATTTGTAAAAAATTTTGAAAAACATTTATCATTTTCCTTCCACTTCACAATTATGTGCCACTTTGTGTTGGTCTATCACATAAAATCCCAATAAAATACATTGGTTTTAACAAAAACAACAAAACATGGAAAATTTGAAGAGGTATGAATACTTTTTCAAGGCACTGTAGTAATAACCAACATAATAATTAACAGGCCTAAATAGAGCAGAACATAAAAAAAGCTTAAGGCTGGGTTCACACTGGTACGACTATCAAACCGACTTTGCCCTAGGACACCGGTCCTACTTCCATCCAACTTGAATGAACAGGATACGATTTTGCTCTGACTTTGAGATAGTCCGACTTGTCTTTTGACCAATCAAAACAATACCAGTGTGACAACTAATTCCTTTTCCTGCTGCTGTAATCACCATGTCAGATGTCACAAGTCGGATGGTTAGGACGAGGATTCGACTTGAATCCGACTTCAATGACATTGAATAGGCTGAAAATGGACATCAGGGTTTACTTCCTCTTTAATATTAATAACAGCAAAGCATTTTATAATAGCACATGTGGTGATAAAAAAAAAAGTAAAGAAGAAAGTGGAAAGTATAAACAATGGAAATTGGTGATCATGAGAGGGATGGGAATGGGAGGGAAGGATGGAAAGTGTTTTCCTTTCTCCTTCTATTCCTCCCCTCCCCCTCTCCCCCCCTTTTTTTTGGAGAGGGATATATGGAGGTGTGATTAGGATTACAGGAGTATATGATTAAGATTTCAAATAATAACAATAGAAATTAATACAAGATGTTTGGTGTGTGGATATGAATTTTGATTCAAATGCGTCTCTTGGGTTAAATTGTATGTTAGAGAGCCCAACTCACAAATTGGGTGGAAGGATTGTTGCGGTACACATTGGGGGTTGTTTTGTGTGGAGTAGTTACTGGGTATAGAACAGAACCTATAGTCAGTGAGGTCAAGGGTAGGGGAAAGGTCCTCTTTGCTCTCATGCATGGATGGGTGGGGCTTCAGATTAGGGAGGGGAGTGAAAAAGGATAGGGTGGGGCGGGAGGGGGGAGGAAAGAGAGGTGCAGAGATGTAGTGTATAAGGGTTCAGGGATGGTGTGGTTTTGTTGCCCCATTGATGTTTGCTTTAGGAGCCATTTGGCTCAAGATACTGTGGCGATACCCCTTTCTTCCGTTGTGCAAGCATGCTGCCAGGTGAAAATAATTGGTATTCTATAATATCCTGGAATGTCTGAGGTCTAAATTCTGGGTTTAAAAGAGCATTGATGTTCCAATATGTAAGAAAATATAACCCCCAGTTGATTTTAATCCAAGAGACACATCTAGTGGGAGGGAAACTAGCCAACCTTAAAAAAAGCATGGATTCAAAAAGCATATCATGCTACGTACTCTTCCTATCCGAGAGGGGTTTCAGTGCTAATAAATAAATCTTTTTCCGGCCTAATAGAGAAGGTATATACAGACATGCAGGGAAAAAATGTTATGTTAGTATACACGTTAGGACAACAAAGGTATATTATAGTGGCAATATATATACCACCCCTTCCTCTTTGGGAATATTAAATGAAATATTAGAGACAATTATCCAACATTTTCCAGCAAAATTATTGTTTATTTTAGATTTGTGGAATATTCCCAGATTCCCAGTGGAATACTGGGAAAATAATGTTGGATCATCTTCATTGAACTCTGTCTTAAAAGCATATGTGCAAGGGCAATATATTTCAAATATTGCAGCAGTAGAAGAAACAGAAAGATAAGATACAGGTACTACAAACGCAGATGGAATTACAGAAGCAAGAGTATAGTCGAGATTCTAGTGTAATTAATTTAGATATAATGATGGCCGCGCAAAGGGATCTACATTTGCATATGCCGGAAATAACTAGGTTAGAACTATATCAAAATAGACAAAAACATTTTTGAACAAGGGGAAAAAAGTAGAAGATTTTTGGCAAGGTTGGCACAGCAGGAATATCAAGTTACAATTATATCAGAAATCAGGACTCCAGAAGGAGAAATGGTGGTTGAACCTGAGGAGATTTTGGAGACTTTTAAGAGGTACTATGGCTCTCTGTACACCTCTTCTCTCCCCTCTGACTTCCGCCCGAGGGAAATATTGGACCTTTTGGACCGGAAAGCCCTCAGGTGGTAGTCTGATATGGAGAGAGAGACATTAGTTAGTCTGATTACAAGCGAGGAGATTTTGAAGACTAGCCATATTTTTCCGAGGGGAAAAGCCCCAGGCCCTGATGGAATTCCTGTGGAATTTTATATAAAGTATGGGGACTTTTTAGCCCCAAAATTAGCGGAAGTATTTACAAGTGGGTTGCTGAAAGGGGCTTTCTCAGATTCAATTAGACAGACACATATAGCCCTTATACATAAGGAAATGAAGGATCCCAAACTATGTGCTTCATATAAGCCAATGGCATTACTAAATATAGACATTAAAATATTGACTAAACTACTAACACTGAGAATACAACCCTTGTTAAAAACCATTATTGATCAGACAGGATTCCTGCCTCAGAAAACGACAAATTTTAATCTGCGGAGATTACATACAAATATATATACTCATCACGTGAACGAGAGGGATACAGAACAATGGCCTCTTTGGATATAGTAAAGGCCTTTGATACAATTGAGTGGCCTTTTCTATGGGAAATACTCAGAAAGATGGGATTTCCATTAGTGTTTATTAACTGGATACAAACAATATATAAGAAACCCATGTCAGCGGTTAAGTTTGGAGGGAAGTTGTCAACTTTTTTTTCAGTTATATAGAGGAACGAGGAAGGGCTGCCTTCTCTCTCCGGTTCTCTTCACTATAGCAATTGAGCCGGTGGCAAAGGCTCTCGGACTTCCCCAGACATTCGGGGACTACAGGTGGGGAGGCTGGAGGAGAGGGTAGCCCTGTATGCTGACGATATGCTGTTGTTCCTCGGCGACGCTGGCCCATCACTACAAGGGCCTCTAAAACTATTAAATATCTATTCACTAGTTACATGACTTAAGGTAAATTGGGGTAAATCCCTACTATTTGCCATTGACCAAGAAACACAGGATACGGCAGCTATAAACTTGCCCCTGCAATGGGTAGCAGGATTCAAATACCTCTGTATAATAATCTCACGACAGGCTGAAGATTTTCTTATGCTAACCACTTGCCGACCAGCCGCCATCATTATACTGCGGCAGGTTGGCACGATCCCGTGAACCGTCGTAGCTATACATTGGCTCGTGGGATCGGGATAGCAGGTGCGCACACGTGCCCGCTGCACAGCGGGGGTGCCAATGCTTGTGGCCGATGGTCACGATGATCGCCGGCCATGAGTGATCGCCAGCACGAGGGACAGAACACGGAAGTGTTTGTGTAAACCCAAAAATCTGTGTTCTGCTCTGAGAGGAATGACAGATTGTGTGTTCCTATTAGCTAGGAACCACGATATGTCACTTCCTATAGTCAGTTCACTCCCCCTTCAGTTGGAATCACCTCCCAGGGAACACAATTACCGTATTCATCAGCGTATAACATGCACCGGTGTATAACACGCACCCCAAGTTTAGGAGTGAATTTTAAGGAAAAAAACTTTTAGGAGGGAAGTTTAAGGAAAAAACCTTATCAGTGTCCATCTGCAGCCTTGTCCATCATTGCAGTCTTGCCCATTGTCCATCTGCAGCCTTGCCCAGTGCCTTTGCAGCCTTGCCCTGTGCCTTTGCAGCATTGCCCAGTGCCTTTGCAGCATTGCCCAGTGCCTTTGCAGCCTTGCCAGTCTTTTTGCAGCCGAAATCAGGGGGAAATCGTGGGTGCGTGTTATATGTCAATCCCCGCCGATCTACACTGACTGTGAGCGAAAATGAGCGATCGCCACCGACATACAGAAAGCCGAGTATATTCCGCTAGACTCGGCTCTGCTCACAGTCAGGGACGGGACTGCGAGAGGAGCAGAGTCTAGCCGAATACACTCAGCTTTCTGTATGTCTCCGGCAATCGCTCATCTCCACTGATGAGTGATCGCCGATCACTGGGTCTGGCAGGAACAGTGTGGAGACAAATGGGTGGCGTCCTCAATATCTCTAGGTTACAGACTAGAGTTCCAAGAGCTCCATCTCCTCATTTCTCAGATCAAATGTTCCTAGAGACCCAGAAAAAATAATTCTCTCTTTCTGGCTTTGGATCAGCTCTTCTCTCAAAAAGTGATTTTGGTGGTCCCCATGGAAGAGCGAGGGTTAGGGTTTTATTCAAGATACAGAAAACAAAAAGCAGCGCACGATGGAAATCGCATGAAAACGTATTAGTCTTTAGATAAGTAACATGATGAATTTATTGCACTAAGAGTCAAATATAAAAAGTTGCAGCAACAGTCAATAGTAGAATAGATACTTGTAGATGGTTGCAGAACAGTCATAAAAGAATATAGCTAAATAAGATACTGGTATAAATAATAAAAGATACCATTGCTGAGAGGGGGTTAACATCAACCAATCGGCTTCAGGCTGGACCGTGGAAAGGGCTGTCACAACTCTAAATAGATGGTATGAAAATCCCAGTATGACAGGGGGGAGGATGTGTCTCAAATCTTGTAGCTGCCAGATGAAAGCGCTCAGGGTTTTATTCAAACCTTTTTACGGCACCAAAACCAAACGGGGATGTCAGACCCATTTTAGATCTCAAAGATCTAAACCGGTTTTTGAATATCCACTCTTTTCGCATGGAGTCAATCCGATAAGTGGTCTCCATTCTACAAGGTGGAGAACTGCTAGCGTCAATCGACATCAAGGATGCTTATCTACATGTACCTATTAGACATGTGCATTCGTTTTCGTCCGAATGCATTTTCGTCCAAATTTCAGCTATTTTCGTTTTCGTTTTGACAAACGATAACGAAAGCACAAAATCCGAAAAACGAAAGATCCGACATAAATAAATGCTTTATTTTCGTTTTCATTGTTACAACAGTTCGATATAGAATAGGAGATTCGACATGACTCTGACAACAATCTGTGTCTATAGAACCTGTGTTCGAATGTGCTTAACCTTACCTCTATTAGTCCAAGATTATATAGAGAAAATATTCGACAGAGAAAAAAGATTTGACAGAGAGAAAAGATTCTGCAAGATACTGTCCTAAAAAGTGTTTGGGGACCCGGGTCCTGCCCCAGGGGACATGGATCAATGCAAAAAAAAGTTTTAAAAACGGCCGTTTTTTCGGGAGCAGTGATTTTAATAATGATTAAAGTGAAACAATAAAAGTGTAATATTCCTTTAGATTTCGTAGGGGGGGGGTTGTCTATAGTATGCCTGTGAAGGGGCGCATGTTTCCCGTGCTTAGAATTGTCCCTGCACAAAGTGTCATTTATGCAGGAAAAAAAGTCCTTTAAAATCACTCGCAGCTATTATGAATTGTCGGCTCCCGTAATACAGAGAACACTCATTGAAAGTCATTGATAAAAAAATAAATAAAAAAAAAAAAAAAAAAAACGTGGGGGTCCCACAAATTCAATTACCAGGCCCTTCAGGTCTGGTATGGATATTAAGGGGAACCCTGCCTCAAATTTAAGAAAAAATTTGACGTGGGGTTCCCCCTAAATATCCATAACCAGACCCTTCAGGTCTGGTATGGATATTAAGGGGAACCCCGCGTCAAATTTAAAAAAAAATTGACGTGGGGTTCCCCCTAAAAATCCATACCAGACCCTTTATCCGAGCACGCAACCTGGCAGGCCGCAGGAAAAGAGGGGGGGACGAGAGAGCGGCCCCCCCTCCCTCCTGAACCGTACCAGGCCACATGCCCTCAACATTGGGAGGATGCTTTGGGGGTCTGTGACCCCTCAAAGCACCTTGTCCCCATGTTGATGAAGACAAGGGCCTCATCCCCACAACCCTGGCCGGTGGTTGTGGAGGTCTGCGGGCGGGGGGCTTATAAGAATCTGGAAGCCCCCTTTAACAAGGGGACCCCCAGATCCCGCCCCCCCCTGTTTGAAATGGTAAGGGGGTACAAAAGTACCCAGTGGCGGAATTATCAGGGTCGCACCAGTCGCATTTGCGACTGGGCCCTTGAGCTCCGCCACTGTAAGGGGGCCCGCCGCCGCCCGGGAGATAGTCATTTACGCGGAGTCCCGGTAAGCTCCGCCCATCCTTTCCGACTGCTCCGCCCATCCTTCCCGCCCATCCTCTGCTCCCGCACTCATCGGGGACAGTCCCCGCCCGCTTCGCCCATCCTCTCCGCCCATTCCCTCTGCCCGCACAGTCTCCGCCCAAATTCTCTGTCCCCGCTTGCTCCGCCCATCTTCTCCGTCCACACCTTCAATCACAGGCCCCGCCCAGCCTCCCTGCTCACCCAAGCAAGACCGAGCAAGCAGGGGGAACCAAGTGATCTACAAGTGAGTGGCACCCATCTCTTGATCCCCCCCTCCACACCACTGCTGCCACTGATACCCCCCACACCACCACAACTGCCACTGATACCCCCCACACCAGCACTACTGTCACTAATACCCCCACACCACCACAACTGCCACTGATACCCCCGCACACCACCACAACTGCCGCTGATACCCCCGCACACTGCCACTGATACCCCCCACACCAGCACTACTGTCACTAATACCCCCACACCACCACAACTGCCACTGATACCCCCGCACACCACCACAACTGCCACTGATACCCCCGCACACCACCACAACTGCCACTGATACCCCCGCACACCACCACAACTGCCACTGATACCCCTGCACACCACCACAACTGCCGCTGATACCCCCGCACACCACCACAACTGCCGCTGATACCCCCGCACACTGCCACTGATACCCCCCACACCAGCACTACTGTCACTAATACCCCCACACCACCACAACTGTCACTGATACCCCCGCACACCACCACAACTGCCACTGATACCCCCGCACACCACCACAACTGCCACTGATACCCCCGCACACCACCACAACTGCCACTGATACCCCCGCACACCACCACAACTGCCACTGATACCCCCGCACACCACCACAACTGCCACTGATACCCCCGCACACCACCACAACTGCCACTGATACCCCCCCCACACCACCACAACTGCCACTGATACCACCCACACACCATCACTACTGCCACTGATACCACCCACACACCACCTTTACTGCCACTGATACCCCCACACACCACCACTACTGCCACTGATACCCCCTCCCCCACACCACCACCATTTATACCCCCCACACCACCACAACCACTGCTGCCACTGATCCACCCCACCATGACCATCCAGCAACGACCATCCTTGCCACTGATACCATTCCCCTCCCCACCACTCATCCCATCCCACCCCCCCAACCATCACCCTAACCACGGATCCCATCTTCCCTCCACCACTGCCACTCATCCCATCCCACTCCAACCATCACCCTTGCCACTGATCCCATTCCCACCACCACATCTGCCACTCATCCCATTCAACCCCCCCATCACTGATCCCACCCCCCAACCACAACCCTTGCCACTGATCCCATCACCCTCACCGCTGCCACTCATGCTGCCACTCATCCCATTCCCCACCACCGCTACTACTGATCCCATCCCCACCCAACCAACACTGCTGCCACTCTTCCCATCCTCCCCACCGCTGCCACTCTTCCCATCCTCCCCACCGCTGCCACTCTTCCCATCCTCCCCACCGCTGCCACTCATCCCATCCCCCACCACCGATGCCACTGATCCTATCCCTCCTCAAACACCACTGCTGCCACTAATCCCATCCCCCACCACCACCACTGGCACTCATCCCAGGGGCGTAACTACAGGGTTCACAATTGTGATAGCGCACATGTTGCCCCTGAACACCTAGATGGGGGAGGGGGGCATTTAGAGGAACACATCCCCTCAATTTTTCTCCTGTAGCCACTAAAAGTCTGCTTCTCCTCCTCTCCCTCTGATAGGAATTAAGTAACTGCAGGAGGAAAATGGAGAGGATTTGTTCCCCCTCCTATCCAGGTCCTGCTGCCCCCGGGATCAGTCAGAAGAGCCCTGGCTGGAGGTCAGGGGGGCCCTCCATGGTTTCTTGCATCGGGGCCCTGAAGGTTCTAGTTACGCCACTGAAAGTACCCCTACCATTTCACAAAGAAAGTGTAAAAAATGGTTAAATAAAACAAACACACTTTTGAAAAATTCCTTGGAATACCTAGTTTGGATTCTCAACCTAGAGAAATCCTCCTTAAAACCATCAAGGAGATTACAGTACTTGGGCCTGATCATAGATAGAGCTCAGAAGAATGTGTTCTTGCCCCAAGCAAAGAGCAGTTCCATAAGGGAACTGATTCAGGTGGTCAAAGCAAAGAAGAATCCTTTTATTCGACTTTGCATGAGATTGTTGGGAAAGACGGTAGCTTAATTTGAGGCCATTCCTTATGCGTGGTTTCATTCGAGACTGCTGAAAAACAGTATCCTGTCAACTTGGAACAAGAAGGTCCAAGCTCTAGACTTCCCAATACGTTCATCTCCCAAAGTGTGTCAAAGCCTCAATTGGTGGTTGATATCCAAGAATCTTCAGAAAGGAAAGTCCTTCCTACCAGTTACCTGGAAGGTGGTGACAACAGATGCCAGCCTTCTGGGCTGGGGAGCAGTCCTTGAAGAAGCATCTGTCCCATCCTGGGCAGAAGACAACATTCCTTGCCTTTCAGCAGTCTTCATTCCGGGAATAGTGAATTGGCAGACAGACTACTTGAGTCGCCAACAGTTGTTCCCGGGAGAATGGTCTCTTCACCCTGACATCTTTCTGTCAAAATGTCAAAGATGGGGAATTCCTGAGGTGGATCTGTTTGCGTCCAGGTTCAACATAAAGATCAACAACTTTGTGTCAAGGACAAAGGATCCACTGGCATGCGGAACAGATGCCTTGGTTGTTCTGTGGGATCAGTTTTTACTGATCTATGCGTTCCCTCTTGTTCTGCTGCTTCTGTGCCTTTTCCACAGGATTAAGCAGGAAGGGAAGGAGGTGATTTTTGTGACTTCAGCTTGGCCCAGGAGATCTTGGTATGCAGAGATCGTAAAGATGGCAGTAGGGGACCCATAGATCCTACCACCGTGGCCAGACCTTCTCTTGCAAGGTCCGGTATTCCATCCTACCTTACAAATGCTAAATTTAATGGTTTGGCTATTGAGACCCACATTCTGAAAGACCGTGGGGTGTCAGGTTCAGTAGTTTCTACTTTGAGTAGAGTAGTACTACTTTGAGTAGTAGTGTCAGGTTTTCATTTAAACCAGGATATTGTTCTGCCTTCATTTTTTCCAGAACCACTTTCTGCAGAAGAAAGGTCACTACACTCTCTTGATGTGGTGAGAGCAGTCAAGGTCTATTTGAAGGTGACCGCTCAGATTTGTAAAACAGATGTTTTGTTTGTCTTGCCAGAAGGTCCTAAGAGAGGACAGGCAACATTGAAATCTACTATTTTTAAATGGATTTGTCAAGTGATTGTTAAAGCTTATGGTTTAAAGAGGAAAATTCCACCTTTTCATATTAAAGCGCACTCCACCAGGGCTGTTAGTGCTTCCTGGGCAGTGCATCACCAAGCCTCCATGGCTCAAATCTGCAAGGCCGCAACTTGGTCTTCAGTCCATACATTTACCAGGTTCTACCAAATAGATGTAAAAGGTCATGAGGATATCGCCTTTTGGCACAGTGTACTGCAGGCTGCAGTATAAGTCCTCCAGTCTCTTAGTGCCCTACTTTTGTCGTGTCTCCCTCTCTTCAGTTGGCATTGCTATGGGACATCCCACATAGTAACTACTATGGCTCTGTGTCCCGTGATGTACAATAAGAAAATAGGATTTTTAAAACAGCTTACCTGTAAAATCATTTTCTTTGAAGTACATCACGGGACACAAAGGTCCCTCCCTTCTTTTTGGTATACATATGTATTGCTTTGCTACAAAACTGAGGTACTCCCAGTAGTAGGAGGGGTTATATAGGGAGTGGACTTTTTCTCTTAGGGTGTGCCAGTGTTGATCACCTGAAGGTGGCCTATAACCCACATAGTAACCACTATGGCTCTGTGTCCCATGATGTACTTCAAAGAAAACAATTTTACAAGTAATCTGTTTTAAAAATTCTATTTTTATGCAAGGAAAGCAATAGTACTGAGTTGGAAAAAAGTGGAAACTCCCTCATTAGCCTTTTGGAAGTATCTAGTGAATGATAATTTGCTGTTATATAACGAAACATATTGTAATGGAGGACGTGAGGAAAAATATGAGAGAGAATGGGCAGGTTGGATAGCAGAACCCAGAACCTCCTCTGGGCAAACCTAAAGGGTAAGCAGCTGGAATAGCAAGAAGAAAAGTAGTAAGACGTCTGATAGGAAAAGCGAAGGGATATACCAAACCACACCATCAATATACAGTAAGGTCTCAAGAGGAAGAATGAACGTTTTTATTTTTGTAATTATTATCAATTAAATTATCTTAAAGGTCCTGCGAGAGTGGATAAGTTGGATAAGTTGAACATAAAGTATATGTTGTAGTTGTTAATATTTTTCTATTGGAATTAATAGAGATTTATAAAAAAATTAAAAAAATTTAAAAAAAAGACTGCAATGAAAGTGACAGAAATTCTGCCTCATCCCCCACTTAATCCCGAAACAGGAAAAAAGTTTAGGGTTGGAGTTGGGCTTCAGGCCTGGTTTACAATGGTGCGACAAACGCTCTGACTTTGGGAGCACATGTCGCATGGTGTGTATAAATCAATGGTTCCCTATGAGAGCCATCCTAAATGATCTGACACAAGTCGGTCTGACTTTGAAAAGGGTTCCCGCACTACTTTGGGTTTACTTCCTCTTTGATTCCCTGCAAAGGTAAAGCTTAATGGACTACTATGCATTGCATAGTAGTCCATTATGTGTCACTTACCTGACACAGGAGCCAGCAAAGTCCCCGCTATCCCCTGTAGTTCCGAGCGTCCATCTTCTTGGAGGGTCTCCGTGGGTTTCGCTGCTCCGGCGCTGTGATTCGCCGGAGCAGCGATGACGTCACTCCCGCGCATGCGCACGGGAGCCGACACTCGTGGCATATCGCCGCGATCTGTGGCTTATCCAGTGCGCCTGCGCACCGAGGTCTATGACACATGTGCTGTAGACAGTGGTGGCTGTCTTCAGGTAAATATCTCCTAAACCGTATAGGTTTACGAGATATTTCTTGGACCTACAGGTAAGCCTTAATCTAGGCTTACATGTAGGTCAAAGTGGTTTGTAAGGGTTTACAACCACTTTAATAACCTGTGTTACTATATATTTATATATATGTAATCTTTCCCCTTCCATACCCCTCCCTCCTCACCCCCTAAAAAGGGGAAGAGAGAAAAAAGAAAAAAAAGAAAAAAAGGGGGGGGGGGGCAGGGAGAAAAGGAGAAAAGAAAAGAGAAAAAAAAAACAAATAAATTAATGATTTTCCTTTCCCAAATGTGTGAGGGATCTATTTATCTAGTGTCCAACCATTCTACTGTAGCCGTTGGTGTCTCAAAAAAGCGGGTGTATGTTCCATCAATCATCCTGAGTTTGCTATTATATAAAAGACTGAATTTTATCCCCTTTTCTCTCAATCTTTTCTGCACTTCCGTCTAGAGTCTTCTTTGTTGTTGTATTTCAGGGGTATAATCCGGGAAAGAAAAGTAATTTGGCATTTTCATATTGTAAGTCTGCCCTTGTCCTGGCTGCTGACAATATATGGTCTCGATCTCTATAATTAAGTAGACGTAAAAGAAATGGACGAGGGTGGCCCTTGGCTTTGGTGATCGAAAATAAATCCTGTGTTCTCTTTCAACCACAAATGTTACAGACATATCTGTAAGGCCTAGTATATTTATCAATAATTTCTCAGAAAATTCAGTTGGATTATCTCCTTCCACTCATTCTGGCAATCCTATGATCCGGATATTATTTCTCCTCAAACAGCTTTCTGTATCGATTGTTCTGTCCTGTAGAACATTAATTTGTTTTCTCAGGATATGCCATTCTCTGTCATCCATTTTTACTTTATCTTCTACCTTTGAGACCCGAACTTCTATCTCTGTGATCTTTTGCTTGACTTTATCAAACTCATGCCTCATTATGTTAATATCTACGGCCAGAGAATCAATTTTTATTGTGAGAGTCTCACTACATGCTTTGATAGCTAAATGATCCCAGCAACACACAGCTGGTGCTGGAGATGTGGAATGGTACCGGGAGATTTCCTGCATATTTTTTGGTCTTGCTGTTCCTCGCAAATATTTTGGACAAAGTCCCCCACCACACAATACAACATTATTTTTATTACACCAAAATATTACCCCTCGGAGGTCATATAGGAGATAACCCCCCCCCCCCCCATTTGATCAATACTGCCAGGACCTGCATCCCGGGTCATTGCCATTACCACCAATGCAAATGGGGATGGATGGTTAATTTTCACTCGCACTGAAATCCCTTTGCATTGGTGGTCAGTGGCTGTTAACCCCCACCCGCATGGTCCTCATGGCAGTGAATGTCAACCTCCCCAACCCCACCTTGCATTGGTCCTCATGGCAGTGAAATTTAAACTCATCACTCCCTTCTGCATTTGTGGTCATGTCAGTGAAATCTAACCCCTCCCTTCACATTGGTTGTCATGGGAGGGTTTAAATTTCAATTCCATTGAACACCGGGGTGCAGGTTAACAATACTGACACCTGTGTTTGGAGTTATTACCTAAAGCTATGTAGCACTGTTGGCATGTAAATGCACAAAAAATGCTGCAAGTACTGAAAAATACTTGCTGATTTGTCAGAAATCCAGTAAGCCCCTATCTGTCTATTTGAGCTACCAACACAGTGACTCTGAGGCATTGTCAGTCCTGCCTGATGAGCTCAAGATCCCCCCATTCAACCTTCTCTTTCCCACTCCACATGCAACCATACATACATAGGGCCACATAGGAAGGTGTAGTTATGGAGGTGTGCCTGGTCAAAAAGAACTAAGGCCCTACTATAAGCTGCACCTGTGGGTGATGATGTCACAGAGTATTAAAAAGGTATTTCTTAAGAACGAGTTGAAAGATAAATATCTTTCTGGGACGTGATCTAGGGGGTTATAGAGGTTTTGGGATAAATTTGGATAGTGCCTGGAAATATACTGTATGTTAATATTAATAATACTCTATTCTGAATCTGATAAGATAAGACCCCGCACGCACTCTTCATACTGAGGCAGACAGCAGTTTTGACTTGCACTACAACAGACGGAGCGCAACGAGTTAAATACACCAATTAAAGCATATGACACTCCACCTCTGCATTTCATGGAAAACATGTTCGCATGAAACACAGTCAGCCCACAGAGATCCTACAGACAGAGGTAACCTCAGCCAAATACACCTACGGGAGACAGCTGCTAGGCCCTTTCACTGAGATAAAAGCATGCAAGAGTGAGTAGTAGGGGCATATGGCCTAATGAAAGAAGAAGGAAATAAAGGATGAAAGGTACTGAAGCAAGTTCATGGAAAAATAGCAAAAGAAGAAAAAAAAATACACAAAAACAAAATGTCCAAAAGACAGCAGCAAGGCCCATGGACAGGATGTGTGACAGGTGCAGGAGACAGGACATGGGTGACACAAGCAGGAGGATATAAGGAAGACTCTGCAGCCAGGAAAGTAACAAAGGGCATACGTGAGAGGAAGATACACTTCATCGTAATAGTATAAGCAGTCAGACAGTGGCTGTCCTTTTGAACACTATGGGGTTAATTTATTAAAGGGAAATAGGCTGTCCCCTTTGCAAGAGAATTTTCCCTTAGCCAAGTATACGTGGAGAAAATTCACTTTGCAAACATGCAAGGAAAATAAAAGAAACAGCATTTTTGCTTGCACATGATTGGATGATGGAGGTGAGCAGAGCTTTGACTTACTAAGCTAAGAAAAATCTACCTTTCAATTCAGCAGGCTATTTGCCTTTAGTAAATCAACTTCTATATATCTGACAAGTTTAATCACTTGCAGCTTGCCATATAGCAGAATGATGGCGGAGAAATGGTTTAGTTATCCTGATTGGACATCATATGATGTGATCAGGATAACAGAGCCGCGGGGGCACGCAGCGCGGCAATCGGAGGTGCTGTGTGTCTGTCTGACACACCGCAACTCCGATCATGGTATGAAGCCTCTGATAGAGGCTTCATACAAAATGATCAGCTGTGACCAATCACAGCTGATTATCACGTGAACCAGGACGTGACGGTAAATGCCTTTCCTCGGTTCATGCTGACAAGGAGAGCTGATTGGAGGCTCTCCCTGTCAGAGGGGGTGTCTGTGCTGATAATCAGCACATTGATTATCAGCACAGCCCCATCAAAAGGTGATCATCAGTTGCCAATCAATGACCATCACCCGCCAGCCTGTCCCCCTCTATAAAGCCTGTCAGTGCCCATAAATGTACAGATCAGTGCCCAAAACAGTGCCCAAAAAAGTGCCAATCAGTACCCCATCAGTGATGCCTGTCAGTGCCCCATCAAAATGCCAATCAGTGCCACTCAGTAAAGCCTGTCACTAGCTCCTCATCAGTGCTGCCTATCCAGCACCACCTATCAGTGCCCATCAGTGCCACCTATCAGTGCCATCAGTGCTGCCTATCAGTTATTTTTTTCAAAATATTCGCTATTTTTTCGTTTATAGCGCAAAGTTTAAAAAACACAGAGGTGATCAAATACCACCATAAGAAAGCTCTATTTGTGAGAAGAAAATGATAAAAGTTTAGTATGGGTACAGTGTTGCATGACACAATTGTCATTCAAAGTGCGACAGTACTGAAAGCTAAAAATTGTCCTGGAAGGGGGGAAAGTGCCTGGTATTGAAGTGGTTAAACCCTTTCATGTCCAGGGGTAATGGAAACTCTGGTGACCAGACTATATTTTTTATGTTTTGGCGAATGTCATATTAGTAAAAGTGACACTAAACTCTACTTTAGTTAAAATATTTTCAAGTATGTATTCTTTATTTAAAAAAGTAACTTCTATTGCTCTCAGCCTCCTCCAAATCTCCAAATTCTTTCTTGTTTTTGCTGCTGTAATCTGACTATCTGTTATACGGTGGCTACGTTCGTTGTCCATGGTCCACTGTGTGTAGGACCGTAACCACCTTCTCTTGCTTCCTCTCAAGTTGGACTATGGGACTTGTAATGTGCATAGGACAGTGTATATGACTGCAACTAATGTGCACTGCTCAATCCAAACAAACAGAAGTGAGGGGAACATTGAGAGACCATGGAGGATGTGCAGAAATCAGGAAGGCTCAGTAAGAAACAATTTCATGAAAAATAGATTACGGGTTCACTAAAAGAGTTGTAAAGTCTCAAGGTTTTTCACCTTAATGCATTCTATGTATTAAGGTGAAAAACCTTCTGTCCTGCAGCTGCCCCCCAGAGCCCCCTTTTTTCTTACCTGAACCCGATCGTTCCAGCTATGAGCACAAGGCCAGCAGCTCCAGTCGCTGTCTCTGGTCATTGGCTCCCACTGCTGTCAATAAAATTCAGTGACAGGGGAGCCAGGGGCGGGGTCGAGTCCTGCTGTCTGTGCCCCCCATGGAAATCGTCTCTGTCGGGGCATTTGCCGAAGAGGAGGCGCCAGGAGCCCTGCCCGGGGACCACAGAAAAGGAGGATCGGGGCTGCTCTGTGCAAAACTCTTGCGCAGAGCAGGTAAGTATTACATGTTTGATATTTAACCAGTTGCCGACCGCCGCACGCCGATGTACGTCGGTAGAATGGCACGGGCAGGCATAAGGACATACATGTACGTCCCTTGCCTCCCGCGGGTCGGGGGCCCGATCGGGCCCCCGCCCGGTGCCTGCGGCGGTCGGTTTTCGTCTGGGAGCGATCCGGGACGAGGGGGCGGCCATTCATTCATGGCCACCCCCTCGCGATCGCTCCCGACGAATAGAAATCCCCGGTGACATCACTTCCTCTCCTGTAATGTAAACACAGGAGAGGAAGTGATGTATTCTCTCCTCCGTGTCGGTATTTTTCGTTCAGACACGGAGGAGAGCGGATCGGTGAGTTGCACCAACACTCTACACACACAGTAGAACATGCCAGGCACACTCACTCCCCCCCTTTACCCCCCGATCACCCCCCCAATTACCCCTGCCCCCCAGTCACAGTGACACCAATGTCATTTTTTTTTTTGCATTGGTGTCATTTGTGACTGTAATAACTGTTAGGGCAGTTAGAGTTAGCCCCCTTTAGTTCTAATGTACCCCCCTAACCCCCCCAATAAAGGTTTAACCCCGTGATCACCCCCCGTCGCCAGTGTCACTAAGGCTGGGTTCACATTGCAGCGGTTTATGAGAACGAATGTGATTCGCACCGCACTGCAGTGCAAATCACATCCGATCTCTGTGCGATTCGAGTTCAGCCATTCGCCGCACCCGCCGCACCCGCCGCACCCGCCGCAAATTCGCACGGGACCCTTTTTTTGGCCCGCAGCAGAATCGGATCGCATGGGTGTTCACACCATGCGATCCGAGTTTGCAGATCGCACTGCGATATGCGAACTGATCTGGGGGTGTCAGTAACATTTCACTGACATTCCCAGCAGTTCGCATAGGGCAGTGTGAACTGCCGCCAGGAGGCATGCGATGCGGGAACCCGCCGCGGATTCGCGGCGTTTCCGCATCGCTCCAGTGTGAACCCAGCCTAATAAGCGATCATTTTTCTGATCGCCGTATTAGTGTCACAGGTGACGCTAGTTAGGCAGGTAGGTATTTAGGTTCGCCGCAGCTTTTTATAGCGCCAGGGACCCCCATATACTACCGCATAAAGCCCCCTGATTGCCCCCTAGTTAACCCTTTCACCAGTGATCACCATATAACTGTTACAGGTGACGCTGGTTGGTTAGTTATTTTTTTATAGTTTCAGGGCACCCGCCATTTATTACCTAATAAAGGTTTAACCCCCTGATCACCCGGCGGGTGTCATTTGTGACTAATAACTGTTAGGGCAGTTAGGGTTAGCCCCCTTTAGTTCTAAGGTACCCCCCTAACCCCCCCAATAAAGGTTTAAACCCGTGATCACCCCCCGTCGCCAGTGTCACTAAGGCTGGGTTCACATTGCAGCGGTTTATGAGAACGGATGTGATTCGCACCGCACTGCAGTGCAAATCACATCCGATCTCTGTGCGATTCGAGTTCAGCCATTCGCCGCACCCGCCGCAAATTCGCACGGGACCCTTTTTTTGGCCCGCAGCAGAATCGGATCGCATGGGTGTTCACACCATGCGATCCGAGTTTGCAGATCGCACTGCGATATGCGAACTGATCTGGGGGTGTCAGTAACATTTCACTGACACTCCCAGCAGTTCGCATAGGGCAGTGTGAACTGCCGCCGGGAGGCATGCGATGCGGGAACCCGCCGCGCATTCGTGGCGTTCCCGCATCGCTCCAGTGTGAACCCAGCCTAATAAGCGATCGTTTTTCTGATCGCTGTATTAGTGTCACAGGTGACGCTAGTTAGGCAGGTAGGTATTTAGGTTCGCTGCAGCTTTTTATAGCGCCAGGGACCCCCATATACTACCGCATAAAGCCCCCTAATTGCCCCCTAGTTAACCCTTTCACCAGTGATCACCATATAACTGTTACAGGTGACGCTGGTTGGTTAGTTATTTTTTTATAGTTTCAGGGCACCCGCCATTTATTACCTAGTCTCACTAGTGTACCCCTAAATTTAGGGGTGTCTACTTTCCAAAATGGGGTCATTTGGGGGGGGTTTGTGCCATCTTGGCATTTTATGGCCTTCAAAACTGTAACGCCCTTAGAAAGCCTGAAGGCGGTGCTTGGTTTTCGGGGCCCCGTACGCGGCTAGGCTCCCAAAAAGTCCCACATATGTGGTATCCCCGTACTCAGGAGAAGCAGCAGAATTTATTTTGGGGTGTCATTTCACATATGCCCATGGCATGCGTGAGCAATATATCATTTAGTGACAACTTTGTGAAAAAAAAAAAAAAAAAAAGTTTGTAATTTTCCCGCAACTTGTGGCAAAATATAAAATATTCCATGGACTCAACATGCCTCTCAGCAAATAGCTTGGGGTGTCTACTTTCTAAAATGGGGTCATTTGTGGGGGTTTTGTGCCATCTTGGCATTTTATGGCCTTCAAAACTGTAATAGGTAGTGAGAAGTGAACTCAAAAATTTACGCCCTTAGAAAGCCTGAAGGCGGTGCTTGGTTTTCGGGGCCCCGTACGCGGCTAGGCTCCCAAAAAGTCCCACATATGTGGTATCCCCGTACTCAGGAGAAGCAGCAGAATTTATTTTGGGGTGTCATTTCACATATGCCCATGGCATGCATGAGCAATATATCATTTAGTGACAACTTTGTTAAAAAAAAAAAAAAAAAAAAAAAGTTTGTAATTTTCCCGCAACTTGTGGCAAAATATAAAATATTCCATGAACTCAACATGCCTCTCAGCAAATAGCTTGGGGTGTCTACTTTCTAAAATGGGGTCATTTGTGGGGGTTTTGTGCCATCTTGGCATTTTATGGCCTTCAAAACTGTAATAGGTAGTGAGAAGTGAACTCAAAAATTTACGCCCTTAGAAAGCCTGAAGGCGGTGCTTGGTTTTCGGGGCCCCGTACGCGGCTAGGCTCCCAAAAAGTCCCACATATGTGGTATCCCCATACTCAGGAGAAGCAGCAGAATTTATTTTGGGGTGTCATTTCACATACGCCCATAGCATGTGTGAGCAATATATCATTTAGTGACAACTTTGTGTAAAAAAAATAAAAAATATTTTTTTTTGTCATTATTCAATCGCTTGAGGCAAAAAAATAAAATATTCAATGGGCTCAACATGCCTCTTATCAATTTCCTTAGGGGGTCTACTTTCCAAAATGGGGTCATTTGGGGGGTTTTTGTACTGCCCTGCCATTTTAGCACCTCAAGAAATGAGATAGGCAGTCGTAAACTAAAAGCTGCGTAAATTCCAGAAAACTTACCTTAGTTTGTAGATGTGACAACTTTTGCGCAAACCAATAAATATACAATTATTGACTTTTTTTTTACCAAAGACATGTGGCTGAATACATTTTGGCCTAAATGTATGACTAAAATTGAGTTTATTGGATTTTTCTAATAACAAAAAGTAGAAAATATCGTTTTTTTTCAAAATTTGCGGTCTTTTTACGTTTATATCGCAAAAAATAAAAATCGCAGAGGCAATCAAATACCATCAAAAGAAAGCTCTATTTGTGGGAACAAAAGGACGCAAATTTTGTTTGGGTACAACATTGCATGACCGCGCAATTACCAGTTAAAGCAGCGCAGTGCCAAAGTGTAAAAAGACCTCTGGTCATTTACCAGCAAAATGGTCCGGTCTGAAAGTGGTTAAAGTGGTTGTATAGTCAATTTTGGGACTTTTACCTACAGGAAAGCCTATAATAAGGCTTACCTGTAGGTAAAAAAAAATCTCCTAAACCTGTACGGTTTAGGAGATATTCTCCTCGCAATGCGCCGCTGACTGCAGCGGCGCATGCGCACAGGGGATTCTCGGCTGAAAGTCCGGCAGGAAGATATCTCCCGCGCGCATGCGCGGGAGTGACGATATCGCGGCTCCGGCCAGTCACAGCGCCGGAGCCACGATACCCGGAAGAAACACCGAGGGAGCATGTCGGCTCCCTCGGCGTGGATCGGGCCAGATGTCGGGGCCTCGTTCTAAGGTAATTATTTCATAATGAGCTAGTATGCGGTGCATACTAGCTCATTATGCCTTTTGCTTTGCAGGTTTAAAAAAAAAAAAAAAAAAAGTTGCGGGTTTACTACCGCTTTAAGAGGAAGGAAACACAAAATGAATCTCTTAGTAGCTGCCTGATCAATGTTACACTCTAAAAATCTCTGAAGTTTTTTCCCCCTTTGGTCAAATTGCTGGAGTGAAAGCAAACAGATAAGATATGAATACATGTTTTTAGTACATTATTCAAGGGGAAAAAAAAACATGTCAGCTCCCTTGGCGTGGAACGGGCCAGATGTCGGGGCCTCGTTCTAAGGTAAGTATTTTATGCCTTTTCCTTTGCAGGTGAGTAAAAAAAAATAAAAAATACTTCAGCGGGTATACAACCGCTTTAAAAAAATAAATAACGAACATTTACAATCACTTTAAGTAGTGGATGTGTATAGATTATTTTTTAGAGAATAAGGATATCATCTGTGTTACTTTAAATAAAACCTATGTACTTAGACCTATTTATACCTCCTAGTTACCTGGCTGAGCAACTGGATGCATTTACTCACTTGAGTAAATCAGTGGTTCTCAACCTCAGTCCTCAAGTACCCCCAACGGGCCCTGTTTGCAGGTTTTCCTTTATCGTGCACAGGTGCTTTAAAGTCAATGGCTTGGTATTTTGGACACCTATTTTATCTAAGAGAAATTCCTAATGACTTGGAACAAGCTTGCAGCAAGTTAGGTCGGCATGTACACAGAACACCTGATCTCTGCACTTATTCTAGGTCATTGACTTAAAAACTATTTGAGGTACTGGATCAGCATAACAGACAGGCAACTAGCATTTACAGAAAGAGAAGTCTGCAACAACATCCTGTACATTACTTTTAGTGGTTTCAATAAAGTCTGTATGTCTAAACCCCAAACATTTTTTTTTTTTTTTCGTTTTAGAGCAGGGAAGTGTCAGGTTTTTATTTCACCCATGTCACTACTGGAAAGAATGAACCCTCTCTATTTGTCCTGATGACCATTGTCACCTGGTCAGAAAGCGATGTCAGCACCAGAGAAGGTAAGGAGATAACTTACAGCGGGGGCGCCAGTTCTAATGACAGCTTTTTAAGGGGGGATTTTCCCTCACTTGAGAGATTTCCTTTGATTTTCTTTTGTGTCTCCAAGACAGGAAGTGAAGAAAACAGGACACAGACTATACTCCTTGGCAGTGCCTTGCCTGACCTCTCAAGCCTTTTGTTTGACCGTACCGTACTTATTAGCCCTTTAAATTACCACAACTGAATTTGTAGAAATCAAGTGACTAGGCTTTTTCATATACAGTGCCCTGAAAAAGTATTCATACCCCTTGAAATTTTCCACATTTTGTCATGTTACAACCAAAAACGTAAATTTATTTTATTGGGATTTTATGTGATAGACCAACACAAAGTGGCATATAATTGTGAAGTGGAAGGAAAATGATAAATGGTTTTCAAATTTTTTACAAATAAATATGTGAAAAGTGTGGCATGCATTTGTATTCAGCCCCCTTGAGTCAATAATTTGTAGAACCACCTTTTGCTGCAATTACAGCTGCAAGTCTTCCTGGGTATGTCTCTACCAGCTTTGGAAAACTAGAGAGTAAAATTCTTGCCCATTCTTCTTTGCAAAATAGCTCAAGCTCTGTCAGATTGGATGGCGAGCGTCTGTGAACAGAAATGTGTGAGTTTTGCCACAGATTCTCAATTGGATTTAGGTCTGGACTTTGACTGGGCCATTCTAACACAACTATGCTTTGATCTAAACCATTCCATTTTGCAGCTCTGGCTGTATGTTTAGGGTCATTGTCCTGCTGGAAGATGAACCTCCGCCCCAGTCTCAAGTCTTTTGCAGACTCTAACAGGTCTTCTTCTAATGCCGCATACACACGACCGGACTTTCCGGCAGACTAGGTCTTCCCGACTGACTTTTCAGCGGAGTTCTGATGGACTTCCGAACGAACGGCCACACATTGACGGACTAAGTCAGTTTGAAAGTCCGTTCATTTTGAACGTGATGACGTAAGATGGGACTAAAAAAGGAAGTTCAATAGCCAGTAGCCAATAGCTTCCCTTGCGTTGTATTTCGTCCGTCGCACCAGCATACAGACGAACGGTTTTCCCGATAGGAATTGAGTCTGTTGGACAGATTTGAAACATGTTCTATTTCTAGGTCTGTCAGATTTTTTAAATGAAAAATGATCGGATTAGCCCACACACGATCGGATTGTCCGTCGGACTGATTCCATCAGACCTAGTCTGCCGGAAAGTCCGGTCGTGTGTACGCAGTATGAGATTGCCTTGTACTTGGCTCCATCCATCTACCCATCAGTTCTGACCAGCTTCCCTGTCCCTGCTGAGGAAATATGATGCTGCCACCACCATGTTTCACGGTGGGGGTGGTGTGTTCAGGGTTATGTGCCGTGTTAGTTTTCCGCCACACATACAGTTTTGCTTTTAGGCCAAAAAGTACAATTTTGGTCTCATCTGACCAGATCACCTTCTTCCACATGTTTGCTGTGTCCCTCACATGGCTTCTCTCAAACTGCAAACAGGACTTCTTATGGCTTATTTTCTACAATGGCTTTATTCTTGTCACTCTTACATAAAGGCCAGGTTTGTGGATTGCACAACTAATAGTTGTCCTGTGGACAGATTCTCCCGCCTGAGCTGTAGATCTCTGCAGCTTCTCCAGAGTTACCATGGGCCTCTTGGCTGCTTCTCTGATTAATGCTCTCTTTGCCCGACCTGTCAGTTTAGGTGGACGACCATGTCTTGGTAGGTTTGCAGCTGTGCCATGCTCTTTCCATTTTCGGATGATGGATTGAACAGTGCTCTGTGAGATGTTCAAAGCTTGGGACAAGCTTTTTTTTATAACCTAACCCTGCTTTAAACTTCTCCACAACTCTATCCCTGACCTGCCTGGTGTGTTCCTTGGCCTTTGTAATGCTGTTTGTTCACTAAGGTTCTCTAACAACCTCTGGGGGCTTCACAGAACAGCTGTATTTCTACTGAGAATAAATTACATACAGGTGGACTCTATTCACTAATTAGGTGACTTCTGAAGGTATTTGGTTCCACTAGATTTTAGTTATGGGTATCGGAGTAAAGTGGGCTGAATACAAAAACACACCACACTTTTCACATATTTATTTGTAAAAAAAAATTGAAAACCATTTATCATTTTCCTTCCACTTCACAATTTTGTGCAACTTTATGTTGGTCTATCACATAAAATGCAAATAAAATACATTTACGTTTTTGGTTGTAACATGACAAAACGTGGAAAATTTCAGGGGTATGAATACTCTTTCAAGGCACTGTACCATGTTTCACCTTCCATAGCTCTGGCTGAAGATTATACAATTCTAATTAGATCAATCCATCTACAACAGTAGACACCACAGGGGAATTTGATGAGTGACATATGAAACTGGCACCTCCCTGTTTTTTTTAAATGCTCCTGGAAGATGGCACACAAATTAAATAGGCCATGTTTTCAACAAGACTTAAAATCAATTATTTTTCGTGCACAACAAGCTAAAAAGTAAAAACATATCTACTACTTATAATTTTAAGGGAATACCCTACATGTATTGCCGTATTAGCGTCTTATAGGCAGGGCTGTATTTATTATAAAGGCACTACCTGGTACAGCAGTGTAAGCCCTTGTACACACGGTCGGAGATTCCGACAACCAAATCCGTCGGAGTAATTCCGATGGATTAATTCCGGACGAGGTCCGGAAGTGATGTTGCATACACACGGTCGGACTAAATTGTCGGAAAATCCGATTGTACATAACGTGATGACGTTATTTCGTTACGACTGGACTACGTTCAGGCTAGTAGCCAATAGCTTTGGTCTAGGAATTTGATCTGAGCATGCGTGGCACTTTGTCTGTCGGAGTAGGCTACACATGATCGGAGTATGTCCAATAGGAGCATTTTGTCGGAAAATTTTACCGGCAAGTTGGAAAACTTGGTCCGTCGGATATTGCGACGGAAACAGTCCGATGCAGACCACACACAGTCGGAATATCCGACAAAACGATCCGATAGGACACATTCCGTCGGAATCTCCGACCGTGTGTAGGGCTTAGAGGGCAGCACAAGCCACAAAAGATCCTTCTTCTACACACTGCTAAATATTTTAGGAATTTATTCAGTATATAAATATAAAACAACACTAAAAATTGCATGAAAAATGTTGGAGCTGATAAAGAAGGCGAGGCTGTGCCTTCGAAGCACGTTCTGATTGGCCAGACAGCATGTGGGCGGCTCCCCAGTTTGACAGCCCTGGACCACGCCCACGCAGAGACACACAGCTGACGTCTCCATGAGGCTTACCGCTGTAGCTAACACACAACCCTCGTGGATCCCTCAATAGAGACTTTCCAGCGGTCCTCCTGTGCTCCTGTGACACTGCACGTGGAAGCTCCCACCCGCTCTAGCACTCTGCAAGTGTTCCATTTTTTTTTTTTTTTTCACGCAAGTTATTAGTGTTGTTTTATACTTATATACTGAATAAATTCCTAAGATGTTTAAAGGATTGGCTTGGCTCTTCTCTCTCCTCCTTTTGCTTTCCTTTTGTTCACAGTGATCAGGTTCCCCTAGCCCACACCCGAAGCATGCTCGTTTCCTTTACAGCCTCCATTTAGAGACTTTTTTAGAGACAAATTTTTAGGGGTTCATCCCCCAGAACTTTCAATCCACTCACATGGTTGCACCTTCATGTATCAGCAAGCAGATTCATGCCTTTTCATTAAAATTGTGAACTTTACTTTTTTTCATCAGATGGTTTAGTGCTGAACATTATACCAATATTGTGTATGTGTTTCACACTGCTAAAGAGACCTCTGAGGAAACCCTTCAGTTCACAATAGAGACAAAAATGAATTTGCCAATACTGAGTATACAGTAGATCAGAATATCCAATAATTCACATTGTAACTTTACCATGAACTGAAGCCCAGGCCTAGAAAACCATTTACTTGGGGACAGAACAGTGACCATTTTATTTAGAAGGCCTAAGATTTTGAATATGCCCAAATCATTTCCTTCCAGGTGAACCACAAGGATATCTGACACAGCTCACTCTTGCAACAAAAAAGATCAGCCATTCCAAATACATATCCATATACCCTGCAAGAGAACTGGAATTTTCACAGGAGGAAAAAATAAATCCATGCCAAATCCATGCCACATCAGTGCTCACCCATGCCACATCCATGCCACATCAGTGTTAATCCGTGCCACAGCCATGCCACTACAGTACCCATCAGTGCCTCACAAAAGTGTAATAGGTAGTCAAATTAGATTTGAAATGTACAGTTGTGCTCATAAGTTTACATATCCTGGCAGAATTTATGATTTATTGGCCATCTTTCAGAGAATATGAATGATAACACTCATGGTTAGTGTTTGGCTGAAGCCATTTATTATCAATCAACTGTGTTTACTCTTTTTAAATCATAATCACAACAGAAACTACCCAAATGACCCTGGTCAAAATTTTACTTAATACTGTGTATTGCCCCCTTTAACATCAATGACAGCTTGAAGTCTTTTGTGGTATTTGTGGATGAGGCTCTTTACCTTCTCAGATGGTAAAGCTGCCCATTCCTCTTGGCAAAAAGCCTCCAGTTCCTGTAAATTCTTGGACTGTCTTGCATGAACTGCATGTCATTTTGTGGGCGTTTCCATTGTCCTGGGGCTCCAGGACCCTCAAAAGTGTAAGGGTCCTTTCACACGGGGCGGATCAGTTCTGATCCGCCCCGTGGATGTCCGTTTGCTCAGCGGGGATCACTCCGCCGATCCCCGCTGAGCAGGGAGATGACAGCTCCGTCTCTGCACACTGCGCAGGGACGGACCTGTCACAGCGCCGCTCTCCCCTATGGGAGATCGGATGACGACGGACCGCAGTGCCCGTCGTCATCCGATCCGATCCACAGACGGATGGAAAAATAGCTTTTTCCTCCGTCACACTTTTTCGGATCGGAGCGGGTCGGATGTCAGCGGACATGTCACCGCTGACATCCGACGCTCCATAGAGCTCTATGGAGCACCCGTTCAGGTCCGCCTGAAAAACTGACAGGCGGGCCTGAACGGGTCGTCAGTGTGAAAGGGGCCTAAGAGGTAGTCTAAAAATTATATGTGTAATTTATGCTCCTAGAGTGCTTGATGGTGCTCCCTGCATGTTGGGCCTCTGTATGTGGCCAGGCTGTATAAAAGTCTCACACATGTGGTATTGCCACACTCAGGAGCAGTAGCAGAATGTGTTTTGGGGTGTAATTTTTGGTATGCATATGCTGTGTGAGAGAAATAACTTGTTAATATGACAATTTTGTGAAAAAAGAAAAACAAATCTTAATTTTGAAAAGAATTGTTGGAAAAAATTACAACTACTTTCTAAAAAGGTGTCATTTGTACTGTCCTGGCTTGTTAAGGCCTATATACATGATATGAAAATCAGATGGGAAAATTCCTAAGATGAGCTGTCTACAGATTTTCGGATCATTAGTACGGTGGTAGTACCGATTTCACTTTTTCGTCAGACAAAAGCTGGATGTGCAGGCTAATAAATTTTTGTTGGATGTGAACTCAACATCTGATTTTCGAATGGTCAGTATAGAAATCGTCACACAAAAGTCAAAAGTACAAACACGCATAAAGGAATTATCGGGAAGAGTTTGGTCTTGTAAACTACTGTTCATGATCTAGAATTAACATTTGTGATGCAGCAATTGATGAAATGTCAAAATGAAGCACACATTCTCTTCTTCTTTAATGGGATAATAATGAAGCTGCTTTGCTGATGATACTGATGGAGTTATTGCATTTTCAAAGGTTTTTGTTTTCGAGTGATCAAGAATAATATTATTATGCATATTTTTTTTATTTATTTTTTTGGTGCAAGTTACCACAACACCATTATCCTGTCGTTTTTAAGATCAAAGATACAACTATGTTGGTGTCCCTTGTCAATTTTACTTTGTATTTTTTAAAATGTAACTGCCTACTCCCAAACTGTCATTTGAAGTAAAACACAGCCATGTGTTATTCTCCACAATTATTTTTATTGTGCATTAAAAAAAGAAATCAAATAAAATTAGACATGCTATCTGCCAATATAACTTAACCAAAAAGTGCATTCTATGTATCCAAAAATATAGAACATATACCAAATCAAATCATTATTCAACCAAAAAATAAAATAAAAGCCTCATGCATGTGTCCTGCTTCTTAATATAGGGGGTCAACAATGCCAAGAGTTGGTGAAAGCAGGGGTCCGTCATCTGGTGATAATTCCGAAAAACATCTGGATTATTCTCCTTGAGCTCACGCAGCAAAGGCATATATGACATAATTGGTCACGATTAATAAAGCAACCAATTTTTGGTCCAAGAAATCCCCCTCCTCCTGTTCCTGGACTGGACTTGGGTCAAAGCAATAACTCCAAGGCCAATAATAAATAACACGTTATCTCCTCCGATTCCGCAACATGGCTGGTTGACGAACGGACGTTCAGAAACAAACTGAAAAGTGCAAAATGAAATGCACGAATCAACACTCACCAAACTTCTACTCACACGAAATTAGCAGAAGGAGCCCAAAGGTGTGTACGAGGGTTAAAATTCTGATGAAGGAGAGTCATCAACATGTGACAGAAAAGAAAGGGGAAGCCTTGCCAATAGTTAAAATTGCTGCATTAGGAATTAGCTCTATTGGGCAATGTGAATGGCCTAAAGCAGGGGTATCCAAACTACGGCCCTCCAGCTGTTGCAGAACTACACATCCCATGAGGCATTGTAAAACTCTGACATTCAAAGACATGACTAGGCATGATGGGGATTGTAGTTCCTGAACAACTGGAGGGCCGTAGTTTGGACACCCCTGGCCTAAAGCATGAAATGAGAACCACCTATTCTTGCCTTGTTGATCTGATTCTGAAAGCACTTCTGTCCAGCAAGTTAACAACTTATCTTAACTAACCAGACTGAACTGAGTGGGAAAGTAGTTTTAGCCCACGTTCACACTGAAAACGGCTTTAAAATCGTGCAAGCTCATATAAAATTTCAAAGCCGCATTTCAGTCTGACTTTAGGGGTGACTTTAAAGATATTTTTTGCGGGTTCATGCACAGATGTCTATTGAAATCACCCCAGAAGTCGCCAAAGGTAGTGCAGGAGCTACTTTTGGAAATTGGTGCAGCGCCACAAAGTCGGTGTCACACTGATTGGGACGCTTCTATTGCCGGCAATAGGCTTCGATTTGACATGCGATTTGACCTGTTTAATTGCATGTCAAATGGCGCCGATGTGAACGGGGGCTTAAAGTGTTTTATATGCAGAACAGATTGAATCTGCAGCAGTAGTGATATCACATGACATGCTGAATGCAATTTATTATCCAATAGCAGCATGTAAACACTGCTTCTAAGTCATTTTAGGAACTGCTTAATCAAAAGTGAGAATTATATGCAAAGGCCTCAAAAGGCCAAATAACCAGTGGCATAGATAATGCTGGTTGTTTAAGCCATAGCTCCCAACTGTCCCTGATTTTGAGGGAATGTCCCTGATTTGGTCCCTCATTTTGGTCTGATCTATAACGTTGTATATAAAATCATATTTTTCATCTTTTAAAAAGTGTTTCCCAGTGCTAAACCTTTCATCCAAATTCTAAATCTCTGCATTGGTAAATTTCAAAAGCCAGTATAAAGGAATAGCAGTGGTAAAATAAATCACTTGTTGGTTTAACTAATCATTTCTTTGCATAATTCTCTATTAAGGGGAACGTGGCAGGGGTTGTGCCCAGGGGCGGACTGACAACTAATGGGGCCCCCGGGCAATAGAAGCTCATGGGGCCCCCTTGGGCGCCACACCTTGCCAGGGAGACAAGGGGGGGGAGCACACAGGGGGAAACTGGAGGGAGAACGCACACGCACACACACTCACACAAACACAGCGAGACACACTCGCGCACACAGGGACACACACACACAGGTGGACACTCACACACCACACACAGGGACACACATACACAGGGGGATACACTCACGCACACACACACACTCACACGGGGGGGAGGACACTCTCTCTCTCACACACACACACACAGGGGGATACACTCTCTCACACACACACAGGGGGATACACTCTCTCTCACACACACACACACGGGGACACTCACACACACAGGGGGACACTCACACACACAGGGGGACACACACACACACAGGGGGACACTCACACACACAGGGGGACACACACACACACAGGGGGACACACACACACACACACACAGGGGGACACACACACACACACACACACAGGGGGACACTCACACACACACACACAGGTCTCAGAAGACTATGGGGCCATTCACATGGCGCAGTGTGGCTCACCTATGTGTAGTAGGAAACCGGCTCTGAAGCCGCAAGGCTTTACTTTTCCTGTTTCCCTTGCTTTAGATGCAGGCGCCCGCACCTGAAGTTGATTAAAGAATCAGCTTGGGTGAGGACATCGCTGGATCCCTGGACAGGTAAATGTCCTTACACTAAAAGTCAGCAGCTACAGTAGTTTGTAGCTGTTGACTTTTAAATTTTTTTTGGGGGGGGGGGTCATTTTAAAATGAAATCTGGGGACATATTTTTTTTACTGGTAATGGCAGCAATCAGTGACTCATAGCGGGACTGCGATATTGCGGTGGACAAATCGGACACTAATGCTGCGTACACACGATCGGTTTTCCCGTCAGAATAAACTCCAAAGGTTTTACCGACGGAGTTCCTCTGAAACTGTCTTGCCTACACACGATCACACCAAAGTTCGACCATTTAGAACGCGGTGACGTACAACACGTATGAAAGGACTAGAAAATGGAAGTTCAGTAGCCAGTAGCCAATATCTGCCATCTCGTACTTGCTTCAGTGCATGCATCATTTTTGGTCCATCGGAACAGCATACAGACGAGCGGTTTTCCCAATAGGAATTGGTTCCATCAGAAATATTTAAAACATGTTCTATTTCTAGGTCCGTCAGAATTTTCGAAAAAAAAAAAGTCAGATGAGGCCCACACACAACTGGAATATCCGATGAAAAGACTTTTTGTGTCAGACAATCCGCTCGTGTGTATGCAGCATTAATGACACTTTTGACACTTTGTGGGAACCAGTGACACTAATACAGTGATCAGTGCTAAAAATATGCACTGTCACTGTACTAATGACACTGGCTGGGAAGGGGATAAAATCTAGGGCAATCAATGGGTTAAATGTGTGCCTAACAAGTGTTTTCTCACTGTGGGGCAGGTGCTTTTACTAAGGGAAGACATGAATCCCTGTACCTGCTTTGCTCTGATACCCAGAAATGCAGGATCACGTATATAAGTGATCCTGCGCAGCGCGACTGCCCTGTAGCAGTAAATCTGCTCTCAGGCGATCGGCAACTGGTTAAGATCATCAGCATTATGATAACTCACAGGCAGCAGGCACTCTATCATGGCACTGGCTGGCTCTCTCGCAGTATGTCACATAACATGGCTGCTGGGTGCTGATTTTGTTAACTTATGACCAATAAGTGCCCCCCGCTGCCTGTGAGTTCTGATACCATCCATTGTGCCAGAGAGACAGACACAGTGCAATGAAGTCTATTCACAGACACCCCAAAGCACACCTGTGTCGAAGCCTTGAAGGCACTGGCAGCCCCACGATTGGATCTTCTTCCCCTCTATTCCTGCTGCTGGACATCGTCAGCTGAGCTCAGCTGCCTCTCTCTGCCCGGTGCCACCACCGCCGGCCTCACAGCCTCTCAGGTCTCACACTCCGGGCCCCGACTACTGGGTGGGGAGCGGAGGAGAATGACTCTGCCGGGGAAGGCAAGGAGATAAGTAGGCAGACGGCTGGCCGTGATTTGAGCCAAGGCAAAAGAACATGTGAGCAGAGCTGAATGGGCATGTGCCGGAAACTGAAAAAATAGTCCATCCACTCTGACCAGCACATCATCATCAGAAAGGGACACAGATAATGGAAAAATACACCCCCTAAGCTAGTAGGAGTGTGGGGGTGGGGGGGGGGGGTGCAATTCAGATTTTTTTTTTTATTCTGCACTGACTTTCTTTGAAAATTGCCCCAGCTCCAAGTCTGTCCCCGGGGACAAAACCGGGGACAGACTTGGTCCGGGGACAGTGTCCTCAATCCGGGGACTGTCCTCTGAACCCGGGGACATCTGGTCACCCTATCTTAGAGGTTATTGTAGGCGTTTGCTCACTGCTGAAGTAACCTGTGTCCTGAAACACTGTAAACATGGCAAATCAAATCATCTGCTATTAAATGTTTTGCTACACTGAAAATGTTTTACTTTAATCCAAATATTCTATGAACACCAGGAAGGACCATATATCTTAAGACAGTTAATTGTATAAAAACCCTATTCTAAAATTCAGCAACAAGCCCCTGTTCACACTGGTGCGACTTGTCATGCAATTTGACAGTTCCACATGACAAGTCACACCCTATTGTTGGCAACAAAACTGTTCAAATCTGTGCGTCTCCAACTTTGCGGTGACACGCCGATTTAAAAAAAAGGTTCCTGCACTATTTTTTGCGATTTCAATTACGACTTGCGAAGACATCTGTGCATGAAGTTGCACAGATGTCAGGCAAGTTGCACCTGAAATTGCACTAACCTGAGGCTTTGAAATCGTGCTACTTCAAGAGTCTACTGTGGCAGAACTGCTTGCTCCAAAGTGCCACATCCAAAACAACAGGGAAGGGCTCAAGTGAACATTATTCTTAGTGATATGGGTGTAAATACAATAATTTGATCAAAATTCTGAACACCATTTGCCAGTTTGGAAATGCCCAAATTCAATAGATTCTGTTGCATCTGTAGGCACCTGGAAAATGCTCATCGAAAAACAAATTCCATCTGCCACATAGAGCTAATATTTTAAGTAGAAATACATTTGTGCCAAAAACAGTAGCTACTCTTTTAACTTCTAACAAGATGAGATGCACCCAGGCCACTAGTGAAATGTATTGTTGTCAACGCCAGTTCTTTAACCAACAATGCTCCTTTATATTAGGATGATCTAATCGCACCTTTATATAAGGGCCTACTGTACCATGGCTCCATGATGCACGGCACACCATTGGCTCTTTCCTCACTCCAATTGGCGCGCATAAGTGGCTTGGTAAGACACAGTATGTTTATATCACGTTGAATGTTTTTTTTTTTTTCAAAATTGTGCTCCTTTCCTTTGAATAGGTCTTTTTCTTTGTGGTCAAGATATTGAGGTCCTGAGGAAGCAATTTTTGTGAAACGCATCGATGTTTAGGCTGGGTTCACACTGCTGCGGGGGGAGATCCGGATGTGATTCGCACCGCAAATCACATCCGATCTCCGTAGCGATGCGAGTTCAGCCATACAGATAGTATGGCTGAATTCGCATCGCTCCCGCAGCAAACTCGCACGGGACCCTTTTTTTGGTCCGCAACAGAATCGGATCGCATGGGGGTTCACACCATGCGATCCGATTCCTGTGCGAGTCGGCAGATCGCACTGCGATATGCGGATGGATCTGGGGGTGTCATTAACATATCATTGACACTCCCAGCCGTCCGCATAGGGCAGTGTGAACTGCCGGCGGGAGTAATGCGATGCGGGAAAACGCCGCGGATTCGCAGCGTTCCCGCATCGCAGCGGTGTGAACCCGGCCTTAGACACATTAGAAAAGGAATATAGTTGGATTGTAAATACATGGCCTGTACTATATTGAATGAGCATGGGTCTCATGTTTTTATTGGTCTAACTCTATTGTAACAATAGTTTAATCTTTTGTAATAAAATAACTTTTTTAACAATATTGTGTAATCGTCCTTCCCTGGTATCAGTAAAGTTTGCAAGGTTTTATTTTTTTCTTTATAGTGAAATTCTACTCATAGGCAGTATGCGTGATACAAACACCAAAAAGCCCAAACGACTGAATGACATAAACAGTATACTAGTTTCTGATAAGCATCAAACATAAGGTCGTTCTTAAAAGATACATTGGGGG
Organism: Lithobates pipiens; assembly: GCF_037356315.1. Classification (NCBI taxonomy): domain Eukaryota; kingdom Metazoa; phylum Chordata; class Amphibia; order Anura; family Ranidae; genus Lithobates; species Lithobates pipiens. The sequence continues at coordinate 103,433,012 of NW_027507758.1, read as the reverse complement.
AGATCTACCAAAACCGGAGCGCACAGAATCTGAGCAACCAATCAGCCTCCAACTTCAGCTTGTTCAATTAAGCTGTCAATAAAACCTAGAAGCTGATTGGCCACCACGCACAGTCACACCAGCCCCAGAAAACTCCCCCATTATCCTTTTCAGGAGTCTAAAACTCCATCCTGGTGTAATAACACCCAGGAAATTAAATGTGGAGAGAGGCAGAACTGTGATTCAACAGCCAAAGGCACCCCAGCAAGAATAACTTGGCACAAGTTTGTGGCAGTGCTGAATTGTAAGCCTGTTAACTTGCTGCACATTTTCACTGGCAAGTTGTAGACTTGCAGAGCACTTGAAGCACACGTTCTAGGTGACACTTTTCCAATTTGTAGCACATTTGCATGGAAAGTCTCTAGCAAGAGCAAAATTGCAGTTTTGAATCTACAGCAAGAGCTCTGCAAATATACAGCATGACAATTTAGCCACAGTGACCCCTGTGGTGGGATGACTATAGCATAACATAACTGAACCAGAACTTGCAGCAGACTTGCAGAATGTTTGCAAAGAAATTTGATCTGGAGTCACAGACTGTGGACTTGCTGCAATTGTGCAACTAACTTATGAAGCCTAGCAAGTCTAGCAATAGCTTAGCAAGTAATTTTCGAATTTGCAGCAAAATTGCTTGCTATCTGGGACATATGTTATATTAACCATCAAACTGGAAGACCAGAGAGTTATAAGCCCCTAACCAAAAGTAAAAGAATGGACAACAAGTAGATTTGATGGCCATTGGACTAACAGGGGCTCTGGGCTGATCTAATCACAAAAAGGTCTTGATATATTGTAAATGTAGGTATATCAATGAGAATAGGCTATTATCTATTAGATCAATAAAGAACAAGAACCCTTAGCCCACGTTCACACTGAGGGCTGGTTTGAAATCTGGCGAGTTCAGCTGAACTCGCACGATTATAAACCGGCATTTCAGTCTGACTTTGGGGGTGATTTGACAGACAGATTTTACGGTTCCCTGCACAGATGTCTATTCCAGTTGCCCCGAAGTCACCAAAAGTAGTGCAGGAACTACTTTTGGGAATCAATGCGGCACTGCAAAGACGGTGTTGCACCGTTTCAGACGGTGCCAGTGCCGGCAACAGGCTGCGATTTGATTTGTCAAATTGCATGTCAAAACGGCCCGATGTTAACGTAGGCTTAGGAACAGACATATGATGGATTAAATGAATTAGATTCTTCAGGGATCACAGCTAGAGATGATAACCTAAATAACCATATAAAAGGGAGTATCCTTACTTCATAAATTTCCTTTACAAATTATAAAACACAACACCAGGCAACTCCTTCACAGATTTAAAACTGACAACCCATAAACAGCCTAATTCCCGTAAAGGAAGAAAATAAACCCTCTCAGAGAAGCCAATAATGATAAACTGACTGATCAGTTGTACTTTAACCAGTGGATCACTTTTCCAATGCTCACTGGACTACCAGACAATAGTGTTTTGCAGAGCATATTTCTTCAGCACTGTAGCAGAAAATGTGATTTACTATAAGAAAAGCAGAGCCCTGTACTGGATTGAGAGGAGGAGCATTGGAGGATGGAGGTCCCTGTGGCTAAGCCACAGAGGGGATCATGTAGGGACACCAAAAGCCTTCCAGTGCTTCACCACTAAATCTTCATGCTGATCAAAGCGGTTTTTCACCCTGTTTGAATTTTTTTTTTAAAGTTAGCAGCTACAAATACTGTAGCTGCTGGCTTTTAATAAAAGGACACTCACTTGATCAGGGATCCAGCGCTGTCCTCACCCAAACCAGGTCTTCAGGTCCTGAGTGTCGGCATGTTTACTGTGGGCATCTGGCTCTGACTCTGCGTAAGCTGTGAATGGTCCCGGAGTCTTCTGGGACCTGGGATGTGTCCCAGAAGGTTGCAGGGGAAGAACTTCGGGTGGGGCGCCAAAAAAAGTGCCAAAAATAGAAGAGGAGGGCATTAAGCGAAACTTCCTCTTTAGGGTAAAATTCCACTTTAAGAAAATACATTTGAGATGAAGCAACAGGAGAGTGACCACACATTCACCCCTAACGATCATTTGTGTAAACAACAATGACAGCCTTGAACCCTGACATGCTGTACCTGCTATAATGGCAATAAAGACATTTCACAGGTCAGACGTGTGACATGTGAAATATAAATGAAAGCACTAGAGAGCTGAGAGGTAACAGAAAGGGGTGGCTAAGGGTCCGTTCACACCAGGGAACTGCACATAACTGTATGTTATTGACTGAATATTTACATGCATTTGAAGTGTGCTTGAGCGACGCATTTTTTATGCAGTTGCAGTGCATTTTTCTATACGTTTTTGGGCTAGGCATTCTTGTATTTCCTTTGAGATCACTTCCTTCTTCTTCGTAGTGTGTAAGAATGTTTACTCTTGTCGGCATAATTCTGGTGCTGGCCATTGCCATTATGAGATGACGTACTCATAGGAGACGTCGTTACTGGATTCATCCACTACTGATGGAAGGAGAGACCAAGGGGCAATTCTGGACCCTCTACAATGACTTTCGTTCACATCCAGACAAGTTTATTTAAGCAGCAAATTATTTTTGTAGTCTTTTTTCTGTCTGTAATAAAGCAAAAAAAGTATATATGAATGTACACAGTATCTAACAAAAGTGAGTACACCCCTCACATTTTTGTACATATTTTATTATATCTTTTCATGTGACAACACTGAAGAAATGCCACTTTGCCACAATGTAAAGTAGTGAGTTTACAGTTTGTATGACAGTGTAAATTTGCTGTCCTCTCAAAATAATTTAACACACAACCATTAAAGTGATTGTAAACCCTTGTTTTTTTTTAGATAACAAACATGTCATACTTACCTCCACTGTGCAGTTTGTTTTGCACAGTGTGGCCCCGATCTTCGTCTTTTTGGGTTCCCCGGCGGCTCTTGTGACTCCTCCTCACATCGGTAAACCCCCTAGGAGAAGCACTCTCCCAGGGGGTTACCTTGTGGGTGTGCTCCCGAGTCCAGCATTTGCGTCTATAGACACAGAATGCCGGACTCTGCCTCGTCCCTCGGCGCCTGCTTCATTGGATTTGATTGACAGCAGCAGGAGCTAATGGCTGCACTGCTATCAATCTATCCAATAAAGAGCTGAGAACCCCAAGGCAGAGAGGTACACTGCATCTCTGCCGAGGGAATGAACGGGCTCAGGTGAGTACAGTTCATTGAGGGAACCATGAATGGCAACATGTACTGTGACATACTGATGCAGAGCATGATCCCTTCCCTTTGGAGACTGGGCCGCAGGGCAGTATTCCAACATGATAAGGACCCAAAACACACCTACAAGATGACCACTGCTTTGCCAAAGAATCTGAGGGTAAAGGTGATGGACTGACTGGCCAAGCATGTCTAACCCTATTGAGCATCTGTGGGGCATGCTCAAACACAAGGTGGAGAAGCACAAGGTCTCCAACATCTACCATCTCTGTAATGTCATCATGGAGTGGAAGAGGACTCCAGTGGCAACCTGTGAAGCTCTGGTGAACTCAATGCCCAAGAGGGTTAAGGCAGTGCTGGAAAATAATGGTGGCCAAACACTTTGGGCCCAATTTGGAAATTTTCACTTTTGTTGCCAGCGGTTTAGACATTAATGGCTGTGTGTTGAGTTATTTTGAGAGAACAGCTAATTTACACTGTTATACAAGCTGTACACTCACTACTTTACATTGTAGCAAAGTGTTATTTCTTCAGTGTTGTCACATGAAAAGATATAATAAAATATTTACAAAAATTTGAGGGGTGTACTCACTTTTATGAGATACTGTAATTGAAAACAACAGAAAAGAATTGAATAGAAAAGAATAAAGTAAAACAGAATTACATAGAATAGAAAATAAAAGAATAGAATAAAAAAGAAAAGAAAATAAGTGAATCAAATAGAAAAAATCTGTAGAAAAGTAATATAATAGAAAACAATAGAATAGATTAAAATATAGCCCCCTTCCAAAATTCAAAATAAAAGAATAGAATAGAAAATAAAGAATAGCATAGAAAAGAATAAATCAGACTAGAAAATAATAGAATAGAAAATAAAGGAATAGAAAAACAATAGAATAGAATAAAATAGAAAGAATATAACCATTTTCCGAAATCTGAATTTCAAATAGAATATATTCAAACAGAATAGAATACATATATAAGAATAGAATAGAAAATAAAAAAATAGAATAGAAAACAGTAGAGTAGAATATAAAAAAAATTAATAAACAATAGAATAAAAAGAATACAACCATCTTTATAACCAACATTCAAACAGAATACATTTGAATTTGAATTTTCCGAATTTGCTTGAATTGAATTTAATTCGACTGAATTCGGAAAAACCGAATTTGAAAACGAATAAACACAACGAAACTAAACAAATTCCCGAAAACAGATTTGATGAATTTAACTAAATGAAATTATTCTTCTAAAGTATTCTTATATCATACGTTATTATGTTTGCTTTTTTTTTGATAAGTTATTATTATAACAAATCGAAACGTCATCCTCATAAATGTTCAACCTGGAAAGATCTGGGCTTGCCATATAGATGGGTGACTCCTGGGTATGAGATTGACCCCATGTCATGACTATTGGTAGCTTAGAGGTATAAACATACCTTATATGTTATAAATGATGATATGTGGCACACTGGCAGAGCATGGCAAAGAATAATCTTGAAAAGTTAGTGCACATGTAAACACACTTTACAAATTCTGTCCAATAGGTCACTTAAAAAATGAAACCAATCTCTGAGTGGGGGCATACTATATTTCTGCATAGCCAACATAAGCTGTGGCCTAGGGTGGAAAGACACCCTGGGGCAGCACACAGTCACCATCATGAACTGTCAGTAACACATTCCTGTATATAATAGTTGCACTACCACTATGTTTGCCGTTGCAATACATCTGAGTCCTCACTGTCGTCTCTGAACAGTTTGTGCATTTTTGTTAGTGACCATGTATGTCTAGTAGTAAGCCACCTTCAACTGGATTTTTTTCCTGTAACGTTTAAGACATTTTGAAGTTTATCCAAACCACTTATTCAGTTCTAATGAGTGTCAGGAACATACTTCAGCATTTACACCAATCAGCCATAACATTATGACCACTGACAGGATAAGTGACTAACATTGATCTCATTACAATAACATCTGAAAGTCAGTAGGTTATATTAGGCATTCATGTGGATGTTACTTTGCCACATACCACCTACCTAAACAACGTTATGCCAAGTGGTAGTATAGTCTGAAGAAAAAAACTTCCCCCTGCAAGTTAATGCCATAATATGCTAGTATGCATCGCATGCTAGCACATTATGAAAGGTTTGCTTAAAAATGAAACCCAAAAGTGGAACTTCCGCTGATCTGCTTCCTCCTCCCTTTTTGGCACCTTTGAGGGGGAGGGGGGAGCGGGTACCTGTTTTTGACAAGTACCCTGTGTCCCCACTTCTGTCGGACCACACCGCAGCGAGGTACGTCAGAAGTCTAGCTTCCTCTACCTCCCTCCTCTTTCCCCTGATGCAAGGGCCAGTAAGGGTGCGCAGCAGGGTTTCCTTACCGCAATGACGGCGGCAGCACCCGACATTTTCCATCAGCTGTGGTGCCGACATCGCTGGACTCCAGGACAGGTAAGTGTTCTATTATTTTTTTTTTTTAACAGAAACGTTTTTATTGATCAAAGCAAAGCAGCATTACAACTTATGCACAGTTCTCAATACATTCATATTGAACAGAGTTCGAACCTCAGTCCTAGTGTATGACAAGTAAGGGAAGAGGGAAGGTGTTACAATTAGACAGTAATAGAGTGGGCACTCAACCATGGATCCCAGATACCGCTAAATTTCTTGGGACATTTCCGTCCCATATATGTAAGTTTATATAGTGGCAGCACTGAGTCCACCATCGAGTGCCACTGGGAAACTGTAGGGGGAGACGACTGCTTCCACATCTGCAGGAGTACTTTCCTAGCATAAAAACAGAGATAAAACAGTAGGAGACTTCTATGAGTATTCTGAACGACATTATCCGTTATGCCAAGGAGAAGCACCTTAGGATCCATGGGCACTGAGAGACCAGTAACAGCATTGATATCAGCAAGTATGTGTTGCCAATACCCCTGAATAATTGGGCACTCCCAGGTGACGTGGTAGAATGTACCAGTCGCCTGCTGACACTTAGGGCAAAGTTCCGACTGGGTGGGATAAATCCTAGCCAACCGTTGGGGAGTGTAGTAGGCTCTATGTAAAAATTTTAGTTGAATGAACCTATCTCTTGCGGAGATTACCCTTGGGAGGTAATTTTGAATAGCGGAGTCCCACTCCTCCTCAGAGAGGGACGGGATGTCCCCTCTCCAGATTAAAAGTAGGGGCGAATCCTCACCCGGGCGCTCACAGGTGAGGCGTAGATATATAGAAGAGAGAATCCTGTCCACCCCACAGGAGGCAAGAAACCTCTCCACCCCGTGAGGCTCAACCAGGACCCTCCCGGGGAATTGGGCCTGCGAGGCATGTTTCAGCTGGAGGTATCGGAACAACATCCAGGAGGGAAGATCATAGGCCTCTCTAAGGTCTGGAAAGGGAATGAGAGTCCCATTAGGCATGATATGTGCAAGGTTGATTATTCCAAACCTGGACCATAGGCCAGGGTCTGGGATAGAGCCAAAATGCCGAAGTTTGGGGTTGCCCCATAGCGGTGTATGAGGGGAAACAGAGTCAGCGGCCTTAACAGTGGCAGCGACTCTGTCCCAAACTTGGATGGTAGTTCGCATCTGGATCGTTACATGGGGACTAGACTTAGATCCTTGGTAAACCAACCCCGCCAAAGCTGCGTGTGAGCCCAGGATCGCCGCCTCTAACGTAACCGCCGGGTTAGATTTAGGCAGAGAGAACCACCAGCGAACTGTGACTAACACCGCCGCCCAATAGTACCGCCGGAAACAGGGTAGCGACAGTCCCCCCAAGGACAATGGCATCTGCAACTTGGCCCTAGAGATCCTCGGAACCCTACCACCCCATACAAAGGAGGAAACCACCCCGTCCAACTTACGGAAGAAAGTGTTAGGTATCGGGACGGGGGTGTTACGGAACACATATAAAAATTTAGGGAGAAACGTCATTTTAAGTAAATTGACCCTTCCTACCGGTGTCAAGGGCAACGTCTTCCAGATTTGACATTTCGCTAATAAGGCACTCAGGACTGGGTATAAGTTATCCGCCAGGAAATGGGAGAGGTCTCTGGAGATCTCAATCCCCAGGTATCGGAAACGGGAGACCAGCTGTAGAGGGGACGAGGAGGGCGGGGGGATGTAGAATCGGAGAGCAAAAACAGACTGGATTTACCCCAGTTAATCCGGACCCCCGAGAATCTACCATACTCGTCAATTATGGATAAGGCCGACGTAAGCGAGTCCGAGGTATCCCCGAGGTACAATAAAGCGTTGTCCGCATAGAGCGAGACCCGCTCCAACAGGGGGCCTACCCTCAACCCCTCCACTCCCCCCGCAGAACGCAGGAGAATCGCCATGGGCTCAATGGCCAGGGCGAAGAGTCCCGGAGACAGGGGGCAGCCCTGCCTAGTGCCCCTACCAAGACGAATAGGGGAAGAAAGGACACCACCGGTGCGTATGCGGGCCCTAGGGGAGGCATACAGTTGTTGTATCCAGGCCACAAATTTAGGACCAAACCCGAAGCGGCCGAGGACCTGCCAGAGAAAGCCCCACTCCACGGAGTCGAAGGCCTTCTCCGCATCCAGAGAGGCCACCGCTCCCGCACCCTCCCCCCTCCCCACCCATGCTATATTCGTGAAAAGGCGGCGCAAATTAATATCAGTGCCTTTCCCGGGCATGAAACCAGTTTGATCCCCATTGATTAGAGCCAGTATTACCGTGTTCAGCCTACCAGCCAGTATCTTCGCCAGTATCTTAGCATCAACATTTAACAAAGATATCGGCCTGTAGGATGAACACAGCTCCGGATCCTTCCCTGGCTTTGGTATTAACACAATGACGGCCTCTGAGAAGGAGTCGGGAAGTACACCCATCTCCAAGGCCTTGGTGAGGTTAGCATGATAATAAGGGACCACCACTTCCATATTAGCTCTGTAAAACTCTGAGGGGAGTCCATCAGGACCTGGAGTCTTCCCCGCCTGAAGGGACTTAATTGCCCGCTGAACCTCGAGTACAGAAATAGGACTCTCCAGGGCCAACGCAGCCTCTCGGGTCAGGGCAGGGAAAGCCACCCGGTCCAGAAAGGAGGTCAATTGCCCCTGGGAGTACACCGCCTTGGATTCATACAGATGGTTATAGTACTGCTCAAACCTAGCGTTAATTTGGGTAGGGTCAGAAAGGAGAGAACCATCAACCTCTCTAATGTTGGCTATGCAGGGGCTACCCGTCCGCTCCGCGGCCAGCCAAGCCAGCAACCTCCCCGGCCGTTCGCCTTGCTCGAAAATCCTTTGCGTCTGGGAGAGGAGGAAGCGACGGCAGGAAGCGGTGCGGAGTAACGCCAGCTCCCTATATGCGGTGAGCATATCCCCGTGAGAGCTCGGGCTAGGGGAGCGGGCGTAGCGGTCTTCTAGGGCTATTGCTTTACGCTCTGCTTCCGATAGCGCTAGTCGCGAGGCCTTTCGGATCTTAGCAATGTTGAACTGGTACCTGCCCCTGGCATATGCTTTGAATGCATCCCAGACCGAGGCCGGCGATGCCGAGCCATCGTTATGGGTCCAATAGTCCCCCAGTTCCGACAACATCAGCGGGGCCACCTGTTCATCTGTGATCCAGTATCTAGAGAGCCTCCAGAGCCCCAACCCCCACCGAGTCTGTCCGGAGAGTCAGCATAACCGGGGCATGATCGGAGATACCCCGCGGCAGGATGGAGACCCCGGAGACCCTCTGCAGCAGAGGGGTACTCGCATAAATCAAGTCTATGCGCGACAAAGTGGCATGCGTAGCCGAATGACACGTATATTGTTTGGCTACAGGGTGTTTCCACCTCCACAAATCGTGCAACCCGAATGTTGCAGCCCATCTGTCCAGACCCACATCCGTCACCCTCCCGGCCGCGAGCCTGTCGACACTCGGATCCGGGGGTATGTTGAAATCCCCAGCGAGAACCACGTTAGTGACTGGGTAGCCAGCCACTATGGCAAGGATCTTCCGGAGTATCGAGAGGTCCGCCGGCGGTGGGACATAAAGTCCAACCACCATCATTTCCACCCCATCACATAGTGCATGTAGAATAACATATTGGCCATCAGGGTCCAAGTGCAAGTTAAACAATTGAAAAGGGAGCGTCTTATGCACCAGAACACTGACCCCCCTGGAATGAGAGGAGAAAGTGGAGTGGTAATAAGAGCCTACCCAGGGCTTCTTAAGCGAGAGGATACGAGAACCCGTAAGGTGCGTCTCCTGTAAGATACAGATGTGCGGGAGATATTTCTTCAGGTAAGTAAAAACCAGGGACCGTTTGATTTTGGAGTTCATCCCCGGCACATTCCAGGAGATCAACCTTAGGGGGGCCATATTAGAGAAGACAAAAACATTACAGTCCCAGCCTCGACTCCCCCTCCCCACCCCCACACCCCAAGACTGAAATAGAGAAGCAGAACTCCAGACCAGGAGCTGGAAAGCTCCTGCAGGTTACAGTGCAGCGAGAAAAGTGCATACAATCTACCCAAACCATAAAACCAAGTAGTAAACCCATTGAAACCAACCAACCCCCCCCTCCCCCCACCCCACGCTACCCCCCCAACTTGGGTGCGTTTGAAATCCCAAAAAACACATAAGTCTCAGTCCCTGGGGAGCAATGCACCAAGAGAGCGCCTAGAAGGCACAGTAAAAGTCACCCACGATCAATTCGCCACCGCAGAGTCAGGTGGATAAACAGTGCGTAATAGCAACTTCCCTGCGGCAGGGAGTCACCCGGACAGACAGGTCCGGGGGCACAGTTCTTGAGATAACCGGAATGTGGGAAAAAACAAAAAAACAAAGAGGGGAAAAGAAAAAGAGGGCAAACGATTTCCCACCAATTACACCCCGCAATAACCCACAAGCAGCAAGGCATGAAAGTCCCCCCACTCCATCCCCAAGGACAGGCAATGAGTGCATAGCCAACCATAATTAGTGTTCCATGTCCCACAGGCTGATCAAAAAGGGGACGGGGAGAGAGGGAACGAGGAGAGGGACCACTGACAGGGACAAGGGAACCCCAGGACCAGTAGCAGGACAGTCCTCTGAAGCAGGTGGAAGGAGCTGCGTAGGTCAAGGCGGCAATAGTTGTAAAAAGGAACCATCGGAGTCAGCAAGAAGCAGGTAGATAGGAGCAAAGAACGGCCCCACCAGTTAACGACGTGGCAGGGACTCCAACCAGTTGGATGCATCTTCGGGCGAGGTGAAAAACCGAAAGGATTCCCCGTCCTGTACTCGAAGGCGTGCCGGGAAGAGCATGCTATATTTCAGGCCCTTCTGCCGTAGGGCCATCTTTACATGGTCGAACTGCTTCCGCTGCTTTTGTGTTTCCACAGAGAAATCCGGGAAGATCATAAGTCGGGTTCCCTCGAAGCGGAGGTCCTCCACATTCCTGCTCTCCCTCAGCACCAGGTCCCGATCTCTATAATTGAGGAGGCGTAAAATAAGTGTACGAGGGGGGGCTCCAGGAGGGCCTCTAGCCGCCGGCATTCTGTGCGCCCTCTCGACCGAAAAGAACGGCGAGAAGGCCGCCTGGGGAAATAGCTGGCGGAACAGACGTTCCATGTAGGCCGCAGGGTTGGAGCCTTCGGATCCCTCCGGTAAGCCAATAACGCGGAGATTGTTTCTCCTATTGCGATTCTCAGCATCCTCCGCACGATACTCCAGAGCGCGGACTTTAGTAGTAAGGGAATGGAGGGAGGCGGAATGTTCTGCAAGGGTATCCTCCACCGTCCCCACGCGGCCCTCAACCTCCATCACCCTAGAGCGGAACTTATCCATGTCTTTCCTAATCAGTCCCATCTCAAGCTGAATGGTGTCTATTTTCGCCGTCAGCGCTGTTTGGCACGTATTAATGGCCTGCATAAGGGCAGAGAACTTGTCCTGGTCCCGGAGTTCAGGGTCCGCAGGGTCAGCCTCAGCAGCTGGCAACTCCATGTCCGAGAGCACGCAGGGCCGAGGTCCCCCGCCACGAGGTAGGCCACGCGGCGTAACGGCTTTCAGTGGGGTCCCGAACTTCTTTTTGCTGGGCATACCACACCAGAGGACAAGTATCTGGGACCCAGGGACCCCGATGGCAGTGTTATCCGCAGGGAAATAGGATGGTTAGCGGCACGGATCACGGAGCTCCCGCACTATGCCTCCACTCCGGTCGCCATCTTGGACACGCCCCCCCAAGTGTTCTATTATTAAAAGTCAGCAGCTACAGTATGTGTAGCTGCTGACTTTACATTTTTGGAGGGGTGGGTGGAACTTCACTTTAACCACTTGCCTACCGGGCACTTTTACCCCCTTCCTGCCCAGGAGGCCAATTTTCAGCTTAGTTTCTGTTATAAAATTTTGTCATTTTGTAATTTTTTTACATTTTTCTCCTTCGCTGATAGGTTGCACTGATAAGGAGACTATGCAATACTAATAAGAGGCACTGATAGGGGATGGGGCAGGAGGTGGTTAAGGGATCTGCTACTGACAGCTTGATGCCGGATTCCACAGCTTAAATTCAGAGGTCTAGTGGAGTCCATGCCCCACTAGGTCAGGGCTGTTTTTGGTGGCAAAAGGGGGGCCTACTCAATATCAATATCAGGAGGGTGGCCATAACGTTATGCCTGATCAGTGTACTGTATATCAACACAAGTCACACTAACACCTAAATCCAATAACTCACGGAAATGCAGATGTTTTTTTTCCAAGAACAGGCTTGGAAGTGTGAAAATTGTGGGCCCACCCTTTTCTGGTGACATAATCCCATCCTAGGTGTGATGAAGGCTTCATAGGTGCTAAAGTAGAACTATGGGCAAAACGTTTTTCTTCATTTTGGATACCATAAGAGAGGGTTAGAACCCCTGTAATTTTTTTGCCATCTGTGTTCTATTTTTGGAGATTTCCTTTCATGTCCTGTCCCATAGCCAAAACAAGAAATGAGAGGAAATCCCTGCAAAATAAAGCTCTCGAAAGCTGTGTACTAATAATCAGATTATCATACGATCACTTTTTGATCCAATTTCCCCATTGTTTGTACAAGGCATAAGGCAGGCCATAGATGATGCAATTTTCTTTACTGTGGAGCTATTATTTTCTCCCAGCGTGGAGGAGTTGCCCAGAGGGAAGAACACAGCGAATATTGCTAGTCGCTATAGCCGCTACCAATAATCCCATGGCGAAAATCCAACATCCTGGTTGTACCCAAGTCCATCGATGGATCCACTTGGGTACAATCAACCTTAGATGGTTCCAATCTCGCTCAGTTCCTGCTGTACTGGCCAAGATTCAAACCATCTATGGCCAGCTTAATTTGTGCAATCTATGTTCTTATTGCAAGGTCTGGTGATATCCATAGGAGACACTTGAGATCATCACCCAGCCGGTCATTTCATAACTGTGGACAAGTAAAGGCGTTCTTACCCTTTAAAGCAGGGCAAATACATTAAGAAAGAACGATTTCTGGCAGATTTAGGAGTTCAGTTTATGTAAATATTAGTAGCGTATCCTTGTCATTAGAAACCATAAAAAAGCATTTGTTTAAACCACAGGTTTTTTTAACCACTTGGCAATCACCCATATTGTATCTATGTGATCTCATGATACATATGGTTTTGAGATTATATAAATAGACATGATGCTGCCCCCCCGTCCTCCCCCATGCATACTCTTGAGGCCTCTTTGTACTGTAATAATGGTCAGCATTCTGACTTGGCCTTGAACCACTCGGTGTGGTCTCCAGTTATGTATACTGCGGCAAACACAGTAAATATTAGTCAAAGTAAATAACAATAAAAGTTTGCAGCTGCTCAAGTTGATGCTATCCCCTCCTTGAAAAGGTTTGTCTAGGACAGCAACTTATAGAGTACTTGGATTATGTGCAATAAATATTTGAATTACATATTTTGTAAAGTACGAATGCACAGAAGGTGGGACTTATACTTTCTGCAAGTCTAGTTTTTTGGCTGTGTGGCTGATGCACCTTTCTTGCAAAATTCTCAGCACGCCCCCTGCACATGAACAGGTTGATAATGGGGAAATACCATAGAGAACAATGGGAGTTCCTGTCTGCACCATTCTTCTCTCTGGTAGTTCCCCATCATCACCCAGCACAGGAGATGGAACTTACACTTTCTTCAATTTTAGTTTTTGGGCTGTGTGGCCAATGCAACTTTCTGGCAAATTTCTCAGCACCCCCCCCATGCACTGGGTTGTGATAGGGAAATCCCATAGAAAACAATAGGATTACCTGTCTGTACTAATATTCTCTCTGGTAGTTCCCCATCATCACTCAGCACATATGAGCTGTAGAATGTTGCTGCAGTGGCTGTGTGGCCGATGCACCTTTCTTGCAAAATTCTCAGCATGGAGAACAATGGGAGTCCCTGTCTGCAGCATTATTCTCTCTGGTAGTTCCCCATCATCACCCAGCACAGAAGGTGGAACTTTCTGGCAAATTTCTCAGCACCCCACACACATACACACACACACACACACACACACACACACACACACACACACACACACACACACACACACACACACACACACACACACACACACACACGTGCGCGCGCACTGGGTTGTGATAGGGAAATCCCATAGAAAACAATAGGATTACCTGTCTGTACTAATATTTTCTCTGGTAGTTCCCCATCATCACTCAGCACATATGAGTTGTAGAATGGTACTGCAGTGGAGTGCAGGCTATACCTGGAAATTGTGGTACAGTGTCAGGGAGAATTGTTAAGATAAAGCAACTTTTCCTACTTTACAGTAATTCTGTTTTTGACAATAGGCTTTGCTAACCCATCATTATTCCCTGGGGAAATCAGGTTGTGTGAAGATACAAACTAATTTTACATTGTAACTGCAATCTTGTAGATGCACTGCCCCCAGGCCCCCTTTCCAGCCTTTACACTCACCTGTTCCCAGTTGAGTGAGCTATCATCCATAAAGTTGTGAAACTGCTTGCCAAAATCTTCTGAGCTTTCCACTCTTTAAAGGTGTCACAATAGGTATTCATCCTCATTACATGTAGATACCGTAATTAAAAAACAAAGCAATTTAATCATGTATGTACTTACTTATAATAGCTGTGTTTAACCACATGACATCTGGAAAATGTACCCCTCTTCATCACCACTTTGTTAATTCAACTGACAATTGCGTGGTCGTGCAACACTGTACCCAAATAAAATGAATCAAATTTAAAAGAGAAGTATAGGTTTGGGGTTTTCCCCCATTATACTTACCTAGGTGGATGCAGGATCGGTCCCCGGCGCCTCTGCACATCGAAAATCGCAGATGGCTCAGTTCTCACAGATTCCCGAGTGGCGAGATGCTGACTGTCAATCAGCAGCTCTCCGCTCTTCTCCACGCTCACTGGAGCTGTGGAGGGGGTGGAGCGGCCATCTCAATGGCTCACTGAGAGGCTGAGATGGGTATCAGTCCAGGCACCTGGCGGATCCAGACTCTCATTGTCGGGATGACGTGGTGTCTGGACTGATTTCTGTGATGTCAGCAGAGAGTGGACTTCAGTCCGCTCTCTGCTGAAACCGGATCACAGGAGTGAAAAACAAATTGCACTCCTGTGACTCATAAGAGAAGCCCAGCTAAATCAAGCTCAGTCTGGACTTCTCCTTTAAGTTCATGCTAAAATGTGCACTAGGTGGAGGCTGTTTGCTTTATATTCACAGCTACTTTTTTTGAGGAGGTTGCCACCTCACATATACTGTTTGTACAGATGAACATATAACGATGGATAGAGGAACGTAATAAGGTGGTCCAAAAAGATTGTGGCTAGCACAATGTTGTTGAAGTAACTGTAAGCTACTTTAGCATTGAGCTTGCAGATACTTTTTCACTCTACAGACCAAAAACTAAGAGAAAGGAGAAATGGTTTCATGTTTCTGATGCACTTCCTACACAGCTGAATTTTGCAAAAATGTGCAGAGGTGGCTAGAAGAGTGAAACACAAAAAAAATGTCAGCTTCTAAAGTCTGAGGTTTGGCGCTGTCCCTCTAGCCCTGCTGCCCTATACATCCCAACCATGACACATGGAGTTTGTGTGTTCTCCCTGAGCTTGCGTGGGTTTCCTCCTACAGGCCAAAGAGATGCTGGTAGATTAATTGGCTCCAGTCTAAACTGGCCCTAGCATGTGTATGTTAAGGTGACCAGATTTTAAAAAATGACGGTATATATATGGGAAGCCATACTGACCACACGCACTTTTATTTGGGGTGGAGCAGGTGCAAAGCGGAGAGTGAGATAAAAAGGGCATGCAAAGTGCGTCACACCAAATGTTGGGTGTGGCCAAATCATGCTAACAGTAGGAGGGGCTTATAGGGTTATGGTTTAATCACACATGAGCCTACTTTGCTCTGGGTCAAGAGTGCAGGCCTAGGTGTGCATTGCAGATCACCATCACAACAGCAAGGGCAAGATGGCAAATGATCCACATCTTAAACCCAAGGAAGCAAATAAACCTCTGTAGTGTATTAATATGTTTTTAATAAACAGAATTCTGTGCATACAACCTATTACAATTATAGAAATGCAGTACAAGACTGACAGATATTACAAAATATGCCTACAATATACACATGCACAAGCTATCCATTCTAGCAAATTGACATGGATAATGTATGCAAGAGGGATACACTAAGCCCTTGTACACACAGTCGGACATTCCGACGGAAAATGTCAGATCGTACCGTGTTGTCGGATAATCCAACTGCGTGTGGGCTCCATCGCACTGTTTCCGTCGGAATATCCGACGGACAAAGTTTTAGAGCTGGGCTATAAAACTTTCCGACAACATGATCCGATTGGACTTTGTCCAATTGTGTGTAGAGAATTCCGATCGGACAAAGTGCCACGCATGCTCAGATCAAATTCCTAGACCAAAGCTATTGGCTACTAGCCTGATCGTAGTCCCGTCGTAACAAAATAACATCGTCACGTTACGTACGATCAGATTTTCCGAAAACTTTGTCCGACCGTGTGTATGCAACACAAGTTTCGGACGGATTTTGTTGTCGGAATGTCCGACCGTGTGTACAAGGGCTTAAAGTTACTTAAATTGGAAGTCCATGATAAAACTAAAATCCCTGTATTTATAGCCACCACCATTTTAACACTAACCTCTCTAGCCCTGAAAAGAAAAACTAGCTATACATACCTTTTCTGCAGGTGCTCCGACCCCATTTCCAGTGGTGGAAGCTCCACAGGGATTTTGGTTTTATCGTGGACTTCCACTTTAACTTGGGTTGTAGATTTAGAATCAGCCCAGGTAACATTCCTATTTTCAGTCTTTCTTTATGATGTAAGCTTCCGGGATCTCTTTGCAGACTGCTTCTTGCTTCACAGAGTCCAGCAAAGTTTCTAGTTCCATTTGTCCTCTCAGCACATGGCTGTCCAAACATCCTCTTTCCCCTCCCCCTACTTCCTGTAGTGTCATTTGCTGTCCTGAGATTTATGAATCAGTCCAACAGGTTCATTAGCATTTCAATAGGAGAGGCCTAGCTTCCAAATACAACACTTGTAACTAAAATGTTATTCAACATATCTATGCTATAAAAGATCACCAAAATAGCCATAGCAACACACTGGAAAGACCATGTAATATACAGTGAGTGCATCCGGAAAATATTCACAGTGCTTCACTTTTTCCACATTTTGTTATGTTACAGCTTTATTCCAAAATGGATTAAATTCATTATTTTCCTCAAAGTTATACAAACAATACCCCATAATGACAATGTGAAAGAAGTTTGAAATCTTTGCAAATTTATTAAAAATAAGACGTGTACATAACTATTCACAGCCCATGCCATAACACTCAAAATTGAGCTCATGTTTCCACTAATCATCCTTGAGATGTTTGTACAACTTGAATGGAGTCCCCTTGTGGTAAATGCAGTTGATTGAACATGTGTCAGGTGCGGGTATGGAGACTGAGATGATAAGAGGGCTCCCCTTGCGGCTAAGGGCAGAACGCCCCTGGAGTGGGGAATGAATGTAGCAGGCTGGTAGCAATAGCCGTACTTGCGGTGCTTGGTAAGGGGAGAAATCAGGAGCCAGGTCAGAGGTCATACAGGGTAAATCAGTCCAGAAGCATAAACAGGGGCAAGCCAAAGTCATACACAGGAGACAGGAACAGATGCAAGCCAAAGGTCAAGCCGGGATATCAAGGAGCAAGGTCAAGGCAAGCTGTGTCAGTAACGGGTAGTCCACAGATTAGGATACATAATCACAAGGAACACAGAAAAGCTGGGATAATCCAATTCTGTCTTTGGTGGCTGGTTTAAATAGGGCAGTTGGCGCTAGCGTCTATCACGCCACTTGCGCACTGCCGCGAGCGCGGCATATTGCGCATGCACCGATCTGCGGTGCGTGCTCCTGCATGCACTTGGACTCTCTGTGGACACCCATGTTGGATTTTGGCAACATTTCCAGTCTTGCGATGGCCGTGTCCCTGACAACGTGATTTGGAAAGGCCCACACCTGTCTATACAAGGTTCTGCAGTTAACATGGCATGTCAAAGCACAAACCAAGTCCACACATGTCCTTGAGTGGTCCAGCCATAGCGCAGACTTGAACCCGATAGAACATCTCTGGAGAGATCTGAAAATGGCTGTGGACCGATGCTCCCCATCCAACCTAACGGAGCTTGAGAGGACCTGCAAGGAAGAATGGGAGAAACAGCCCAAAAATAGGTGTGCCAAGTCGTAGCATCATACTCAAAAAGACTTGAGGCTGTAATTGGTGACAAAGATACTTCAACAAAGTATTGAGCAAAAGTTGTGAATACTTATGTACATGTGATTTTTTTTGTTTTTTATTTTTAATAAATTTGGAAAGATTTCAAACTTGTTTCATGTTGCCATTACTGGGTATTAGATATATGGAAATAGCGGCCCTTATGGAAGTAGATAAGAAAAGCAGAAAATATATATATAAGGAAGGGGATAGGTGCTACTGCACAGAGAAAAGAAAATACAAACAGGTTGCAGCCACCCCTAAGTGCATGGGCTTTTGTTAAAGTCCGTGCCTAAAAATTAATATAAGTGGTTATTGGGGGCTGTTGGCGCTAGCGCCAACAGCCCCCAATAACCACTTATATTACTGGGTATTGTTTGTAGAATTTTGAGGAAAAGAATAAATGTAATCAATTTTGGAATAAGACTGTAACATAACAAAGTGTGGAAAAAGTGAAGCGCTGTGAATACTTTACAGATGCACTGCAGGCACATGGCATTATCAATAACCCCGGACACAGCCAGGAGCAGATACACCCCTCCCTTTTCTCCTTCCGCTTCAGGCCAAATCACAGAAATGTTGCTACAATGGATTACTCTGCAGTCACCTAGACTGGAAGGAAACCATTAACAGATTATTTTGCCTGGGACGAAATCTGAGACAAACCCCTAAAATCAGGGACCATCCCTGGAAACTGGGGAGGTTTGGTCACCCTAGTGTATGTATGCATGCATGTGAGATAGGGACCTTAGATTGTAAGCTCCTTGGGGACAGAGACTGATGTGAATATACACCATGTAATGTGCTGTGTAAATCGTTGGTGTTGCATAAATAAATAAAAAAATGTAAATGTACAGTCCTGCAGCACAAATGTATGCTCACTCGCATTCTTCTACCAAGCTGTTGGTATGGATTAGCTATGGGACTCAACACATACTAAAGTCATTCAGCTTCTGGTCTAGATATGGGGGTTTATTCCGCTTTGATATCTGTACTTTCCGATTTCATGCTTGTAGGTATAAATAAGGATGATCATGTGGGAAATGTGAATATCTACCAGATCCTCAAAGGTCTACAAGGTAGAAGAAGGTGATTTGTGTCAATGATCCAAGCAACATGAAATAGAGACTGAGCCAAATGAAGCATTGTACAAGTGAGGTTCCCCCCGACCTTCTTTTATTACATTGGTAGTTATCTGTACCATTGTAAATATAGAAAGATGGTTCTATCTAGCTCAGCAATGTCTTGCAGAATCCTTTTAAAATGTATAAATATTACAGTCATGTGCTAAGCAAGACCCAAAACAGTCCAGATCTATATATGGACTGGATAAAAGTATGCCCAGACAGCTGCTCCTCACACTTGACCATCCGAAAAGGAAATAGAAACCACCAGTTAAGTTTGGATCAGAACAGTGGTTTTAGGAGTATGCAATTACAAGACGGCAACAGGAATACTGTGTTTACTGCCATGTAAACAGCTTATTTGAGGAGCAGTGGTTGGTTTGTTGTCTGATTTTGGCTGCAGGCTGACATCATTCACTACATTATTAGATGTTAGAATGTGAGCCTTGCCTTTTGGCAAGCACTATAAATGAACTGGAGTTTGCCATATATTACTCATCATTTTGTCAAAACATGCAAAACGTTCCTTGACCAAGGACTGCCAATTTTTAGTATAGATACCAGGAAAAGGTTTCATAATTATTTATTTTGTTTACATTGTGCCATATTAACCTCTTTCTGACCACGTAACATATACAGTATATGCAGTGGAAAGAAAGGTGGGCTTAAAAGCAACAGATGCGCTTCCTGTCAGCGCTGAATAAGCACTATGTAGCATCAGCTACATCTAGTATGCAGAGCTGTGTTTCGGCAGTGGGAAGGAGACTTCCCATCCTTTTCCTGGAACTAAACCGAGTTGGGTTGAGCGCTGCTTAGCCATTCAGAGGAAGCTTTGCAATTTCTGAATGAGTAGAAGGCTTCCTGTGATAGGTTGAGGTGCAGATTTTAACATCATCTGCCCTCCATTCCACCTCAGCCAATCAGAGGAAGTCTCTTAATCATTCAGAAAATACAGTTTCCTCTGAATGGCTGAGCAGCACTCAGCCTGACTCAATTTTGTCAAGGGAGTGGGATGGAAAGTCTCAATCCTGCTACCGAAACACAGTTCTGTATATTGTAAGTAGCTAATGCCACATACAGTTTATACAGCACTGACAGGAAAGACATCTGTTAGTGAAGATAATAGTTTGTTTAGGCCAGCTTGGTCTAAACAAACTATTTTAAAGTGACAGAAACATAAGAGTTGACAAAAAGTCCAAGATTATTAACCCAGACGACCAGTAGAAGATGAAATACTTGCACATTATGTGTCCAACCCATAACTGGAGTCCCAAAAAGTTAATTTTAGTCTGGTGGTTTACTTCCGCTTTACTTCATGCTGATAAAGCCATCTACACTATCTAAAATGGACCAGTAAAGTGTAAAATATGTAGAAATTGAATCTCAAGCCAAACCCATGTAACCACCAAAGGTGCCATTTTGTCTATGCTTTGTCCGAAGGCTCCATGCACACTGAAGCTCAAAAAAGCTTTTTCTGGACGCCAGATTGCTGGCAGAAAACGCTGGTTGAAAAACATGCTTTTAACAGCGTTTTGTACTAGCGTTTATGAGCGTTTATTAGCGTTAGCGTTTATTGGCATTTTCAATAAAAATACACAGAGGACACTCCAAAAATCCCACAGTGCATTCCAAACTCCCACAATGCATTGAAAAAACAGAATGCCGAATAATAATTAACGCATGTTTATGAGCATTTGATAAGCGTTTATTGGCGTTTGTCGTTTTTTGGCGCAAATTTCTGGCGTTCAGAAAAAAGCCCATAAACTCCACTGCTCATTAAAGCTAAAAAACGTCCATGTGTGCATGGACACATAGGCTAACATAGAGTGGAGTTTATGGGCCTTTAAAAAAAACGCCCAAACTCCAATTAACTGCAGTTTATGAGCTCCAGTGTGCATGGAGCCTAAAGTGTATTTATGGTCAAATTTAAAAAAAAAACATTGTATTTTAAATATTTCTAGCCTATTCCAATGTCTCTAAACGATCTTGAGGTTTGTAAACTTACTTTGTGAAG